>NC_132820.1:18759974-19508661 GCF_048594095.1 Paramormyrops kingsleyae | reverse complement strand
TTAGCGCTACATTTGATAATTGGTAGTATGCAGTCCCTGGTGTGGCAGTTTGACTACTGCCATTAGCAGAAGCAGCCTTAGTACAACAATATAAGATACAATATATAACCATTTGGTGAAGTGCCTCAGCCCGAAAGAATTAGTTTTTTGTGTCAGATGGTCTAAGTAGACGGTAGAAATAGGAACCTGCATACCTAATATTTTAAGTCTAGATCATACAAGTTAAGCTTACTTTATAGTACCTCAGTGAACACATGCTGTCTTGTATATTAAAAAACAACAACAGTGGCTTACTGCATTTGTAAAGTATTGTTCTAGACATAAGATGCCCTGAAATAATTTAATGCCATTAATGATATACAGGACGAACTACACCTGCTGGCTAATCCATAAAAGAAATCCAAAAAACTGCAATATAAATAGAGCACCATCTCCAGCTACTGGCCAATTTAATACAAAAAAGCCAAAAATCTGCAATATATACTGCCTGGCTTATAAATAAAATCTGATAATTTTCTATAAGTCAAATAGCAGAAAAATGAAAGGAGCTTAAAAATATGGACTGAGGTGAAGGGAAAGTTAATTCCTTGAAAGTATTATGAAGGATATTTCAGCTGAATTAGCCAAGGTAGGTATTAGACATACTAGGACAGTGGCTGTACCGCTCCAGATTGACTGATCGCCACCAAACTTGGAAGATCTGTCTGTAGTCCAGTCATACAGAAGTGAATCAAGTTTTGTAAGGATCGGATGAAGCATACCTGAGATTTAGCTGTTTGAATGAAATGGGAATGGAAATGTTGTGGCCAGCAGGTGGAGTCAACGCTCCATTTTAGAAATACTATTTAATACTTTCAGGCCTTCTCATGTGTAAATGAAGTCTGATAATGTTGTATGAGGCAAATTGGTAAAAAATGAAAGGAAATTAAAAATATGGACTAAGGTGAAGGGAAAGGTAACAATTCTTTGAAGGTTTTATGAGAAAGAAGGACAATTCAGCTGAATCTGCAAAAGTGGCTCTTAGACATAATACATTGGCTGTAGTGCCCCCGTTTGACTGATCACCACCAAACTTAGATGGTCTTTCTGTAGTCCAGTGCTGCAGGAGTAAGTCAAATTTTGTGAGGATTGGGTGAAGCATGCCTGAGATTTAGCTGTTTGAATGAAATGGAAATGGAAATGTTGTGGCCAGCAGGTGGAGTCAGCGCTCCATTTTAGAAATGATATTAAATGCTTTCTGACCTTCTCATTTGTAAATGAAGTCTGATAATGTTGTATAAGGCAAATTGGTGAAAAATGAAAGGAACTTAAAAATATGGACTAAGGTGTAGGGAAAGGTAAAAATTCTTTGAAGGATTTATGAGAAAGAAGGACATTTCAGCTGAATTTGCTAAGGTCGGTCTTAGACATAAATGGACAGTAGCTGTAGCGCCCCCATTTGACCGATCGGCACCAAATTTGCAGGGTCTGTCTGAGGTGCAGTGCTACATTAGTGGGTCAAATTTGGTGATGATCAGATGAAGTATGCCTCTGATTTAGCTGTTTGATTGAAATGATCATGGAAATGCTGTAGGTTCAGTGTGGCTGGTGGCTATACTGTACAGGCAAGTGAAGTTATCTTTATAAATTATACATAGGGGCAGTGTCCTGATTTTTCTACTACCAGATTGACCTACTTAGGCTGGACATTGCAGTAGTTACAGTAATATGTTATTAATTAAGTTTTTAAATATGACAAGGGAATGCAAATGACTATCATGGGACATTGCATATTTCTTGATTTGACATGACTAACCGAACTTGCAGGGCAAAAGATTTTAACCAGTAATATGTCACTAGATCAAAAATGAGATAAATGTAAGTTGAGCTGATTTTGCAGTTTATACAGTGATGTTATATTGCTGTAGCACCCCCGTTTGACTGATCGGCACCAAATTTGGAGGGCCCTTCTCCAGTAATATCCTACATTATATATTTAAGTTTGATGATGATTGGTTGAGGCAGGCCTGAGATATAGCTGTCTGATTGAAATGGGTGTGGCACCACTATGGTTTGGGTGTGGCTGGTGGCCATACCTCATGGAAAGTTTATGATTTTTTTAATAATTTTATATAGGGACTGTCTCCTGATTTAAATGATACCAGATCTGTGTAGGTTTGGTGAAAATCCTAGGAGGATAAGAAAAAAGTACTGTTTTAAGACTTTTACAAAATAGGCAAAAATGGCAAGAGATATGATGAAGTTCTTTATACCATTAAATTTGTCATGAGCTAGTGGATAGCTTAAGCAACAATTGTCAATTTTATAATTAACAGTCCAGGAGAAATAGGCAGAAATGTGCTGTAGCGCCCCCATATGGCAGACTGACATGTCCTTTACAGGGTGGGCTCAGGGTCAGAATACAAATGTATAACCCAAATTTGGTTTGGATTGCTCATTGTTTAGCTGGTCAAATGGCTGCTTGATTTTGATTGGCTAATGGTGGCCAGGATTTTACAACTAATGACTGCCATTTTACTTCGCTGACCTCAGGCTTGTACATAGTACATATCTGCCAAATTTCAATTAGATTGGTTAAGGCAGTCAGGAGATATTGGCAGTTATTAGTTGTAGCGCCCCCTATTGATGAAATGTGGGCCGCATTGTATGTTGACCTCATAATAGAGCAGGGAGGTTGGATTGTAAGTTTGGTTCAGGTTGGCTAAGGTATGCAGAAGTTATAGCATTCAGACTGAAATAGGCCAAATTTAGGTGGGATTTGGGCATGGCTAGTGGCCATAAAATAGACAAATGTCAGACTTTCTTGAATCTATTTTGATCAGCTAAGTGGACTGATCGGTTTGACACCTCATTTGTCTGATTTGGTCCAATATTGTAGGACTTGAAGGCAGAAGTCAGTTTCACAAATTATGCAAATTAGCAAAAAATCTAAGTAGGCGGAGCTTCATAGTCCAAATAGCCAGTTGGTAGAGCAAAGCTGTCTGTATCAGCAGAAAAAATAATTTCAATTATAGGACTAATAGGACAGGAGCTATGGACTGAAACGCGTTGGGGGGCGCTAGAGCGCCCCCATCTGGCTGACAGGCCTGGGTCAGAGAATCTGAGTAGCGGGTAGGAATTGACATCATATTACCAAGTTTGGTTGGTCTAGCCCTTACGGTTTAGGCTGTGCATTCAGTTTTAGGGCGCGAAAAATAATAATAATAATAATAATAATAAAAGAGAAAAATCCTAAGAAAAACAATAATGGTCCATAAGCATTTCATGCTTTGGACCCTTAATAATAATAAAAGAGAAAAATCCTAAGAAAAACAATAATGGTCCATAAGCATTTCATGCTTTGGACCCTTAAATATATAAGCAAATTAAAAACATAGACTTAGATGAAGGGAAAGTTGATTAATATTTTAATGTTTAAATAAACAATAAGGAGATGTCAGCTGCATTAACACAGTTTTAGACATATTTCGACAGTGGCAGTAGCGCCCCCGTTTAACCGAATGTCAGCAAAGTTTGATGGTCTATTCGTAGTCCAGTGCTATAGAAGTCAGTCAAATTTTATGAGAATTAGATGAAGTATGAATGAGATTTAGCAGACTAAACAAATTCGGAATGGAAATAGCGTTGCTAGCAGGTGCAGTTAGCACATTTGATAAATGGTAGCATGCAGTCCCTGGTGTGGCAGCTTGACTACTGCCATTAGCAGAAGCAGCCTTAGTACAACAATATATGATATAATAAAGAACCTTTTGGTGAAGTGCCTCAGCCCAAAAGAATGTGTGGTTTGTGTCAGATGATCTAAGTAGACAGTAAAAATAGGCACCTGCATACCTAATATTTTAAGTCTAGATCATACAAGTTAAGCTTACTTTATAGTACCTCAGTGAACAAATGCTGTCTTGTATATTTAAAAAACAACAGTGGCTTACTACATTTGTAAAGTATTCTTCTAGACATGAGAAGCCCTGAAATAATTTAATGGCATTAATGAAATAGAGGACGAACTCCACCTGCTGGCGAATCTATAAAAAAAAATCTAAAAATGTGCAATATAAATAGAGCACCATCTCCACCTACTGGCCAATTTAATACAAAAAAGCGAAAAGTCTGCAATATATAATGCCTGGCTTATAAATAAAATCTGATAATTTTCTATAAGTCAAATAGCAGAAAAATGAAAGGAGCTTAAAAATATGGACTGAGGTGAAGGGAAAGTTAATTACTTGAAACTATTATGAAGGATATTTCAGCTGAATTACCCAAGGTAGGTATTAGACATACTAGGACAGTGGCTGTACTGCTCCAGATTGACTGATCGCCACCAAACTTGGAAGATCTGTCTGTAGTCCAGACTTACAGAAGTGAATCAAATTTTGGAAGGATCGGATGAAGCATGCCTGAGATTTAGCTGTTTGAATGAAATGGGAATGGAAATGTTGTGGCCAGCAGGTGGAGTCAGCGCTCCATTTTAGAAAAGATATTAAATGCTTTCTGACCTTCTCATTTGTAAATGAAGTCTGATAATGTTGTATAAGGCAAATTGGTGAAAAATTAAAGGAAATTAAAAATATGGACTCAGCTGAAGGGAAAGGTAACAACTATTTGAAGATTTCATGAGGAATAAGGACATTTCAGCTGAATCTGCTAAGGTGGGTCTTACACATATATGGACAGTGGCTGTCACGCCCCCATTTGACCGATCGGCACCAAATTTGCAGGGTCTTTCTGAGGTGCAGTGCTACATTAGTGGGTCAAATTTGGTGATGATCAGATGAAGTATGCCTCTGATTTAGCTGTTTCATTGAAATGATCATGGAAATGCTGTAGGTTCAGTGTGGCTGGTGGCTATACTGTACAGGCAAGTGAAGTTATCTTTATAAATTATACATATGGGCAGTGTCCTGATTTTTCTACTACCAGATTGACCTACTTAGGCTGGACATTGCAGTAGTTACAGTAATATGTTATTAATTAAGTTTTTAAATATCACAAGGGAATGCAAATGACTATCATGGGACATTGCATATTTCTTGATTTGACATGACTCACAGAACTTGCAGGGCAAAAGATTTTAACCAGTAATATGTCACTGGATCAAAAATGAGATAAATGTAAGTTGAGCTGATTTTGCAGTTTATACAGTGATGTTATATTGCTGTAGCGCCCCCGTTTGACTGATCGGCACCAAATTTGGAGGGCCCTTCTCCAGTAATATCCTACATTATATATTTAAGTTTGATGATGATTGGTTGAGGCAGGCCTGAGATATAGCTGTCTGATTGAAATGGGTGTGGCACCACTATGGTTTGGGTGTGGCTGGTGGCCATACCTCATGGAAAGTTTATGATTTTTTTAATAATTTTATATAGGGACTGTCTCCTGATTTAAATGATACCAGATTTGTGTAGGTTTGGTGAAAATCCTAGGAGGATAAGAAAAAGTACTGTTTTAAGACTTTTACAAAATAGGCAAAAATGGCAAGAGATATGATGAAGTTCTTTATACCATTAAATTTGTCATGAGCTAGTGGATAGCTTAAGCAACAATTGTCAATTTTATAATTAACAGTCCAGGAGAAATAGGCAGAAATGTGCTGTAGCGCCCCCATATGGCAGACTGACATGTCCTTTACAGGGTGGGCTCAGGGTCAGAATACAAATGTATAAGCCAAATTTGGTTTGGATTGCTCATTGTTTAGCTGGTCAAATGGCTGCTTGATTTTGATTGGCTAATGGTGGCCAGGATTTTACAACTAATGACTGCCATTTTACTTCTCTGACCTCAGGCTTGTACATAGTACATATCTGCCAAATTTCAATTAGATTGGTTAAGGCAGTCAGGAGATATTGGCAGTTATTAGTTGTAGCGCCCCCTATTGACGAAATGTGGGCCGCATTGTATGTTGACCCCATAATAGAGCAGGGAGGTTGGATTGTAAGTTTGGTTCAGGTAGGCTAAGGTATGGAGAAGTTATAGCATTCAGACTGAAATAGGCCAAATTTAGGTGGGATTTGGGCATGGCTAGTGGCCATAAAATAGACAAATGTCAGACTTTCTTGAATCTATTTTGATCAGCTAAGTGGACTGATCGGTTTGACACCTCATTTGTCTGATTTGGTCCAATATTGTAGGACTTGAAGGCAGAAGTCAGTTTCACAAATTATGCAAATTAGCAAAAAATCTAAGTAGGCGGAGCTTCATAGTCCAAATAGCCAGTTGGTAGAGCAAAGCTGTCTGTATGAGCAGAAATAATAATTTCAATTATAGGACTAATAGGACAGGAGCTATGGACTGAAACGCGTTGGGGGGCGCTAGAGCGCCCCCATCTGGCTGACAGGCCTGGGTCAGAGAATCTGAGTAGCGGGTAGGAATTGACATCATATTACCAAGTTTGGTTGGTCTAGCACTTACGGTTTAGGCTATGCATTCAGTTTTAGGGCGCGAAAAATAATAATAATAATAATAATAAAAGAGAAAAATCCTAAGAAAAACAATAATGGTCCATAAGGACTTCGTCCTTTGGACCCTTAATAATCCTAAGAAAAACAATAATGGTCCATAAGCATTTCATGCTTTGGACCCTTAATAATAAAGATAACTGCAAGCAGTGACAATCGGGTCCAAAGCTAATGGAAAGAAGCAATGAAGAGGAATGAAGTGAATGGCATAAAATTAGAAGTTCACTAATTATTGTAAATGAAGTACAGACTGTAACTGATGGCCAATGCATTTAAATAGTCAGAAAATAGGACATGCAACAATGAAATGTGATACCTAACATTTAAACATTACTGTAGAAATGTTCATCAATGTTTGATAAAGGGAAAAGGATAGATGAGAAACAGAAGGGAAATGTGGTGAGTAGCTGTTCGAAACAATTGCAATTGCTGCAGCATACACATCTTGAATAAACATTGAAGTTTGATAGATTTCTGAAAGTCAAATGGCAGGAAAATATAAGCGGATTAAAAATATGGACTTAGATGAAGGGAAAGGTGATTAATATTTAAATGTTTAAATAAACAATAAACAGATGTCAGCTGCATTAACCTAGGTTGATCTTAGACATATTATGACAGTGGCTAAATTGGAAATGAAGTACAGACTGTAACTGATGGCCAATGCATTTAAATAGTCAGAAAGTAGGAAAATGGTAAATGAGAGACAGAAGGGAAATATGGTGACTAGCTTTTAGAGAAATATTGCAATTGCTGCAGTGTACACAGGCTGAAGTAACATTGAAGTTTGATAGATTTCTAAAAGTGAAATGGCAGGAATATATAAGCAGATTAATAATATGGACTTAGATGAAGGGAAAGGTGATTAATATTTAAATGTTTAAATAAACAATAAGGAGATGTCAGCTGCATTAACCAAGGATGTTGTTAGACATATTAGGACAGTCGCTAAATTGGTAATGAAGTACAGATTGTAACTGATGGCCAATGCATTTAAATAGTCAGAATGTTGCAAATGCTACTATGATAAGATGATACTTGACATTTTAACATTACCGTAGAAATGATGATTAAGGTACGATAAAGGGAAGATGGTAGATGAGAAACAGAAGGGAAATGTGGTGACTAGCTGTTCAAAGAAATTGCAGTTGCTGCAGTGTACACAGCCTGAAGTATCACTGAACTTTGATACATTTCTAAAAGTGGAATGGCAGGAAAATGAAAGTAAATGAATATGTGATTAATCTCTGAAGGTTTGATGAAAAATAAAGAAATTTCAGCTTCATTAACTATGAGTTTTAGACATATTTTGACAGTGGCAGTAGCGCCCCCGTTTAACCGAATGTCACCAAAGTTCGATGGTCTATTCGTAGTCCAGTGCTATAGAAGTGACTAAAATTTTATGAGAATTTGATGAAGTATCAATGAGATTTAGCAGACTTAATGAATTCGATATGGAAATAGTGTGGCCAGCAGGTGCAGTTAGCACTACATTTGATAAATGGTAGCATGCAGTCCCTGGTGTGGCAGTTTGACTACTGCCATTAGCAGAAGCAGCCTTAGTAAACCAATGTATGATATAATATAGAACCCTTTGGTGAAGTGCCTCAGCCCAAAAGAATGTGTGGTTTGTGTCAGATGGTCTAAGTAGACGGTAGAAATAGGCACCTGCATACCTAATATTTTAAGTCTAGATCATACAAGTTAAGCTTACTTTATACTACCTCAGTGAACACATGCTGTCTTGTATATTTAAAACAACAGTGGCTAACTGCATTTGTAAAGTGTTCTTCTAGACATGAGAAGCCCTGAAAGAATTTAATGGCATTAATGAAATAGAGGACGAACTACACCTGCTGGCGAATCTATAAAAAAAAATCTAAAAAAGTGCAATATAAATAGAGCACCATCTCCACCTACTGGCCAAATTAATACAAAACATTGAAAAATCTGCAATATATACTGCCTGGCTTATAAATAAAATCTGATAATTTTCTATATGTCAAATAGCAGAAAAATGAAAGGAGCTTAAAAATATGGACTGAGGTGAAGGGAAAGTTAATTCTTTGAAAGTATTATGAAGGATATTTCAGCTGAATTAGCCATGGTAGGTATTAGACATACTAGGACAGTGGCTGTACCGCTCCAGATTGACTGATCGCCACCAAACTTGGAAGATCTGTCTGTAGTCCAGTCATACAGAAGTGAATCAAATTTTGTAAGAATCGGATGAAGCATGCCTGAGATTTAGCTGTTTGAATGAAATGGGAATGGAAATGTTGTGGCCAGCAGGTGGAGTCAGCGCTCCATTTTAGAAATGATATTAAATGCTTTCTGACCTTCTCATTTGTAAATGAAGTCTGATAATGTTGTATAAGGCAAATTGGTGAAAAATTAAAGGAACTTAAAAATATGGACTAAGGTGTAGGGAAAGGTAAAAATTCTTTGAAGGATTTATGAGAAAGAAGGACATTTCAGCTGAATTTGCTAAGGTGGGTCTTAGACATAAATGGACAGTAGCTGTAGCGCCCCCATTTGACCGATCGGCACCAAATTTGCAGGGTCTGTCTGAGGTGCAGTGCTACATTAGTGGGTCAAATTTGGTGATGATCAGATGAAGTATTCCTCTGATTTAGCTGTTTGATTGAAATGATCATGGAAATGCTGTAGGTTCAGTGTGGCTGGTGGCTATACTGTACAGGCAAGTGAAGTTATCTTTATAAATTATACATATGGGCAGTGTCCTGATTTTTCTACTACCAGATTGACCTACTTAGGCTGGACATTGCAGTAGTTACAGTAATATGTTATTAATTAAGTTTTTAAATATGACAAGGGAATGCAAATGACTATCATGGGACATTGCATATTTCTTGATTTGACATGACTCACAGAACTTGCAGGGCAAAAGATTTTAACCAGTAATATGTCACTGGATCAAAAATGAGATAAATGTAAGTTGAGCTGATTTTGCAGTTTATACAGTGATGTTATATTGCTGTAGCGCCCCCGTTTGACCGATCGGCACCAAATTTGGAGGGCCCTTCTCCAGTAATATCCTACATTATATATTTAAGTTTGATGATGATTGGTTGAGGCAGGCCTGAGATATAGCTGTCTGATTGAAATGGGTGTGGCACCACTATGGTTTGGGTGTGGCTGGTGGCCATACCTCATGGAAAGTTTATGATTTTTTTAATAATTTTATATAGGGACTGTCTCCTGATTTAAATGATACCAGATTTGTGTAGGTTTGGTGAAAATCCTAGGAGGATAAGAAAAAGTACTGTTTTAAGACTTTTACAAAATAGGCAAAAATGGCAAGAGATATGATGAAGTTCTTTATACCATTAAATTTGTCATGAGCTAGTGGATAGCTTAAGCAACAATTGTCAATTTTATAATTAACAGTCCAGGAGAAATAGGCAGAAATGTGCTGTAGCGCCCCCATATGGCAGACTGACATGTCCTTTACAGGGTGGGCTCAGGGTCAGAATACAAATGTATAACCCAAATTTGGTTTGGATTGCTCATTGTTTAGCTGGTCAAATGGCTGCTTGATTTTGATTGGCTAATGGTGGCCAGGATTTTACAACTAATGACTGCCATTTTACATCTCTGACCTCAGGCTTGTACATAGTACATATCTGCCAAATTTCAATTAGATTGGTTAAGGCAGTCAGGAGATATTGGCAGTTATTAGTTGTAGCGCCCCCTATTGACGAAATGTGGGCCGCATTGTATGTTGACCCCATAATAGAGCAGGGAGGTTGGATTGTAAGTTTGGTTCAGGTAGGCTAAGGTATGGAGAAGTTATAGCATTCAGACTGAAATAGGCCAAATTTAGGTGGGATTTGGGCATGGCTAGTGGCCATAAAATAGACAAATGTCAGACTTTCTTGAATATATTTTGATCAGCTCAGTGGACTGATCGGTTTGACACCTCATTTGTCTGATTTGGTTCAATATTGTAGGACTTGAAGGCAGAAGTCAGTTTCACAAATTATGCAAATTAGCAAAAAATCTAAGTAGGCGGAGCTTCATAGTCCAAATAGCCAGTTGGTAGAGCAAAGCTGTCTGTATCAGCAGAAAAAATAATTTCAATTATAGGACTAATAGGACAGGAGATATGGACTGAAACGCGTTGGGGGGCGCTAGAGCGCCCCCATCTGGCTGACAGGCCTGGGTCGGAGAATCTGAGTAGCGGGTAGGAATTGACATCATATTACCAAGTTTGGTTGGTCTAGCTCTTACGGTTTAGGCTGTACATTCAGTTTTAGGGCGCGAAAAATAATAATAAAGATAACTGCAAGCAGTGACAATCGGGTCCAAAGCTAATGGAAAGAAGCAATGAAGAGGAAAGAAGTGAATGGCATAAAATTAGAAGTTCACTAATTATTGTAAATGAAGTACAGACTGTAACTGATGGCAAATGCATTGAAATAGTCAGAAAATAGGACATGCAACAATGAAATGTGATACCTAACATTTAAACATTACTGTAGAAATGTTCATCAATGTTTGATAAAGGGAAAAGGATAGATGGGAAACAGAAGGGAAATGTGGTGAGTAGCTGTTTGAAACAATTGCAATTGCTGCAGCATACACATCTTGAATAAACATTGAAGTTTGATAGATTTCTGAAAGTCAAATGCCAGGAAAATATAAGCGGATTAAAAATATGGACTTAGATGAAGGGAAAGGTGATTAATATTTAAATGTTTAAATAAACAATAAACAGATGTCAGCTGCATTAACCTAGGTTGATCTTAGACATATTATGACAGTGGCTAAATTGGAAATGAAGTACAGACTGTAACTGATGGCCAATGCATTTAAATAGTCAGAAAGTAGGAAAATGGTAAATGAGTGACAGAAGGGAAATATGGTGACTAGCTTTTAGAGAAATATTGAAATTGCTACAGTGTACACAGGCTAAAGTAACATTGAAGTTTGATAGATTCCTAAAAGTCAAATGGCAGGATTGTATAAGCAGATTAAAAATATGGACTTAGATGAAGGGAAAGGTGATTAATATTTAAATGTTTATATATACAATAAGGAGATGTCAGCTGCATTAACCAAGGTTGGTCTTAGACATATTAAGACAGTGGCTAAATTGGAAATGAAGTACGGACTGTAACTGATGGCCAATGCAGTTAAATAGTCAGAAAGTAGGAAATGCTTCTATGATAAGATAATACCTGTCATTTTGAACATTGACTTTGATATGTTGATTAAGGTACGATAAAGGGAATATGGTAGATGAGAAACAGATGGGACATGTGGTGACTAGCTGTTGGAAGAAATTGCAATTGTTGCACTGTACACAGCCTGAAGTATCTTTGAACTTTGATACATTTCTAAAAGTGAAATGAAATGAAAATGTCAATAATCTTTGAAGGTTTGATGAAAAATAAAGAAATTTCAGCTGCATTAACTATTAGTATATTTTGACAGTGGCAGAAGCGCCCCCGTTTTACCGAATGTCACCAAAGTTAGATGGTCTATTCATAGTCCAGTGCTACAGAAGTGAGTCAAATTTTGTGAGAATTCGACGAAGTATCAATGAGGTTTAGCAGACTTGATGAATTCGGTATGGAAATGGTGAGGCTAGCAGGTGGAGTTAGCGCTACATTTGATAATTGGTAGCATGCAGTCCCTGGTGTGGCAGTTTGACTACTGCCATTAGCAGAAGCAGCCTTAGTACAACAATATAAGATACAATATATAACCATTTGCTGAAGTGCCTCAGCCCAAAAGAATTTGTTTTTTGTGTCAGATGGTCTAAGTAGACGGTAGAAATAGGCACCTGCATAACTAATATTTTAAGTCTAGATCATACAAGTTAAGCTTACTTTATAGTACCTCAGTGAACACATGCTGTCTTGCATATTAAAAAAAACAACAGTGGCTTACTGCATTTGTAAAGTATTGTTCTAGACATAAGACGCCCTGAAATAATTTAATGCCATTAATGAAATACAGGACGAACTACACCTGCTGGCTAATCCATAAAAGAAATCCAAAAAACTGCAAGATAAATAGAGCACCATCTCCACCTACTGGCCAATTTAATACAAAAAAGCCAAAAATCTGCAATATATACTGCCTGGCTTATAAATAAAATCTGATAATTTTCTATTAGTCAAATAGCAGAAAAATGAAAGGAGCTTAAAAATATGGACTGAGGTGAAGGGAAAGTTAATTTCTTGAAAGTATTATGAAGGATATTTCAGCTGAATTAGCCAAGGTAGTTATTAGACATACTAGGACAGTGGTTGTATGGCTCCCATTTGACTGATCGCCACCAAACTTGGAAGGTCTGTCTGTAGTCCACTGATACAGAAGTGAATCAAATTTTGGAAGGATCGGATGAAGCATGCCTGAGATTTAGCTGTTTGAATGAAATGGGAATGGAAATGTTGTGGCCAGCAGGTGGAGTCAGCGCTCCATTTTAGAAAAGATATTAAATGCTTTCTGACCTTCTCATTTGTAAATGAAGTCTGATAATGTTGTATAAGGCAAATTGGTGAAAAATTAAAGGAAATTAAAAATATGGACTCAGCTGAAGGGAAAGGTAACAACTATTTGAAGATTTCATGAGGAATAAGGACATTTCAGCTGAATCTGCTAAGGTGGGTCTTACACATATATGGACAGTGGCTGTCACGCCCCCATTTGACCGATCGGCACCAAATTTGCAGGGTCTGTCTGAGGTGCAGTGCTACATTAGTGGGTCAAATTTGGTGATGATCAGATGAAGTATGCCTCTGATTTAGCTGTTTCATTGAAATGATCATGGAAATGCTGTAGGTTCAGTGTGGCTGGTGGCTATACTGTACAGGCAAGTGAAGTTATCTTTATAAATTATACATATGGGCAGTGTCCTGATTTTTCTACTACCAGATTGACCTACTTAGGCTGGACATTGCAGTAGTTACAGTAATATGTTATTAATTAAGTTTTTAAATATGACAAGGGAATGCAAATGACTATCATGGGACATTGCATATTTCTTGATTTGACATGACTCACAGAACTTGCAGGGCAAAAGATTTTAACCAGTAATATGTCACTGGATCAAAAATGAGATAAATGTAAGTTGAGCTGATTTTGCAGTTTATACAGTGATGTTATATTGCTGTAGCGCCCCCGTTTGACTGATCGGCACCAAATTTGGAGGGCCCTTCTCCAGTAATATCCTACATTATATATTTAAGTTTGATGATGATTGGTTGAGGCAGGCCTGAGATATAGCTGTCTGATTGAAATGGGTGTGGCACCACTATGGTTTGGGTGTGGCTGGTGGCCATACCTCATGGAAAGTTTATGATTTTTTTAATAATTTTATATAGGGACTGTCTCCTGATTTAAATGATACCAGATTTAGGTAGGTTTGGTGAAAATCCTAGGAGGATAAGAAAAAAGTACTGTTTTAAGACTTTTACAAAATAGGCAAAAATGGCAAGAGATATGATGAAGTTCTTTATACCATTAAATTTGTCATGAGCTAGTGGATAGCTTAAGCAACAATTGTCAATTTTATAATTAACAGTTCAGGAGAAATAGGCAGAAATGGGCTGTAGCGCCCCCATATGGCAGACTGACATGTCCTTTACAGGGTGGGCTCAGGGTCAGAATACAAATGTATAACCCAAATTTGGTTTGGATTGCTCATTGTTTAGCTGGTCAAATGGCTGCTTGATTTTGATTGGCTAATGGTGGCCAGGATTTTACAACTAATGACTGCCATTTTACTTCTCTGACCTCAGGCTTGTACATAGTACATATCTGCCAAATTTCAATTAGATTGGTTAAGGCAGTCAGGAGATATTGGCAGTTATTAGTTGTAGCGCCCCCTATTGACGAAATGTGGGCCGCATTGTATGTTGACCACATAATAGAGCAGGGAGGTTGGATTGTAAGTTTGGTTCAGGTAGGCTAAGGTATGGAGAAGTTATAGCATTCAGACTCAAATAGGCCAAATTTATGTGGGATTTTGGCATGGCAAATGGCCATAAAATAGACAAATGTCAGACTTTCTTGAATCTATTTTGATCACCTAAGTGGACTGATCGGTTTGACACCTCATTTGTCTGATTTGGTCCAATATTGTAGGACTTGAAGGCAGAAGTCAGTTTCACAAATTATGCAAATTAGCAAAAAATCTAAGTAGGCGGAGCTTCATAGTCCAAATAGCAAGTTGGTAGAGCAAAGCTGTCTGTATCAGCAGAAAAAATAATTTCAATTATAGGACTAATAGGACAGGAGCTATGGATTGAAACGCGTTGGGGGGCGCTAGAGCGCCCCCATCTGGCTGACAAGCCTGGGTCAGAGAATCTGAGTAGCGGGTAGGAATTGACATCATATTACCAATTTTGGTTGGTCTAGCACTTACGGTTTAGGCTGTGCATTCAGTTTTAGGGCGCGAAAAATAATAATAATAATAATAATAAAAGAGAAAAATCCTAAGAAAAACAATAATGGTCCATAAGCATTTCATGCTTTGGACCCTTAATAAAGATAACTGCAAGCAGTGACAATCGGGTCCAAAGCAAATGGAAAGAAGTAATGAACTGGAATGAAGTAAATGGCATAAAATTAGAAGTTCACTAATTATTGTAAATGAAGTACAGACTGTAATTGATGAGCAATGCATTTAAATAGTCAGAAAATATGAAACCTAACATTTTAACATTACCGTAGAAATGTTTATCAAAGTATAATAAAGGAAAAAAGGTAGATGAGAAACGGAAGGGAAATGTGGTGACTAGCTGTTGGAGAAATATTGTAATTGCTGCAGTGTACACAGGCTGAAGTAACATTGAAGGTTGTTAGATTTCTAAATGTGAAATGGTAGTAATATATAAGCAGATAAAAAATATTGACTTAGATGAAGGGAAAGGTGATTAATATTTAAATGTCTAAATAAACAATAAGGAGATGTCAGCTGCATTAACCAAGGTTGGTCTTAGACAAATTAGGACAGTGGCTAAATTGGAAATTACGTACAGACTGTAACTGATGGCCAATGCATTTAAATAGTCAGAAAGTAGGAAAACGGTAGATGAGAAACAAGGAAAATGTGGTGTCTAGCTGTTGGAGAAATATTGAAATTGCTGCAGTGTACACAGGCTAAAGTAACATTGAAGTTTAATAGATTTCTAAAAGTCAAATGGCATGATTATAAAAGCAGATTAAAAATATTGACTTAGATGAAGGGAAAGGTGATTAATATTTAAATATTTAAATAAACAATAATTAGATGTCAGCAGCATTAACCAAGGTTGGTCTTAGACATATTACGACAGTGGCTAAATTGCAAATGAAGTACAGACTGTAACTGATGGCCAATGCATTTAAATAGTCAGAAAGTAAGAAATGGTACTATGATAAGATGATATCTGACATTTTAACATCACCGTAGAAATGTTGATTAAGGTCCAATAAAGGGAAAATGGTAGATGAGAATCAGAAGGGAAATGTGGTGATTAGCTGTTGGAAGAAATTGCAATTGTTGCACTGTACACAGCCTGAAGTATCTCTGAACTTTGATACATTTCTAAAAGTGAAATGAAATGAAAATGTCAATAATCTTTGAAGGTTTGATGAAAAATAAATTTCAGCTGCATTAACTATTAATATATTTTGACAGTGGCAGAAGCGCCAATATTCAGAAATATTGAAATTGCTGCAGTGTACACAGGCTAAAGTAACATTGAAGTTTGATAGATTTCTAAAAGTCAAATGGTGCAATTCTTTAAGCAGATTAAAAATATGGACTTAGATGAAGGGAAAAGTGATTAATATTTAAATGTTTAAATAAACAATAAGGAGATGTCAGCTGCATTAACCAAGGTTGATGTTAGACATATTATGAAAGTGGCTAAATTGTAAATGAAGTACAGATTTTAACTGATGGCCAATGCATTTAAATAGTTAAAATGTAGGAAATGCTACTATGATAAGATGATACTTGACATTTTAACATTACCGTAGAAATGTTGATTAAGGTACGATAAAGGGAATACGGTAGATGAGAAACATAAGGGAGATGTGGTGACTAACTGTTCAAAGAAATTGCAATTGCTGCAGTGTACACAGCCTGAAGTATCACTGAACTTTCATACATTTCTAAAAGTGAAATGGCAGGAAAATGAAAGTAAATTAATATGTGTTTAATCTTTGAAGGTTTGATGAAAAATAAAGAAATTTCAGCTGCATTAACTATTAGTTTTAGACATATTTTGACAGTGGCAGTAGGGCACCCGTTTAACCGAATGTCACCAAAGTTTGATGGTCTATTCGTAGTCCAGTGCTATAGAAGTCAGTCAAATTTTATGAGAATTTGATGAAGTATTAATGAGATTTAGCATAGTAAATGAATTCGGTATTGAAATATTGTGGCCAGCAGGTGCAGTTAGCACTACATTTGATAAATGGTAGCATGCAGTCCCTGGTGTGGCAGTTTGACTACTGCCATTAGCAGAAGCAGCCTTAGTACAACAATATAAGATATAATATAGAACCATTTGGTGAAGTGCCTCAGCCCAAAAGAATGTGTGGTTTGTGTCAGATGGTCTAAGTAGTCGGTAGAAATAGGCACCTGCATACCTAATATTTTAAGTTTGGATGATACAAGTTAAGCTTACTTTATACTACCTCAGTGAACACATGCCGTCTTGTATATTGAAAACAACAGTGGCTTACTACATTTGTAAAGTATTCTTCTAGACATAAGAAGCCCTGAAAGAATTTAATGGTATTAATGAAATAGAGGACGAACTGCACCTGCTGGCGAATCGATAAAAAAAAATAAAAAAAAGTGCAATATAAATAGAGCACCATCTCCACCTACTGGGCAATTTAATACAAAAAAGTGAAAAATCTGCAAATATACTGCCTGGCTTATAAATAAAATCTGATAATTTTCTATAAGTCAAATAGCAGAAAAATGAAAGGAGCTTAAAAATATGGACTGAGGTGAAGGGAAAGTTAATTCCTTGAAAGTATTATGATGGATATTTCAGCTGAATTAGCCAAGGTAGGTATTAGACATACTAGGACAGTGGCTGTACCGCTCCAGATTGACTGATCACCACCAAACTTGGAAGATCTGTCTGTAGTCCAGTCATACAGAAGTGAATCAAATTTTGTAAGAATCAGATGAAGCATGCCTGAGATTTAGCTGTTTGAATGAAATGGGAATGGAAATGTTGTGGCCAGCAGGTGGAGTCAGCGCTCCATTTTAGAAAAGATATTAAATGCTTTCTGACCTTCTCATTTGTAAATGAAGTCTGATAATGTTGTATAAGGCAAATTGGTGAAAAATGAAAGGAAATTAAAAATATGGACTCAGCTGAAGGGAAAGGTAACAACTATTTGAAGATTTCATGAGGAATAAGGACATTTCAGCTGAATCTGCTAAGGTGGGTCTTACACATATATGGACAGTGGCTGTCACGCCCCCATTTGACCGATCGGCACCAAATTTGGAGGGTCTGTCTGAGGTGCAGTGGTACATTAGTGGGTCAAATTTGGTGATGATCAGATAAAGTATGCCTTAGATTTAGCTGTTTGATTGAAATGAGCATTTAAATGTTGCAGGTTAGGTGTAGCTGGTGGCCATAGCATACAGGTAGGTCAAGTTATTTTAATAAATTATCCATAAAGGCCATGTCCTGATTGATCTACTACCAGAATGACGTACTTGGGCTGGATATTGTAGTATTTATAGCAATATGTAATTTTTTAAGTTTTTAAATATCACAAGGGAATGGAAATGACTATCATTAGGCATTGCATATATCATGATTTGCATTGACACACACAACTTGCAGGACAAAAGATTTTTATAAGTAATATGTGACTGGAACAGAAATAAGAACAATGTAAGTTGAACTGATTTTCCAGGTTTATACAGACATGTTATATTGCTGTAGCGCCCCCGTTTGACCGATCGGCACAAAATTTGGAGGGCCCGTCCACAGTAATGTCCTACATTATATATTTAAGTTTGGTGATGATGGGTTGAGGCACGCCTAAGATATAGCTGTCTGATTGAAATGGGTGTGGCACCAGTATGGTTCGGGTGTGGCTGGTGGCCGTATCTCATGGAAAGTTTATGATTTTTTTAATAATTTTATATATGGACTGTCTCCTGATTTAAATGATAACAGATTTGTGTAGGATTGGTGAAAACCCTAGGAGGCTAACAAAAAGCCCTGTTTTCAGACTTTTACAAAATAGGCAAAAAGGGCAATAGTTATGATGAAGTTCTTTATAACATTAAATTTGCCATGATCTAGTGGATAGGATTCGCAACAATTCTCAATTTAGTCTTTAACAGTTCAGGAGAAATAGGCAGAAATGCAAAACTTGTTGCTGTAGCGCCCCCATCTGGTTGATTGCGGTGTCCTTAACAGGGTATGCTAAGGGTCGGGAATCAAATGTGACAACCTGTTTTGGTTGAGATTCGGTATTGTTTAGCCTGTCAAATGGCTGCTTCATTTTGATTGGCTGATGATGACCATGATTTTATGATCAATGACTGCTATGATATATGTCTGATCTCAGAATTGGTTGTAGTACAGATCTGCCAAATTTTAATTAGATTGGTCAATGCAGTCAGGAGATATTGGCAGTTTTTAGTTGTAGCGCCCCCTATTGACGAAATGTGGCCAGCTTTATATATACTCCGCAGAATGGCGCTGTGAGGTAGCATTGCAAATTTGGTTAAGATCGGCTAAAGCAGGGCCAAGTTATAGCAGTCAGACTGAAACTGGCCAAATTTGGGTGGAGTTTGGGCGTGGCTGAAGGCCATATGATACAGAAATTTTAGGATTTTTTTAAATAAGTCTTGATCAGCTCAAAGAACTGATTGGTTTGACACCTCATATGTCTGATTTGGACAGACGGGGTAGGACTTGAGGGCAGCAGTAGGATTTGCAAATTATGCAAATTAGCAAAAAATCTAAATAGGCGGAGCTTCATAGTCCAAATGGGAAGTTGATAGGGAATGGCTGTCTGTATCAGCAGAAAAAAGAATTTCAAATGTAGGACTAATAGGACAGGAGATATGGACTGAAACGTGTTGGGGGGCGCTACGGCGCCCCCATCTGGCTGACAGGACTGGGTCGGAGAATCTGAGTAGCGGGTAGGAATTGACATCATCTGACCCAGTTTGGTTGGTCTAGCTCTTACGGTTTAGGCTGTACATTCAGTTTTAGGGCGGAAAAATAATAATAATAAAAGAGAAAAATCCTAAGAAAAACAATAATGGTCCATAAGCATTTCATGCTTTGGACCCTTAATAATAATAATAATAATAACTAGAAACTGCAAGCAGTTACGAATGGGTCCAAAGCGTAGGACAATCGGACTGGTAGGACAGTAGAGGAATAAGGGCAGAGATCCGGCGGCCAGGGTAGTAAAAAGTCAGACAGAATTAGACTGCCATAACAGGATGCAGATTTAGCATAGCTCTAATGCGACAGGAGATGTAGGGCAAACCGTAGAGGAGGATACCAACAAGTCAGACAGAACTACAGGTCAGCAGATGTCAGACAGAAGAGAACTTGTTTCGGTCAGATGGTTTGAGTAGAAGGTAGAAATCATGATGTAGATTGTTTAGTGTCGGTCTAACAGGTCAGGAAATGTAGGACAGAATGTAGAACCCTGTGGTGTAGTGCCTGAACCTGACTGAATGCATTGTTTTGGTCAGATGGTCTGAGTAGTAGGTAGAAATCAGGATATAGATTAGTTAGTATCGGTCTAACAGGTCAGAAAATGTAGGACAGAATGTAGAACCCTGTGGTGGAGTGCCTTAGCCTGACTTAATGCATGGTTTTGGTCAGATGGCCTGACTAGTTGGTAGATTTAGGCACCTTCATACCTGGTCTGGTAAGTCTAGATATTACAGAGTTGATTTTTTATACTGCCTGTGTAAACATAGGCTGCGTTGCATATTCTTAACAAAGTGCTGAGTTGCAGGAGTGTGACATGTAACAGCAGTAATATCATGCTGTATCATATTCTAGGTAGTACATTTAGACAGGAGAAAGGCTAAAAGTATTGAAGGCATTATTTAAATGGAGCGCTGACTCCACCTGCTGGCCAATGTATTATAAAATTGTAATTGCTGCAGTGTACACAGCCTGAAGAAAGATCAAAGTTTGAAAGATTTGTAAAAGTCAAATGGCAGGAAAATATAAGCAGATTAAAAATATGGACTTAGATGAAGGGAAAGGTGATTAATATTTTAATTTTTAAATAAACAATAAGCAGATCTCAGCTGCATTAACCAAGGTTGGTCTTAGACATATTAGAACAGCGGCTGTAGCACCCCAATTTGACCGATTGCCACCAAACTTGGAAGGTCTGTCTGTAGTCCAGTGACACAGAAGCGAGTCAAATTTTGTAAGGATTTGATGAAGCATGCCAGAGATATAGCTGTTTGATTGAAATGTGTATGGAAATAGTGTGGCCAGCAGGTGGAGGCAGCGCTCCATTTTTGAAATTCCATTTAATACTTTCAGGCCTTCTTATGTGTAAATTAAGTCTGATAATGTTCTATGAGGCAAATCGGTGAAAAATGAAAGTGAATAAAAAATATGGACTCAGGTGAAGGGAAAGGTAACAATTTTTTCAAGGTTTTATGAGAAATAAGGACATTTCAGCTGAATTTGCTAAGGTGGGTCTTAGACATATATGGACAGTGGCTGTAGCGCCCCCGTTTGACCAATTGGCACCAAAATTGGAGGGTCTGTCTGATGTCCCTTACTACATTAGGCTGTCAAATTTGATGAGGATTGGCTGATGCACGGCTGAGTTTTAGATGGTTGATTGAAATGAGCATGGATATGGTGCATGTTTGGTGTAGCTGGTGGCCATAGCATACAGGTAGGTCAAGATATTTTTATGAATTATCCATAAGGGCAATGTCCTGATTGATGTACTACCAGAATGACCTACTTGGGCTGGACATTGTAGAAGTTACAGTAATATGTTATTTATTAAGCTTTTAAACATCACAAGGGAATGAAAATGACTATCATTGGGCATTGCATATGTCTTGATATGGCATGACTCACAGAACTGGCAGTACAAAATATTTTAACCAGTAATATGTCACAATAACAGAAATGAGATAAATGTAAGTTGAACTGCTTTTCAAGGTTTATACAGACATGTTATATTGTTGTAGCGCCCCCGTTTGACCGATCGGCACCAAATTTGGAGGGCCCTTCCGGACTACTATTCTACAGGATATGTTAAAGTTTGGTGATGATTGGCTGAGGCAGGCCTGAGATATAGCTGTCGGATTGAATTGGGCATGGCACCTGTATGATTTGTGTGTGGCTGGTGACTATACCTCATGGAAAGTTTATGATTTTTTTATGAATTATTTATTATGACTGTCTCCTGATTTAAATGATACCAGATTTGTGTAGGTTTGGTGAAAATCGTAGGAGGTTAACGAAATGTCTTGTTTTCAGACCAATATGAATTATGAAAAAACGCAAAGATGCAGAAGCAAGTTCTACATGTTGTTTGATTTGGCATGTCGTACTGAATTGACCTGGCAATAAATGTCGATTGTAGGCTTCACCGTTCTCGAGAAATAGTCAGAAATGCAAATGTTGTCACTGTAGCGCCCCTATCTGGCCAAGTGAGGTGTCCTTTGCATGGTGGGCTGCGGGTCAGAGGACAAATATACCACCAAAATTTGGTATAGATTGGTCATTTATAAGCCTGTCAAATGCCTGCTTGATTTTGATTGGCCGATGGCGGCCACTATTTAAGGAATGATGACTGCCATAGTATGTGACTGACCACAGGCTGGGTGCTAGTACATATCTGCCAAATTTCAGTTAGACTGGCAAAGGCAGTCAGGAGATATTGCCAGTTTTTAGTTGTAGCGCCCCCTATTGACGAAATGCGGCCCGCTTTGGACCGTGTCCCCAGAATGGTGTAGGGAGGTAGCATTTCAAATTTGGTCAAGGTAGGCCAAGGCACGGCCAAGTTATAGCCATCAGACCAAAATGGGCCAAATTTGGACATTGTTTGGGCGTGGCTATTGGCCATAGGATATAAAAATGTCTGAATTTTGTTGATGATTCTTGATCAGCTGAAAATTCTGATTCGTCTGACACCTCATTTGTCTGATTTGGTAGGACAAGCCAGGACTTTAAGGAAAAAGTATGATTTGCAAATTATGCAAATTAGCAAAAAATCTAAGTAGGCGGAGCTTCATGGTCCCAATGACTTTTTGGTAGGGCATGGCTGTCTGTATCAGGAGAAAAAAGAATTTTGAAGGTAGGACAAACAGGACAGGAGATATCATCCAAAACGTGTTATGGGGCGCTACGGCGCCCCCCTCTGGCTGAGTCGGACGGGTCGGAAAACCTGAGTAGTGGGTAGGAATTCCAATCATCGTACCAAATTTGGTAGGCCTAGGACTTACGGTTTAGGCTGGGCATTCAGTTTTAGGGCAGAAAAATAATAATAAAGATAACTGCAAGCAGTGACAATCGGGTCCAAAGCTAATGGAAAGAAGCAATGAAGAGGAATGAAGTGAATGGCATAAAATTAGAAGTTCACTAATTATTGTAAATGAAGTACAGACTGTAACTGATGGCCAATGCATTTAAATAGTCAGAAAATAGGACATGCAACAATGAAATGTGATACCTAACATTTAAACATTACTGTAGAAATGTTCATCAATGTTTGATAAAGGGAAAAGGATAGATGAGAAACAGAAGGGAAATGTGGTGAGTAGCTGTTCGAAACAATTGCAATTGCTGCAGCATACACATCTTGAATAAACATTGAAGTTTGATAGATTTCTGAAAGTCAAATGGCAGGAAAATATAAGCGGATTAAAAATATGGACTTAGATGAAGGGAAAGGTGATTAATATTTAAATGTTTAAATAGACAATAAACAGATGTCAGCTGCATTAACCTAGGTTGATCTTAGACATATTATGACAGTGGCTAAATTGGAAATGAAGTACAGACTGTAACTGATGGCCAATGCATTTAAATAGTCAGAAAGTAGGAAAATGGTAAATGAGAGACAGAAGGGAAATATGATGACTAGCTTTTAGAGAAATATTGAAATTGCTACAGTGTACACAGGCTAAAGTAACATTGAAGTTTGATAGATTCCTAAAAGTCAAATGGCAGGATTGTATAAGCAGATTAAAAATATGGACTTAGATGAAGGGAAAGGTGATTAATATTTAAATGTTTATATATACAATAAGGAGATGTCAGCTGCATTAACCAAGGTTGGTCTTAGACATATTAAGACAGTGGCTAAATTGGAAATGAAGTATGGACTGTAACTGATGGCCAATGCAGTTAAATAGTCAGAAAGTAGGAAATGCTTCTATGATAAGATAATACCTGTCATTTTGAACATTGACTTTGATATGTTGATTAATGTACGATAAAGGGAATATGGTAGATGAGAAACAGATGGGACATGTGGTGACTAGCTGTTGGAAGAAATTGCAATTGTTGCACTGTACACAGCCTGAAGTATCTCTGAACTTTGATACATTTCTAAAAGTGAAATGAAATGAAAATGTCAATAATCTTTGAAGGTTTGATGAAAAATAAAGAAATTTCAGCTGCATTAACTATTAGTATATTTTGACAGTGGCAGAAGCGCCCCCGTTTTACCGAATGTCACCAAAGTTAGATGGTCTATTCATAGTCCAGTGCTACAGAAGTGAGTCAAATTTTGTGAGAATTCGATGAAGTATCAATGAGGTTTAGCAGACTTGATGAATTCGGTATGGAAATGGTGAGGCCAGCAGGTGGAGTTAGCGCTACATTTGATAATTGGTAGCATGCAGTCCCTGGTGTGGCAGTTTGACTACTGCCATTAGCAGAAGCAGCCTTAGTACAACAATATAAGATACAATATATAACCATTTGCTGAAGTGCCTCAGCCCAAAAGAATTAGTTTTTTGTGTCAGATGGTCTAAGTAGACGGTAGAAATAGGCACCTACATACCTAATATTTTAAGTCTAGATCATACAAGTTAAGCTTACTTTATAGTACCTCAGTGAACACATGCTGTCTTGTATATTAAAAAAAACAACAGTGGCTTACTGCATTTGTAAAGTATTGTTCTAGACATAAGACGCCCTGAAATAATTTAATGCCATTAATGAAATACAGGACGAACTACACCTGCTGGCTAATCCATAAAAGAAATCCAAAAAACTGCAATATAAATAGAGCACCATCTCCACCTACTGGCCAATTTAATACAAAAAAGCCAAAAATCTGCAATATATACTGCCTGGCTTATAAATAAAATCTGATAATTTTCTATAAGTCAAATAGCAGAAAAATGAAAGGAGCTTAAAAATATGGACTGAGGTGAAGGGAAAGTTAATTCCTTGAAAGTATTATGAAGGATATTTCAGCTGAATTAGCCAAGGTAGTTATTAGACATACTAGGACAGTGGTTGTATGGCTCCCATTTGACTGATCGCCACCAAACTTGGAAGGTCTGTCTGTAGTCCACTGATACAGAAGTGAATCAAATTTTGTAAGGATCGGATGAAGCATGCCTGAGATTTAGCTGTTTGAATGAAATGGGAATGGAGATGTTGTGGCCAGCAGGTGGAGTCAGCGCTCCATTTTAGAAATGATATTAAATGCTTTCTGACCTTCTCATTTGTAAATGAAGTCTGATAATGTTGCATAAAGCAAATTGGTGAAAAATGAAAGGAACTTAAAAATATGGACTAAGGTGTAGGGAAAGGTAAAAATTCTTTGAAGGATTTATGAGAAAGAAGGACATTTCAGCTGAATTTGCTAAGGTGGGTCTTAGACATATATGAACAGTAGCTGTAGCGCCCCCATTTGACCGATCGGCACCAAATTTGCAGGGTCTGTCTGAGGTGCAGTGCTACATTAGTGGGTCAAATTTGGTGATGATCAGATGAAGTATGCCTCTGATTTAGCTGTTTGATTGAAATGATCATGGAAATGCTGTAGGTTCAGTGTGGCTGGTGGCTATACTGTACAGGCAAGTGAAGTTATCTTTATAAATTATACATATGGGCAGTGTCCTGATTTTTATACTACCAGATTGACCTACTTAGGCTGGACATTGCAGTAGTTACAGTAATATGTTATTTATTAAGTTTTTAAATATGACAAGGGAATGCAAATGACTATCATGGGACATTGCATATTTCTTGATTTGACATGACTCACGGAACTTGGCCGGTAAACGATTTTAACCAGTAATATGTCACTGGATCAAAAATGAGATAAATGTAAGTTGAGCTGGTTTTGCAGTTTATACAGTGATGTTATATTGCTGTAGCACCCCCGTTTGACTGATCGGCACCAAATTTGGAGGGCCCTTCTCCAGTAATATCCTACATTATATATTTAAGTTTGATGATGATTGGTTGAGGCAGGCCTGAGATATAGCTGTCTGATTGAAATGGGTGTGGCACCACTATGGTTTGGGTGTGGCTGGTGGCCATACCTCATGGAAAGTTTATGATCTTTTTAATAATTTTATATAGGGACTGTCTCCTGATTTAAATGATACCAGATTTGGGTAGGTTTGGTGAAAATCCTAGGAGGATAAGAAAAAAGTACTGTTTTAAGACTTTTACAAAATAGGCAAAAATGGCAAGAGATATGATGAAGTTCTTTATACCATTAAATTTGTCATGAGCTAGTGGATAGCTTAAGCAACAATTGTCAATTTTATAATTAACAGTTCAGGAGAAATAGGCAGAAATGGGCTGTAGCGCCCCCATATGGCAGACTGACATGTCCTTTACAGGGTGGGCTCAGGGTCAGAATACAAATGTATAACCAAAATTTGGTTTGGATTGCACATTGTTTAGCTGGTCAAATGGCTGCTTGATATTGATTGGCTAATGGTGGCCAGGATTATACAACTAATGACTGCCATTTTACTTCTCTGATCTCAGGCTTGTACATAGTACATATCTGCCAAATTTCAATTAGATTGGTTAAGGCAGTCAGGAGATATTGGCAGTTATTAGTTGTAGCGCCCCCTATTGACGAAATGTGGGCCGCATTGTATGTTGACCACATAATAGAGCAGGGAGGTTGGATTGTAAGTTTGGTTCAGGTAGGCTAAGGTATGGAGAAGTTATAGCATTCAGACTGAAATAGGCCAAATTTATGTGGGATTTTGGCATGGCTAGTGGCCATGAAATAGACAAATGTCAGACTTTCTTGAATCTATTTTGATCAGCTAAGTGGACTGATCGGTTTGACACCTCATTTGTCTGATTTGGTCCAATATTGTAGGACTTGAAGGCAGAAGTCAGTTTCACAAATTATGCAAATTAGCAAAAAATCTAAGTAGGCGGAGCTTCATAGTCCAAATAGCAAGTTGGTAGAGCAAAGCTGTCTGTATCAGCAGAAAAAATAATTTCAATTATAGGACTAATAGGACAGGAGCTATGGATTGAAACGCGTTGGGGGGCGCTAGAGCGCCCCCATCTGGCTGACAGGCCTAGGTCAGAGAATCTGAGTAGCGGGTATGAATTGACATCATATTACCAATTTTGGTTGGTCTAGCACTTACGGTTTAGGCTGTGCATTCAGTTTTAGGGCGCGAAAAATAATAATAATAAAGATAACTGCAAGCAGTGACAATCGGGTCCAAAGCTAATGGAAAGAAGCAATGAAGAGGAATGAAGTTAATGACATAAAATTAGATTTTCACTAATTATTGGAAATGAAGTACAGACTGTAATTGATGAGCAATGCATCTAAATTGGCACAAAATAGGAAATGCTTCTATGAGATGATACCTAACATTTGAACATTACTGTGGAAATGTTTATTAAGGTACGATGAAGGGAAAAGGGTAGATGAGAAACCGAAGGGAAATGTGGTGACTAGCTGTTTGAGAAATATTGCAATTGCTGCAGTGTACACAGGAAGAAGTAACATTGAAGTTTGATAGATTTCTAAAAGTCAAATGGCAGTAAGATAAAAGCAGATTTAAAATATTGACTTAGATGAAGGGAAAGGTGATTAATATTTAAATGTCTAAATAAACAATATGGAGATGTCAGGTGCATTAACCAAGGTTGGTCTTAAATATATTAGGACAGTGGCTAAATTGTAAATGAAGTACAGACTGTAACTGATAGGCAATGCATTTAAATAGTCAGAAAATAGGAAATGCTACTATGAACATGCAGCTTTCTGGTTTTACTGTCTTTTCCAGTGCCTTATCTTCATATCAGTGACACCATACTCACCACATCAAGTTTCCCTGCGCCCATTTTGTCGACAAGCAAAGCGTTCTCTAAAGGACTCAGAGACTGGACACAGACAGTATGAACTACACACAGATACCTGAAGTGAAATGCACCAGAAATCATCTCCACGCACTATAGTCTGACAGCAAAGGTACTTTGAGTAAAATGTGCTGTTGCTTGTGGATATTTATTGCTTTGATGTCTCACAATTTTTTTTGTAGTGTTTATTGAGTTATTTTCAATTTTACTCTGCAATAACAAAACATTAATGATGTGTTGTAACAGTTCTGTACTACATAATATGTTATGTAATTTACAGTCATGATGCCATGGTTAAATTGATGTCAAAATAACGGTCCAGCTTTGTTTGTGATGCCTGTGTTGACTTACTGTACAATAAATTGTATATTCAAAAGAATATTGCAATGTTGAGAGTTTTGTAGTATATATATATATATATATGTGTGCGTCTATCACACTTTCTGGTCTTTATACACTGTTTATGTAAGAATGCTATGCACATCATATGCAAAATATTATGTCAATTGTGCTGGCTCAACTATTGTGGTGTCAATGTACTTTTTCAGCCTCCTCAAACAATGACACAAACCTAAAAGTTTGGCTAAGACAGATGTATTTAATTGCAATTTAACAATGTGTATAATTTGTTTTCCATTATGTCTCTAATGAGTAATAATAAATATTATAATCATTAATACAGTCATTATTCTTAAGCATGTTAAATACACATGTAAATGTCAGAATAAGTTTAAATTACGGCAGGTGAAACAGGCAGTAAAGGAAATATACATATAAAAAGTATTACAATGTCCTGAGCAACATTTAAGGAAAAACATACTGCACTATAATGACATTATATAGTAAATGGCCATAATGTATAATATTAGCCTGCTGTATGCATGCAGTCTCTGGTGTGGCAGTTTGACTACTGCCATTAGCAGAAGCAGCCTTAGTACACCAATATAGGATAGAATATAGAACCCTTTGGTGAAGTGCCTCAGTCCAAGACAATGTATGGTTTGTGTCAGATGGTCTAAGTAGTCGGTAGAAATAGGCACCTGCATACCTAATATTTTAAGTCTAGATCATACAAGTTAAGCTTACTTTGTACTACCTCAGTGAACACATGCCGTCTTGTATATTCAAAACAACAGTGGCTTACTACATTTGTAAAGTATTCTTCTAGACATAAGAAGCCCTAAAAGAATTTAATGGCATTAATGAAACAGACAACGAACTGCACCTGCTGGCGAATCTATAAAAAAAAAATCCAAAGTGCAATATAAATAGAGCACGATCTCCACCTACTGGCCAATTTATTACAAAAAAGCGAAAAATCTGCAATATATACTGCCTGGCTTATAAATAAAATCTGATAATTTTCTATAAGTCAAATAGCAGAAAAATGAAAGGAGCTTAAAAATATGGACTGAGGTGAAGGGAAAGTTAATTCCTTGAAAGTATTATGAAGGATATTTCAGCTGAATTAGCCAAGGTACGTATTAGACATACTAGGACAGTGGCTGTACCGCTCCAGATTGACTGATCGCCACCAAACTTGGAAGATCTGTCTGTAGTCCAGTCATACAGAAGTGAATCAAATTTTGTAAGGATCGGATGAAGCATGCCTAAGATTTAGCTGTTTGAATGAAATGGGAATGGAAATGTTGTGGCCAGCAGGTGGAGTCAGCGCTCCATTTTAGAAATGATATTAAATGCTTTCTGACCTCATTTGTAAATGAAGTCTGATAATGTTGTATAAAGCAAATTAGTGAAAATTGAAAGGAAATTAAAAATATGGACGCAGGTGAAGGGAAAGGTAACAATTGTTTGAAAGTATTATGAAGGATATTTCAGCTGAATTACCAAAGGTACGTATTAGACATACTACGACAGTGGTTGTATGGCTCCCGTTTGACTGATCGCCACCAAACTTGGAAGGTCTGTCTGTAGTCCACTGATACAGAAGGGAATCAAATTTTGTTAGGATTGGATGAAGCATGCCAGAGATATAACTGTTTGATTGAAATGGGCATGGAAATCATTTGGCCAGCAGGTGGAGTCAACACTCCATTTTAGAAATGCTATTTAAAACTTTTAGGCCTTCTCATGTGTAAATGAAGTCTGATAATGTTCTATGAGGCAAATGGGTGAAAAATGAACAAAAATTAAAAATATGGACCTAGTTGAAGGGAAAGGGAACAAATCTTTGAATATTTGATGAGAAATAAGGACATTTCAGCTGAATTTGCTAAGGTGGGTCTTACACATATATGCACATTAGCTGTAGCGCCCCCATTTGACTGATCGGCACCAAATTTGGAGGGTCTGTCTGAGGTGCAGTGGTACATTAGTGGGTCAAATTTCGTGAAGATCATATGAAGTATACCTCATATTTAGCTGTTTGATTGAAATGAGCATGGAAATGTGGTAGGTTCAGTGTGGCTGGTGGCCATACTGTACAGGCAGGTGAAGCTATCTTTATAAATTATACATAAGGGCAGTGTCCTGATTGATCTACTACCAGAAAGACCTACTTTGGCTAGACATTGTAGTAGTTATAGTAATATGTTATTTATTAAGTTTTTAAATATCACAAGGTAATTCAAATGACTATTATGGACTATCTTGATTTAGCATGACTAACAGAACTTGCAGGACAAAAGATTTTAACGAGTAATATGTCACTTTATCAAAAATGACAACAATGTAACTTGAACTGATTTTGCAGGTTTATACAGACATGTTATATTGCTGTAGTGCCCCTGTTTGACTGATTGGCATGAAAATTGGAGGGCCCTTCCCCAGTAATGTCCTACAATATATATTTAAGTTTCGTGATGATTGGCTGAGGCACGCCTCAGATATAGCTGTCTGATTGAAATGGGTGTGGCACCAGTATGGTGTGGGTGTGGCTGGTGGCCATACCACATGGAAAGTTTCAGATTTTTTTAATATTTCTTTATAAGGACTGTCTCCTGATTAAAATGATCACAGAAATATGAAGGTTTGGTGAAAATCCAAGGAGGTTAAGAAAAAGTACTGTTTTAAGACTTTTACAAAATAGGCAAAAATGGCAAGAGATATGATGAAGTTCTTTATGCCATTAAATTTGTCATGAGCTAGTGGATAGCGTAAACAACAATTGTCAATTTTATAATTAACAGTTCAGGAGAAATAGGCAGAAATGTGCTGTAGCGCCCCCATATGGCAGACTGACATGTCCATTACAGGGTGGGTTCAGGGTCAGAGTACAAATGTAGAACCCAAATTTGGTTTGGATTGCTCATTGTTTAGCCAGTCAAATGGCTGGTTGATTTTGATTGGCTAATGGTGGCCAGGATTTTACAACTAATGACTGCCATGATACTTGTCTGACCTCAGGCTTGTACGTAGTACATATCTGCCAAATTTCAATTAGATTGGTCAAAGCAGTCAGGAGATATCAGCAGTTTTTAGTTGTAGCGCCCCCTATTGACGAAATGTGGGCTGCATTGTATGGTCACCCCATAATAGAGCAGGGAAGTTGGATTCTAAGTTTGGTTCAGGTAGGCAAAGGTATGGAGAAGTTATAGCAGTCAGACTGAAATAGGCCAAATTTAGGTGTGATTTGGGCGTGGCTAGTGGCCATAAAATAGACAAATGTCAGACTTTCTTGAACAGCTTTTGATCAGGTCAGTGGACTGATCGGTTTGACACCTCATTTGTCTGATTTGGTCCAACAGTGTAGGACTTGAAGGCAGAAGCCAGTTTCACAAATTATGCAAATTAGCAAAAAATCTAAGTAGGTGGAGCTTCATAGTCCAAATGGCAAGTTGGTAGAGCAAAGCTGTCTGTATCAGCAGAAAAAATAAATTCAATTGTAGGACTAATAGGACAGGAGATATGGACTGAAACGCGTTGAGGGGCGCTAGAGCGCCCCCATCTGGCTGACAGGACTGGGTCAGAGAATCTGAGTAGCGGGTAGGAATTGACATCATCTTACCAAGTTTGGTTGGTCTAGCTCTTACGGTTTAGGCTGTACATTCAGTTTTAGGGCAGGAAAAAAATAATAATAATAATAATAATAATAATAATAATAATAATAATAATAATAATCCTAAGAAAAACAATAATGGTCCATAAGCATTTCATGCTTTGGACCCTTAATAAAGATAACTGCAAGCAGTGACAATCGGGTCCAAAGCTAATGGAAAGAAGCAATGAAGAGGAATGAAGTGAATGGCATAAAATTAGAAGTTCACTAATTATTGTAAATGAAGTACAGAATGTAATTGATGAGCAATGCATTTAAATTGGCAGAAAATAGGAAATGCTTCTATGAGATGATACCTAACATTTGAACATTACCGTGGAAATGTTTATCAAGGTACGATGAAGGGAAAAGGGTAGATGAGAAACCGAAGGGAAATGTGGTGACTAGCTGTTGGAGAAATATTGCAATTGCTGCAGTGTACACAGGATGAAGTAACATTGAAGTTTGATAGATTTCTAAAAGTCAAATGGCAGTAACATATAAGCAGATTAAAAATATGGACTTAGATGAAGGGAAAGGTGATTAATATTTAAATGTCTAAATAAACAATAAGGAGATGTCAGCTGCATTAACAAAGGTTGGCCTTAAAAATATTAGGACAGTGGCTAAATTGTAAATGAAGTACAGACTGTAACTGATAGCCAATGCATTTAAATAGTCTGAAAATAGGAAATGCTACTATGAACATGCAGCTTTCTGGTTTTACTCTCTTTTCCAGTGCCTTATCTTCATATCAGTGACACCATACTCACCACATCAAGTTTCCCTGCGCCCATTTTTTCGACAACCAAAGCGTTCTCTAAAGAACTCAGAGACTGCACACAGACAGTATGAACTACAAACAGATACCTGAAGTGAAATGCACCAGAAATCATCTACACACACTATAGTTTGACAGCAAAGGTACTGTGAGTAAAATGTGCTGTTGCTTGTGGATATTTATTGCTGTGATGTCTCACAATTTTTTTTGTAGTATTTATTAAGTTATTTTCAGTTTTACTCTGCAATAACAAAACATTAATGATGTGTTGTAACAGATCTGTACTACATAATATGTTACGTAATTTACAGTCATGATGCCATGGTTAAATTGATGTCAAAATGAAGGTCCAGCTTTGTTTCTGATGCCTGTGTTGACTTACACTAAATTGTATATTCAAAAGAATATTGCCATGTTGTGAGTCTTGTAGTATATATATATGAGTGCAACTATCACACTTTGTGGTCTTTATACACTGTTTATGTAAGAATGCTATGCACATCATATGCGAAATATTATGTCAATTGTGCTGGCTCAACTATTGTGGTGTCAATGTACTTTTTCAGCCTCCTCAAACAATGACACAAACCTAAATCTTTGGCTAAGACAGATCTATTTAATTGCAATTTTACAATGTGTATAGTGTTTTATATTATGTCTCTAATTAGTAATAATAAATATTATAATCATTAATACAGTCATCATTCTTAAGCATGTTAAATACACATGTAAATGTCATAATAAATTTCAATTACAGTAGGTGAAACAGGCAGTAAAGGAAATATACATACAATAAGTATTACAATGTCCTGAGCAACATTTAAGGAAAAACATACTACAATATAATGACATTATATAGTAAATGGCCATAATGTATAATATTAGCCTGCTGTATGCATGCAGTCCCTGGTGTGGCAGTTTGACTACTGCCATTAGCAGAAGCAGCCTTAGTACACCAATATAGGATAGAAAATAGAACCCTTTGGTGAAGTGCCTCAGCCCAAGACAATGTATGGTTTGTGTCAGATGGTCTAAGTAGTCGGTAGAAATAGGCACCTGCATACCTAATATTTTAAGTCTAGATCATACAAGTTAAGCTTACTTTATAGTACCTCAGTGAACACATGACATCTTGTATATAGAAAACAACAGTGGCTTACTGCATTTGTAAAGTATTCTTCTAGACATAAGAAGCCCTAAAAGAATTTAATGGCATTAATGAAATAGAGGACGAACTCCACCTGCTGGCCAATTTACAAAAAACAATTACAAAAAAGTGCAATATAAATAGAGCACCATCTCCACCTACTGGCCAATTTAATACAAAAAAGTGAAAAATCTGCAATGTATACTGCCTGGCTTATAAATAAAATCTGATAATTTTCTATAAGTCAAATAGCAGAAAAATGAAAGGAGCTTAAAAATACGGACTGAGGTGAAGGAAAAGTTAATTCCTTGAAAGTATTATGAAGGATATTTCAGCTGAATTAGCCAAGGTAGGTATTAGACATACTAGGACAGTGGCTGTACCGCTCCAGATTGACTGATCGCCACCAAACTTGGAAGATCTGTCTGTAGTCCAGTCATACAGAAGTGAATCAAATTTTGTAAGGATCGGATGAAGCATGCCTGAGATTTAGCTGTTTGAATGAAATGGGAATGGAAATGGTGTGGCCAGCAGGTGCAGTCAGCGCTCCATTTTAGAAATGATATTAAATGCTTTCTGACCTTCTCATTTGTAAATGAAGTCTGATAATGTTGTATAAGGCAAATTGGTGAAAAATGAAAGGAAATTAAAAATATGGACTAAGGTGAAGGGAAAGGTAACAACTCTTTGAAGGTTTTATGAGAAAGAAGGACAATTCAGCTGAATCTGCAAAAGTGGCTCTTAGACATAATACATTGGCTGTAGTGCCCCCGTTTGACTGATCACCACCAAACTTAGATGGTCTTTCTGTAGTCCAGTGCTGCAGGAGTGAGTCAAATTTTGTGAGGATTGGGTGAAGCATGCCTGAGATTTAGCTGTTTGAATGAAATGGAAATGGAAATGGTGTGGCCAGCAGGTGGAGTCAGCGCTCCATTTTAGAAATGCTATTTAATACTTTTAGGCCTTCTCATGTGTAAATGAATTCTGATAATGTTCTATGAGGCAAATAGGTGAAAAAAGAACATAAATTAAAAAGATGTAGCTAGTTGAAGGGAAAGGGAGCAATTCTTGGAATGATTGATGAGAAATATGATCATTTCAACTGAATTTGCTAAGGTGGGTATTAGAAATATATAGACAGTGGCTGTAGCGCCCCCATTTGACCGATCGGCACCAAAGTTGTATGGTCTGTCTGAGGTGCAGTGGTACATTAGTGGGTCAAATTTGGTGATGATCAGACGAAGTATGCCTCAGATTTAGCTGTTTGATTGAAATGATCATGGAAATGCTGTAGGTTCAGTGTGGCTGGTGGCCATAATGTACAGGCAGGTTAAGATATCTTTATAAATTATACATAAGGGCAGTGTCCTGATTAATCTACTACCAGATTGACCTACTTAGGCTGGACATTGCAGTAGTTACAGTAATATGTTATTTATTAAGTTTTTAAATATGACAAGGGAATGCAAATGACTATCATGTGACATTGCATATTTCTTGATTTGACATGACTAACAGAACTTGCAGGGCAAAAGATTTTAACCAGTAATATGTCACTTGATCAAAAATGAGATAAATGTAAGTTGAGCTGATTTTGCAGTTTATACAGTGATGTTATATTGCTGTAGCGGAAGCAGATTAAAAATATGGACTTAAATGAAGGGAAATGTGATTAATATTTAAATGTTTAAATAACCAATCAGGAGATGTGAGCTGCATTAACCAAGGTTGGTCTTAAACATACTAGGACAGTGGCTAAATTGGAAATGAAGTACAGACAGTAACTGATGGCCAATGCATTTAAATAGTCAGAAAGTAGGAAATGTTCCTATGATAAGATGATAACTGACATTTTAACATTACCGTAGAAATGTTGATTAAGGTATGATAAAGGGAAAAGGGTAGATGAGAAACAGAAGTTAAATGTGGTGACTAGCTATTCAAAGAAATTGCAATTCCTGCAGTGTACACAGCCTGAAGTATCACTGAAGTTTGATACATTTCTAAAAGTCAAATGGCAGGGAAATTAATGCAACTTAAAAATATTAATTGAGATGAAGGGAAAGGAATCTTTAAATTTTTCATGAGAAATAAGGTTATTTCAGCTGCATTAGCCAAAGTTGGTGTTAGACATATTTAGACAGTGGCCATGTCGCCCCCCTTTGACCAATCAGCACGAATGGTGGATGGTCTGTCTGTGGGCTAGTGATAAATCAGTGGGTCAAATTTTGAGAGGATTGGATGAAGCATGCCAGAGATATAGCTGTTTTATTGAAATGGGCATGGAACTGGTTTGGCCAGCAGGTGTAGTTAGCGGTACATTTGACAAATGGTATTTAGTATTTAATGTGTAGTATATCATGTGAAATATTTATAGTGTGTGTGTTTGTGTCTGTGTTTGTATATATATATGTAGTAGAGATTTGTAAACGTTTGGTGGAATTTTGGTTTTATTTTGCTGGTGAGATGGCCGACTCCACAGTGTTAAAATGTGAAGGTATGTTACAGGACTTGAAACATCGGTGATAGGCGTCAGACTTCAGAGGGTTAAGGGTGATTGTTGATTAGAAGAGCTTTGAAGTGAGTGCTGTAAGTAATTAAAGGTCAGACTGTGGAGAAGCCTGGCGCCAGGCTAGTAGGAGCCTACGTTTCGGCAAGCCTACGAGACTTCTTGGCACCTGATGTCCCCCCCCCGCCTGCACAAGCTAGTCGTCGTTTTATGAGGGCCAATGAACACATATTGTTTTGCATATGAAAGGTAGTTTCACGTCTCTAACCTTAGGTCTGCAGAGAGACGTTTCTATTATACTGTGGTTTGAGTAAAATATCGCTGTTACTAGAATCCCTAAAGCCTACGAAAAATCTCGGACGCACCTCTGGTGGAGCCCCCCCCTCACTCCCCACACGAACTCCCCGCGCCCTCATCAGCGCCAATCAACAGCTATTGTTTTGCAAATGAAAGCAAGTTTCACGGTTTCAACCTCGGTTCTCCTCAGAAACGTCTTTGTAACAGTGTGGTTTAAGGAATTGTAAAATAAATGTATATTATAATCGTAATTTGAAATAGGGCCTACAATTTAATCCCCATTTTTCTTGATTTAGTAATGGCGATTTCAGTTTATCTAAAGTATTTGAAAGAATAAATAAATGCATCTGCTTACTGTCTGTAACAATCGGTGTTAATGTATTTTTCTTTTTTTTTAAGTTCGATCAGGGCTAAAAGACAAATTAATTAATTTATATCGTTATAATTACCCTGGCATGACATTAGTGTGGTATATGCATTATAAATGTGCCAACAGACAAAACATTTTTATAAGTAATGAAAAAAAAATGGAACTTGCAACTTAGAATGTGTAAAGACCGTTAAGTCGAAGTATTTTAGTCCAAGTTAAGTCCAAGAATTTTACGGAACACAATAAAGGTATGTGCTAAAACACATTCAGCCTGTTAAAAAATGGCACAGTGCACCTTGCAGGGATACTTCGTACCAGAGCATGTGAGCGGAGCGGGCAGAATTTGGTCAGAGCGCGGAGCGGGTTTTCTAATTAAGGCTGGAGCGGTCGCTTTGTCTCGCTCTAATTTCGCTCAGATACCGCTCACACTACAATTCTGAGGCGTGCCCAAATCTACCCAGAATTTATCTGTACAATTATCAAGACTGTTACACAAATTGGCCGAGATGGAATTCGCAAAGTATTTCAGAAAGGATACTGATAAATCATACAAGTGTACTATTCTTATCAAACGTATAGATGACAAGAATGTACAGCAAGAACAACAATGTGGTGAAACTGTTTCAGTTAGTAAAGATTCACTTTGGAATCACTTTTCTCAGAAACATGAGTGTGCTACGCGAACAAGCGGAAGCCAGAGCAAAACGCGTGTAAGTTTTATATGGTTGTAGCATATCAAGTCTATAAAGTAAATTAAAGTATAAAAGCATATCAAGTAAATATTGGTAATCAAATAAATTCGTTTTGTCATTCAAAGTAGGTCTAATCAGATTTTTATTTTATTTCACGTTTTATTTTACATTTTATTTTAGAGACGTGCTGCATCAACAGAAAAAAACTGAGGAATTTAAAACGTTTTTGTATATTCTTTAGGCTATTAAACCCACTGATTCCTTTATTTATAAGCCTATTTTTGTGTGGAATGCCATTTCTAAACCTGTCCGTTGTTGCCGGTAGGTTGCTTAAAAATAAATATTTTCTGTTCTGACTGGCAATGTTGCCGTTGCTCATATTTCTTTATGACATAAGGCTTCGGTTTAAGGTGACATTTGTTAGGCATGCAGATTATTTGTTCCTGTTTTAAATTGGATCGAGCGTGGAGCGATTTGACTGGAGCGGGAGGACATTTTAGTGGAGCGAGGAGCAGTGTTGAGCGGAGCGGCTTAGTGCGAATTAGAGCAGAGGAGCGGGCGGAGCCAACAGCCTCGTGAGCCAGGAGCGGAAATTCTCACCGCTCGGCTCCGCTCACATGCTCTGCTTCGTACGTTATATGTGAAACATTGCGTAGTTATGAGCACAAAAAAACCTACTGATTACTATGTGCATCTGTTATGAGATGACACAATGCACTTTGCAAGTATACACACTGACATCGCTACGTGCGAAAAAGATTGTGTAGTTATGAGCACGCAAAAGACTATAAATTACTCCGGACGTATGTGCAATCATGTATGGGATTATGAGATGTCAACGTAAACTTCTCACGGAAACAGTTCACACGTTACATGTTTGGAGCACAGAAAAGGGCTAATTACTCAGAAACAGATTGCAGTCGAAATATATTACGGCACAATAAAGAAAACCTTCGCGTATGTATATTTCCGTATCACATTCAAGCAGTTGTATTTGATATAATAAATACAGTACATACAGTTGATGTCTGCAACAATCTGTGTGACCTTATTCAGTTGTAAAAGTTATAGCTAAAAGTTAAACTGATTTACGTACATCGGTAAAAGGACACTGGCATGATATTAGCGCGGTATATGCATTACAAATGTGTCACGCAGTAAAAACGAAATATTGCTTACTTGAGGGGTGCCAAAAATATTATACGATGTAATGTGTAAAGTTCAACCTTTTGTTATAAAAAAAATAAAAACAATGCCACAGTGCACTTTCCACGGAAACAGTTCACACGAAATGGTTTTGTACCTTTTGTGTATCTGTTTATTTTATATAATAAATGTGTATCTTCCACTTGAATGACACTGACTCTCTGTCTCCTACACACAGACATATGCTCTTTATCTTTATACTATCTGATTCTTCAAATGTATATATTCTGTGTCTAAATTTCTGGCAGCTTGCACTCATGACTCAATGATGCAACTTTTTCACATGTACCGTATGAAGTGTTTATATCAAAAATGTACATGCATGCACATGTATAAGATTGTCTGCAAAACCTAAAATTTATTTGATCATAAATTTACACAAATAGTTGTGAGAAGAACATACATCAAGTATATGTATTTGTTATATCACATATTTGTGTAATTGACAGCACGGTTAACCTAGTACATTTGGGGGTTCCACTATATTTCAAATTATGCTCTATGAAAGCACATGTATTCGATTCCTTACAACACACCGCTAGATAAACTCTTTAGTGCAGACCTGAGCTGAAGAAGTGACTTCAGGCTGGGGGGTGAGTTTGACTGAGTGACTGTGATTAATTTGCAAAACAAAAGGTGTTAATGGTGCTGGAGAGGGGGCGGGCAGCTTGTATGGGCAGTAAGGGGGGGGCTCCTCGTGAGGACAGTCTCATTTTTTCAGGAATTCTAGTGTTAAAAGAAAAAATAAACAGACCCCCAGACATCAGTTTGAAATCGATGCTAATATTTTAAGTAACCACTTAAAATGCCAAAAGTACCTTAGCCGCGTTACCCAGGCAAACAGACTTTAAGTAGCAGCTTGTAGCATAAAAGTAGAAAACGCCCATTACAAGTTGCCTTCTTTTACCGGACGGAACAACAGTAAATACCCGGTCACGTATAGTAAATAAGGTTACCTGTACAAAAGCCTTGCCTAAACCACCTTTAAAAGGAAAAATAAACACACGCGCACACATCAGTTTCAAATTGATGCCAATATTTTAAGTAACCACTTAAAGTACCAAGGTACTTATCCGCGTTACTCAGGCAAACGGACCTTACGTAGCAGCTTGTAGTATAAAAGCAGAAATAGCCCGTTACAAGTTGTCTTGTTTCACCGCACCAAACAATAGTAAATACCCGGTCACGCATAGTAAATAAGGTTACCTGTAGACTACCGACGCCTGTACCAGGCAACGGCGCTTCATCAAAGGTACCGTTTTCCTGCTTTTAGCTAGAGATGGCAATTTCGGCACCCAGGATCGATCCGTTCCGAACGCGTCCGAAACTTTTGGTCTCGATACGTAGTTTATGAAACAACGTCACACGCAAAATATATTTATTTAAAAGGAACAATTGAACAATTATAAAATATATAAATAACGTTATACAGAACATATCAAACAATTTTGAACCACATACACACACAAATTACAAAACACAGCTACTGAGCTGCATTTGAAGTACCTTCCTCATCATCATCAGCGTCAGGTTTGTTTTCAGCAGTCGGCCTGATTTTGCTGATCAGTCCGTCCTCATTTAGGAGGACAGAAAAGTCACCCGCATTAATAAAATGCTCTTCCATATCTTGTACATCATGTAAAAGATGGCACATATCCTGCTCACTGAAATAAGTCCGAATTGCAGAATTTGTTATGGTCAGTGTTTGATCTGTGCCATCTTTTGTAAGCGACACAGTCCCAGTGTAGGTCGTGTTATATGAACCACACTTCTGCATTAATTTGCAACCAATGCATCTGTGTACAGATGATTTGCCAGTAAACTCATTTTGTGCGGTTTGGCATTTTGCACACCGATGTTTGCACAAAATTTGTATGCCAGTAATAGTTCCTGACGATTCAGAAAGTGTTTCAGCGTCAGTTAGTTCATTGAATTCAGCGATTTTCAGGTCGTCAATTTCTATGATGGTGGTCGATGGAGTCCCCGACAAATATATCCGTCCCTCACGTTCTCTTGTGGATAAGTTCGTAAATTGGTAAGACTTCAGAGGTTCCACTTGAACAATCTGTTGGTCCCATAAAGTCAGCTTCAGATGTCCCGAGGAATCCCCTATTTGGAACTCCTTAAGTTCTAAGTCACTGCCATTTATGTTGACGACTTTGTTGTAGCTTCCTGGGGCCAAAATTTTCGCTTTTAGGACACCGACCTGTTACACACAGATAGAGATATATTAAATAGGACTGATCAGAAAATACTAATGTTCGGTTACTTCATAAGACATATGTATCATATCACAATTTAGTTGAATATCACTGCAGGGTCATTTACATGTATTTTATGCCGAGTTAAAAGAGGTTTTAATAAATTGCGCTAGAACAAGTTATAAACCACATAAACAAAGTAACTGGTTAATTTAATTGTACAGGCACGTTAGAAACGTATTTCTTTCAACAGAATAACGCGCTTCTCATCAATAATGTCAATCAAACAATGTATGACTACATTTCATTGTACTACTTATAAGATTATTATATCTACTTACAGTTTGCCTGGGTCCAAGTGTTTGTATTTTGGCAATGATCAGCTTTGAGCTGCTGGGAGGGATTTTAGGTAAAAAAGACAGGTTCACGACTTCCACAGTTGTGCTTCTGTTGCACAAAACGTCGAATCCTGAAGGATCTGAGTAGCCTAGAAAACATGAACATCAAGTAAATACCGGCTTGATTTAGGTTAAATAGACACTTCATTTGAAGCAGAATGTCCTGTTTTGTTTTATTTTATTTTAAGAAAATTAAGACTTACTGATACTTCGCTTGACGTTGGTCAGCTTCACCCCAGTCTTGTTTTTGGAAGCTTGCGCAAACGATGTCTGCTTTTCTTGACAAAAGCAAATAACTTTGTGGAATTCGTCCCTGCTGGTTTGAAGCAGTGCCGTGAAATATTTAGAATTGCGCTTTGACACAATCGTTGGCGACACGCAGTGCAGAAAGCCCTGCAATGTCTCGAGCTCCTGTTTTGCGATCTTAGCAGGGCTGGCCATAGCTGCAGAATGACGGACACAACTAACGGTTTTTCTCTAGAATCCCTAAAGCCTACGAAAAATCCAAGTACTAGTCTCTGCAGAACACTGACGCGAGTGGGCGGATTTCAAGCACTGGAAGTGTATTACAGTGGGCGGTTCCAAAGCGTTGTTCTGATTGGCTGAAACAATCACTGGGTGGATTTCAAGTGGAGTGGGCGGTTTCAAAGCGTTGTTCTGATTGGCTATAACGACAACTGGGCGGATTTCAAGGTAAGTATCTGATTGGCTCTGTGACGGGACTTTCTGGAGACGTGTAGAAACAGCGTTCAGAAACAATGGCGGCGGATCGGATGCAGTACATGACCCAGGTAAGTAAATGTCTATTTAGTTATACGTATTGTTTTTGATTATATGCTTATAATTATTTCTGATAATATTTCATTAAAATGGCACCTCGCAATTCGCGTTTCTAAATGGCCGACTCGCCATTATTCATTTTGTTTGCTTACGTATGTGTGTTCCATATCTCTACCCTGATGATATGATTTATTTATTTATATTTTAAATCTCATGAAGGATAGAGGATCTTCAAAGATTGTTTAGGAAAACGATTAATTTAAGTATTTAATCATTTATTCTCGTTGCTGTATATGTGTAGGGATATTCACTAGGCTAAGATTCTGTGTAATTTTTATGTAATCCCTGCATTTTTGTTTTCAACAAGCATTTTTTTTTACGTATTTATGCATATGTATCTTCTGTAACAAATGTTTGATAGGTTAAATTGATCCGACTGAAATAAGAATCTGAATTGCGGATATGTTTTGAAGTGTGCAAGTAAATAGAATCCTGCTATATTAATTGGAATCTGTAATGTGTCAAATATTGATTTTTTTCCTGGGATAAAGAAGAGCCTGACCGAGTGAAAGACACTAATGTCTCTCACTTATTGTTTCCTTTTAAAAAACAGAGCACCATAATCTACACAGTACAATCTGTACATGATCCCAGGACCAGTAGGTCATGAATGATGTAGTTTCCATTTCCCAGGTTCAGCAAATGCAGCAACAGATATTATGTTACTGAAAATTGCTGTCTGTGTGTTGGTCTTCTAAAAAAATACGCATTAAACCATTATAGGTGTCATCTTAACCAATAGATCACATAAAATGCTTTAATTATAACCTTTTTTATATATAAACATTTTTAATCGTAATGTATGAAACTCTGAACATTATTAGATTAATTTTGTTAAAATAATTAAGCTAATTAAGTTAATAATTAAGAATATTATCATTAAGCACTGCATATTTTGTCTTTGCAGCATGTCACTGTTCAGGTTAAGGACCATCCAGTGCCTCAACCTCAAAGAATTTGTGAAAATTCAAATCTGTTTTCTTGCCCATTTTGCACTTTGGACAAGTACAATCCAAAGGAGTATAATTCTGTTGCAGTCCACATTGCTTCCCATAGGACAAGGGCGGTTGAGTATGGTGGTGAGTGGTTGGTCTTGTTATGTTTTTCAGTTCATTCATAATGGCCAATGAACATCTATTAACATGATGCTTTTAATCTGTTTTAGATTATATCATATATAGCTGCACCCTTGGATGCCGTGGGAGGACTACACATTTTCACTGCTGTCTGTGTACATGCAGCTGTATATGTAAACAAAGGTGATCTGCAAAAGCATCATTGCCGTCACCATTCCATTGTTGCTGAGCCTCCCGCCGGCCACCCAACAGAGCCTCCCGCCGGCCACCCAACAGAGCCTCCTGCCGGCCACCCACCAGTACCTCCCTCTGGACATCCAACAGAGTCTCCCGCCGGCCATCCACCAGGGCAACCTGATCAAGCACTCATACCATGCCAAAAAGCTGTCCATAGAAAGCAAGTAACTGTTGAATGTCCTCACTGTAGAATGAGCCTAAATAAGAAGAATCTTAAACAACATGTGGCAAGAAAACATCAGGTTGTTACAGTAATTGTACAGTAAAAGTAATTGTTGTGCAGTGTTTTTGTCTTCACTTTCTGAATGTGTAATTGGATGATGCAAATTATGATGCAATTATACAGAACCTGCATAATATTTAAAATATAACATCGTACAACAGATATTGAATGATTTTAAATTGCAACAAAAATATTTAACTTACCGAAATTTTAAATTAGTTATTTAGTTTTTAATACAGATTAAAAGTATAGATTAAAAAGTATAAAACAGTTTAAGTATAACTATGAACAAGATAGAAAAAAAATTGCACATATGACTCTATACACTCAATGGCCACCTTGCTAGTAGCAGGCTGGACCCCCTTTTACTGTATACAGTGACAAGTCCACATCACAGTTGAATTAAACGTTGAAATCACACAGCACAAGACTTGGCATGAAAAACAACGTATAAACCACAACCTAGGCAGGTAAAAGTAACTCATGTAAAAGATAAAAATATAAAGTGCTTAGAAGTGTAAGGTGTAATGAGTGGTAAACCTTACACTTACGTAAAGTGGTAAGGTAATTAAGCATCAATTTAGAGTAGTCGTGAAGGGGCGTTTTAGTGGCAGCCATTTCGTTTATTGGTTTCCCTGAGCTAGATTAACAGAGAGACAGGGACTTGTTTTGATTGGCTGACGTAAGTGACCACTCCCACCTGAAGCAAGGCTTGTCCTGTGCATTTTATTTCTGGATTTGCAAGAGGTAAGTCGCTACATATATGTAATGCTTTTATTAGTTTGTTGACGCTTTGCTTTTTTAATTATAGGTGATTTATTTTGTGGTCCTCAGTTTTTTAAAACATGTTTTTGTTCGGTGTTAGGCAATAGTGTTTGAGCAGGGTAAGCGTTCGTTTAGGTAGTGTGAAATGCGCGACAGACCTGTTTCTGTGGCAGCCATTTTAGGTATCTTTTACATTTGCGCTTTACATTATCCCCGTTCTTATACGCTTACGTTTTAAAGTGGTATATTTTGTAATGCAGCAGATAAGGATTTGGCAGCAGTAGAACACGTGTAAGTGGTCAAAATTAATCTTGGTTTAGAAGCGCAAAGTATGTTTTAAACGCTGTGTGTCTGTGGCATGTCGTACTTTTGTGTTTTAGCATTTATAATTACGGTAGACGTAATTGCATATGTGTAATGCTATGTTTTTATTCGCTTGTTGACGCTTTGCTGTTTTCCAATTGTAGCTGATTTATTTTGTGTTAAGGTTTTTTAAAAACATTTTTAGTTTGATGTTAGGCAATAGTGTTTCAGCAGCGTAATCGTTTGTTCCATCGGTGTTAACTGCGTCACAGAAAGCTCTTTCTGTGGCGGCCATTTTAGGTATCTTGTTTTTGATTAGCATGTACATTTGCGCGTTACATTATCCCCGTCCTTACACGGTTATGTTTTGAAGTAATATATTTTGTAATGCAGCAGATAAGGATGTGGCAACAGTAAATCACGTTTAAGTGGTCAAATTAAGTTTGGTTCAGAAGCGCAAAGTATGTTTTAAACGCTGTGTGTCTGTGGCATATCGTACTTTTGTGTTTTAACATTTATAATTATGGTAGACGTAATTACATATGTGTAATGCTATGTTTTTATTCGCTTGACGCTTTGCTGTTTTCTCACTGTGGGTGGTTTATTTTGTGTCAAGGTTTTTAAAAACATATATATAATTTATTAAATAAATTTAATAATTAAATGCGCCACAAAGCTGTTTCCGTGTCGGCCATTTTAGATGTCTTGTTTTTGCTGAGCATGCGCACATGTACGGAATACAAATGTATTTTGTATTTTTTTACTCTTTCTCTTTTTGCAGTCTTTAGATCCGTCAGGGTTCATTTCACTGCATGTTGTACTGGTTATATCTATGTATGTGACAAAGAATCTTAATATTTAAATCTTGAGTGGGATCACTATCCGGTAATCAATTTACAATAAAATATACTTTTATTTAGTTCACAACATTAAATTGTCTGAAGGCGCTTCACTCTATCCCCATCTATGTAGCCATATATTGTAAAGTAACATATTTTGCAATTCATCCGATAAGGATTCGGCAGCAGTACATTACGGTTTTACCGTAAGTTGCATGCTAAACTTCCATAGTGTTTACGTCGTAGTTGTAGACTTGTAAAGTAAGGCAATAACTGCTTGGTTACTACTGCAGCAGTTCACGGTAAATACAGACAGAATTAACCGGCAAGGAGCCATGCCTGCGTGTTTAGGAACTGAAACAGTACGAAAACAGATACAGACCGGTGTGAAACAAATGTATGTGAGGCTGCATTACATCGCAGCGATGTTTGTATGGTGCACTTTTGTCATTCCTCTCAGTCGATGTGAATTTACTACGTATATTTTACAGTAAAAATGTAATATGTATTTTACTAGTAATGTAAGCCGTTATGAAAGAAACTTAATGTTAAAGGACTGCTTGGAATGCTACAGTAAAAAATGTTTGTGGTATCCATGTTTCGTATAGTAATGAAATGTATACACATGTCAGTTAAGTCATACATCTTGTCTTTATAGACTTTGAAGAGGTCTGTCGACAGAGGGATCAAAGGTGAATATTTTGAAGCTGCTGTCTACCACCAGTTGTTTGAGAATGACCGTGGAGAAGGTTTCAAGTGTACATGGTGTTTTAAATAAAGACTGACTATTGAGAAATGTTGATGCTATGAAAGTCATCTGTCACTTTTCTCTACAGATTTCTGCTGGAGAAAGACATTTCCAAGGAGAAAGTGATAAACGGTATGCTTTGTGCACTTCGAGAAGTGAGCATTGCCACTACATCAGTTTGCTATAGAAATAGAAGCTTAATATGTTAGTTGTTAAAATCTTATCTATCTGATTTAAGGTAACCCAGGGTTTTGGGTTACAATTTACTACCTGGAAGACTATTCCATATTTCAGCAGTATGCTGTAAATGCATTTGCTGTAGGAAGAGAAGCATAGTATTTTATAGGTGATTGTTATTGCTTAATATGTTATAGTTGGTAATCTTATCTAGGTCTGATTTAAAGGAACCTAGGGTTTTAGTTTGTGCTACAGTAGTACGAAGACTTTTCTGTACTGTAGGTACATGCTGTGTTAAAAAAAAAAGTGCTTCCTTAAATTTAATTTAAAATATTAAAATTAAGACTTGTTTATACAACAGCACATTGAATATATAGTGGCAGAGGTGCTTTTTCCTCAATATGGTAAATGGCCATGATATTGATTTTAAGGTATATTTGTGTCTGTGAGATTAGTAATTTGTAGCATTTGTAATAAATCGCATTGTAGTGACAGGAAAAATTGAAATACATGTGAGAAACCCATCCGTTCGTGTTGAGGTGAAGCTTATGTAATATTGTTTTGCAGTGTGACTTCACAGGTAAGTGTGTCATTTTAACAATGAAAGTCATGTTAGAGATTGATTGTAGGATAAGGATTGTAATGCTTCATAAAATGTTTAGTGTGTAAATTGTGGTTTACTGTCCAGACACTTCAATATTGATTTAGCTGCATCACTGATTCTAAGTAGCTGAGATGTGTCAGTGTACATAGTTCTCACAGAAAAACAGCATTGTAATTGCTTTAAGTAATGCATATCAATTAAACTTAGTTTTGTGATAACTGATAATTACTGAGTCACCACACACTGCACAACCATAAAATGTTTTCTACATGTAACCCATATGGAACACTGTTGGAAACTGGCAGAAGAGAAGACGCTATGAAGTTCCATCCAAGGAGGAACAACTTGACAGATGCATCATTCAAGCAGTTCATAAAATGTTTAGTGTGTAAATTGTGGTTTACTGTCCATACACTTCAATATTAATTTAGCTTCATCACTGATTCTTAGTAGCTGAGATGTGTCAGTGTACATAGTTCTCACAGAACAGCATTGTTATTGTTTTAATACATATCAATCAAAATTAGTTTTGTGATATCTAATAATTACTGAGTCACCACACACACTGCACGAGCATAAAATGTCTTCGACATGTAACCTGTATGGAACACTGTTGGAAACTGGCAGAAGAGAAGACGCTATGACGTTCCATCCAAGGAGGAACAACTTGACAGATGCATCATTCGAGCAGTTGTTTGAGGTGGTACTTTGCTGATGGTAACTCAGTGGTACCTTGCTTGTTGGGGATTTGAACCTGTGATTTTAAATTACAAGTGTACATCCCTAGCTATTAGGAAGTATAATTGAGATGTCAGTGCAAAGTAAGGTTGTAAGCAGGTGTGCCTTGTGTTGTCCCCCCCCCTTGTTCATTTGCAGATGCCTCGCACCAAGGCGTCCAAGCGTTCAGCAGCAGCGAAGAAGAGGCTGATGGACCGGCGGCGAGCTGCTGATAGTTTTGATGTGGCTATGACCGATGACGGGGTTACGTCTTTTCCCCCCTACCGGAATACCAAAAAGATCACGACTGTGACTTTCCCGACGAGCCACGACCAACAACCTGAGCAGGCCGTACAGCCGCGGCCTGACTCTGTCATGGCTATGACTGACGGGGTTATTTCTTTTCCCCCCTACTGGAATACCAAAAAGATCCAGACTGTGACTTTCCCGACGAGCCATGACCTCCAGGTTCCCACCCTGGGTGCCATTTGTAGGACTGATGACGAGTTGTATATGCCTTCTTTTTATAAAGACAAGGCTTTGACTGACGAGGTTGTGCAGCCACCTCCTAAAAGAAAGGCTGCAGCTATACAACCATCTAAACGACCATCTAAAAAACCATCCATGAGACCATCTAACTCAGCACTTGAAGTGTCAAACTCTGTTCCAAACAATTGTCCAAAGCGTTGTCCGAAGCGTTGTCCGAAGCGTTGCCGTTTGGCAAAAACATTGGCGAAACCCTTGGCGAAACCCTTGGCAAAACCCTTGGCAAAACCCTTGGCAAAACCCTTGCTAATGTCTGAACAACAAAGTGCCCTGGCTCAACAGCAGCATATGAACCCTGTAACTGTCTGTGCACCTACTCATTTTCCTCAGGCACGTACTGTGAGAGGCTCCTTCCATCAAGGACACCCACGATTTGGAGTCAACAGTAACAAGCAATGTGTTGCTAATAGTTTGATTGCTATAGTGACGTGTAAGGTAAAGAATGTTTTAACCTGGTCAGTCACAGACATTGATCAAGTGCTGCTGAATGGAGATGACCTCTACACCACCATCAGAGATGCTGGGAGAATTGGAGATGCTTCTGGGTATCTGTTTGTGAGAGATCTACCAACTGAGTACACATTGAATGGTGATAAATTTGAAATAAACTACCATGATGACATGTTTGTTGGCTTGTTTGGTGTGAGTGAATATGGAGATATGTGCAACATTCTCATGTCAGCTGATCAAGCGGTAAGAAGAGTATTCTCACTGTATGATGCGTGTCTTTTTACTCTTAAAGTAAATACATGTGCCATCATTAAGCAAGGGTCATGGTATGTGGTGATCGACTCCCATTCCCGACGAGGAGATGGAGCAAGCGACGCATCAGGCAGAAGTATATTGGTGTACCACTCTAACATAGATTCTTTGCTAGACCATGTGAATACCCTAGGACTGTCTTTAGATGCAACAGGGGAACAGTTTGAGATTACAGCTGTGAGTGTGACCAGTCGAAGCATCCTGCAGCAGCATCCAGATGGTAATTCCTCAGTCACCAGTCTCAACCAGCCTACCAGCATGTCAGACCATCCAGACGGTAACTCCTCAGTGACCAGAGTCAAGCAGTTTGCCAACATGTCAGAGAGCCAATATGGTTTGGTAAGGCCAAATGTGACAGACGATGCACAACCTGAGGTTGATATGCATGTGAGCAATGAAGGTGATGTAGTATTCATCAGTGAGCTATGCAATGAGCAGTTTTTGTTCAGTCCTTTGACAACACAGCAGCAAAGAAGCCTTTCCTGTAAGCTTGGTGTGGTGTATATTGATCATGGTCATGTAAACATGGCTGCACAGTTTCCAATGGGTGACCCTTGCAGAACGGTACCTATTACTGGTGATGGTAACTGCTTTTTCAGATCTCTGGCTTTTGCTATTACTGGAAATGAGAAAGAACACAGGAAAATTAGACGTGCTATTGTTGGTCACATACTAAAAAATCAATCCAGGTATGTTGCTTGTCTTAGGGAAGGTCACTCTTCTGTCACTGAGTATGTCACTGCATCACGGATGAAATATGTTGGTACTTGGGCATCTGAGGTAGAGATTCAAGCTGCCGCTGATCTGCTTGGTGTGCATATTTTCACATTCTCCAATAACAAATGGTTGAAGTACTCCACATGTATTGGTTCTGATCCGAGAGGTATGTACCTGAAACATTGTAATGAGTCACACTATGAGGCTGTAACTTGTGTGAAAGGGCGTGATACTGAGGGTTGTGCCAGACAATGCTCTGAAATTCACAATACAGCATCTGAAATGGCATCAAGTCGACGAAAACTGGAACGAGGCAAAAGACGGTATGAAGAAAGTATGGTGTACAAGGAGGAACAACTTGAGAGAAGCATAAAGCGCTACCATGAGGATGAAGTGTACAGAGAACATGTGAAACAGTCAAGTGTAAGTAAGTACGCAACAGACTTGGGTCACCGCAAACATATACAGCAGTCAAGTGTGAGTAAGTATGCGATAGATAATGAACACAGGCAACGTGTGCAGCAGTCGAGTGTGAGCAAGTATGCGACAGATAATGAACACAGGCAACGTGTGAAGCAGTCGAGTGTGAGCAAGTATGCGACAGATAATGAACACAGGCAACGTGTGAAGCAGTCGAGTGTGAGCAAGTATGCGACAGATAATGAACACAGTCAACGTGTGAAGCAGTCGAGTGTGATTAAGTATGCAACAGACACTGAACACAGGCACCGTGTGAAGCAGTCAAGTATGCAGAAGTATGCAACTGACATTGAACACAGGCAACGTGTAAAAGACTGTATGGTTCGTAAGCATGCCACAAATGAAAGTTACAGAGAAGCTGTGAAGAAACAGAAATTTGAAGCCTACCATTGTAATCCAGTATACCAATCAGCTCAGAAGCAAAGTTGCAGTAATAGATATAAGACAGACAGCTGTTATGCCACTGCAGTGAAAAGCAGAAATACTGGAAAACGGACTAAAGAGAAGGATAACAGAAAAGACATTAAGTATGTGATTGAACAGTTTAGACAGAAAATAACTAAAGGCCCAGAATACATTTGTTCAGTGTGTCATCGATTGCTATTTAAACACCAAGTTCTGATTTGCAAGAAAGATGAGTACTTCAAAAAATCACAGGCAATTGCGTTAGTGGCATCACAGTGTATAACTGAGACATACTTGCATAAATGTGTAGATATGTGTTCTGATGATTGTAGCAGTGTTATTGGCTCTAGAGGTTCCTTGTGGATCTGCCACACGTGTCACAGAAAGATTCTTGATGGGAAACTGCCAGCAGAGAGTGTTGCAAACAATCTAGCTTTAGACCCAGTCCCTGTAGAGTTACAGCGTCTAAATTCACTGGAACAACATCTGATTGCTATGCATATTCCTTTCATGAGAATTGTCTCTTTGCCAAAAGGTGGACAAAATGGTGTTCATGGTCCTGTGACTTGTGTCCCATCTAGTGTTCCAAATGTAGCTGAAGTTTTACCAAGAGTCAACAATGATGACCTTATGATTCGTGTAAAGTTGAAGCGGAAGTTAACTTACAAAGGGCATTACAAATATGAATTTGTGCATCTAGAAAAAATAAAGAAGGCTTTGGTGTATCTTACAGAAAATAACCAATTTTACAGCAATGTGCAGTTTAACAATGACTGGATCAATCCCCTGCAGAAAACTAAAGAAATACTTGGTGATGTAAGTGACATACATGCAAATGAAGACTGTAATGAAAATAACATGGAGGATGAGGAAATGGATGAAACTATGCATGATAGACAACAACATGGCATGTATATGGATACGTGTCTTCAACCTGTAGACATAGCACAAGAGATCTTGGATCAGCACTTTGATGGAATCATGTCTATGGCACCTGCAGAAGGAAACAATCCAGTGAGGCTTCTAACTGATGAGTCAAATGAAGCTAAATGTTTTCCAGTCCTATTCCCAAAAGGAACAGGTACTTTTCATGAGAGAAGGAAGGAAAAACTGACACTGTGTAGGTATTTAAATACAAGAATTCTTAATGCAGATGGACGTTTTGGAAAAAACTTAGACTATATATTTTATGGGCAGTATTTGTCTGAGCTTCAGCAGGTTGTGTCAAATGTGTCAATTGCTGTGAGAAAAGGCTATGATGCACGGGATAAGTGTCCTGTCACATCAGAAACTTTGACAAATAAGGAGGCTCTACAAAAGATGTTCAATTTTGATGAAGGTTATAAATTTCTAAGACCAATCAGAGGCACCCCTGTTTTTTGGCAAAGTGTTCAGAAAGATTTGTTTGCGATGGTAAGACAGCTTGGTATTCCCACATGGTTTTGCTCCTTTTCTTCTGCTGATTTACGTTGGACAGAAATGATAACAGCAATCTTCAAACAAGATGGCATAGATGCATCAAGTGCTGAGCTCGACTGGTCAGAAAGGTGTGCACTGTTGAAAAACAATCCTGTGACAGCTGCCAGAATGTTTGACTATCGATTCCACTGCTTCCTGAAAGATGTCATCATGTCAGAAGCACAACCCATTGGCAAAATAGTTGACTATTTCTACAGAATAGAATTTCAGCAACGGGGATCACCTCACACTCACTGTTTGTTTTGGGTGGAAGATGCACCTAAGGTTGGCAAAGATGATGAAGATGAAGTATCAGCTTTCATTGATCACTATGTGACATGTGAAATGCCAGAGGGTAACGATGAAATGCATGAAATTGTATGTAGTGTACAGCAACATAGTAAGAGGCACTCAAAAACATGCAAGAAAAAAGGGAAAACTTGTAGATTCAATTTCCCACGTCCTCCAAGCAACAGAACATTTGTGTCATCATGCAAACTTGGAGATGGTGAGACAGACGGACAGCCCCTGAAAAAAGAAGTAGCAGATGCTATAATGAAAAAAGTGAAGGATGCTGTACTAAACCCTGAGGCCAACTATGACTCTGTTGATTCCTTATTTAGTACAATTGGTATCAGTCAGGAAATATTTGAAGCTGCGTACTCAAGAATCACAAAGAAAACTACCATTGTTCTTAAGAGGAGACCATGTGAAGTGTGGGTGAACCAATATAACAGAGACCTTTTACGCTGTTGGAATGCAAATATGGACATTCAGTTTGTGGTTGATGCATATTCATGTATTGTGTACATCATTTCCTACATTTCCAAAGCTGAGAGAGAGATGGGACTGCTACTGGCTAATGCTCAGAAAGAGGCCACCCAGCAAGGTAACCTTGATGCAAAAGAAGCTCTTCGGCAACTTGGCAGCGTTTTCCTACACAATCGTGAAGTTTCAGCTCAGGAAAGTGTTTATCGTCTGACTAACATGAGGTTGAAAGAGGGATCACGAAAGGTGCAGTTTATCCCAACCGGAGAAAATGTGGTAAAAATGAGCCTTCCATTGAACGTCATACGGAAGAAAGCTGAGTGTGAGAATGAGGATGAACAAGGAATTTGGATGAACAGTATCACTGATAGATATAAAGCCAGACCAGAAACAGAAGCGTTTGCAGGAATGTGCCTGGCGACATTTGCATCTGAGTACAGAATACTATCTAAGTCTCAAAGCTCATGCCCTGGAAGTGTGCAGTTGGACAGAAAATTAGGATTTGTGAAAAAAAGGACACGCACAGATGGAGCTGTTGTTCGGTATGCTCGCTTTTCACCCACAAAGGACCCAGAAAAATATTACTACAGCATTTTGCAACTTTTTCTGCCACATTATTTCGATGCACAGTTAAAACCTTCTACTTTTGGCAGTTACCAGGAATTCTATGAGACTGGTTGTGTCAAGTTTGTTGATGATGAATTGCATTCAGTGAAACTGGTTGTGGAGTCAAACATGTCAAGTTTTGAAAAGGAATCACGTGCAATAGACAAAGCTCAGGAAGACCTACAGCTGCATGGTGCAATGGAAGATGCTTGGGCAGAGATTTGTCCAGAGACTGAACGTGAACGGTTAGAGTGTCTTGCCAGCAAATGCAACATTACACCAGAAATGAGAGAAAAACGTGATGAGATACCAGATTTGTTACCAAGACTGAGTCGCTATATGTTACATGACAATCCTTGTGGTATGTCCAGGCAGGAAGCGTTGGCTTTGCTTCGCTCACTGAATAACAAGCAATCTGAGATTTTTTACAAAATACGAAACTGGTGTTTACTGAAGGCGCGTGGTGAAAACCCAGAACCATTTCATGTATTCATATCTGGACCTGGAGGTGTGGGCAAGTCAGTCTTGATCAAAGCAATACAGTATGAGGCAGCTCATGTCTTGCGTCAGTTGTCACATAATCCAGATGAGACACATGTGTTACTGACTGCTCCAACTGGAGTTAGTGCTTACAACATAAAAGCTGCAACAATACACACCTGTTTCCATATTGCAACAGATGTAAAGTTGCCATATGAACCACTTGGAGATGAAAAAATAAATTCATTGAGAGCTGAACTGGGAAACCTGCAGATATTGATTATAGATGAAATTTCAATGGTTGATCACAAGCTGCTTGCGTATATTCATGGCAGATTAAGACAAATCAAACAAATTGGAGATTATTCTGCTTTTGGAAATGTTTCAATCATTGCTGTTGGAGATTTCTACCAACTTTGTCCTGTGAAAGGGAAAGCTTTGTATACTGAGGGTAAAGGTGTGAATCTATGGCAGAATCATTTTGCTATGGTGGAGCTCACTGAAATTATGAGACAGAAAGATATGGAGTTTGCACAGTTGCTGAATCGACTAAGGAAACGCAAAAGGGGTGATGCAATGCTGGAGGAAGACATTGCTATGCTGAAACTACGTGTGACAGGCGAAGGACAAGACAGTACTGGTCTTCATATTTATGCAACCAATGATGAAGTTGATCAGCATAACTACCATATGCTGCGGAAGATCTGCTCAGACCATGTCATCATTCATGCTCAGGATTTTGAAAGGGTTGCTGCAACTGGCAGACTGGAAAGGAAACATGGACATCATGCCAATGTTCAGAAGACATGTCTCCCAGAATCACTACATGTAGGTGTCAATGCACGAGTAATGCTGCTGAAAAACATTGATGTTTCAGACGGCCTGGTAAATGGTGCATTTGGTACAGTCAGTGACATCTGCTTTGATACTGATGAGGATTTTCCATCAGAGATATACATCACATTTGACAATAAAGCAGCTGGAAAGTCACTCAGGGGAAAGAAGCCATGCCTCAAAGTAGGGTTGGACAAAGCTACACGAATCAAACCAGAGGAGGAGAGAGTGACAAACAGTGGTGGAACACGAAGGCAGTTTCCACTGAAATTAGCTTGGGCTTGTACAGTACACAAGGTACAAGGTCTGACAGTGGATAAGGCTGTTGTATCACTAAAGAAGATATTTGCAGCTGGACAAGCGTATGTAGCATTAAGCCGTGTGACTTCTCTGGAAGGCCTCATAATAGAAGACTTTAAGGAGACTGCTATATATGCAAAACAAGACATTGAGACTGCAATGCAAAGCATGCCTGCGTTTATTGATCCTGTCATGGAAGTGCCATCATCATGCAAAATTCTCCTACATAATGTTGAAGGACTTACCTGTCACCTGGATGACCTAAAGCAAGACAGAAGGTATATGGAAGCTGATATCATCTGCTTGACAGAGACATGGTTAAATTTGGAGGAAGACACAGAAGATGTACAGCTGCCTGGATTTTCATACCATGGGAAGCCCAGACATCAGGCATATGATGGTAGTGATGCTATCTTTGCTGAACTGAAGAAGCAACAACATGGTGGTGTGGGTTTGTATTATAAAGAACATACCAACTGTACTGTGACTGATGTGCAGTGTGTCAACATTGAGTGTGTGCAGTTCAGTGTGGGCCTACTAAGAACAACAGTCTTGGTACTATACAGACCACCCTCATATAATCTGACAATCTTTCAGAAGAACCTGATGCAGTTGATCACTCGGTTGGACAGTGTGGAAGGTGGAAAAATCATCATGGGCGACTTCAATGAAAATCTTTTGCAAGTGAGTACAATTGCTAATTTTATGGAAGAACAGGGGTATGCTCAACTTGTGAAAGAAGCAACCACTGGGAAAGGCACTTTGATTGATCATGTGTATGTGAAAGACATTGTGACTAACAGCATCTTTGTTTCAGTAATGCCAACATATTTCAGCCATCATGAATGTGTAGTGCTACATTATCTATAAGAAACTGTATAAATAAACAAAAAAAATTGTCATGCAGTGAATCATTTGGCAGCAAGTACAATTGCTAATTTTATGGAAAAACATGGGTATGCTCAACTTGTGAAAGAAGCAACTACTGAGAAAGGCACTTTGATTGATCATGTGTATGTGAAAGACATTTTGACTAACAGAATTTTTGTTTCAGCAATGCCGATGTATTTCAGCCATCATGAATGTGTGGTGCTACATTATCTAGCCATCAGTAGCTACCACTGGGGTTGCCAGTAGGCTGTGGGCGGCTAAGACTGGGGTTGGCCTTCAGAACGCTGCAACTGGGTCTCAGAGGTTAGCAGTGGAGCTGGTGTTTCAGGGCTTGGCATTTAGCCTGAGGCTGATGTTGGGCTTTGGGGGTTGGGGTCGACCTTGAGGTGCCTGTTGCTAGGCCTGCACCTGGTACCATGCTTTAGGTGGCTGCAGCTGGGCTTCAGTGAGCTGGTACTAGGGCTGAGGCAGGGGGGACTAAAGCTGGACATGGCGGCCTGTTGCTGGGGAGTAGTATGAGGTGGGCTGATTGGGTTACCACTAGGCATAGGACTAAGGTTACGGGAGGGTCACTAGCGCTAGGCATAAGGGGGCTAGGATGGGGCACCTGGCACTAGGGGCTGGTGTGGGGGCTATGGGAAGATTAGGACAGAGCAAGCAATGTGGGCTTTGAAAAGGGAGGTAATGTGCTCTGTCAAGTACCTCACAACAGCAGTATCCCAAAATTTTGAAATGCTATAAATTAAAAAAAAAGAATTTTTAGATATCCTGCAATATATTTGATTATTCATAAAAATTATTCTTGTATACATAAGAAATTATGTGTTGTGGGCCAGTACACTGCACTGAACCTTTTTACAAAGCACCACACCTTTCAAAAATGTAAATGTATAGTTTTGTATACAACATGTTAGCTACCACTAAGCATAGGCTAATCTTAGGGGAGGGGTGTTGGGCTTCAGCTTCTGGGACAGGGGGCCTAGGGCTGGGGCTGGGTGGGAAGCAGGGGAGGATGGGGCATCTGGCACTGGGGGTGGGTGTGTGGGCTAGGGGAAGATTAGCACAGAGGACACAACATGGGCTTGTAAAACGGAGGTAATGTGCTCTGTCAAGTGCCTCACAACAGCAGTATGCCAAACTTGTTGATGGTATGAATTTTCCACAAAAACATAAATAATTTTAGATGTCCTGTGATTTAATTGACTATTCATGAAATGCATTATTGCCTATATAGAAATTTTGTGTTGTGGGGCAGTACAGTGCACTGAACCTCTTTACACAGCACCACACACTTGGAAAATGTAAATGTGTAGTTGTTTATATAACATAGAATATATAATTACAATGAATTAAAAGTAAGGAAATGAAGAAGTACCATCAGATGTAGACAGTACCAAACTAATGTCTTGTACTGCAAAACATGCTAAAAAGACAGAATTTCACAGAGCACGGCTTTGATCAAAAAGAATGGTGAGAGGGCGAACAGGCACAGACCATCTATGGGCTAAGGTAAGACCATATACTGACGTCTGTCTGTATAGTGTTGTACAGTGTACTTTCATACTGTAAAAGGAAATGTTGCAGATATGTACACTGACTGTATTATGGTATTATGTATATGATGCATTTTTTGCAGTAATGTGTATGTTTTGTGTCCTTCTTCAAACAGCTAAAATGAAGTAACACTAAACAGTCATACATGTGGATGACCTAAAATCTAACTGGGAAAGCTGGGCAGTGAGTGTGAGACATTTATCTAGACACAGTGGATGTGCCATGACTGGGTGGGCAAAGCAAAGGTGCGTCAGTGACAGTTTTCTCACTTAACATGGGCATGTTAGTTAAAACATGCCAGTTTGCAGTGTATGAGCTTATAAATTGTGTAACTAAGTATTGTCAGAAATCGCTACTACATTGTTATATTTCAGATTTTAACCTGCCTTCTCCTATGTATAACCTCAGGTCACTAAGGCACAACTGTCATGTGCTTCCCTGATGATCAAGCTAAGTCACATCTGTCTGTCCAAGCTCTGCTATACTGCATCCTTCGTCATACAGCTGTACATTGGGAGTGTGACACATCACACTGAATGCTACATGGTCAGAGGAGCAGGCGCTGACCTTGTGAGTTTGCCTTTTTCAGAGGTTTCTTCCTCTTTGGTGTAGTTCTAGTTTTACTCTGTCAGTGTTTGTCTAACTTACATGCCAGTTTATGCCTTTAATCTTTTCCAGCACCTGCTGTTGATGACACTGACCACATGCCCACCACATCAAGTTTCGTTAACACATCACACTGCCTGGTACGTTGGAACAATTAGATGCGCTGGCCTGGTGAGTTTACCGCTTTGAAAGATTATTTTGTCTGTGAAGTAGTTTTACTTTACAACTGCAAGTGTCTGATTGGCTGACATGCAGCTTTCTGGTTTTACTCTCTTTTCCAGTGCCTTATCTTCATATCAGTGACACCATACTCACCACATCAAGTTTCCCTGCGCCCATTTTGTCAACAACCAAAGCGTTCTCTAAAGCACTCAGAGACTGCACACAGACAGTATGAACTACAAACAGATACCTGAAGTGAAATGCATCAGAAATCATCTCCACACACTATAGTCTGACAGCAAAGGTACTTTGAGTAAAATGTGCTGTCGCTTGTGGATGTTTATTGCTGTGATGTCGCACAATTTTTTTGTAGTATTTATTAAGTTATTTTCACTTTTACTCTGCAATAACAAAACATTAATGATGTGTTGTAACAGTTCTGTACTACATAATATGTTACATAATTTACAGTCATGATACCATGGTTAAATTGATGTCAAAATAACGGTCCAGCTTTGTTTGTGATGCCTGTCTTGACTTACACTAAATTGTATATTCAAAAGAATATTGCCATGTTGGGAGTTTTGTAGTATATATATATATGAGTGCTACTATCACACTTTGTGGTCTTTATACACTGTTTATGTAAGAATGCTATGCACATCATATGCAAAATATTATGTCAATTGTTCTGGCTAAACTATTGTGGTCTCAATGTACTTTTTCAGCCTCATCAAACAATGACACAAACCTAAATGTTTGCCTAAGACAGATGTATTTAATTGCAATTTTACAATGTGTATAATGTGTTTTCCATTATGTCTCTAATGAGTAATAATAAATATTATAATCATTAATACAGTCATCATTATTAAGCATGTTAAATACACATGTAAATGTCAGAATAAATTTCAATTACGGTAGGTGAAACAGGCAGTAAAGGAAATATACGTACAAAAAGTATTACAATGTCCTGAACAACATTTAAGGAAAAACATACTACAATATAATGACATTATATAGTAAATGGCCATAATGTATAATATTAGCCTGCTGTATGCATGCAGTCCCTGGTGTGGCAGTTTGACTACTGCCATTAGCAGAAGCAGCCTTAGTACACCAATATAGGATAAAATATAGAACCCTTTGGTGAAGTGCCTCAGCCCAAGACAATGTATGGTTTGTGTCAGATGGTCTAAGTAGTCGGTAGAAATAGGCACCTGCATACCTAATATTTTAAGTCTAGATCATAAAAGTTAAGCTTACTTTATATTACCTCAGTGAACACATGCTGTCTTGTATATTCAAAACAACAGTGGCTTACTACATTTGTAAAGTATTCTTCTAGACATAAGAAGCCCTAAAAGAATTTAATGTCATTAATGAAATAGAGGACGAACTCCACCTGCTGGCGAATCTATCAAAAAAATCCAAAAAAGTGCAATATAAATAGAGCACCATCTCCACCTACTGGCCAATTTAATACAAAAAAATGAAAAATCTGCAATATATACTGCCTGGCTTATAAATAAAATCTGATAATTTTCTATAAGTCAAATAGCAGAAAAATGAAAGGAGCTTAAAAATATGGACTGAGGTGAAGGGAAAGTTAATTCCTTGAAAGTATTATGAAGGATATTTCAGCTGAATTAGCCAAGGTAGGTATTAGACATACTAGGACAGTGGCTGTACCGCTCCAGATTGACTGATCGCCACCAAACTTGGAAGATCTGTCTGTAGTCCAGTCATACAGAAGTGAATCAAATTTTGTAAGGATCGGATGAAGCATGTCTGAGATTTAGCTGTTTGAATGAAATGGGAATGGAAATGTTGTGGCCAGCAGGTGGAGTCAGCGCTCCATTTTAGAAATGATATTAAATGCTTTCTGACCTTCTCATTTGTAAATGAAGTCTGATAATGTTGTATAAGGCAAATTGTTGAAAAATGAAAGGAACTTAAAAATATGGACTAAGGTGTAGGGAAAGGTAAAAATTCTTTGAATGATTTATGAGAAAGAAGGACATTTCAGCTGAATTTGCTAAGGTGGGTCTTAGACATAAATGGACAGTAGCTGTAGCGCCCCCATTAGACCGATCGGCACCAAATTTGCAGGGTCTGTCTGAGGTGCAGTCCTACATTAGTGGGTCAAATTTGGTGATGATCAGATGAAGTATGCCTCTGATTTAGCTGTTTGATTGAAATGATCATGGAAATGCTGTAGTTTCAGTGTGGCTGGTGGCTATACTGTACAGGCAAGTGAAGTTATCTTTATAAATTATACATATGGGCAGTGTCCTGATTTTTCTACTACCAGATTGACCTACTTAGGATGGACATTGCAGGAGTTACAGTAATATGTTATTTATTAAGTTTTTAAATATGACAAGGGAATGCAAATGACTATCATGGGACATTGCATATTTCTTGATTTGACATGACTCACAGAACTTGCAGGGCAAAAGATTTTAACCAGTAATATGTCACTGGATCAAAAATGAGATAAATGTAAGTTGAGCTGATTTTGCAGTTTATACAGTGATGTTATATTGCTGTAGCACCCCCGTTTGACTGATCGGCACCAAATTTGGAGGGCCCTTCTCCAGTAATATCCTACATTATATATTTAAATTTGATGATGATTGGTTGAGGCAGGCCTGAGATATAGCTGTCTGATTGAAATGGGTGTGGCACCACTATGGTTTGGGTGTGGCTGGTGGCCATACCTCATGGAAAGTTTATGATTTTTTTAATAATTTTATATAGGGACTGTCTCCTAATTTAAATGATACCAGATTTGTGTAGGTTTGGTGAAAATCCTAGGAGGATAAGAAAAAAGTACTGTTTTAAGACTTTTACAAAATAGGCAAAAATGGCAAGAGATATGATGAAGTTCTTTATACCATTAAATTTGTCATGAGCTAGTGGATAGCTTAAGCAACAATTGTCAATTTTATAATTAACAGTTCAGGAGAAATAGGCAGAAATGTGCTGTAGCGCCCCCATATGGCAGACTGACATGTCCTTTACAGGTTGGGCTCAGGGTCAGAATACAAATGTATAACCCAAATTTGGTTTGGATTGCTCATTGTTTAGCTGGTCAAATGGCTGCTTGATTTTGATTGGCTAATGGTGGCCAGGATTTTACAACTAATGACTGCCATTTTACTTCTCTGACTTCAGGCTTGTACATAGTACATATCTGCCAAATTTCAATTAGATTGGTTAAGGCAGTCAGGAGATATTGCCAGTTTTTAGTTGTAGCGCCCCCTATTGACGAAATGTGGGCCGCATTGTATGGTGCCCTCATAATAGAGCAGGGAGGTTGGATTGTAAGTTTGGTTCAGGTAGGCTAAGGTATGGAGAAGTTATAGCATTCAGACTGAAATAGGCCAAATTTAGGTGGGATTTGGGCATGGCTAGTGGCCATAAAATAGACAAATGTCAGACGTTCTTGAATATATTTTGATCAGCTCAGTAGACTGATCGGTTTGACACCTCATTTGTCTGATTTGGTTCAATATTGTAGGACTTGAAGGCAGAAGTCAGTTTCACAAATTATGCAAATTAGCAAAAAATCTAAGTAGGCGGAGCTTCATAGTCCAAATAGCCAGTTGGTAGAGCAAAGCTGTCTGTATCAGCAGAAAAAATAATTTCAATTATAGGACTAATAGGACAGGAGATATGGACTGAAACGCGTTGTGGGGCGCTAGAGCGCCCCCATCTGGCTGACAGGCCTGGGTCGGAGATTCTGAGTAGCGGGTAGGAATTGACATCATATTACCAAGTTTGGTTGGTCTAGCTCTTATGGTTTAGGCTGTACATTCAGTTTTAGGGCGCGAAAAATAATAATAATAAAGATAACTGCAAGCAGTGACAATCGGGTCCAAAGCAAATGGGCAGAAGCAATGAATAGTAATGAAGTGAATGGCATAAAATTAGAAGTTCACTAATTATTGTAAATGAAGTACAGACTGCAATTGATTAGCAATGCATTTAAATTGGCAGAAAATAGGAAATGCTTCTATGAGATGATACCTAAAATTTAAACATTACCGTGGAAATGTTTATCAAGGTACAATGAAGTGATAATGGTAGATGAGAAACCGAAGAGAAATGTGGTGACTAGCTGTTTGAGAAATATTGCAATTGCTGCAATGTACACAGGATGAAGTAATATTGAAGTTTGATAGATTTCTAAAAGTGAAATGGCAGTAATATATAAGCAGATAAAAAATATGGACTTAGATGAAGGGAAAGGTGATTAATATTTAAATGTTTAAATAAACAATAAGGAGATGTCAGCTGCATTAACCAAGGTTGTTAGACATATTAGGACAGTGGCTAAATTGTAAATGAAGTATAAACTGAAACTGATGGCCAATGCATAGAAATCGTCAGAAATAAGGAACATGGTAGATGAGAAAGAACGGACATGTGGTGACTAGCTTTTGGGAAAAATTGAAATTGCTGTAGTGTACATCACTGAAGTTTGATAGATTTCTAAAAGTCAAATGGCAGGAAAATTAAAGCAATTTTATAATATGGACTGAGATGAAGGGAAAGTTGATTAATATTTAAATATTTGATGACAAATAAATTAATTTCAGCTGCATTAACCAAGGTTGATGTTAGACATATTAGGACAGTGGCTAAATTTGAAATGAAGTACAGATTATAACTGATGGCCAATGCATTTAAATAGTCATAATGTAGGAAATGCTACTATGATAAGATACTTGACATTTTAACATTACCGTAGAAATGTTGATTAAGGTACGATAAAGGGAAGATGGTAGATGAGAAACAGAAGGGAAATGTGGTGACTAGCTGTTCAAAGAAATTGCAATTGCTGCAGTGTACACAGCCTGAAGTTTCACTGAACTTTGATACATTTCTAAAAGTGAAATGGCAGGAAAATGAAAGTGAATGAATATGTGATTAATCTTTGAAGGTTTGATGAAAAATAAAGAAATTTCAGCTACATTAACTCAGTTTTAGACATATTTCGACAGTGGCAGTAGCGCCCCCGTTTAACCGAATGTCACCAAAGTTTGATGGTCTATTCATAGTCCAGTGCTACAGAAGTGAGTCAAATTTTGTGCGAATTCGATGAAGTATCAATGAGGTTTAGCAGACTTGATGAATTCGGTATGGAAATAGTGAGGCCAGCAGGTGGAGTTAGCGCTACATTTGATAATTGGTAGTATGCAGTCCCTGGTGTGGCAGTTTGACTACTGCCATTAGCAGAAGCAGCCTTAGTACAACAATATAAGATACAATATATAACCATTTGGTGAAGTGCCTCAGCCCGAAAGAATTAGTTTTTTGTGTCAGATGGTCTAAGTAGACGGTAGAAATAGGAACCTGCATACCTAATATTTTAAGTCTAGATCATACAAGTTAAGCTTACTTTATAGTACCTCAGTGAACACATGCTGTCTTGTATATTAAAAAACAACAACAGTGGCTTACTGCATTTGTAAAGTATTGTTCTAGACATAAGATGCCCTGAAATAATTTAATGCCATTAATGATATACAGGACGAACTACACCTGCTGGCTAATCCATAAAAGAAATCCAAAAAACTGCAATATAAATAGAGCACCATCTCCAGCTACTGGCCAATTTAATACAAAAAAGCCAAAAATCTGCAATATATACTGCCTGGCTTATAAATAAAATCTGATAATTTTCTATAAGTCAAATAGCAGAAAAATGAAAGGAGCTTAAAAATATGGACTGAGGTGAAGGGAAAGTTAATTCCTTGAAAGTATTATGAAGGATATTTCAGCTGAATTAGCCAAGGTAGGTATTAGACATACTAGGACAGTGGCTGTACCGCTCCAGATTGACTGATCGCCACCAAACTTGGAAGATCTGTCTGTAGTCCAGTCATACAGAAGTGAATCAAGTTTTGTAAGGATCGGATGAAGCATACCTGAGATTTAGCTGTTTGAATGAAATGGGAATGGAAATGTTGTGGCCAGCAGGTGGAGTCAACGCTCCATTTTAGAAATACTATTTAATACTTTCAGGCCTTCTCATGTGTAAATGAAGTCTGATAATGTTGTATGAGGCAAATTGGTAAAAAATGAAAGGAAATTAAAAATATGGACTAAGGTGAAGGGAAAGGTAACAATTCTTTGAAGGTTTTATGAGAAAGAAGGACAATTCAGCTGAATCTGCAAAAGTGGCTCTTAGACATAATACATTGGCTGTAGTGCCCCCGTTTGACTGATCACCACCAAACTTAGATGGTCTTTCTGTAGTCCAGTGCTGCAGGAGTAAGTCAAATTTTGTGAGGATTGGGTGAAGCATGCCTGAGATTTAGCTGTTTGAATGAAATGGAAATGGAAATGTTGTGGCCAGCAGGTGGAGTCAGCGCTCCATTTTAGAAATGATATTAAATGCTTTCTGACCTTCTCATTTGTAAATGAAGTCTGATAATGTTGTATAAGGCAAATTGGTGAAAAATGAAAGGAACTTAAAAATATGGACTAAGGTGTAGGGAAAGGTAAAAATTCTTTGAAGGATTTATGAGAAAGAAGGACATTTCAGCTGAATTTGCTAAGGTCGGTCTTAGACATAAATGGACAGTAGCTGTAGCGCCCCCATTTGACCGATCGGCACCAAATTTGCAGGGTCTGTCTGAGGTGCAGTGCTACATTAGTGGGTCAAATTTGGTGATGATCAGATGAAGTATGCCTCTGATTTAGCTGTTTGATTGAAATGATCATGGAAATGCTGTAGGTTCAGTGTGGCTGGTGGCTATACTGTACAGGCAAGTGAAGTTATCTTTATAAATTATACATAGGGGCAGTGTCCTGATTTTTCTACTACCAGATTGACCTACTTAGGCTGGACATTGCAGTAGTTACAGTAATATGTTATTAATTAAGTTTTTAAATATGACAAGGGAATGCAAATGACTATCATGGGACATTGCATATTTCTTGATTTGACATGACTAACCGAACTTGCAGGGCAAAAGATTTTAACCAGTAATATGTCACTAGATCAAAAATGAGATAAATGTAAGTTGAGCTGATTTTGCAGTTTATACAGTGATGTTATATTGCTGTAGCACCCCCGTTTGACTGATCGGCACCAAATTTGGAGGGCCCTTCTCCAGTAATATCCTACATTATATATTTAAGTTTGATGATGATTGGTTGAGGCAGGCCTGAGATATAGCTGTCTGATTGAAATGGGTGTGGCACCACTATGGTTTGGGTGTGGCTGGTGGCCATACCTCATGGAAAGTTTATGATTTTTTTAATAATTTTATATAGGGACTGTCTCCTGATTTAAATGATACCAGATCTGTGTAGGTTTGGTGAAAATCCTAGGAGGATAAGAAAAAAGTACTGTTTTAAGACTTTTACAAAATAGGCAAAAATGGCAAGAGATATGATGAAGTTCTTTATACCATTAAATTTGTCATGAGCTAGTGGATAGCTTAAGCAACAATTGTCAATTTTATAATTAACAGTCCAGGAGAAATAGGCAGAAATGTGCTGTAGCGCCCCCATATGGCAGACTGACATGTCCTTTACAGGGTGGGCTCAGGGTCAGAATACAAATGTATAACCCAAATTTGGTTTGGATTGCTCATTGTTTAGCTGGTCAAATGGCTGCTTGATTTTGATTGGCTAATGGTGGCCAGGATTTTACAACTAATGACTGCCATTTTACTTCGCTGACCTCAGGCTTGTACATAGTACATATCTGCCAAATTTCAATTAGATTGGTTAAGGCAGTCAGGAGATATTGGCAGTTATTAGTTGTAGCGCCCCCTATTGATGAAATGTGGGCCGCATTGTATGTTGACCTCATAATAGAGCAGGGAGGTTGGATTGTAAGTTTGGTTCAGGTTGGCTAAGGTATGCAGAAGTTATAGCATTCAGACTGAAATAGGCCAAATTTAGGTGGGATTTGGGCATGGCTAGTGGCCATAAAATAGACAAATGTCAGACTTTCTTGAATCTATTTTGATCAGCTAAGTGGACTGATCGGTTTGACACCTCATTTGTCTGATTTGGTCCAATATTGTAGGACTTGAAGGCAGAAGTCAGTTTCACAAATTATGCAAATTAGCAAAAAATCTAAGTAGGCGGAGCTTCATAGTCCAAATAGCCAGTTGGTAGAGCAAAGCTGTCTGTATCAGCAGAAAAAATAATTTCAATTATAGGACTAATAGGACAGGAGCTATGGACTGAAACGCGTTGGGGGGCGCTAGAGCGCCCCCATCTGGCTGACAGGCCTGGGTCAGAGAATCTGAGTAGCGGGTAGGAATTGACATCATATTACCAAGTTTGGTTGGTCTAGCCCTTACGGTTTAGGCTGTGCATTCAGTTTTAGGGCGCGAAAAATAATAATAATAATAATAATAATAAAAGAGAAAAATCCTAAGAAAAACAATAATGGTCCATAAGCATTTCATGCTTTGGACCCTTAATAATAATAAAAGAGAAAAATCCTAAGAAAAACAATAATGGTCCATAAGCATTTCATGCTTTGGACCCTTAAATATATAAGCAAATTAAAAACATAGACTTAGATGAAGGGAAAGTTGATTAATATTTTAATGTTTAAATAAACAATAAGGAGATGTCAGCTGCATTAACACAGTTTTAGACATATTTCGACAGTGGCAGTAGCGCCCCCGTTTAACCGAATGTCAGCAAAGTTTGATGGTCTATTCGTAGTCCAGTGCTATAGAAGTCAGTCAAATTTTATGAGAATTAGATGAAGTATGAATGAGATTTAGCAGACTAAACAAATTCGGAATGGAAATAGCGTTGCTAGCAGGTGCAGTTAGCACATTTGATAAATGGTAGCATGCAGTCCCTGGTGTGGCAGCTTGACTACTGCCATTAGCAGAAGCAGCCTTAGTACAACAATATATGATATAATAAAGAACCTTTTGGTGAAGTGCCTCAGCCCAAAAGAATGTGTGGTTTGTGTCAGATGATCTAAGTAGACAGTAAAAATAGGCACCTGCATACCTAATATTTTAAGTCTAGATCATACAAGTTAAGCTTACTTTATAGTACCTCAGTGAACAAATGCTGTCTTGTATATTTAAAAAACAACAGTGGCTTACTACATTTGTAAAGTATTCTTCTAGACATGAGAAGCCCTGAAATAATTTAATGGCATTAATGAAATAGAGGACGAACTCCACCTGCTGGCGAATCTATAAAAAAAAATCTAAAAATGTGCAATATAAATAGAGCACCATCTCCACCTACTGGCCAATTTAATACAAAAAAGCGAAAAGTCTGCAATATATAATGCCTGGCTTATAAATAAAATCTGATAATTTTCTATAAGTCAAATAGCAGAAAAATGAAAGGAGCTTAAAAATATGGACTGAGGTGAAGGGAAAGTTAATTACTTGAAACTATTATGAAGGATATTTCAGCTGAATTACCCAAGGTAGGTATTAGACATACTAGGACAGTGGCTGTACTGCTCCAGATTGACTGATCGCCACCAAACTTGGAAGATCTGTCTGTAGTCCAGACTTACAGAAGTGAATCAAATTTTGGAAGGATCGGATGAAGCATGCCTGAGATTTAGCTGTTTGAATGAAATGGGAATGGAAATGTTGTGGCCAGCAGGTGGAGTCAGCGCTCCATTTTAGAAAAGATATTAAATGCTTTCTGACCTTCTCATTTGTAAATGAAGTCTGATAATGTTGTATAAGGCAAATTGGTGAAAAATTAAAGGAAATTAAAAATATGGACTCAGCTGAAGGGAAAGGTAACAACTATTTGAAGATTTCATGAGGAATAAGGACATTTCAGCTGAATCTGCTAAGGTGGGTCTTACACATATATGGACAGTGGCTGTCACGCCCCCATTTGACCGATCGGCACCAAATTTGCAGGGTCTTTCTGAGGTGCAGTGCTACATTAGTGGGTCAAATTTGGTGATGATCAGATGAAGTATGCCTCTGATTTAGCTGTTTCATTGAAATGATCATGGAAATGCTGTAGGTTCAGTGTGGCTGGTGGCTATACTGTACAGGCAAGTGAAGTTATCTTTATAAATTATACATATGGGCAGTGTCCTGATTTTTCTACTACCAGATTGACCTACTTAGGCTGGACATTGCAGTAGTTACAGTAATATGTTATTAATTAAGTTTTTAAATATCACAAGGGAATGCAAATGACTATCATGGGACATTGCATATTTCTTGATTTGACATGACTCACAGAACTTGCAGGGCAAAAGATTTTAACCAGTAATATGTCACTGGATCAAAAATGAGATAAATGTAAGTTGAGCTGATTTTGCAGTTTATACAGTGATGTTATATTGCTGTAGCGCCCCCGTTTGACTGATCGGCACCAAATTTGGAGGGCCCTTCTCCAGTAATATCCTACATTATATATTTAAGTTTGATGATGATTGGTTGAGGCAGGCCTGAGATATAGCTGTCTGATTGAAATGGGTGTGGCACCACTATGGTTTGGGTGTGGCTGGTGGCCATACCTCATGGAAAGTTTATGATTTTTTTAATAATTTTATATAGGGACTGTCTCCTGATTTAAATGATACCAGATTTGTGTAGGTTTGGTGAAAATCCTAGGAGGATAAGAAAAAGTACTGTTTTAAGACTTTTACAAAATAGGCAAAAATGGCAAGAGATATGATGAAGTTCTTTATACCATTAAATTTGTCATGAGCTAGTGGATAGCTTAAGCAACAATTGTCAATTTTATAATTAACAGTCCAGGAGAAATAGGCAGAAATGTGCTGTAGCGCCCCCATATGGCAGACTGACATGTCCTTTACAGGGTGGGCTCAGGGTCAGAATACAAATGTATAAGCCAAATTTGGTTTGGATTGCTCATTGTTTAGCTGGTCAAATGGCTGCTTGATTTTGATTGGCTAATGGTGGCCAGGATTTTACAACTAATGACTGCCATTTTACTTCTCTGACCTCAGGCTTGTACATAGTACATATCTGCCAAATTTCAATTAGATTGGTTAAGGCAGTCAGGAGATATTGGCAGTTATTAGTTGTAGCGCCCCCTATTGACGAAATGTGGGCCGCATTGTATGTTGACCCCATAATAGAGCAGGGAGGTTGGATTGTAAGTTTGGTTCAGGTAGGCTAAGGTATGGAGAAGTTATAGCATTCAGACTGAAATAGGCCAAATTTAGGTGGGATTTGGGCATGGCTAGTGGCCATAAAATAGACAAATGTCAGACTTTCTTGAATCTATTTTGATCAGCTAAGTGGACTGATCGGTTTGACACCTCATTTGTCTGATTTGGTCCAATATTGTAGGACTTGAAGGCAGAAGTCAGTTTCACAAATTATGCAAATTAGCAAAAAATCTAAGTAGGCGGAGCTTCATAGTCCAAATAGCCAGTTGGTAGAGCAAAGCTGTCTGTATGAGCAGAAATAATAATTTCAATTATAGGACTAATAGGACAGGAGCTATGGACTGAAACGCGTTGGGGGGCGCTAGAGCGCCCCCATCTGGCTGACAGGCCTGGGTCAGAGAATCTGAGTAGCGGGTAGGAATTGACATCATATTACCAAGTTTGGTTGGTCTAGCACTTACGGTTTAGGCTATGCATTCAGTTTTAGGGCGCGAAAAATAATAATAATAATAATAATAAAAGAGAAAAATCCTAAGAAAAACAATAATGGTCCATAAGGACTTCGTCCTTTGGACCCTTAATAATCCTAAGAAAAACAATAATGGTCCATAAGCATTTCATGCTTTGGACCCTTAATAATAAAGATAACTGCAAGCAGTGACAATCGGGTCCAAAGCTAATGGAAAGAAGCAATGAAGAGGAATGAAGTGAATGGCATAAAATTAGAAGTTCACTAATTATTGTAAATGAAGTACAGACTGTAACTGATGGCCAATGCATTTAAATAGTCAGAAAATAGGACATGCAACAATGAAATGTGATACCTAACATTTAAACATTACTGTAGAAATGTTCATCAATGTTTGATAAAGGGAAAAGGATAGATGAGAAACAGAAGGGAAATGTGGTGAGTAGCTGTTCGAAACAATTGCAATTGCTGCAGCATACACATCTTGAATAAACATTGAAGTTTGATAGATTTCTGAAAGTCAAATGGCAGGAAAATATAAGCGGATTAAAAATATGGACTTAGATGAAGGGAAAGGTGATTAATATTTAAATGTTTAAATAAACAATAAACAGATGTCAGCTGCATTAACCTAGGTTGATCTTAGACATATTATGACAGTGGCTAAATTGGAAATGAAGTACAGACTGTAACTGATGGCCAATGCATTTAAATAGTCAGAAAGTAGGAAAATGGTAAATGAGAGACAGAAGGGAAATATGGTGACTAGCTTTTAGAGAAATATTGCAATTGCTGCAGTGTACACAGGCTGAAGTAACATTGAAGTTTGATAGATTTCTAAAAGTGAAATGGCAGGAATATATAAGCAGATTAATAATATGGACTTAGATGAAGGGAAAGGTGATTAATATTTAAATGTTTAAATAAACAATAAGGAGATGTCAGCTGCATTAACCAAGGATGTTGTTAGACATATTAGGACAGTCGCTAAATTGGTAATGAAGTACAGATTGTAACTGATGGCCAATGCATTTAAATAGTCAGAATGTTGCAAATGCTACTATGATAAGATGATACTTGACATTTTAACATTACCGTAGAAATGATGATTAAGGTACGATAAAGGGAAGATGGTAGATGAGAAACAGAAGGGAAATGTGGTGACTAGCTGTTCAAAGAAATTGCAGTTGCTGCAGTGTACACAGCCTGAAGTATCACTGAACTTTGATACATTTCTAAAAGTGGAATGGCAGGAAAATGAAAGTAAATGAATATGTGATTAATCTCTGAAGGTTTGATGAAAAATAAAGAAATTTCAGCTTCATTAACTATGAGTTTTAGACATATTTTGACAGTGGCAGTAGCGCCCCCGTTTAACCGAATGTCACCAAAGTTCGATGGTCTATTCGTAGTCCAGTGCTATAGAAGTGACTAAAATTTTATGAGAATTTGATGAAGTATCAATGAGATTTAGCAGACTTAATGAATTCGATATGGAAATAGTGTGGCCAGCAGGTGCAGTTAGCACTACATTTGATAAATGGTAGCATGCAGTCCCTGGTGTGGCAGTTTGACTACTGCCATTAGCAGAAGCAGCCTTAGTAAACCAATGTATGATATAATATAGAACCCTTTGGTGAAGTGCCTCAGCCCAAAAGAATGTGTGGTTTGTGTCAGATGGTCTAAGTAGACGGTAGAAATAGGCACCTGCATACCTAATATTTTAAGTCTAGATCATACAAGTTAAGCTTACTTTATACTACCTCAGTGAACACATGCTGTCTTGTATATTTAAAACAACAGTGGCTAACTGCATTTGTAAAGTGTTCTTCTAGACATGAGAAGCCCTGAAAGAATTTAATGGCATTAATGAAATAGAGGACGAACTACACCTGCTGGCGAATCTATAAAAAAAAATCTAAAAAAGTGCAATATAAATAGAGCACCATCTCCACCTACTGGCCAAATTAATACAAAACATTGAAAAATCTGCAATATATACTGCCTGGCTTATAAATAAAATCTGATAATTTTCTATATGTCAAATAGCAGAAAAATGAAAGGAGCTTAAAAATATGGACTGAGGTGAAGGGAAAGTTAATTCTTTGAAAGTATTATGAAGGATATTTCAGCTGAATTAGCCATGGTAGGTATTAGACATACTAGGACAGTGGCTGTACCGCTCCAGATTGACTGATCGCCACCAAACTTGGAAGATCTGTCTGTAGTCCAGTCATACAGAAGTGAATCAAATTTTGTAAGAATCGGATGAAGCATGCCTGAGATTTAGCTGTTTGAATGAAATGGGAATGGAAATGTTGTGGCCAGCAGGTGGAGTCAGCGCTCCATTTTAGAAATGATATTAAATGCTTTCTGACCTTCTCATTTGTAAATGAAGTCTGATAATGTTGTATAAGGCAAATTGGTGAAAAATTAAAGGAACTTAAAAATATGGACTAAGGTGTAGGGAAAGGTAAAAATTCTTTGAAGGATTTATGAGAAAGAAGGACATTTCAGCTGAATTTGCTAAGGTGGGTCTTAGACATAAATGGACAGTAGCTGTAGCGCCCCCATTTGACCGATCGGCACCAAATTTGCAGGGTCTGTCTGAGGTGCAGTGCTACATTAGTGGGTCAAATTTGGTGATGATCAGATGAAGTATTCCTCTGATTTAGCTGTTTGATTGAAATGATCATGGAAATGCTGTAGGTTCAGTGTGGCTGGTGGCTATACTGTACAGGCAAGTGAAGTTATCTTTATAAATTATACATATGGGCAGTGTCCTGATTTTTCTACTACCAGATTGACCTACTTAGGCTGGACATTGCAGTAGTTACAGTAATATGTTATTAATTAAGTTTTTAAATATGACAAGGGAATGCAAATGACTATCATGGGACATTGCATATTTCTTGATTTGACATGACTCACAGAACTTGCAGGGCAAAAGATTTTAACCAGTAATATGTCACTGGATCAAAAATGAGATAAATGTAAGTTGAGCTGATTTTGCAGTTTATACAGTGATGTTATATTGCTGTAGCGCCCCCGTTTGACCGATCGGCACCAAATTTGGAGGGCCCTTCTCCAGTAATATCCTACATTATATATTTAAGTTTGATGATGATTGGTTGAGGCAGGCCTGAGATATAGCTGTCTGATTGAAATGGGTGTGGCACCACTATGGTTTGGGTGTGGCTGGTGGCCATACCTCATGGAAAGTTTATGATTTTTTTAATAATTTTATATAGGGACTGTCTCCTGATTTAAATGATACCAGATTTGTGTAGGTTTGGTGAAAATCCTAGGAGGATAAGAAAAAGTACTGTTTTAAGACTTTTACAAAATAGGCAAAAATGGCAAGAGATATGATGAAGTTCTTTATACCATTAAATTTGTCATGAGCTAGTGGATAGCTTAAGCAACAATTGTCAATTTTATAATTAACAGTCCAGGAGAAATAGGCAGAAATGTGCTGTAGCGCCCCCATATGGCAGACTGACATGTCCTTTACAGGGTGGGCTCAGGGTCAGAATACAAATGTATAACCCAAATTTGGTTTGGATTGCTCATTGTTTAGCTGGTCAAATGGCTGCTTGATTTTGATTGGCTAATGGTGGCCAGGATTTTACAACTAATGACTGCCATTTTACATCTCTGACCTCAGGCTTGTACATAGTACATATCTGCCAAATTTCAATTAGATTGGTTAAGGCAGTCAGGAGATATTGGCAGTTATTAGTTGTAGCGCCCCCTATTGACGAAATGTGGGCCGCATTGTATGTTGACCCCATAATAGAGCAGGGAGGTTGGATTGTAAGTTTGGTTCAGGTAGGCTAAGGTATGGAGAAGTTATAGCATTCAGACTGAAATAGGCCAAATTTAGGTGGGATTTGGGCATGGCTAGTGGCCATAAAATAGACAAATGTCAGACTTTCTTGAATATATTTTGATCAGCTCAGTGGACTGATCGGTTTGACACCTCATTTGTCTGATTTGGTTCAATATTGTAGGACTTGAAGGCAGAAGTCAGTTTCACAAATTATGCAAATTAGCAAAAAATCTAAGTAGGCGGAGCTTCATAGTCCAAATAGCCAGTTGGTAGAGCAAAGCTGTCTGTATCAGCAGAAAAAATAATTTCAATTATAGGACTAATAGGACAGGAGATATGGACTGAAACGCGTTGGGGGGCGCTAGAGCGCCCCCATCTGGCTGACAGGCCTGGGTCGGAGAATCTGAGTAGCGGGTAGGAATTGACATCATATTACCAAGTTTGGTTGGTCTAGCTCTTACGGTTTAGGCTGTACATTCAGTTTTAGGGCGCGAAAAATAATAATAATAAAGATAACTGCAAGCAGTGACAATCGGGTCCAAAGCAAATGGAAAGAAGTAATGAACTGGAATGAAGTAAATGGCATAAAATTAGAAGTTCACTAATTATTGTAAATGAAGTACAGACTGTAATTGATGAGCAATGCATTTAAATAGTCAGAAAATATGAAACCTAACATTTTAACATTACCGTAGAAATGTTTATCAAAGTATAATAAAGGAAAAAAGGTAGATGAGAAACGGAAGGGAAATGTGGTGACTAGCTGTTTGAGAAATATTGCAATTGCTGCAGTGTACACAGGATGAAGTAACATTGAAGTTTGATAGATTTCTAAAAGTCAAATGGCAGTAGGATATAAGCAGATTTAAAATATTGACTTAGATGAAGGGAAAGGTGATTAATATTTAAATGTCTAAATAAACAATAAGGAGATGTCAGCTGCATTAACCAAGGTTGGTCTTAAATATATTAGGACAGTGGCTAAATTGGAAATGAAGTACAGACTGTAACTGATGGCCAATGCATTTAAATAGTCAGAAAGTAGGAAATGCTTCTATGATAAGATAATACCTGACATTTTCAACATTGATTTTGATATGTTGATTAAGGTACGATAAAGGGAAGAGGGTAGATGAGAAACAGAAGGGACATGTGGTGACTAGCTGTTGGAAGAAATTGCAATTGTTGCACTGTACACAGCCTGAAGTATCTCTGAACTTTGATACATTTCTAAAAGTGAAATGAAATGATAATATCAATAATCGTTGAAGGTTTGATGAAAAATAAAGAAATTTCAGCTACATTAACTATGAGTATATTTTGACAGTGGCAGAAGCACCCCCGTTTTACCGAATGTCACCAAAGTTAGATGGTCTATTCATAGTCCAGTGCTACAGAAGTGAGTCAAATTTTGTGAGAATTCGATGAAGTATGAATGAGGTTTAGCAGACTTAATGAATTCGGTATGGAAATAGTGAGGCCAGCAGGTGGAGTTAGCGCTACATTTGATAATTGGTATCATGCAGTCCCTGGTGTGGCAGTTTGACTACTGCCATTAGCAGAAGCAGCCATAGTACAACAATATAAGATACAATATATAACCATTTGCTGAAGTGCCTCAGCCCAAAAGAATTTGTTTTTTGTGTCAGATGGTCTAAGTAGACGGTAGAAATAGGCACCTGCATACCTAATATTTTAAGTCTAGATCATACAAGTTAAGCTTACTTTATAGTACCTCAGTGAACACATGCTGTCTTGTATATTAAAGAAAACAACAGTGGCTTACTGCATTTGTAAAGTATTCTTCTAGACATAAGAAGCCCTGAAAGAATTTAATGCCATTAATGAAATACAGGACGAACACCACCTGCTGGCTAATGTATAAAAAAAATCCAAAAAACTGCAATATAAATAGAGCACCATCTCCACCTACTGGCCAATTTAATACAAAAAAGTGAAAAATCTGCAATATATACTGCCTGGCTTATAAATAAAATCTGATAATTTTCTATAAGTCAAATAGCAGAAAAATGAAAGGAGCTTAAAAATATGGACTGAGGTGAAGGGAAAGTTAATTCCTTGAAAGTATTATGAAAGAAATTTCAGCTGAATTAGCCAAGGTAGGTATTAGACATACCAGGACAGTGGCTGTACCGCTCCAGATTGACTGATCACCACCAAACTTGGAAGATCTGTCTGTAGTCCAGTCATACAGAAGTGAATCAAATTTTGTAAGAATCGGATGAAGCATGCCTGAGATTTAGCTGTTTGAATTAAATGGGAATGGAAATGTTGTGGCCAGCAGGTGGAGTCAGCGCTCCATTTTAGAAATGATATTAAATGCTTTCTGACCTTCTCATTTGTAAATGAAGTCTGATAGTGTTGTATAAGGCAAATTGGTGAAAAATGAAAGGAACTTAAAAATATGGACTAAGGTGTAGGGAAAGGTAACAATTCTTTGAAGGATTTATGAGAAAGAAGGACATTTCAGCTGAATTTGCTAAGGTGGGTCTTAGACATATATGAACAGTAGCTGTAGCACCCCCATTTGACTGATCGGCACCAAATTTGGAGGGTCTGTCTGAGGTGCAGTGCTACATTAGTGGGTCAAATTTGGTGATGATCAGATGAAGATTTCATCTGATTTAGCTGTTTGATTGAAATGAGCATGGAAATGCTGTAGGTTCAGTGTGGCTGGTGGCTATACTGTACAGGCAAGTGAAGTTATCTTTATAAATTATACATATGGGCAGTGTCCTGATTTTTCTACTACCAGATTGACCTACTTAGGCTGGACATTGCAGTAGTTACAGTAATATGTTATTAATTAAGTTTTTAAATATGACAAGGGAATGCAAATGACTATCATGGGACATTGCATATTTCTTGATTTGACATGACTCACAGAACTTGCAGGGCAAAAGATTTTAACCAGTAATATGTCACTGGATCAAAAATGAGATAAATGTAAGTTGAGCTGATTTTGCAGTTTATAAAGTGATGTTATATTGCTGTAGCACCCCCGTTTGACTGATCGGCACCAAATTTGGAGGGCCCTTCTCCCGTAATATCCTACATTATATATTTAAGTTTGATGATGATTGGTTGAGGTAGGCCTGAGATATAGCTGTCTGATTGAAATGGGTGTGGCACCACTATGGTTTGGGTGTGGCTGGTGGCCATACCTCATAGAAAGTTTATGATTTTTTTAATAATTTTATATAGGGACTGTCTCCTGATTTAAATGATACCAGATTTGTGTAGGTTTGGTGAAAATCCTAGGAGGATAAGAAAAAGTACTGTTTTAAGACTTTTACAAAATTGGTAAAAATGGCAAGAGATATGATGAAGTTCTTTATACCATTAAATTTGTGATGAGCTAGTGGATAGCTTAAGCAACAATTGTCAATTTTATAATTAACAGTTCAGGAGAAATAGGCAGAAATGTGCTGTAGCGCCCCCATATGGCAGACTGACATGTCCTGTACAGGGTGGGCTCAGGGTCAGAATACAAATGTATAACCCAAATTTGGTTTGGATTGCTCATTGTTTAGCTGGTCAAATGGCTGCTTGATTTTGATTGGCTAATGGTGGCCAGGATTTTACAACTAATGACTGCCATTTTACTTCTCTGACCTCAGGCTTGTACATAGTACATATCTGCCAAATTTCAATTAGATTGGTTAAGGCAGTCAGGAGATATTGCCAGTTTTTAGTTGTAGCGCCCCCTATTGACGAAATGTGGGCCGCATTGTATGTTGACCACATAATAGAGCAGGGAGGTTGGATTGTAAGTTTGGTTCAGGTAGGCTAAGGTATGGAGAAGTTATAGCATTCAGACTGAAATAGGCCAAATTTAGGTGGGATTTAGGCATGGCTAGTGGCCATAAAATAGACAAATGTCAGACTTTCTTGAATCTATTTTGATCAGCTAAGTGGACTGATCGGTTTGACACCTCATTTGTCTGATTTGGTCCAATATTGTAGGACTTGAAGGCAGAAGTCAGTTTCACAAATTATGCAAATTAGCAAAAAATCTAAGTAGGCGGAGCTTCATAGTCCAAATGGCAAGATGGTAGAGCAAAGCTGTCTGCATCAGCAGAAAAAATAATTTCAATTGTAGGACTAATAGGACAGGAGATATGGACTGAAACGCATTGGGGGGCGCTAGAGCGCCCCCATCTGGCTGACAGGGCTGGGTCAGAGAATCTGAGTAGCGGGTAGGAATTGACATCATCTTACCAAGTTTGGTTGGTCTAGCTCTTACGGTTTAGGCTGTACATTCAGTTTTACGGCAGGAAAAAAATAATAATAATAAAGATAACTGCAAGCAGTGACAATCGGGTCCAAAGCTAATGGAAAGAAGCAATGAAGAGGAATGAAGTGAATGGCATAAAATTAGAAGTTCAATAATTTTTGTAAATGAAGTACAGACTGTAACTGATGGCCAATGCATTTAAATAGTCAGAAAATACGACATGCAACAATGAAATGATGATAACTAACATTTAAACATTACTGTAGAAATGTTCATCAATGTTGGATAAAGGGAAAAGGATAGATGAGAAACAGAAGGGAAATGTGGTGAGTAGCTGTTCGAAAGAATTGCAATTGCTGCAGCATACACATCTTGAATAAACATTGAAGTTTGATAGATTTCTGAAAGTCAAATGGCAGGAAAATAAAAGCAGATTAAAAATCTGGACTTAGAAGAAGGGAAAGGTGATTAATATTTAAATGTTTAAATATACAATAAAGAGATGTCAGCTGCATTAATTAAGGTTGGTCTTAGACATTAGGACAGTGGCTAAATTGGAAATGAAGTAAAGACTGTACCTGATGGCCAATGCATTTAAATAGTCAGAAATAAGGAACTTGGTAGATGAGAAAGAACGGACATGTGGTGACTAGCTTTTGGGAAAAATTGAAATTACTGCAGTGTACATCACTGAAGTTTGATAGATTTCTAAAAGTCAAATGGTAGGAAAATGAAAGCAATTTTACAATATGGACTGAGATGAAGTGAAAGTTGATTAATATTTAAATATTTGATGAGAAATAAATTAATTTCAGCTGCATTAACTAAGGTTGATCTTAGACATATTATGACAGTAGCTAAATTGTAAATGAAGTACAGACTCTAACTGATGAACAATGCATTTAAATAGTCAGAGAATAGGAAATGATACTATGAGATGATGATACGTAACATTTAAACATTACCGTAGAAATGTTCATCAAGGTACGATAAAGGGAAAAGGGTAGATGAGAAACAGAAGGGAAATGTGGTGACTAGCTGTTCAAAGAAATGGCAATTGCTGCAGTGTACATCACTGAAGTTTGATAGATTTCTAAAAGTTAAATGGCAGTAATATATAAGCAAATTAAAAATATAGACTTAGATGAAGGAAAAGTTGATTAATATTTAAATGTTTAAATAAACAATAAGGAGATGTCAGCTGCATTAACCAAGGTTGATGTTAGACATATTATGACAGTGGCTAAATTTAAAATGAAGTACGGATTATAACTGATGGTCAATGCATTTAAATAGTCATAATGTAGGAAATGCTACTATGATAAGATGACATTTTAACATTATCGTAGAAATGTTGATTACGGTACAATAAAGTGAAAAGGGTAGATGAGAAACAGAAGGGAAATGTGGTGACTAGCTGTTCAAAGAAATTGCAATTGCTGCAGTGTACACAGCCTGAAATATTACTGAACTTTGATACATTTCTAAAAGTGAAATGGCAGGAAAATGAAAGTTAATGAATATGTGATTAATCTTTGAAGGTTTGATGAAAAATAAAGAAATTTCAGCTGCATTAGCTGAGTTTTAGACCTATTTCGACAGTCGCAGTAGCACCCCTGTTTAACCGAATGTCACCAAAGTTTGATGGTCTATTCGTTGTCCAGTGCTATAGAAGTGAGTCAAATTTTATGAGAATTAGATGAAGTATGAATGAGGTTTAGCAGACTTAATGAATTCGGTATGGAAATAGTGAGGCCAGCAGGTGCAGTTAGCGCTACATTTGATAATTGGTAGCATGCAGTCCCTGGTGTGGCAGTTTGACTACTGCCATTAGCAGAAGCAGCCATAGTACAACAATATAAGATATAATATATAACCATTTGCTGAAGTGCCTCAGCCCAAAAGAATTTGTTTTTTGTGTCAGATGGTCTAAGTAGACGGTAGAAATAGGCACCTGCATACCTAATATTTTAAGTCTAGATCATACAAGTTAAGCTTACTTTATAGTACCTCAGTGAACACATGCTGTCTTGTATATTAAAAAAAACAACAGTGGCTTACTGCTTTTGTAAAGTATTCTTCTAGACATAAGAATCCCTGAAAGAATTTAATGCTATTAATGAAATACAGGACGAACTACACCTGCTGGCTAATGTATAAAAAAAATCCAAAAAACTGCAATATAAATAGAGCACCATCTCCACCTACTGGCCAATTTAATACAAAAAAGTGAAAAATCTGCAATATATACTGCCTGGCTTATAAATAAAATCTGATAATTTTCTATAAATCAAATAGCATAAAAATGAAAGGAGCTTAAAAATATGGACTGAGGTGAAGAGAAAGTTAATTCCTTGAAAGTATTATGAAGGATATTTCAGCTGAATTACCCAAGGTAGGTATTAGACATACTAGGACAGTGGCTGTACTGCTCCAGATTGACTGATCGCCACCAAACTTGGAAGATCTGTCTGTAGTCCAGACTTACAGAAGTGAATCAAATTTTGGAAGGATCGGATGAAGCATGCCTGAGATTTAGCTGTTTGAATGAAATGGGAATGGAAATGTTGTGGCCAGCAGGTGGAGTCAGCGCTCCATTTTAGAAAAGATATTAAATGCTTTCTGACCTTCTCATTTGTAAATGAAGTCTGATAATGTTGTATAAGGCAAATTGGTGAAAAATTAAAGGAAATTAAAAATATGGACTCAGCTGAAGGGAAAGGTAACAACTATTTGAAGATTTCATGAGGAATAAGGACATTTCAGCTGAATCTGCTAAGGTGGGTCTTACACATATATGGACAGTGGCTGTCACGCCCCCATTTGACCGATCGGCACCAAATTTGCAGGGTCTGTCTGAGGTGCAGTGCTACATTAGTGGGTCAAATTTGGTGATGATCAGATGAAGTATGCCTCTGATTTAGCTGTTTCATTGAAATGATCATGGAAATGCTGTAGGTTCAGTGTGGCTGGTGTCTATACTGTACAGGCAAGTGAAGTTATCTTTATAAATTATACATATGGGCAGTGTCCTGATTTTTCTACTACCAGATTGACCTACTTAGGCTGGACATTGCAGTAGTTACAGTAATATGTTATTAATTAAGTTTTTAAATATGACAAGGGAATGCAAATGACTATCATGGGACATTGCATATTTCTTGATTTGACATGACTCACAGAACTTGCAGGGCAAAAGATTTTAACCAGTAATATGTCACTGGATCAAAAATGAGATAAATGTAAGTTGAGCTGATTTTGCAGTTTATACAGTGATGTTATATTGCTGTAGCACCCCCGTTTGACTGATCGGCACCAAATTTGGAGGGCCCTTCTCCAGTAATATCCTACATTATATATTTAAGTTTGATGATGATTGGTTGAGGCAGGCCTGAGATATAGCTGTCTGATTGAAATGGGTGTGGCACCACTATGGTTTGGGTGTGGCTGGTGGCCATACCTCATGGAAAGTTTATGATTTTTTTAATAATTTTATATAGGGACTGTCTCCTGATTTAAATGATACCAGATTTGTGTAGGTTTGGTGAAAATCCTAGGACGATAAGAAAAAGTACTGTTTTAAGACTTTTACAAAATAGGCAAAAATGGCAAGAGATATGATGAAGTTCTTTATACCATTAAATTTGTCATGAGCTAGTGGATAGCTTAAGCAACAATTGTCAATTTTATAATTAACAGTCCAGGAGAAATAGGCAGAAATGTGCTGTAGCGCCCCCATATGGCAGACTGACATGTCCTTTACAGGGTGGGCTCAGGGTCAGAATACAAATGTATAAGCCAAATTTGGTTTGGATTGCTCATTGTTTAGCTGGTCAAATGGCTGCTTGATTTTGATTGGCTAATGGTGGCTAGGATTTTACAACTAATGACTGCCATTTTACTTCTCTGACCTCAGGCTTGTACATAGTACATATCTGCCAAATTTCAATTAGATTGATTAAGGCAGTCAGGAAATATTGGCAGTTATTAGTTGTAGCGCCCCCTATTGACGAAATGTGGGCCGCATTGTATGTTGACCCCATAATAGAGCAGGGAGGTTGGATTGTAAGTTTGGTTCAGGTAGGCTAAGGTATGGAGAAGTTATAGCATTCAGACTGAAATAGGCCAAATTTAGGTGGGATTTGGGCATGGCTAGTGGCCATAAAATAGACAAATGTCAGACTTTCTTGAATCTATTTTGATCAGCTAAGTGGACTGATCGGTTTGACACCTCATTTGTCTGATTTGGTCCAATATTGTAGGACTTGAAGGCAGAAGTCAGTTTCACAAATTATGCAAATTAGCAAAAAATCTAAGTAGGCGGAGCTTCATAGTCCAAATAGCCAGTTGGTAGAGCAAAGCTGTCTGTATCAGCAGAAAAAATAATTTCAATTATAGGACTAATAGGACAGGAGCTATGGACTGAAACGCGTTGGGGGGCGCTAGAGCGCCCCCATCTGGCTGACAGGCCTGGGTCAGAGAATCTGAGTAGCGGGTAGGAATTGACATCATATTACCAAGTTTGGTTGGTCTAGCACTTACGGTTTAGGCTGTGCATTCAGTTTTAGGGCGCGAAAAATAATAATAATAATAAAGATAACTGCAAGCAGTGACAATCGGGTCCAAAGCAAATGGACAGAAGCAATGAATAGTAATGAAGTGAATGGCATAAAATTAAAAGTTTACTAATTATTGTAAATGAAGTATAGACTGTAATTGATGAGCAATGCATTTAAATAGTCAGAAAATAGGAGATGATACGAAACATTTTGAACATTACTGTAGAAATGTTTATTAAGGTACGATAAAGGGAAAAAGGTAGATGAGAATCAGAAGGGAAATGTGGTGACTAGCTGTTGGAGAAATATTGCAATTGCTGCAGTGTACACAGGCTGAAGTAACATTGAAGTCTGATAGATTTCTAAAAGTGAAATGGTAGTAATATATAAGCAGATAAAAAATATTGACTTAGATGAAGGGAAAAGTGATTAATATTTAAATGTCTAAATAATCAATAAGGAGATGTCAGCTGCATTAAGCAAGGTTGGTCTTAGACATAAAAAGACAGTGGCTAAATTGGATAGAAAGTAGGAAAACGATAGATGAGAAACAGAAGGGAAATGTGGTGACTAGCTGTTGGAGAAATATTACAATTGCAGCAGTGTACACAGGCTAAATTAACATTGAAGTTTGATAGATTTCTAAAAGTCAAATGGCAGGATTATATAAGCAGATTCAAAATATGGACTTAAATGAATGGAAAGGTGATTAATATTTAAATGTTTAAATGAACAATAAGGAGATGTCAGCTGCATTAACTAAGGTTGGTCTTAAATATATTAGGACAGTGGCTAAATTGGAAATGAAGTACAGACTGTAACTGATAGCCAATGCATTTAAATAGTCAGAAAATAGGAAATGCTACTATGAACATGCAGCTTTCTGGTTTTACTTTCTTTTCCAGTGCCTTATCTTCATATCAGTGACACCATACTCACCACATCAAGTTTCCCTGCGCCCATTTTGTCGACAAGCAAAGCGTTCTCTAAAGAACTAAGAGACTGCACACAGACAGTATGAACTACAAACAGATACCTGAAGTGAAATGCACCAGAAATCATCTCCACACACTATAGTCTGACAGCAAAGGTATGTTGAGTAAAATGTGCTGTTGCTTGTGGATATTTATTGCTGTGATGTCTCATAATATTTTTTTGTAGTATTTATTAAGTTATTTTCAGTTTTACTCTGCAATAACAAAACATTAATGATGTTTTGTAACAGTTCTGTACTACATATGTTATGTAATTTACAGTCATGATTCCATGGTTAAATTGATGTCAAAATAACGGTCCAGCTTTGTTTGTGATGCCTGTGTTGACTTACAATAAATTGTATATTTAAAAGAATATTGCCATGTTGGCAGTTTTGTAGTATATATATATTAGTGCTACTATCACACTTTTTGTTCTTTATACACTGTTTATGTAAGAATGCTATGCACATCATATGCGAAATATGTCAATTGTGCTGGCTCAACTATTGTGGTCTCAATGTACTTTTTCAGCGTCCTCAAACAATGACACAAACCTAAATGTTTGGCTAAGACAGATGTATTTAATTGCAATTTTACAATGTGTATAATGTGTTTTCCATTATGTCTCTAATGAGTAATAATAAATATTATAATCATTAATACAGTCATCATTCTTAAGCATGTTAAATACACATGTAAATGTCACAATAAATTGCAATTACGGTAGGTGAAACAGGCAGTAAAGGAAATATACATACAAAAAGTATTACAATGTCCTGAGCAACATTTAAGGAAAAACATACTACACTATAATGACATATAGTAAATGGCCATAATGTATAACATTAGCCTGCTGTATGCATGCAGTCCCTGGTGTGGCAGATTGACTACTGCCATTAGCAGAAGCAGCCTTAGTACACCAATATAGGACAGAATATAGAACCCTTTGGTGAAGTGCCTCAGCCCAAGACAATGTATGGTTTGTGTCAGATGGTCTAAGTAGTCGGTAGAAATAGGCACCTGGATACCTAATATTTTAAGTCTAGATCATACAAGTTAAGCTTACTTTATAGTACCTCAGTGAACACATGCTGTCTTGTATATTAAAAAAAACAACAGTGGCTTACTGCATTTGTAAAGTATTCTTCTAGACATAAGAAGCCCTGAAAGAATTTAATGCCATTAATGAAATACAGGACGAACTCCACCTGCTGGCTAATCTATAAAAAAAAATCCAAAAAACTGCAATATAAATAGAGCACCATCTCCACCTACTGGCCAATTTAATACAAAAAATCAAAAAATCTGCAATATATACTGCCTGGTTTATAAATAAAATCTGATAATTTTCTATAAGTCAAATAGCATAAAAATGAAAGGAGCTTAAAAATATGGACTGAGGTGAAGGGAAAGTTAATTCCTTGAAAGTATTATGAAGGATATTTCAGCTGAATTAGCCAAGGTAGGTATTAAACATAATATGACAGTGGCTGTACCGCTCCAGATTGACTGATCGCCACCAAACTTGGAAGATTTGTCTGTAGTCCAGTCATACAGAAGTGAATCAAATTTTGTAAGGATCAGATGAAGCATGCCTGAGATTTAGCTGTTTGAATGAAATGGGAATGGAAATGGTGTGGCCAGCAGGTGGAGTCAGCGCTCCATTTTTGAAATGATATTAAATACTTTCTGACCTTCTCATTTGTAAATGAAGTCTGATAATGTTGTATGAGGCAAATTGGTGAAAAATGAAAGGAAATTAAAAATATGGACTAAGGTGAAGGGAAAGGTAACAATTCTTTGAAGGTTTTATGAGAAAGAAGGACAATTCAGCTGAATCTGCAAAAGTGGCTCTTAGACATAATACATTGGCTGTAGTGCCCCCGTTTGACTGATCACCACCAAACTTAGATGGTCTTTCTGTAGTCCAGTGCTGCAGGAGTGAGTCAAATTTTGAGAGGATTGGATGAAGCATGCCAGAGATATAGCTGTTTTATTGAAATGGGCATGGAACTGGTTTGGCCAGCAGGTGTAGTTAGCGGTACATTTGATAAATGGTATTTAGTATTTAATGTGTAGTATATCATGTGAAATATTTACAGTGTGTGTGTTTGTGTCTGTGTTTGTATATATATATGTAGTAGAGATTTGTAAACGTTTGGTGGAATTTTGGTTTTATTTTGCTGGTGAGATGGCCGACTCCACAGTGTTAAAATGTGAAGGTATGTTACAGGACTTGAAACATCGGTGATAGGCGTCAGACTTCAGAGGGTTAAGGGTGATTGTTGATTAGAAGAGCTTTGAAGTGAGTGCTGTAAGTAAGTAAAGGTCAGACTGTGGAGAAGCCTGGCGCCAGGCTAGTAGGAGCCTACGTTTCGGCAAGCCTACGAGACTTCTTGGCACCTGATGTCCCCCCCCCCGCCCGCACAAGCTAGTCGTCGTTTTATGAGGGCCAATGAACACATATTGTTTTGCATATGAAAGGTAGTTTCACGTCTCTAACCTTATGTCTGCAGAGAGACGTTTCTATTACACTGTGGTTTGAGTAATCGTAAAATATCGCTGTTACTAGAATCCCTAAAGCCTACGAAAAATCTCGGACGCACATCTGGTGGAGCCCCCCCCCTCACTCCCCACACGAACTGCCCGTGCCCTCATCAGCGCCAATCAGCAGCTATTGTTTTGCAAATGAAAGCAAGTTTCACGGTTTCAACCTCGGTTCTCCTCAGAAACGTCTTTGTAACAGTGTGGTTTAAGGAATTGTAAAATAAATGTATATTATAATCGTAATTTGAAATAGGGCCTACAATTTAATCCCCATTTTTCTTGATTTAGTAATGGCGATTTCAGTTTATCTAAAGTATTTGAAAGAATAAATAAATGCATCTGCTTACTGTCTGTAACAATCGGTGTTAATGTATTTTTCTTTTTTTTTTAAGTTCGATCAGGGCTAAAAGACAAATTAATTAATTTATATCGTTATAATTACCCTGGCATGACATTAGTGCGGTATATGCATTATAAATGTGCCAACAGACAAAACATTTTTATAAGTAATGAAAAAAAAAAATGGAACTTGCAACTTAGAATGTGTAAAGACCGTTAAGTCGAAGTATTTTAGTCCAAGTTAAGTCCAAGTATTTTACGGAACACAATAAAGGAATGTGCTAAAACACACATTCAGCCTGTTAAAAAATGGCACAGTGCACCTTGCAGGGATACTTCGTACCAGAGCATGTGAGCGGAGCGGAGCGGAGCGTGAGCGAGGAGCGGAGCGGGCAGAATTTGGTCAGAGCGCGGAGCGGGTTTTCTAATTAAGGCTGGAGTGGTCGCTTTGTCTCGCTCCAATTTCGCTCAGATACCACTCACACTACAATTCTGAGGCGTGCCAAAATCTACCCAGAATTTATCTGTACAATTATCAAGACTGTTACACAAATTGGCCGAGATGGAATTCGCAAAGTATTTCAGAAAGGAAACTGATAAATCATACAAGTGTACTATTCTTATCAAACGTATAGATGACAAGAATGTACAGCAAGAACAACAATGTGGTGAAACTGTTTCAGTGAGTAAAGATTCACTTTGGAATCACTTTTCTCAGAAACATGAGTGTGCTACGCGAACAAGCGGAAGCCAGAGCAAGACGCGTGCAAGTTTTATATGGTTGTAGCATATCCAGTCTATAAAGTAAATTAAAGTATAAAAGCATATAAAGTAAATATTGGTAATCAAATAAATTCGTTTTGTCATTCAAAGTAGGTCTAATAAGATTTTTTTTTTATTTCACGTTTTATTTTACATTTTATTTTAGAGACGTGCTGCATCAACAGAAAAAAATTGAGGAATTTAAAACGTTTTTGTATATTCTTTAGGCTATTAAACCCACTGATTCCTTTATTTATAAGCCTATTTTTGTGTGGAATGCCATTTCCAAACCTTTCCGTTGTTGGCGGTAGGTTGCTTAAAAATAAATATTTTCTGTTCTGACTGGCAATGTTGCCGTTGCTCATATTTCTTTATGACATAAGGCTTCGGTTTAAGGTGACATTTGTTAGGCATGCAGATTATTTGTTCCTGTTTTAAATTGGATCGAGCGCGGAGCGATTTGACTGGAGCGGGAGGACATTTTAGTGGAGCGAGGAGCAGTGTTGAGCGGAGCAGCTTAGTGCGAATTAGAGCAGAGGAGCGGGCGGAGCCAACAGCCTCGTGAGCCAGGAGCGGAAATTCTCCCCGCTCCGCTCCGCTCACATGCTCTGCTTCGTACGTTATATGTGAAACATTGCGTAGTTATGAGCACAAAAAAAACTACTGATTACTATGTCCATCTGTTATGAGATGACACAATGCACTTTGCAAGTATACACACTGACATCGCTACGTGCGAAAAAGATTGTGTAGTTTATGAGCACGCAAAAGACTATAAATTACTCCGGACGTATGTGCAATCATGTATGGGATTATGAGATGTCAAAGTAAACTTCTCACGGAAACAGTTCACACGTTACATGTTTGGAGCACAGAAAAGGGCTAATTACTCAGAAACAGATTGCAGTCGAAATATATTACGGCACAATAAAGAAAACCTTCGCGTATGTATATTTCCGTATCACATTCAAGCAGTTGTATTTGATATAATAAATACAGTACATACAGTTGATGTCTGCAACAATCTGTGTGACCTTATTCAGTTGTAAAAGTTATAGCTAAAAGTTAAACTGATTTACGTACATCGGTAAAAGGACACTGGCATGATATTAGCGCGGTATATGCATTACAAATGTGTCACGCAGTAAAAACGAAATATTGCTTACTTGAGGGGTGCCAAAAATATTATACGATGTAATGTGTAAAGTTCAACCTTTTGTTATAAAAAAAATAAAACCAATGCCACAGTGCACTTTCCACGGAAACAGTTCACACGAAATGGTTTTGTACCTTTTGTGTATCTGTTTATTTTATATAATAAATGTGTATCTTCCACTTGAATGACACTGACTCTCTGTCTCTGCCTGCTACACACAGACATATGCTCTTTATCTTTATACCATCTGATTCTTCAAATGTATACATTCTGTGTCCAAATTTCTGGCAGCTTGCACTCATGACTCAATGATGCAACTTTTTCACATGTATAAGATTGTCTGCAAAACCTAAAATTTATTTGATCATAAATTTACACAAATAGTTGTGAGAAGAACATACATCAAGTATATGTATTTGTTATATCACATATTTGTGTAATTGACAGCACGGTTAACCTAGTACATTTGGGGGTTCCACTATATTTCAAATTATGCTCTATGAAAGCACATGTATTCGATTCCTTACAACACACCGCTAGATAAACTCTTTAGTGCAGACCTGAGCTGAAGAAGTGACTTCAGGCTGGGGGTGAGTTTGACTGAGTGACTATGATTAATTTGCAAAACAAAAGGTGTTAATGGTGCTGGAGAGGGGGCGGGCAGTTTGTATGGGCAGTAAGGGGGGGGCTCCTCGTGAGGACAGTCTCATTTTTTCAGGAATTCTAGTGTTAAAAGAAAAAATAAACAGACCCCCAGACATCAGTTTGAAATCGATGCTAATATTTTAAGTAACCACTTAAAATGCCAAAAGTACCTTAGCCGCGTTACCCAGGCAAACAGACTTTAAGTAGCAGCTTGTAGCATAAAAGTAGAAATCGCCCGTTACAAGTTGCCTTCTTTTACCGGACGGAACAACAGTAAATAGGGGAGACCGGGGATGGTTGTCACACTTTTTACTTAAATTTAATTTCTTCCAAAACAGTGTATGGTAAGAATTCCCTTTCTGTACACAATTAATGCTTAATGTGTCAGGTACAAATGGATAGTCCTTGCTCTGGTAGAATCCATTCTCTTTAAAAGATATGGGCTGTCAAATGCACCTTGTGCAGATGTGACAACCAACCCCATCGCGGGGTAGGTTGTCACACCCTATGAGGTTGGTTGTCCCTGTGTTATTCTAATGGGAAAAAATGAAAAATGGAGACATTTTGAAAAAAGTTTAAAAAAATTAATTTTTAATGAAATATCAAACCAAACATATCTAATGTGTATAAAAACATCAAATAAGTTTTGTTGGTTCCTTTTTAGACTCTTTTGATTGAAAAATGTAAATATGAAATGCATAAATGTAAAACACCGCAGGTTATCAATGTAAAACACCACAGGCTATGAAAACTACTACTACTATGAAATCTAAAGAAACTCGATTTATCCTCAAACTGAAGTTCAAACAAGCGGCACAACTCACGCAAAAATACAGAGCACAGTGACACGCGTGACAACCAACCCCCCAAAAAATGTGACAACCTACCTCAACTGACATTTTTAGCTCTTTTGGAGGCTAGTCCCCACATGGGTTAGCCTAGCTAAGAAAAAACCTAACTAAATTGTAGCTCTCTCTTTATACTTTAAAATGTTAATAATTATTTTACTGTCAACCCATAGTGTAATGAGTTAGAAGAAAAATATGAGATGCCTCAAAATTTACTTTTGCATATGAAAAACAAAAAAAGTTGTCTCACCCCAAAGTTATTCTGCTTTCACCTCCAATGTCAACGTAGATGACCTCTGAGACTAATTACAAACATTTCTGTGTCGACGGTTTTGATCAGCGCCCTTTAGTGGCTGAGATATGATGACTGTGACAACCTACCCGTGAGACAACCAACCCCGCTCTCCCCTACCCGGTCACGTATAGTAAATAAGGTTACCTGTACAAAAGCCTTGCCTAAACCACCTTTAAAAGGAAAAATAAACACACGCGCACACATCAGTTTCAAATTGCTAATATTTTAAGTAACCACTTAAAGTACCAAGGTACTTAGCCGCGTTACTCAGGCAAACGGACCTTACGTAGCAGCATGTAGTATAAAAGCAGAAATAGCCCGTTACAAGTTGTCTTGTTTCACCGCACCAAACAATAGTAAATACCCGGTCACGCATAGTAAATAAGGTTACCTGTAGACTAGCGACGCCTGTACCAGCCAACGGCGCTTGATCAAAGGTACCGTTTTCCAGCTTTTACCTAGAGATGGCAATTTCGGCACCCAGGATCGATCCGTTCCGAACGCGTCCGAAACTTTTGGTCTCGATACGTAGTTTATGAAACAACGTCACACGCAAAATATATTTATTTAAAAGGAACAATTGAACAATTATAAAATATATAAATAACGTTATACAGAACATATCAAACAATTTTGAACCACACACACACACACAAATTACAAAACACAGCTACTGAGCTGCATTTGAACTACCTTCCTCATTATCATCAGCGTCAGGTTTGTTTTCAGCAGTCGGCCTGATTTTGCTGATCAGTCCGTCCTCATTTAGGAGGACAGAAAAGTCACCCGCATTAATAAAATGCTCTTCCATATCTTGTACATCATGTAAAAGATGGCACATATCCTGCTCACTGAAATAAGTCCGAATTGCAGAATTTGTTATGGTCAGTGTTTGATCTGTGCCATCTTTTGTAAGCGACACAGTCCCAGTGTAGGTCGTGTTATATGAACCACACTTCTGCATTAATTTGCAACCAATGCATCTGTGTACAGATGATTTGCCAGTAAACTCATTTTGTGCGGTTTGGCATTTTGCACACCGATGTTTGCACAAAATTTGTATGCCAGTAATAGTTCCTGACGATTCAGAAAGTGTTTCAGCGTCAGTTAGTTCATTGAATTCAGCGATTTTCAGGTCGTCAATTTCTATGATGGTGGTCGATGGAGTCCCCGACAAATATATCCGTCCCTCACGTTCTCTTGTGGATAAGTTCGTAAATTGGTAAGACTTCAGAGGTTCCACTTGAACAATTTGTTGGTCCCATAAAGTCAGCTTCAGATGTCCCGAGGAATCCCCTATTTGGAACTCCTTAAGTTCTAAGTCACTGCCATTTATGTTGACGACTTTGTTGTAGCTTCCTGGGGCCAAAATTTTCGCTTTTAGGACACCGACCTGTTACACACAGAAAGAGATATATTAAATAGGATTGATCAGAAAATACTAATGTTCGGTTACTTCATAAGACATATGTATCATATCACAATTTCGTTGAATATCACTGCAGGGTCATTTACATGTATTTTATGCCGAGTTAAAAGAGGTTTTAATAAATTGCGCTAGAACAAGTTATAAACCACATAAACAAAGTAACTGGTTAATTTAATTGTACAGGCACGTTAGAAACGTATTTCTTTCAACAGAATAACGCGCTTCTCATCAATAATGTCAATCAAACAATGTATGACTACATTTCATTGTACTACTTATAAGATTATTATATCTACTTACAGTTTGCCTGGGTCCAAGTGTTTGTATTTTGGCAATGATCAGCTTTGAGCTGCTGGGAGGGATTTTAGGTAAAAAAGACAGGTTCACGACTTCCACAGTTGTGCTTCTGTTGCACAAAACGTCGAATCCTGAAGGATCTGAGTAGCCTAGAAAACATGAACATCAAGTAAATACCGGCTTGATTTAGGTTAAATAGACACTTCATTTGAAGCAGAATGTCCTGTTTTGTTTTATTTTATTTTAAGAAAATTAAGACTTACTGATACTTCGCTTGACGTTGGTCAGCTTCACCCCAGTCTTGTTTTTGGAAGCTTGCGCAAACGATGTCTGCTTTTCTTGACAAAAGCAAATAACTTTGTGGAATTCGTCCCTGCTGGTTTGAAGCAGTGCCGTGAAATATTTAGAATTGCGCTTTGACACAATCGTTGGCGACACGCAGTGCAGAAAGCCCTGCAATGTCTCGAGCTCCTGTTTTGCGATTTTAGCAGGGCTGGCCATAGCTGCAGAATGACGGACACAACTAACGGTTTTTCTCTAGAATCCCTAAAGCCTACGAAAAATCCAAGTACTAGTCTCTGCAGAACACTGACGCGAGTGGGCGGATTTCAAGCACTGGAAGTGTATTACAGTGGGCGGTTCCAAAGCGTTGTTCTGATTGGCTAAAACAATCACTGGGTGGATTTCAAGTGGAGTGGGCGGTTTCAAAGCGTTGTTCTGATTGGCTATAACGACAACTGGGCGGATTTCAAGGTAAGTATCTGATTGGCTCTGTGACGGGACTTTCTGGAGGCGTGTAGAAACAGCGTTCAGAAACAATGGCGGCGGATCGGATGCAGTACATGACCCAGGTAAGTAAATGTCTATTTAGTTATACGTATTGTTTTTGATTATATGCTTATAATTATTTCTGATAATATTTCATTAAAATGGCGCCTCGCAATTCGCGTTTCTAAATGGCCGACTCGCCATTATTCATTTTGTTTGCTTACGTATGTGTGTTCCATATCTCTACCCTGATGATATGTTTTATTTATTTATATTTTAAATCTCATGAAGGATAGAGGATCTTCAAAGATTGTTTAGGAAAACGATTAATTTAAGTATTTAATCATTTATTCTCGTTGCTGTATATGTGTAGGGATATTCACTAGGCTAAGATTCTGTGTAATTTTTATGTAATCCCTGCATTTTTGTTTTCAACAAGCATTTTTTTTTTTACGTATTTATGCATATGTATCTTCTGTAACAAATGTTTGATAGGTTAAATTGATCCGACTGAAATAAGAATCTGAATTGCGGATATGTTTTGAAGTGTGCAAGTAAATAGAATCCTGCTATATTAATTGGAATCTGTAATGTGTCAAATATTGATTTTTTTCCTGGGATAAAGAAGAGCCTGACTGAGTGAAAGACACTAATGTCTCTCACTTATTGTTTCCTTTTAAAAAACAGAGCACCATAATCTACACAGTACAATCTGTACATGATCCCAGGACCAGTAGGTCATGAATGATGTAGTTTCCATTTCCCAGGTTCAGCAAATGCAGCAACAGATATTATGTTACTGAAAATTGCTGTCTGCGTGTTGGTCTTCTAAAAAAATACGCATTAAACCATTATAGGTGTCATCTTAACCAATAGATCACATAAAATGCTTGAATTAATAAGATATCTAAAATATTATAAAGTTAATTCAGTTAATTATAACCTTTTTTATATATAAACATTTTTAATCGTAATGTATGAAACTCTGAACATTATTAGATTAATTTTGTTAAAATAATTAAGCTAATTAAGTTAATAATTAAGAATATTATCATTAAACACTGCATATTTTGTCTTTGCAGCATGTCACTGTTCAGGTTAAGGACCATCCGGTGCCTCAACCTCAAAGAATTTGTGAAAATTCAAATCTGTTTTCTTGCCCTTTTTGCACTTTGGACAAGTGCAATCAAAAGGAGTATAATTCTGTTGCAGTCCACATTGCTTCCCATAGGACAAGGGCGGTTGAGTATGGTGGTGAGTGGTTGGTCTTGTTATGTTTTTCAGTTCATTCATAACGGCCAATGAACATCTATTAACATGATGCTTTTAATCTGTTTTAGATTATATCATATATAGCTGCACCCTTGGATGCCGTGGGAGGACTACACATTTTCACTGCTGTCTGTGTACAGCTGTATATGTAAACAAAGGTGATCTGCAAAAGCATCATTGCCGTCACCATTCCATTGTTGCTGAGCCTCCCGCTGGCCACCCAACAGAGCCTCCCGCCGGCCACCCAACAGAGCCTCCTGCCGGCCACCCACCAGTACCTCCCTCTGGACATCCAACAGAGTCTCCCGCCGGCCATCCACCAGGGCAACCTGATCAAGCACTCATACCATGCCAACAAGCTGTCCATAGAAAGCAAGTAACTGTTGAATGTCCTCACTGTAGAATGAGCCTAAATAAGAAGAATCTTAAACAACATGTGGCAAGAAAACATCAGGTTGTTACAGTAATTGTACAGTAAAAGTAATTGTTGTGCAGTGTTTTTGTCTTCACTCTCTGAATGTGTAATTGGATGATGCAAATTATGATGCAATTATACAGAACCTGCATAATATTTAAAATATAACATCGTACAACAGATATTGAATGATTTTAAATTGCAACAAAAATATTTAACTTACTGAAATTTTAAGTTAGTTATTTAGTTTTTAATACAGATTAAAAGTATAGATTAAAAAGTATAAAACAGTTTAAGTATAACTATGAACAAGATAGAAAAAAAATTGCACATATGACTCTATACACTCAATGGCCACCTTGCTAGTAGCAGGCTGGACCCCCTTTTACTGTATACAGTGACAAGTCCACATCACAGTTGAATTAAACGTTGAAATCACACAGCACAAGACTTGGCATGAAAAACAACGTATAAACCACAACCTAGGCAGGTAAAAGAAACTCATGTAAAAGATAAAAATATAAAGTGCTTAGAAGTGTAAGGTGTAATGAGTGCCAGATTACAGCAGCCACTACATGTATTATGGACAAGATTTCTGAGTATGCATATTAAAGACGTCCAAAGTTATTATCGAACGACTGGAACTCTTTTTGAAATAAGTTGTTCGGCAGTCTGTTAGTGTGTATTTTTATTTATGTTACGTTTTCCTGAGGGCAGAGGATCGAAGTGTTGATGACCGGGATGAGACGTGTCCTTGATGATGTTCTTTGCTCTGCTATGGTACCGGGTGTTGGCAATGTCCTCGACTGAGGGAGCCATTTGGTTTAAAAGCTAGTGTTAGGTTTGTGGAATATCTAAACATGAATAATCGTATAAAAGGTAAAGTGCATGAGCATATATTGCACAGAGATAGAATATTATATAGGAGCTAAATACACATTAATTTGAATATTGCAGCAGAATATAAAATATATATTGGACAAAAGAAATATTGGTATTGGACAGTCATCTTACTGTGCTAAGGGGATGGGGAGGTAGAGTGTACACATATATCACAGTGACTAGAATAAATGTAATTTGCAGTGTATCTGACAATGACATGTGGAAGAATGGAAGGTTGATTTAAAAAAAAAACCATGTTCAGCAGGAGATCGCGTGTGGATGTGTGTGGTTACAAACTGGAACGATACCGCTTAATGCAGAGCAAAGCAAAACATTACACATCCCAGCTCATCGCATTTTAAATAGTGAAAGTTAGTGGCGGAACCAAGCCGTTCCAGTTGTATTTTGCAGGCTGCGGTCCAGTTTCCGTGTTTTTTGTCACCGAAAAAAAGGTTTAACGATGATTGGACGCTTGAAACCCGCCCATACAGCTTGGGGAACGCCCATTACGTTCTCTGATTGGATGCTTGAAACCCGCCCATACTGCTTGGGGAACGCGCATTTTGTTCTGCAGAGACTCATAACTCGAAAAATCTCGGCCCACCTCTGGTGGAGCCCCCCCCCCCTCACTCCCCACACGAACTGGCCGCCCCCTCATCAGCGCCAATCAACAGCTATTGTTTTGCAAATGAAAGCGAGTTTCACGGTTTCAACCTCGGTTCTGCTCAGAAACGTCTTTCTAACAGTGTGGTTTAAGGAATTGTAAAATAAATGTATATTATAATCGTGATTTGAAATAGGTCGTACAATTTAATCCCCATTTCTCTTGATTTAGCAATGGCGATTTCAGTTTACCTAAAGTATTTGAAAGAATAAATAAATGCATCTGCTTACTGTCTGTAACAATCGGTGTTAATGTCTTTTTTTTTTTTTTTTAAGTTCGATCAGGGCTAAAAGACAAATTAATTAATTTATATCATTATAATTACCCTGGCATGACATTAGCGCGATATATGCATTATAAATGTGCCGACAGACAAAACATTTTTATATGTAATGAAGAAAAAAAATGGAACTTGCAATTTAGAATGTGTAAAGACCGTATGAAGTCCAAGTATCTTACAAAAAAGATAGCTAAAAGTTAAACTGATTTACGTACATCGGTAAAAGGACACTGGCATAACATTAGCGTGGTATATGCATTACAAATGTGTCACGCAGTAAAAACAAAATATTGCTTACTTGAGGGGTGCCAAAAATATTATACGATGTAATGTGTAAAGTTCAACCTTTTGTTATAAAAAAAATAAAATAAACAATGCCACAGTGCACCTTCCACGGAAACAGTTCACACGAAATGGTTTTGTACCTTTTGTGTATCTGCTTATTTTATATAATAAATGTGTATCTTCCACTTGAATGACACCGACTCTCTCTCTCTTTCATACACACACACATATGCTCTTTATCTTTATACCATCTGATACTTGAAATTTACACATTCTGTGTCTAAATTGAGAAATATATTTCTCAATATATTCAAAATATATTTCTTTAACTATTGATAACTGTGTTGTAGAAAAATTTATATTATGTTTTGTAATTGTGGGGAATGGCCGAGGCACATAGGCTACTTGCGAATTGTAATGTCCCCCAAATGCATGTGACCGGCATATCGGATTCTAGTGAAAATTTCAGTATTTTCCACATGACACGAATTTGCGTCAATCCCAGCAAACATGCCCCTTTGGGGCCCGTGTGGGGCCACTGCGGGCAGCCCGCTGTGGGCCCCATTACCGGCGTGAAATGCGGGGCACGTGTGGGCCCCACACTGTGGGGCCCTTGTGGGGCCATTGTGGGCTGCCCACACTAAGCAAAGTGGGCCCCATTGGAGCCCATTGTGGGCCCACACTATGCCCACACTTTGGGCCAGCCTACACATATATATATATATACATGCCCTGCATTTTTTGGCCTGCTGGATGCTCCCCTGTGGGCATACTGTGGGCACACTGTGGGGTGTACTGTAGGCACATTGGGCATACTGTGGGCGAACTGTGGGCACACTGGACACACGTGGGTTGTACTGCGGACACATTGGGCATACTGTGGGCAAACTGTGGGCACACTGGACACACGTGGGTTGTACTGCGGACACATTGGGCATACTGTGGGCAAACTGTGGGCCTACTGTGGAGACATTGGGAGGGAGGAAAGCTGTGAAGCCACAGTGCTCCAGTGTCCCCGTGGGCATGCTCTGTGGGTCTTTAAGAAATAACAAAATTAGTTTGGTCCTATACTGGCAGTATACCAGAACATTATTATTAAAGTGTATGCAGAATATTTGCACTTATTGATAGTAGCAGTAATAAACTACAAGTAATATGTTTCAAACACATCTGTTCACAGACAGGTTAAAAGAAGAAAACATTGAAAATTGAATACAAAACTGAGTATGTGGATTGAGTACAAAATATTTTTTTATTAAACATAACAATGAGCACATAACATTACATACATACATAATCTATATTAAATTAATCCTCTCAGTGTCCTTTTGCTCCTTCCTCCATCCTGGTCTCTAGCATTCCGCAGCCATGTTTTAATTGAAGATTCCGCCTCTGAGGCTGTGGCCCGGTTACTTTTTGTCACAGCATCTAATTGAGAAAAAAGAACACCTCTGTATCGCGCCTGGCGGAGTTCGGCCCCGATGCGTGCATACAGAGGTGAGCACACTCCCACCAGCGGACAGAGAGCGCGCGTCAGATATGTTGCGTCAACCACTTGAAAAGCTGACAAAAATATCTGCGGTTTTTAAACGCTCCCAGGGTGTTGAAGATGCACATTTTGTGGATAATAGTAATAAAAAGAAATATTCTGATGTTTAGTTTACCTGAACATATATACTTAAGGTAGCCTAAATCATTACCACTGCGCATCAATATAGATGTGTATATATAAAGGAACGTTTAATACTATACATTACCTTATATTTAAGTATAACCTATATTTAGCCGATCAAGCGGATACGCGTTGAACTGACAAGAACGGAGCAATTTAACATTCATTGTGGTTTTCAACAACTCAAAATGCGGTTAAACTGAATGCGGCTAAACATGTATAGTAATGTAACATTTTACTCACAGGGAGTACCTTTAAATCGTCCTATCAAGGGATGACCAATAATTGTTTTAATTAGCTTTCGCTGTCGCTGTCGTTTCTCTCCTAACGGTCTTTCCGATTCGAAACGCCTGTCTCGAGATCGCGAGCTTCCCGCTGCACTCAAACGCCCAGCGCGTGTCCCCAATCCATCCATCCATCTTCTGTACCCGCGTGTCTTATTCAGGATCGCTGGGGGTTCGGAGCCTATCGCAGAAGCTACGGCACAGGGAAGGGAATGTACGTGTCCCCAGTGACCACACAAAATAAATGGCAGGGCCAGAACACTCTCTATGACGGGATTGTTTTCTAACCCACAGCCAAAATGAGACACACAGCTTTAGATGACAATAATAATAATAATAATAATAATAATAACAACAAACTATCATTATTATTATTATTATTAATAATAATAACCATCATCATCATCAATTAATTAATAATGACCATCAACAACAATAATAATTATTGATGTTGCTGTTGACAATAATGAATTATTAATAATTAATTTCATTAATCACTAATAATAATTAAATGCTATGGTACGTGACTGTGTGCAGTTCTAATTAGAAAGGGGCTGTCAGTCAAAACTGCTGCAGGCCCTCCATGGGCTTACTCACAGAGGGCCTGTGCGGGTTTTCTGTGGGCAAGCCCAACTGTGGGCTTGCCCACAGAAATCCCACATGGGGGCCCCAAAGGGCAAAACTGCTGGGCCCAGCATGGGCTTGCCCAAAGGGGGCCTGTGTGGGTTTACTGTGGGCCAGCCCAACTGTGGGCATGCCCACAGAAATCCCACATTGGGGCCCCAAAGGGCAAAACTGCTGCGGGCCCAGCGTGGGCTAACCCGCATAGGCCCCATGTGGGATTAGTGTGGGTTTGCCCTGCCCACACTTGCCCACAGTAAACCCACACCTGCCCATGCGGGGCCCAAATGGGCATGTTTGCTGGGATATTCAAATTTGAAATTTCACATAGTGATAGACGGTAAGCTACAGTATACTGTCACCGAATTTGGAATTAATCCATCCATCCCTGTAGCGCTACCATTAGGCCACATATTAAGATTGGTTTTTGCATATGACTTGTAAAGGTTTTGGACTATAAAGCATGTGCACATATACGGAATAAAAATAGAATGGGAACACCGTGTAGTTATTAATTAAATGGGACTTACATGGAAATATAGTTTTATTCAGTCTATTTTTCTTGACGTGACATATTTCGTAGTGCAGCTGTTAAGCATTCGGCAGCAGTAAATAACGTGTAAGTGGATAGCATACATTTTTGTACACAAGCGCAGAGTATGTTTTAAACGCTGTGTCTCCTGTGGCTGTGGTATGTTTTACTTTTAAATTTTAGCAAAGGATTACTGTTATACTACTTCGTTAGTGTCGCAGTAGTAATTCAGTAGTTTTTTCTTTTAAACAGTTGCGGTATGTTCTTTGTTAGGAAAGTATCTTTACTTGTATGTTAATAGTTTGCTACTAAATGAAGAGTCAAGTCTGTAAAATTTAGCTTAAATAAATAACGTAAAGTGGTAAGGTAATTAAGCATCAATTTAGAGTAGTCGTGAAGGGGCGTTTTAGTGGCAGCCATTTCGTTTATTGGTTTCCCTGAGCTAGATTAACAGAGAGACAGGGACTTGTTTTGATTGGCTGACGTAAGTGACCACTCCCACCTGAAGCAAGGCTTGTCCTGTGCATTTTATTTCTGGATTTGCAAGAGGTAAGTCGCTACATATATGTAATGCTTTTATTAGTTTGTTGACGCTTTGCTTTTTTAATTATAGGTGATTTATTTTGTGGTCCTCAGTTTTTTAAAACATATTTTTGTTCGGTGTTAGGCAATAGTGTTTGAGCAGGGTAAGCGTTCGTTTAGGTAGTGTGAAATGCGCGACAGACCTGTTTCTGTGGTGGCCATTTTAGGTATCTTTTACATTTGCGCTTTACATTATCCCCGTTCTTATACGCTTACGTTTTAAAGTGGTATATTTTGTAATGCAGCAGATAAGGATTTGGCAGCAGTAGAACACGTGTAAGTGGTCAAAATTAATCTTGGTTTAGAAGCGCAAAGTATGTTTTAAACGCTGTGTGTCTGTGGCATGTCGTACTTTTGTGTTTTAGCATTTATAATTACGGTAGACGTAATTGCATATGTGTAATGCTATGTTTTTATTCGCTTGTTGACGCTTTGCTGTTTTCCAATTGTAGCTGGTTTATTTTGTGTTAAGGTTTTTTAAAAACATTTTTAGTTTGATGTTAGGCAATAGTGTTTCAGCAGCGTAATCGTTTGTTCCATCGGTGTTAACTGCGTCACAGAAAGCTCTTTCTGTGGCGGCCATTTTAGGTATCTTGTTTTTGATTAGCATGTACATTTGCGCGTTACATTATCCCCGTCCTTACACGGTTATGTTTTGAAGTAATATATTTTGTAATGCAGCAGATAAGGATGTGGCAACAGTAAATCACGTGTAAGTGGTCAAATTAAGTTTGGTTCAGAAGCGCAAAGTATGTTTTAAACGCTGTGTGTCTGTGGCATATCGTACTTTTGTGTTTTAACATTTATAATTATGGTAGACGTAATTACATATGTATAATGCTATGTTTTTATTCGCTTGACGCTTTGCTGTTTTCTCACTGTGGGTGGTTTATTTTGTGTCAAGGTTTTTAAAAACATATATAAAGAATTTATTAAATAAATTTAATAATTAAATGCGCCACAAAGCTGTTTCCGTGTCAGCCATTTTAGATGTCTTGTTTTTGCTGAGCATGCGCATATGTACGGAATACAAATGTATTTTGTATTTTTTTACTCTTTCTCTTTTTGCAGTCTTTAGATCGGTCAGGGTTCATCTCACTGCATGTTGTACTGGTTATATCTATGTATGTGACAAAGAATCTTAATATTGAAATCTTGAGTGGGATCACTATCCGGTAATCAATTTACAATAAAATATACTTTTATTTAGTTCACAACATTAAATTGTCTGAAGGCGCTTCACTCTATCCCCATCTATGTAGCCATATATTGTAAAGTAACATATTTTGCAATTCATCCGATAAGGATTCGGCAGCAGTACATTACGGTTTTACCGTAAGTTGCATGCTAAACTTCCGTAGTGTTTACGTCGTAGTTGTAGACTTGTAAAGTAAGGCAATAACTGCTTAGTTACTACTGCAGCAGTTCACGGTAAATACGGACAGAATTAACCGGCAAGGAGCCATGCCTGCGTGTTTAGGAACTGTAACAGTACGAAAACAGATACAGACCGGTGTGAAACAAATGTATGTGAGGCTGCATTAAATCGCAGCGATGTTTGTATGGTGCACTTTTGTCATTCCTCTCAGTCGATGTGAATTTACTACGTATATTTTACAGTAAAAATGTAATATGTATTTTACTAGTAATGTAAGCCGTTATGAAAAACTTAATGTTAAAGGACTGCTTGGAATGCTACAGTAAAAAATGTTTGTGGTATCCATGTTTCGTATAGTAATGAAATGTATACACATGTCAGTTAAGTCATACATCTTGTCTTTATAGACTTTGAAGAGGTCTGTCGACAGAGGGATCAAAGGTGAATATTTTGAAGCTGCTGTCTACCACCAGTTGTTTGAGAATGACCGTGGAGAAGGTTTCAAGTGTACATGGTGTTTTAAATAAAGACTGACTATTGAGAAATGTTGATGCTATGAAAGTCATCTGTCACTTTTCTCTACAGATTTCTGCTGGAGAAAGACATTTCCAAGGAGAAAGTGATAAACGGTATGCTTTGTGCACTTCGAGAAGTGAGCATTGCCACTACATCAGTTTGCTATAGAAATAGAACCTTAATATGTTAGTTGTTAAAATCTTATCTATCTGATTTAAGGTAACCCAGGGTTTTGGGTTACAATTTACTACCTGGAAGACTATTCCATATTTCAGCAGTATGCTGTAAATGCATTTGCTGTAGGAAGAGAAGCATAGTATTTTATAGGTAATTGTTATTGCTTAATATGTTATAGTTGGTAATCTTATCTAGCTCTGATTTAAAGGAACCTAGGGTTTTAGTTTGCGCTACACTAGTACGAAGACTTTTCTGTACTGTAGGTACATGCTGTGTAAAAAAAAAAAAGTGCTTCCTTAAATTTAATTTAAAATATTAAAATTAAGACTTGTTTATACAACAGCACATTGAATATATAGTGGCAGAGGTGCTTTTTCCCCAATATGGTAAATGGCCATGATATTGATTTTAAGGTATATTTGTGTCTGTGAGATTAGTAATTTGTAGCATTTGTAATAAATCGCATTGTAGTGACAGGAAAAATTGAAATACATGTGAGAAACCCATCCGTTCGTGTTGAGGTGAAGCTTATGTAATATTGTTTTGCAGTGTGACTTCACAGGTAAGTGTGTCATTTTAACAATGAAAGTCATGTTAGAGATTGATTGTAGGATAAGGATTGTAATGCTTCATAAAATGTTTAGTGTGTAAATTGTGGTTTACTGTCCAGACACTTCAATATTGATTTAGCTGCATCACTGATTCTAAGCAGCTGAGATGTCAGTGTACATAGTTCTCACAGAAAAACAGCATTGTAATTGCTTTAAGTAATGCATATCAATTAAACTTAGTTTTGTGATAACTGATAATTACTGAGTCACCACACACTGCAGAACCATAAAATGTTTTCTACATGGAACCCATATGGAACACTGTTGGAAACTGGCAGAAGAGAAGACGCTATGAAGTTCCATCCAAGGAGGAACAACTTGACAGATGCATCATTCGAGCAGTTCATAAAATGTTTAGTGTGTAAATTGTGGTTTACTGTCCATACACTTCAATATTAATTTAGCTTCATCACTGATTCTTAGTAGCTGAGATGTGTCAGTGTACATAGTTCTCACAGAACAGCATTGTAATTGTTTTAATACACATCAATCAAAATTAGTTTTGTGATATCTGATAATTACTGAGTCACCACACACACTGCACGAGCATAAAATGTCTTCGACATGTAACCTGTATGGAACACTGTTGGAAACTGGCAGAAGAGAAGACGCTATGAAGTTCCATCCAAGGAGGAACAACTTGACAGATGCATCATTCGAGCAGTTGTTCGAGGTGGTACTTTGCTGATGGTAACTCAGTGGTACCTTGCTTGTTGGGGATTTGAACCTGTGATTTTAAATTACAAGTGTACATCCCTAGCTATTAGGACGTATAATTGAGATGTCAGTGCAAAGTAAGGTTGTAAGCAGGTGTGCCTTGTGTTGTCCCCCCCCCTTGTTCATTTGCAGATGCCTCGCACCAAGGCGTCCAAGCGTTCAGCAGCAGCGAAGAAGAGGCTGATGGACCGGCGGCGAGCTGCTGATAGTTTTGATGTGGCTATGACCGATGACGGGGTTATGTCTTTTCCCCCCTACCGGAATACCAAAAAGATCACGACTGTGACTTTCCCGACGAGCCACGACCAACAACCTGAGCAGGCCGTACAGCCGCGGCCTGACTCTGTCATGGCTATGACTGACGGGGTTATTTCTTTTCCCCCCTACTGGAATACCAAAAAGATCCAGACTGTGACTTTCCCGACGAGCCATGACCACCAGGTTCCCACCCTGGGTGCCATTTGTAGGACTGATGACGAGTTGTATATGCCTTCTCTTTATAAAGACAAGGCTTTGACTGACGAAGTTGTGCAGCCACTTCCTAAAAGAAAGGCTGCAGCTATACAACCATCTAAACGACCATCTAAAAAACCATCCATGAGACCATCTAACTCAGCACTTGAAGTGTCAAACTCTGTTCCAAACAATTGTCCAAAGCGTTGTCCGAAGCGTTGTCCGAAGCGTTGCCGTTTGGCAAAAACATTGGCAAACCCCTTGGCAAACCCCTTGGCAAACCCCTTGGCAAAACCCTTGGCAAAACCCTTGCTAAAACCCTTGCTAATGTCTGAACAAAAAAGTACCCTGGCTCAACAGCAGCATATGAACCCTGTAACTGTCTGTGCACCTACTCATTTTCCTCAGGCACGTACTGTGAGAGGCTCCTTCCATCAAGGACACCCACGATTTGGAGTCAACAGTAACAAGCAATGTGTTGCTAATAGTTTGATTGCTATAGTGATGTGTAAGGTAAAGAATGTTTTAACCTGGTCAGTCACAGACATTGATCAAGTACTGCTGAATGGAGATGACCTCTACACTACCATCAGAGATGCTGGGAGAATTCGAGATGCTTCTGGGTATCTGTTCGTGAGAGATCTACCAACTGAGTACACATTGAATGGTGATAAATTTGAAATAAACTACCATGATGACATGTTTGTTGGCTTGTTTGGTGTGAGCGAATATGGAGATATGTGCAACATTCTCATGTCAGCTGATCAAGCGGTAAGAAGAGTATTCTCACTGTATGATGCGTGTCTTTTTACTCTTAAAGTAAATACATGTGCCATCATTAAGCAAGGGTCATGGTATGTGGTGATCGACTCCCATTCCCGACGAGGAGATGGAGCAAGCGATGCATCAGGCAGAAGTATATTGGTGTACCACTCTGACATAGATTCTTTGCTAGACCATGTGAATACCCTAGGACTGTCTTTAGATGCAACAGGGGAACAGTTTGAGATTACAGCTGTGAGTGTGACCAGTCGAAGCATCCTGCAGCAGCATCCAGATGGTAACTCCTCAGTCACCAGTCTCAACCAGTCTACCAGCATGTCAGACCATCCAGACGGTAACTCCTCAATGACCAGAGTCCAGCAGTTTGCCAGCATGTCAGAGAGCCAATATGGTGTGGTAAGGCCAAATGTGACAGACGATGCAGAACCTGAGGTTAATATGCACGTGGGCAATGAAGGTGATGTAGTTTTTGTCAGTGAGCTATGCAGTGAGCAGTTTTTCTTCAGTCCTTTGACAACACAGCAGCAAAGAAGTTTTTCCTGTAAGCTTGGTGTGGTGTACATTGATCATGGTCATGTAAATATGGCTGCACAGTTTCCAATGGGTGACCCTTGCAGAACGGTGCCTATTACTGGTGATGGTAACTGCTTTTTCAGATCTCTGGCTTTTGCTATTACTGGAAATGACAAAGAGCACAGGAAAATTAGATGTGCTATTGTTGCTCAGATACTAACAAATCAATCCAGGTATGTTGCTTGTCTTAGGGAAGGTCACTCTTCTGTCACTGAGTATGTCACTGCATCACGGATGAAATATGTTGGTACTTGGGCTTCTGAGGTAGAGATTCAAGCTGCCGCTGATCTGCTTGGTGTGCATATTTTCACATACTCCGATAGCAAATGGTTGAAGTACTCCACATGTATTGGTTCTGATCCAAGAGGTATATACCTGAAACATTGTAATGAGTCACATTATGAGGTTGTGACTTGTGTGAAAGGGCGTGATACTGAATGTTGTGCCACACGATGCTCTGAAATTAACACACCATCTGAAATGGCATCAAGTCGTCGGAAACTGGAAACAGAAAAAAGACGGTATGATGTAAGTGACGTGTACAGGGAGCAACAACTTGCCAGAAAGATGAAGCGCTACCATGATGATGACGACTACCGAGACCGTGTTAAACAATCAGGTATCAGTAAGTATGCTACAGATATGGAGTACCGCGAATGTGTACAACAGTCAAGTGTAAGTAAGTACGTCACAGACACTGAACATAGACAACATGTGAAGCAGTTAAGTGTCAAGAAATATGCTATGGACATTGAACATAGGCAACATGTGAAGCAGTCAAGTGTGCAGAAGTATGCCACAGACATAGAACACAGGCAATGTGTGAAGCAGTCAAGTGTGAAGAAATATGCCACGGACATTGAACACAGGCAACGTGTGAAGCAGTCAAGTGTGCAGAAGTATGCCACTGACATTGAACACAGGCAACGTGTGAAAGACTTTTTGGGTAAGAAGTATGCCACAAATGACAGTTACAGAGAAGCTGTGAAGAAACAGAAATTTGAAGCCTACCATTCTAATCCAGTGTACCAATCAGCTCAGAAGCAAAGTTGCAGTAATAGATACAAAACAGACAGCTGTTATGCCACTGCAGTAAAAAGCAGAAATATTGAAAAACGGACTAAAGAGAAGGATAACAGAAAAGACATTAACTATGTGATTGAACAGTTTAGACAGAAAATAAGTAAAGGCCCAGAATACATTTGTTCAGTGTGTCATCGAATGCTATTTAAACACCAAGTTCTGATTTGCAAGAAAGATGAGTACTTCAAAAAATCACAGGCAATTGCGGTAGTGGCATCACAGTGTATAACTGAGACATACTTGCATAATTGTGTAGATATGTGTTCTGATGATTGTAGCAGTGTTATTGGCCCTAGAGGTTCCTTGTGGATCTGCCACACGTGTCACAGAAAGATTCTTGATGGAAAACTGCCAGCAGAGAGTGTTGCAAACAATCTAGCTTTAGACCCAGTCCCTGTAGAGTTACAGGGTCTAAATTCACTGGAACAGCATCTGATTGCTATGCATATTCCTTTCATGAGAATTGTGTCTTTGCCAAAAGGTGGACAAAATGGTGTTCATGGTCCTGTGACTTGTGTCCCATCTAGTGTTCCAAATGTAGCTGAAGTTTTACCAAGAGTCAACAATGATGACCTTATGATACGTGTAAAGTTGAAGCGGAAGTTAACTTACAAAGGGCATTACAAATATGAATTTGTGCATCCAGAAAAAATAAAGAAGGCTTTGTTGTATCTTACAGAGAATAATAAATTTTACAGCAATGTGGAGTTCAACGATGACTGGATCAATCCCCTGCAGAAAACTAAAGAAATGCCTGGTGATGTAAGTGACATACATGCTAATGAAGACTGTAATGAAAATAACATAGAGGATGAGGAAATGGATGAAACTTTGCATGATAGACAACAACATGGCATGTATATGGATACGTGTCTTCAACCTGTAGACATAGCACAAGAGATCTTGGATCAGCACTTTGATGGAATCATGTCTATGGCACCTGCAGAAGGAAACAATCCAGTGAGGCTTCTAACTGATGAGTCAAATGAAGCTAAATGTTTTCCAGTCCTTTTCCCAAAAGGAACAGGTACTTTTCATGACAGAAAGAAGGAAAAACTGACACTGTGTAGGTATTTAAATACAAGAATTCTTAATGCAGATGGACGTTTTGGAAAAAACTTAGACTATATATTTTATGGGCAGTATTTGTCTGAGCTTCAGCAGGTTGTGTCAAATGTGTCAATTGCTGTGAGAAAAGGCTATGATGCACGTGATAAGTGTCCTGTCACATCAGAAACTTTGACAAATAAGGAGTCTCTACAAAAGATGTTCAATTTTGATGAAGGTTATAAATTTCTAAGACCAATCAGAGGCACCCCTGTTTTTTGGCAAAGCGTTCAGAAAGATCTGTTTGCGATGGTAAGACAGCTTGGCATTCCCACATGGTTTTGCTCCTTTTCTTCTGCTGATTTACGCTGGACAGAACTGATGACAGTAATCTTCAAACAAGATGGCATAGATGCATCAAGTGCTGAGCTCGACTGGTCAGAAAGGTGTGCACTGTTGAAAAATAATCCTGTGACAGCTGCCAGAATGTTTGACTATCGATTCCACTGCTTCCTGAAAGATGTCATCATGTCAGAAGCACAACCCATTGGCAAAATAGTTGATTATTTCTACAGAATAGAATTTCAGCAACGGGGATCACCTCACACTCACTGTTTGTTTTGGGTGGAAGATGCACCTAAGGTTGGCAAAGATGATGAAGATGAGGTATCAGCTTTCATTGATCAATATGTGACATGTGAAATGCCAGTGGGTGACGATGAAATGCATGAAATTGTATGTAGTGTACAGCAACATAGTAAGAGGCACTCAAAAACATGCAAGAAAAAAGGGAAAACTTGTAGATTCAATTTCCCACGTCCTCCAAGCAACAGAACATTTGTGTCATCATGCAAAGTTGGAGATGGTGAGACAGACAGACAGCCCCTGAAAAAAGAGGTAGCAGACGCTATCATGAAAAAAGTGAAGGATGCTGTACTAAACCCTGAGGCCAACTATGACTCTGTTGATTCCTTATTTAGTACAATTGGTATCAGTCAGGAAATGTTTGAAGCTGCGTACTCAAGAATCACAAAGAAAACTACCATTGTTCTTAAGAGGAGACCATGTGAAGTGTGGGTGAACCAATATAACAGAGACCTTCTACGCTGTTGGAATGCAAACATGGACATTCAGTTTGTGGTTGATGCATATTCATGTATTGTGTACATCATTTCCTACATTTCCAAAGCTGAGAGAGAGATGGGACTGCTACTGGCAAATGCTCAGAAAGAGGCCACCCAGCAAGGTAACCTTGATGCAAAAGAAGCTCTTCGGCAACTTGGCAGTGTTTTCCTGCACAATCGTGAAGTTTCAGCTCAAGAAAGTGTTTATCGTCTGACTAACATGAGGTTGAAAGAGGGATCACGGAAGGTGCAGTTTATCCCAACTGGAGAAAATGTGGTAAAAATGAGCCTTCCATTGAACGTCATACGGAAGAAAGCTGAGTGTGAGAATGAGGATGAACAAGGAATTTGGATGAACAGTATCACTGATAGATATAAAGCCAGACCAAAAACAGAAGTGTTTGCAGGAATGTGCCTGGCAAGATTTGCATCTGAGTACAGAATACTATGTAAGTCTCAGAGCTCATGCCCTGGAAGTGTGCAGTTGGACAGAAAATTAGGATTTGTGAAGAAAAGGACACGCACAGATGCAGCTGTTGTTCGGTATGCTCGCTTTTCACCCACAAAGGACCCAGAAAAATATTACCACAGCATTTTGCAACTTTTTCTGCCACATTATTTCGATGCACAGTTAAAACCTTCTACTTTTGGCAGTTACCAGGAATTCTATGAGACTGGTTGTGTCAAATTTCTTGATGAATTGCATTCAGTGAAACTGGTTGTGGAGTCAAACATGTCAAGTTTTGAAAAGGAATCAAGTGCAATAGACAAAGCTCAGGAAGACCTACAGCTGCATGGTGCAATGGAAGATGCTTGGGCAGAGATTTGTCCAGAGACTGAACGTGAACGGTTAGAGTGTCTTGCCAGCAAATCCAACATTACACCAGAAATGAGAGAACAATGTGATGAGATACCAGATTTGTTACCAAGACTGAGTCACTATATGTTGCATGACAATCCTTGTGGTATGTCCAACCAGGAAGCGTTGGCTTTGCTTCGCTCACTGAATAACAAGCAATCTGAGATCTTTTACAAAATACGAAACTGGTGTTTACAGAAGGCACGTGGTGAAAACCCAGAACCATTTCATGTATTCATATCTGGACCTGGAGGCGTGGGCAAGTCAGTCTTGATCAAAGCAATACATTATGAGGCAGCTCGTATCTTGCGTCAGTTGTCACATAATCCAGATGAGACACATGTGTTACTGACTGCTCCAACTGGAGTTAGTGCTTACAACATAAAAGCTGCAACGATACACACCTGTTTCCATATTGCAACAGATGTGAAGTTGCCATATGAACCACTTGGAGATGAAAAACTAAATTCATTGAGAGCTGAACTGGGAAACCTGCAGATATTGATTATCGATGAAATTTCAATGGTTGATCACAAGCTGCTTGCGTATATTCATGGCAGATTAAGACAAATCAAACAAATTGGAGATTATTCTGCTTTTGGAAATGTTTCAATCATTGCTGTTGGAGATTTCTACCAACTTTGTCCTGTGAAAGGGAAAGCTTTGTATACTGAGGGTAAAGGTGTGAATCTATGGCAGAATCATTTTGCTATGGTGGAGCTCACTGAAATTATGAGACAGAAAGATATGGAGTTTGCACAGTTGCTGAATCGACTAAGAAAACGCAAAAGGGGTGATGCAATGCTGGCGGAAGACATCACTATGCTGAAACAATGTGTGACAGGCGAAGGACAAGACAGTACTGCTCTTCATATTTATGCAACCAATGATGAAGTTGATCAGCATAACTACCATATGCTGCGGAAGATCTGCTCAGACCATGTCATCATTCATGCTCAGGATTTTGAAAGGGTTGCTGCAACTGGGAGACTGGAAAGGAAACATGGACATCATGCCAATGTTCAGAAGACATGTCTCCTAGAATCACTACATGTAGGTGTCAATGCACGAGTAATGCTGCTGAAAAACATCGATGTTTCAGACGGCCTAGTAAATGGTGCATTTGGTACAGTCAGTGACATCCGCTTTGATACTGATGAGGATTTTCCATCAGAGATACACATCACATTTGACAATGAAGCAGCTGGAAAGTCACTCAGGGGAAAGAAGCCATGCCTCAAAGTAGGGTTGGACAAAGCTACACGAATTAAACCAGAGGAGGAAAGAGTGACAAACAGTGGTGGAACACGACGGCAGTTTCCATTGAAATTAGCTTGGGCTTGTACAGTACACAAGGTACAAGGTCTGACAGTGGATAAGGCTGTTGTATCACTAAAGAAGATATTTACAGCTGGACAAGCGTATGTCGCATTAAGCCGTGTGACTTCTTTGGAAGGCCTCATAATAGAAGACTTTAAGGAGACTGCTATATATGCAAAACAAGACATTGAGACTGCAATGCAAAGCATGTCTGTGTTTATTGAGCCTGTCATGGAAGTGCCATCATCATGCAAAATTCTCCTGCATAATGTTGAAGGACTTACATGTCACCTGGATGACATAAAGAAAGACAGAAGGTATATGGAAGCTGATATCATCTGCTTGACAGAGACATGGTTAAATTTGGAGGAAGACACAGAAGATGTACAGCTGCCTGGATTTTCATACCATGGGAAGCCCAGACATCAGGCATATGATGGTAGTGATGCTATCTTTGCTGAACTGAAGAAGCAACAACATGGTGGTGTGGGTTTGTATTATAAAGAACATACCAACTGTACTGTGACTGATGTACAGTGTGTCAACATTGAGTGTGTGCAGTTCAGTGTGGGCCTACTAAGAACAACAGTCTTGGTACTATACAGACCACCCTCGTATAATCTGACAATCTTGCAGAAGAACCTGATGCAGTTGATCACTCGGTTGGACAGCGTGGAAGGTGGGAAAATCATCATGGGCGACTTCAATGAAAATCTTTTGCAAGTAAGTACAATTGCTAATTTTATGGAAGAACATGGGTATACTCAACTTGTCAAAGAAGCAACAACTGGGAAAGGCACTTTGATTGATCATGTGTATGTGAAAGACATTGTGACTAACAGCATCTCTGTTTCAGTAATGCCAACGTATTTCAGCCATCATGAATGTGTAGTGCTACATTATCTATAAGAAACTGTATAAAAAAACAAAAAAAAATGTGTCATGCAGTAAATCATTTGGCAGTAAGTACAATTGCTAATTTTATGGAAGAACATGGGTATGCTCAACTTGTGAAAGAAGCAACCACTGGGAAAAGCAGTTTGATTGATCATGTGTATGTGAAAGACATTGTGACTAACAGAATTTTTGTTTCAGCAATGCCGACGTATTTCAGCCATCATGAATGTGTGGTGCTACATTATCTGTAAGAAACTGTATGAAAGATCAGTAAGAAACATATGAAAGATCAGTAAGAAACATAAATTTTGTGCTGCAGTGATAGTTTTATGGGGTGCATCAGCTTTGGGAGGCTGGCACTGCGGCTGGGGCTGTGGCTGTCCTTAGAAGGGGTTGGCAGGGAGGCTTGGCCTGGTGCCAAGCTTTAGGGGTTAGGCTTGGGGCTGGCCACCCTAGCTACCACTGGGGTTGCCAGTAGGCTGTGGGGGGATAGGACTGGGGCTGGCCTTCAGAAGGCTGCAACTAGGCCTCATAGGTTAGCAGTGGAGCTGGTGTTTCAGGGCTTGGCATTTAGCCTGAGGCTGATGTTGGGCTTTGGGGGTTGGGGTCGACCTTGAGGTGGCTGCTGCTGGGCCTGCAGCTGGCACCATGCTTTAGGGGGCTGCAGCTGGGCTTCAGAGAGCTGGCACTAGGGCTGAGGCAGGGGGGACTAAGGCTGGACATGGTGGCCTGTTGCTGGAGAGTAGTCTGAGGTGGGCTGATTGGGTTACCACTAGGCATAGGACTAAGGTTACGGGACAGTCACTAGGGCTACGCATAAGGGGGCTAGGATGGGGCACCTGACACTGGGGGTTGGTGTGGGGGCTAGGGGAAGATTAGGGCAGAGCAAGCAATGTGGGCTTTGAAAAGGGAGGTAATGTGTTCTGTCAAGTACCTCACAACAGCAGTATCCCAAAATTCTGAAATGCTATAAATTAAAAAAAAAGAAATTTTAGATATCCTGTAATATAATTGACTATTCATAAAAATTATTGTTGCGAACATAGAAATTCTGTGTTGTGGGCCAGTACAGTGCACTGAACCTCTTTACAAAGTACCACACCTTTCAAAAATGTAAATGTGTTGTTTTGTATATAACATGTTAGCTACCAAGCATAAGCATAGGCTAATCTTAGGTGAGGGGTTTTGGGCTTCAGCTTCTGGGACAGGGGGCCTAGGGCTGGGGCTGGGCAGGAAGCAGGGGAGGATGGGGCACCTGGCACTGGGGGTGGGTGTGGGGGCTAGGGGAAGATTAGCACAGAGGACGCGATATAGGCTTGGAAAAGGGAGGTAATGTGCTCTGTTAAGTGCCTCACAACAGCAGTATGCCAAACTTGTTGATAGTATGAATTTTCCACAAAACATAAACAATTTTACATGTCCTGTCATATAATTGACTATTCATGAAATGCATTGTTGCCTATATAGAAATTTTGTGTTGTGGGACAGTACAGTGCACTGAACCTCTTTACACAGCACCACACACTTGGAAAATGTAAATGTGTAGTTGTTTATATAACATGGAATATATAATTACAATGAATTAAATGTAAGGAAATGAAGAAGTACCATCAGATGTAGACAGTACCAAACTAATGTCTTGTACTGCAAAACATGCTAAAAAGACAGAATTTCACAGAGCAAGCCTTTGATCAAAAAGAATGGTGAGAGGGCGAAGAGGCACAGACATCTATGGGCTAAGGTAAGACCATATACTGACATCTGTCTGTATACTGTTGTACAGTGTACTTTGACACTGTGAAAGGAAATGTTGGACATATGTACATTGACTGTATTATGGTATTATGTACATGATGCAATTTTTGGAGTAATGTGTATGTTTTGTGTGTTTCTTCAAACAGCTAAAATGAAGTAACACTAAACAGTCATACAAGTGGATGACCTAAGATCTAAGTGGGAAAGCTGGGCAGTGAGTGTGAGACATTTATCTAAACACAATGGATGTGCCATGACTGGTTGGGCAAAGCAAAGGTGCGTGAGTGACAGTTTCTCACTTAACATGGGCATGTTAGTTAAAACATACCAGTTTGCAGTGTATGAGCTTATAAATTGGGTAACTAAGTATTGTCAGAAATCCCTACTACATTGTCATATTGCAGATTTTAACCTGCCTTCTCCTATGTATAACCTCAGGTCACTAAGGCACAATTGTCATGTGCTTCCCTGATGATCAACCTAAGGCACATCTGTCTGTCCAGGCTCTGCTATACTGCATCCTTCATCATACAGCTGTATATTGGGAGTGTGACGCATCACACTGAATGCTACATGACCAGAGCAGGCACTGACCTTGTGAGTTTGCCTTTTTCAGAGGTTTCTTCCTCTTTGGTGTAGTTCTAGTTTTACTCTGGCAGTGTTTGTCTAACTTACATGGCAGTTTATGCTTTATCTTTTAATCTTTTCCAGCGCCTGCTGTTGATGACACTGACCCCATGCCCAACACATCAAGTTTCGTTAACACATCACACTGCCTGGTACGTTGGAACAATCAGATGGGCTGGCCTGGTGAGTTTACCTCTTTGAAACATTATTTTGTCTGTGAAGTAGTTTTACTTTACAACTGCAAGTGTCTGATTGGCTGACATGCAGCGTTCTGTTTTTACTCTCTTTTCCAGTGCCTTATCTTCATATCAGTGACACCATACTCACCACATCAAGTTTCCCTGCGCCCATTTTGTCGACAAGCAAAGCGTTCTCTAAAGAACTCAGAGACTGCACACAGACAGTATGAACTACACACAGATGCCTGAAGTGAAATGCACCAGAAATCATCTCCACACACTATAGTCTAACAGCAAAGGTACTTTGAGTAAAATGTGCTGTTACTTGTGGATGTTTATTGCTGTGATGACTCACAATTTTTTTTAGTATTTATTGAGTTATTTTCACTTTTACTCTGCAATAACAAAACATTAATGATGTGTTGTAACAGTTCTGTACTACATAATATGTTATGTAATTCACAGTCATGATACCATGGTTAAATTCATGTCAAAATAACAGTCCAGCTTTGTTTGTGATGCCTGTGTTGACTTACACTAAATTATATATTCAAAATAATATTGCCATGTTGAGAGTTCTGTAGTATATATATATATATATGAGTGCTACTATCACACTTTCTGGTCTTTATACACTGTTTATGTAAGAATGGTATGCACATCATATGCAAAATATTATGGCTCAACTATTGTGGCCTCTATGTACTTTTTCAGCCTCCTCAAACAATGACACAAACCTAAATGTTTGGCTAAGACAGATGTATTTAATTGCAATTTTACAATGTGTATAATGTGTTTTACATTATGTCTCTAATCAGTAATAATAAATATTATAATCATTAATACAGTCATCATTCTTAAGCATGTTAAATACACATGTAAATGTCATAATAAATTTCAATTACGGTAGGTGAAACAGGCAGTAAAGGAAATACACATATAAAAAGTATTACAATGTCCTGAGCAACATTTAAGGAAAAACATACTACACTATAATGACATTATATAGTAAATGGCCATAATGTATAATATTAGCCTGCTGTATGCATGCAGTCCCTGGTGTGGCAGTTACACTACTGCCATTAGCAGAAGCAGCCTTAGTACACCAATATAGGATAAAATATAGAACCCTTTGGTGAAGTGCCTCAGCCCAAGACAATGTATGGTTTGTGTCAGATGGTCTAAGTAGTCGGTAGAAATAGGCACCTGCATACCTAATATTTTAAGTCTGGTTCATACAAGTTAAGCTTACTTTATACTACCTCAGTAAACACATGCCGTCTTGTATATTCAAAACAACAGTGGCTTACTCCATTTGTGAGGTATTCTTCTAGACATAAGAAGCCCTAAAAGAATTTAATGGCATTAATGAAATAGAGGACGAACTACACCTGCTGGCGAATCTATAAAAAAAAATCCAAAAAAGTGCAATATAAATAGAGCACCATCTCCACCTACTGGCCAATTTAATACAAAAAAGCGAAAAATCTGCAATATATACTGGCTGGCTTATAAATAAAATCTGATAATTTTCTATAAGTCAAATAGCAGAAAAATGAAAGGAGCTTAAAAATACGGACTGAGGTGAAGGGAAAGTTAATTCCTTGAAAGTATTATGAAGGATGTTTCAGCCGAATTAGCCAAGGTAGGTATTAGACATACTAGGACAGTGGCTGTACTGCTCCAGATTGACTGATCGCCACCAAACTTGGAAGATTTGTCTGTAGTCCAGTCATACAGAAGTGAATCAAATTTTGTAAGGATCGGATGAAGCATGCCTGAGATTTAGCTGTTTGAATGAAATGGGAATGGAAATGTTGTGGCCAGCAGGTGGAGTCAGCGCTCCATTTTAGAAATGATATTAAATGCTTTCTGACCTTCTCATTTGTAAATGAAGTCTGATAATGTTGTATAAGGCAAATTGTTGAAAAATGAAAGGAACTTAAAAATATGGACTAAGGTGTAGGGAATGGTAACAATTCTTTGAAGGATTTATGAGAAAGAAGGACATTTCAGCTGAATTTGCTAAGGTGGGTCTTAGACATATATAAACAGTAGCTGTAGCACCTCCATTTGACCGATCGGCACCAAATTTGGAGGGTCTGTCTGGGGTCCACTGCTACATAAACCGGTCAAATTTGATGAGGATTTGATGAAGAATGCCACAGATTTAGCTGATTGATTGAAATGAGCATGGAAATGCTGGAGGTTCAGTGTGGCTGGTGGCCATATTGTACAGGCAGGTGAAGTTATCTTTATAAATTATACATAAGCGCAGTGTCCTCATTGATCTACTACCAGAATGACCTACTTCGGCTGGACATTGCAGTAGTTACAGTAATATGTTATTTATTAAGTTTTTAAATATCACAAGGGAATGCAAATGACTATCATGGGACATTGCATATATTTTGATTTGGCATGACTCACAGATCTTGCAGGAAAAAAGATTTTAACCAGTATTATGTCACTTGATCAAAAATGAGAACAAAGTAAGTTGAACTGATTTTGCAGGTTTAGACAGACATGTTATATTGCTGTAGCACCCCCGTTTGATCGATCGGCACCAAATTTGGAGGGCCCTTCCCCAATAATGTCCTACATTATATATTTAATATTGGTGATGATTGGCAGAGGTACACCTGAGATATAGCTGTCTGATTGAAATGGGTGTGGCACCGGTATGGTTCGGGTGTGGCTGGTGGCCGTAACTCATGGAAAGTATATGATGTTTTGGATAATTTTATATATGGACTGTCTCCTGATTTAAATGATACCAGATATGTATATGATTGGTGAAAACCCTAGGAGGCTAACAAAAAGCCCTGTTTTCAGACTTTTACAAAATAGGCAAAAAGGGCAAGAGTTATGATGAAATTCTTTAAACCATTAAATTTGCCATGATCTAGTGGATAGGATTCGCAACAATTGTCAATTTAATCTTTAACAGTTCAGGAGAAATAAGCAGAAATGCAAAACTTGTTGCTGTAGCGCCCCCATCTGGCTGATTGCGGTGTCCTTAACAGGGTATGCTAAGGTTCAGGAATCAAATGTGACAGCCTGTTTTGGTTGAGATTCGGTATTGTTTAGCCTGTCAAATGGCTGCTTCAATTTGATTGGCTGATAATGACCATGATTTTATGATCAATGACTACTATGATATATGTCTGATCTCAGAATTGGTCGTAGTATGGATTTGCCAAATTTCAATTAGATTGGTCAATGCAGTCAGGAGATACTGGCAGTTTTTAGTTGTAGCGCCCCCTATTGATGAAATGGGGCCAGCTTTATACCTAGTCCCCAGAATGGCACTGGGAGGAAAGATTTCAAATTTGGTTAAGATTGGTTAAAGCAGAGCCAAGTTATAGCAATCAGACTGAAACTGGCCAAATTTATGCAAAGTTTGGGCGTGGCTGAAGACCATATGATACAGAAATTTCATGATTATTTTTGTAAGTCTTGATCAGCTCAGAGAACTGATTGGTTTGACATGTCATTTGTCTGATTTGGACAGACGGGGTAGGACTTGAAGGCAGAGGTCAGTTTTGCAAATTATGCAAATTAGCAAAAAATCTAAGTAGGCGGAGCTTCATAGTCCAATTGGCAAGTTGGTAGAGCAATGCTCTCTGTATCAGCAGGAAAAAAAAATTCAATTGTAGGACTAATAGGACAGGAGATATGGACTGAAACGCGTTGGGGGGCGCTAGAGCGCCCCCATCTGGCTGACAGGCCTGGGTCGGAGAATCTGAGTAGCGGGTAGGAATTGACATCATCTGACCAAGATTGGTTGGTCTAGCTCTTACGGTTTAGGCTGTACATTCAGTTTTACGGCAGGAAAAAAATAATAATAATAATAAAAAGAAAAACCGTAAGAAAAACAATAATGGTCCATAAGCATTTCATGCTTTGGACCCTTAATAATAATAATAAAGATAACTGCAAGCAGTGACAATCGGGTCCAAAGCTAATGGAAAGAAGAAATGAAGAGGAAAGAAGTGAATGGCATAAAATTAGAAGTTCACTAATTATTTGAAATGAAGTACAGACTGTAATTGATGAGCAATGCATTTAAATTGGCAGAAAATATGAAATGCTACTATGAGATGATATCTAACATTTAAACATTACCTTGGAAATGTTTATTAAGGTACGATAAAGGGAAAAAGGTAGATGAGAAACAGAAGGGAAATGTGGTGACTAGCTGTTGGAGAAATATTGCAATTGCTGCAGTGTACACAGGCTGAAGTAACATTGAAGATTGATAGATTTCTAAAAGTGAAATGGCAGTAATTTATAAGCAGATTAAAAATATGGACTTAGATGAAGGGAAAGGTGATTAATATTTAAATGTTTAAATAAACAATAAGGAGATGTCAGCTGCATTAACCAAGGTTGTTGTTAGACATATTAGGACAGTGGCTAAATTGTAAAAGAAGTATAGACTGTAACTGATGGCCAATGCATTTAAATAGTCAGAAAATACGAAATGCTACTATGAGATGATAGCTAACATTTAAACATTATTGTGGAAATGTTTATCAAGGTATGATAAAGGAAAATGGTAGATGAGAAACGGAAGGGAAATGTGGTGACTAGCTGTTGGAGAAATATTGCAATTGCTGCAGTGTACACAGGCTAAAGTAACATTGAAGTTTGATAGATTTCTAAAAGTGAAATGGCATGATTCTATAAGCATATTAAAAATATGGACTTTGAAGAAGGGAAAGGTGAATAATATTTAAATGTTTAAAAAAACAATAAGGAGATGTCAGCTGCATTAATCAAGGTTAGTCTTAGACATTTTAAGACAGTGGCTAAATTTTAAATGAAGTACGGACTGTAACTGATGGCCAATGCATTTAAATAGTCAGAAAGTAGGAAATGCTTCTATGATAAGATAATACCTGACATTTTGAACATTGACTTTGATATATTGATTAAGGTACGATAAAGGGAATATGGTAGATGAGAAACAGAAGGGACATGTGGTGACTAGCTGTTGGAAGAAATTGCAATTGTTGCACTGTACACAGCCTGAAGTATCTCTGAACTTTGATACATTTTTAAAAGTGAAATGAAATGAAAATGTCAATAATCTTTGAAGGTTTGATGAAAAATAAAGAAATTTCAGCTGCATTAACTATTAGTATTTTTTGACAGTGGCAGAAGCGCCCCCGTTTAACCGAATGTCACCAAAGTTAGATGGTCTATTCATAGTCCAGTGCTACAGAAGTGAGTCAAATTTTGTGAGAATTCGATGAAGTATGAATGAGGTTTAGCAGACTTAATGAATTCGGTATGGAAATAGTGAGGCCAGCAGGTGGAGTTAGCGCTACATTTGATAATTGGTATCATGCAGTCCCTGGAGTGGCAGTTTGACTACGGCCATTAGCAGAAGCAGCCATAGTACAACAATATAAGATACAATATATAACCATTTGCTGAAGTGCCTCAGCCCAAAAGAATTTGTTTTTTGTGTCAGATGGTCTAAGTAGACGGTAGAAATAGGCACCTGCATACCTAATATTTTAAGTCTGGATCATACAAGTTAAGCTTACTTTATACTACCTCAGTGAACACATGCTGTCTTGTATATTAAAAAAAACAACAGTGGCTTACTGCATTTGTAAAGTATTCTTCTAGACATAAGAAGCCCTGAAATAATTTAATGTCATTAATGAAATACAGGACGAACTACACCTGCTGGCTAATCCATAAAAAAAAATCCAAAAAACTGCAATATAAATAGAGCACCATCTCCACCTACTGGCCAATTTAATACAAAAACGCCAAAAATCTGCAATATATACTGCCTGGCTTATAAATAAAATCTGATAATTTTCTATAAGTCAAATAGCAGAAAAATGAAAGGAGCTTAAAAATATGGACTGAGGTGAAGGGAAAGTTAATTCCTTGAAAGTATTATGAAGGATATTTCAGCTGAATTAGCCAAGGTAGTTATTAGACATACTAGGACAGTGGTTGTATGGCTCCCATTTGACTGATCGCCACCAAACTTGGAAGGTCTGTCTGTAGTCCACTGATACAGAAGTGAATAAAATTTTGTAAGGATCGGATGAAGCATGCCTGAGATTTAGCTGTTTGAATGAAATGGGAATGGAGATGTTGTGGCCAGCAGGTGGAGTCAGCGCTCCATTTTAGAAATGATATTAAATGCTTTCTGACCTTCTCATTTGTAAATGAAGTCTGATAATGTTGTATAAAGCAAATTGGTGAAAAATGAAAGTGAATAAAAAATATGGACTAAGGTGTAGGGAAAGGTAAAAATTCTTTGAAGGATTTATGAGAAAGAAGGACATTTCAGCTGAATTTGCTAAGGTGGGTCTTAGACATATATGAACAGTAGCTGTAGCACCCCCATTTTACCGATCGGCACCAAATTTGGAGGGTCTGTCTGAGGTGCAGTGCTACATTAGTGGGTCAAATTTGGTGATGATCAGATGAAGATTTCCTCTGATTTAGCTGTTTGATTGAAATGAGCATGGAAATGCTGTAGGTTCAGTGTGGCTGGTGGCTATACTGTACAGGCAAGTGAAGTTATCTTTATAAATTATACATATGGGCAGTGTCCTGATTTTTCTACTACCAGATTGACCTACTTAGGCTGGACATTGCAGTAGTTACAGTAATATGTTATTAATTAAGTTTTTAAATATGACAAGGGAATGCAAATGACTATCATGGGACATTGCATATTTCTTGATTTGACATGACTCACAGAACTTGCAGGGCAAAAGATTTTAACCAGTAATATGTCACTGGATCAAAAATGAGATAAATGTAAGTTGAGCTGATTTTGCAGTTTATACAGTGATGTTATATTGCTGTAGCACCCCCGTTTGACTGATCGGCACCAAATTTGGAGGGCCCTTCTCCAGTAATATCCTACATTATATATTTAAGTTTGATGATGATTGGTTGAGGCAGGCCTGAGATATAGCTGTCTGATTGAAATGGGTGTGGCACCACTATGGTTTGGGTGTGGCTGGTGGCCATACCTCAAAGAAAGTTTATGATTTTTTTAATAATTTTATATAGGGACTGTCTCCTGATTTAAATGATACCAGATTTGTGTAGGTTTGGTGAAAATCCTAGGAGGATAAGAAAAAGTACTGTTTTAAGACTTTTACAAAATAGGCAAAAATGGCAAGAGATATGATGAAGTTCTTTATACCATTAAATTTGTCATGAGCTAGTGGATAGCTTAAGCAACAATTGTCAATTTTATAATTAACAGTCCAGGAGAAATAGGCAGAAATGTGCTGTAGCGCCCCCATATGGCAGACTGACATGTCCTTTACAGGGTGGGCTCAGGGTCAGAATACAAATGTATAAGCCAAATTTGGTTTGGATTGCTCATTGTTTAGCTGGTCAAATGGCTGCTTGATTTTGATTGGCTAATGGTGGCCAGGATTTTACAACTAATGACTGCCATTTTACTTCTCTGACCTCAGGCTTGTACATAGTACATATCTGCCAAATTTCAATTAGATTGGTTAAGGCAGTCAGGAGATATTGGCAGTTATTAGTTGTAGCGCCCCCTATTGACGAAATGTGGGCCACATTGTATGTTGACCCCATAATAGAGCAGGGAGGTTGGATTGTAAGTTTGGTTCAGGTAGGCTAAGGTATGGAGAAGTTATAGCAGTCAGACTGAAATAGGCCAAATTTAGGTGGGATTTGGGCATGGCTAGTGGCCATAAAATAGACAAATGTCAGACTTTCTTGAATCTATTTTGATCAGCTAAGTGGACTGATCGGTTTGACACCTCATTTGTCTGATTTGGTCCAATATTGTAGGACTTGAAGGCAGAAGTCAGTTTCACAAATTATGCAAATTAGCAAAAAATCTAAGTAGGCGGAGCTTCATAGTCCAAATAGCCAGTTGGTAGAGCAAAGCTGTCTGTATCAGCAGAAAAAATAATTTCAATTATAAGACTAATAGGACAGGAGCTATGGACTGAAACGCGTTGGGGGGCGCTAGAGCGCCCCCATCTGGCTGACAGGCCTGGGTCAGAGAATCTGAGTAGCGGGTAGGAATTGACATCATATTACCAAGTTTGGTTGGTCTAGCACTTACGGTTTAGGCTGTGCATTCAGTTTTAGGGCGCGAAAAATAATAATAATAATAATAATAAAAGAGAAAAATCCTAAGAAAAACAATAATGGTCCATAAGGACTTCGTCCTTTGGACCCTTAATAAAGATAACTGCAAGCAGTGACAATCGGGTCCAAAGCTAATGGAAAGAAGCAATGAAGAGGAAAGAAGTGAATGGCATAAAATTAGAAGTTCACTAATTATTTGTAAATGAAGTACAGACTGTAATTGATGAGCAATGCATTTAAATTGGTAGAAAATATGAAATGCTACTATGAGATGATATCTAACATTTAAACATTACCTTTGGAAATGTTTATCAAGGTACGATAAAGGGAAAAAGGTAGATGAGAAACAGAAGGGAAATGTGGTGACAAGCTGTTGGAGAAATATTGCAATTGCTGCAGTGTACACAGGCTGAAGTAACATTGAAGTTTGATAGATTTCTAAAAGTCAAACGGCAGGAATTTATAAGCATATTAAAAATATGGACTTTGAAGAAGGGAAAGGTGAATAATATGTAAATGTTTAAATAAACAATAAGGAGATGTCAGCTGCATTAACCAAGGTTGATCTTAGACATATTTTGACAGTGGCTAAATTTGAAATGAAGTACAGACTGTAACTGATGGCCAATGCATTTAAATAGTCAGAAAAAGTAGGAAATGCTTCTATGATAAGATAATACCTGACATTTTGAACATTGACTTTGATATGTTGATTAAGGTACGATAAAGGGAAGAGGGTAGATGAGAAACAGAAGGGACATGTGGTGACTAGCTGTTGGAAGAAATTGCAATTGTTGCACTGTACACAGCCTGAAGTATCTCTGAACTTTGATACATTTCTAAAAGTGAAATGAAATGAAAATGTCAATAATCTTTGAAGGTTTGATGAAAAATAAAGAAATTTCAGCTGCATTAACTATGAGTATATTTTGACAGTGGCAGAAGCGCCCCCGTTTAACCGAATGTCACCAAAGTTAGATGGTCTATTCATAGTCCAGTGCTACAGAAGTGAGTCAAATTTTGTGAGAATTCGATGAAGTATGAATGAGGTTTAGCAGACTTAATGAATACGGTATGGAAATAGTGAGGCCAGCAGGTGGAGTTAGCGCTACATTTGAAAATTGGTAGTATGCAGTCCCTGGTGTGGCAGTTTGACTACTGCCATTAGCAGAAGCAGCCTTAGTACAACAATATAAGATACAATATATAACCATTTGCTGAAGTGCCTCAGCCCAAAAGAATTTGTTTTTTGTGTCAGATGGTCTAAGTAGACGGTAGAAATAGGCACCTGCATAACTAATATTTTAAGTCTAGATCATACAAGTTAAGCTTACTTTACAGTACCTCAGTGAACACATGCTGTCTTGTATATTAAAAAAAACAACAGTGGCTTACTGCATTTGTAAAGTATTCTTCTAGACATGAGAAGCCCTGAAAGAATTTAATGCCATTAATGAAATACAGGACGAACTCCACCTGCTGGCTAATGTATAAAAAAAATCCAAAAAACTGCAATATAAATAGAGCACCATCTCCACCTACTGGCCAATTTAATACAAAAAAGCAAAAAATCTGCAATATATACTGCCTGGCTTATAATTAAAATCTGATAATTTTCTATAAGTCAAATAGCAGAAAAATGAAAGGAGCTTAATAATATGGACTGAGGTGAAGGGAAAGTTAATTCCTTTAAAGTATTATGAAGGATATTTCAGCTGAATTAGCCAAGGTAGTTATTAGACATACTAGGACAGTGGTTGTATGGCTCCCATTTGACTGATTGCCACCAAACTTGGAAGGTCTGTCTGTAGTCCACTGATACAGAAGTGAATCAAATTTTGTAAGGATCGGATGAAGCATGCCTGAGATTTAGCTGTTTGAATGAAATGGGAATGGAAATGGTGTGGCCAGCAGGTGGAGTCAGCGCTCCATTTTAGAAATGATATTAAATGCTTTCTGACCTTCTCATTTGTAAATGAAGTCTGATAATGTTGTATAAGGCAAATTGGTGAAAAATGAAAGGAAATTAAAAATATGGACTCAGCTGAAGGGAAAGGTAACAATTATTTGAAGGTTTCATGAGGAATAAGGACATTTCAGCTGAATCTGCTAAGGTGGGTCTTACACATATATGGACAGTGGCTGTCACGCCCCCATTTGACCGATCAGCACCAAATTTGGAAGGTCTGTTTGAGGTCCAGTGCTACATTAGTGGGTCAAATTTGGTGATGATCAGACAAAGTCTGCCTCAGATTTAGCTGTTTGATTGAAATGAGCATGGAAATGGTGCAGGTTTGGTGTAGTTGGTGGCCATAGCATACAGGTAGGTCAAGTTATTTTTTTAAATTATCCATAAGGGCCGTGTCATGATTGATCTACTACCAGAATGACCTGCTTGGGCTGGACATTGTAGTTGTTATAGCAATATGTTATTTATTAAATTTTTAAATGTCACAAGGGAATGCAAATGACAATCATTAGGCATTGCATATTTCTTAATTTGGCATAACTAAGAGAACTTGCAATACAAAAGATTTCAATCAGTCATATGTCATTGGAACAGAAATGAGATAAATGTAAGTTGTACTGATTTTGCAGGTCTATAAAGACATGTTATATTGCTGTAGCGCCCCCGTTTGACTGATCGGCACCAAATTTGGAGGGCCCTTCTCCAGTAATATCGTACATTACATATTTAAGTTTGGTGATGATTGGTTGAGGCACGCCTGAGATATAGCTGTCTGATTGAAATTGGTGTGGCATCACTATGGTTTGGGTGTGGCTGGTGGCCGTACCTCATGGAAAGTTTATGATTTTTTTAATAATTTTATATAAGGACTGTCTCCTGATTTAAATGATACCAGATTTGTGTAGGTTTGGTGAAAATCATAGGAGGATAAGAAAAAACCTTGTTTTCAGACTGTTACAAAATAGGCAAAAATGGCAAGAGATATGATGAAGTTCTTTATACCATTAAATTTGCCATGAGCGAGTGGATAGGATTCCCAACAATTCTAAATTCTATCTTTATCAGTTCAAGAGAAATAGACAGAAATGCAAAACTTGTTGCTGTAGCGCCCCCATCTGGCTGATTGCGGTGTCCTTAACATGGTATGCTAAGGGTAGGGAATCAAATGTGACAGCCTGTTTTGGTTGAGATTCGGTATTGTTTAGCCTATCAAATGGCTGCTTCAATTTGATTGGCTGATGATGACCAAGATTTTATGATCAATGACTGCTATGATATATGTCTGATCTCAGAATTGGTTGTAGTACATATCTGCCAAATTTCAATTAGATTGGTCAATGCAGTCAGGAGATATTGGCAGTTTTTAGTTGTAGCGCCCCCTATTGATGAAATGGGGCCAGCGTTATATATGGTCCCCAGAATGGCGCTGGGAGGTAGGAATTCAAATTTGGTTAAGATCGGCTAAAGCAGGGCCAAGTTATAGCAGTCAGACTGAAACTGGCCAAATTTAGGTGGAGTTTGGGCGTAGCTAGTGGCCATAAAATAGACAAATGTCAGACTTACTTTAATATATATTGATCAGCTCAGTGCACTGAACGGTTTGACACCTCATTTGTCTGATTTGGTCCAGTAGTGTAGGACTTGAAGGCAGAAGTCAGTTTCACAAATTATGCAAATTAGCAAAAAATCTAAGTAGACAGAGCTTCATAGTCCAAATGGCACGTTGGTAGAGCAAAGCTGTCTGTATCAGAAGAAAAAAAAATTTAAATTGTAGCACTAATAGGACAGGAGATATGGACTGAAACGCGTTGGGGGGCGCTAGAGCGCCCCCATCTGGCTGACAGGCCTGGGTCAGAGAATCTGAGTAGCGGGTAGGAATTGACATCATATTACCAAGTTTGGATGGTCTAGCTCTTACGGTTTAGGCTGTACATTCAGTTTTAGGGCGCGAAAAATAATAATAATAATAATAATAATAATAATAATAATAATAATAATAATAATAATAAAAGAGAAAAATCCTAAGAAAAACAATAATGGTCCATAAGCATTTCATGCTTTGGACCCTTAATAAAGATAACTGCAAGCAGTGACAATCGGGTCCAAAGCTAATGGAAAGAAGCAATGAAGAGGAATGAAGTGAATGGCATAAAATTAGAAGTTCACTAATTATTGGAAATGAAGTACAGACTGTAATTGATGAGCAATGCATTTAAATTGGCAGATAATAGGAAATGCTTCTATGAGATGATACCTAACATTTGAACATTACCGTGGAAATGTTTATCAAGGTACGATGAAGGGAAAAGGGTAGATGAGAAACCGAAGGGAAATGTGGTGACTAGCTGTTTGAGAAATATTGCAATTGCTGCAGTGTACACAGGATGAAGTAACATTGAAGTTTGATAGATTTCTAAAAGTCAAATGGCAGTAGGATATAAGCAGATTTAAAATATTGACTTAGATGAAGGGAAAGGTGATTAATATTTAAATGTCTAAATAAACAATAAGGAGATGTCAGCTGCATTAACCAAGGTTGGTCTTAAATATATTAGGACAGTGGCTAAATTGGAAATGAAGTACAGACTGTAACTGATGGCCAATGCATTTAAATAGTCAGAAAGTAGGAAATGCTTCTATGATAAGATAATACCTGACATTTTCAACATTGATTTTGATATGTTGATTAAGGTACGATAAAGGGAAGAGGGTAGATGAGAAACAGAAGGGACATATGGTGACTAGCTGTTGGAAGAAATTGCAATTGTTGCACTGTACACAGCCTGAAGTATCTCTGAACTTTGATACATTTCTAAAAGTGAAATGAAATGATAATATCAATAATCGTTGAAGGTTTGATGAAAAATAAAGAAATTTCAGCTACATTAACTATGAGTATATTTTGACAGTGGCAGAAGCACCCCCGTTTTACCGAATGTCACCAAAGTTAGATGGTCTATTCATAGTCCAGTGCTACAGAAGTGAGTCAAATTTTGTGAGAATTCGATGAAGTATGAATGAGGTTTAGCAGACTTAATGAATTCGGTATGGAAATAGTGAGGCCAGCAGGTGGAGTTAGCGCTACATTTGATAATTGGTATCATGCAGTCCCTGGTGTGGCAGTTTGACTACTGCCATTAGCAGAAGCAGCCATAGTACAACAATATAAGATACAATATATAACCATTTGCTGAAGTGCCTCAGCCCAAAAGAATTTGTTTTTTGTGTCAGATGGTCTAAGTAGACGGTAGAAATAGGCACCTGCATACCTAATATTTTAAGTCTAGATCATACAAGTTAAGCTTACTTTATAGTACCTCAGTGAACACATGCTGTCTTGTATATTAAAGAAAACAACAGTGGCTTACTGCATTTGTAAAGTATTCTTCTAGACATAAGAAGCCCTGAAAGAATTTAATGCCATTAATGAAATACAGGACGAACACCACCTGCTGGCTAATGTATAAAAAAAATCCAAAAAACTGCAATATAAATAGAGCACCATCTCCACCTACTGGCCAATTTAATACAAAAAAGTGAAAAATCTGCAATATATACTGCCTGGCTTATAAATAAAATCTGATAATTTTCTATAAGTCAAATAGCAGAAAAATGAAAGGAGCTTAAAAATATGGACTGAGGTGAAGGGAAAGTTAATTCCTTGAAAGTATTATGAAAGAAATTTCAGCTGAATTAGCCAAGGTAGGTATTAGACATACCAGGACAGTGGCTGTACCGCTCCAGATTGACTGATCACCACCAAACTTGGAAGATCTGTCTGTAGTCCAGTCATACAGAAGTGAATCAAATTTTGTAAGAATCGGATGAAGCATGCCTGAGATTTAGCTGTTTGAATTAAATGGGAATGGAAATGTTGTGGCCAGCAGGTGGAGTCAGCGCTCCATTTTAGAAATGATATTAAATGCTTTCTGACCTTCTCATTTGTAAATGAAGTCTGATAGTGTTGTATAAGGCAAATTGGTGAAAAATGAAAGGAACTTAAAAATATGGACTAAGGTGTAGGGAAAGGTAACAATTCTTTGAAGGATTTATGAGAAAGAAGGACATTTCAGCTGAATTTGCTAAGGTGGGTCTTAGACATATATGAACAGTAGCTGTAGCACCCCCATTTGACTGATCGGCACCAAATTTGGAGGGTCTGTCTGAGGTGCAGTGCTACATTAGTGGGTCAAATTTGGTGATGATCAGATGAAGATTTCATCTGATTTAGCTGTTTGATTGAAATGAGCATGGAAATGCTGTAGGTTCAGTGTGGCTGGTGGCTATACTGTACAGGCAAGTGAAGTTATCTTTATAAATTATACATATGGGCAGTGTCCTGATTTTTCTACTACCAGATTGACCTACTTAGGCTGGACATTGCAGTAGTTACAGTAATATGTTATTAATTAAGTTTTTAAATATGACAAGGGAATGCAAATGACTATCATGGGACATTGCATATTTCTTGATTTGACATGACTCACAGAACTTGCAGGGCAAAAGATTTTAACCAGTAATATGTCACTGGATCAAAAATGAGATAAATGTAAGTTGAGCTGATTTTGCAGTTTATAAAGTGATGTTATATTGCTGTAGCACCCCCGTTTGACTGATCGGCACCAAATTTGGAGGGCCCTTCTCCCGTAATATCCTACATTATATATTTAAGTTTGATGATGATTGGTTGAGGTAGGCCTGAGATATAGCTGTCTGATTGAAATGGGTGTGGCACCACTATGGTTTGGGTGTGGCTGGTGGCCATACCTCATAGAAAGTTTATGATTTTTTTAATAATTTTATATAGGGACTGTCTCCTGATTTAAATGATACCAGATTTGTGTAGGTTTGGTGAAAATCCTAGGAGGATAAGAAAAAGTACTGTTTTAAGACTTTTACAAAATTGGTAAAAATGGCAAGAGATATGATGAAGTTCTTTATACCATTAAATTTGTGATGAGCTAGTGGATAGCTTAAGCAACAATTGTCAATTTTATAATTAACAGTTCAGGAGAAATAGGCAGAAATGTGCTGTAGCGCCCCCATATGGCAGACTGACATGTCCTGTACAGGGTGGGCTCAGGGTCAGAATACAAATGTATAACCCAAATTTGGTTTGGATTGCTCATTGTTTAGCTGGTCAAATGGCTGCTTGATTTTGATTGGCTAATGGTGGCCAGGATTTTACAACTAATGACTGCCATTTTACTTCTCTGACCTCAGGCTTGTACATAGTACATATCTGCCAAATTTCAATTAGATTGGTTAAGGCAGTCAGGAGATATTGCCAGTTTTTAGTTGTAGCGCCCCCTATTGACGAAATGTGGGCCGCATTGTATGTTGACCACATAATAGAGCAGGGAGGTTGGATTGTAAGTTTGGTTCAGGTAGGCTAAGGTATGGAGAAGTTATAGCATTCAGACTGAAATAGGCCAAATTTAGGTGGGATTTAGGCATGGCTAGTGGCCATAAAATAGACAAATGTCAGACTTTCTTGAATCTATTTTGATCAGCTAAGTGGACTGATCGGTTTGACACCTCATTTGTCTGATTTGGTCCAATATTGTAGGACTTGAAGGCAGAAGTCAGTTTCACAAATTATGCAAATTAGCAAAAAATCTAAGTAGGCGGAGCTTCATAGTCCAAATGGCAAGATGGTAGAGCAAAGCTGTCTGCATCAGCAGAAAAAATAATTTCAATTGTAGGACTAATAGGACAGGAGATATGGACTGAAACGCATTGGGGGGCGCTAGAGCGCCCCCATCTGGCTGACAGGGCTGGGTCAGAGAATCTGAGTAGCGGGTAGGAATTGACATCATCTTACCAAGTTTGGTTGGTCTAGCTCTTACGGTTTAGGCTGTACATTCAGTTTTACGGCAGGAAAAAAATAATAATAATAAAGATAACTGCAAGCAGTGACAATCGGGTCCAAAGCTAATGGAAAGAAGCAATGAAGAGGAATGAAGTGAATGGCATAAAATTAGAAGTTCAATAATTTTTGTAAATGAAGTACAGACTGTAACTGATGGCCAATGCATTTAAATAGTCAGAAAATACGACATGCAACAATGAAATGATGATAACTAACATTTAAACATTACTGTAGAAATGTTCATCAATGTTGGATAAAGGGAAAAGGATAGATGAGAAACAGAAGGGAAATGTGGTGAGTAGCTGTTCGAAAGAATTGCAATTGCTGCAGCATACACATCTTGAATAAACATTGAAGTTTGATAGATTTCTGAAAGTCAAATGGCAGGAAAATAAAAGCAGATTAAAAATCTGGACTTAGAAGAAGGGAAAGGTGATTAATATTTAAATGTTTAAATATACAATAAAGAGATGTCAGCTGCATTAATTAAGGTTGGTCTTAGACATTAGGACAGTGGCTAAATTGGAAATGAAGTAAAGACTGTACCTGATGGCCAATGCATTTAAATAGTCAGAAATAAGGAACTTGGTAGATGAGAAAGAACGGACATGTGGTGACTAGCTTTTGGGAAAAATTGAAATTACTGCAGTGTACATCACTGAAGTTTGATAGATTTCTAAAAGTCAAATGGTAGGAAAATGAAAGCAATTTTACAATATGGACTGAGATGAAGTGAAAGTTGATTAATATTTAAATATTTGATGAGAAATAAATTAATTTCAGCTGCATTAACTAAGGTTGATCTTAGACATATTATGACAGTAGCTAAATTGTAAATGAAGTACAGACTCTAACTGATGAACAATGCATTTAAATAGTCAGAGAATAGGAAATGATACTATGAGATGATGATACGTAACATTTAAACATTACCGTAGAAATGTTCATCAAGGTACGATAAAGGGAAAAGGGTAGATGAGAAACAGAAGGGAAATGTGGTGACTAGCTGTTCAAAGAAATGGCAATTGCTGCAGTGTACATCACTGAAGTTTGATAGATTTCTAAAAGTTAAATGGCAGTAATATATAAGCAAATTAAAAATATAGACTTAGATGAAGGAAAAGTTGATTAATATTTAAATGTTTAAATAAACAATAAGGAGATGTCAGCTGCATTAACCAAGGTTGATGTTAGACATATTATGACAGTGGCTAAATTTAAAATGAAGTACGGATTATAACTGATGGTCAATGCATTTAAATAGTCATAATGTAGGAAATGCTACTATGATAAGATGACATTTTAACATTATCGTAGAAATGTTGATTACGGTACAATAAAGTGAAAAGGGTAGATGAGAAACAGAAGGGAAATGTGGTGACTAGCTGTTCAAAGAAATTGCAATTGCTGCAGTGTACACAGCCTGAAATATTACTGAACTTTGATACATTTCTAAAAGTGAAATGGCAGGAAAATGAAAGTTAATGAATATGTGATTAATCTTTGAAGGTTTGATGAAAAATAAAGAAATTTCAGCTGCATTAGCTGAGTTTTAGACCTATTTCGACAGTCGCAGTAGCACCCCTGTTTAACCGAATGTCACCAAAGTTTGATGGTCTATTCGTTGTCCAGTGCTATAGAAGTGAGTCAAATTTTATGAGAATTAGATGAAGTATGAATGAGGTTTAGCAGACTTAATGAATTCGGTATGGAAATAGTGAGGCCAGCAGGTGCAGTTAGCGCTACATTTGATAATTGGTAGCATGCAGTCCCTGGTGTGGCAGTTTGACTACTGCCATTAGCAGAAGCAGCCATAGTACAACAATATAAGATATAATATATAACCATTTGCTGAAGTGCCTCAGCCCAAAAGAATTTGTTTTTTGTGTCAGATGGTCTAAGTAGACGGTAGAAATAGGCACCTGCATACCTAATATTTTAAGTCTAGATCATACAAGTTAAGCTTACTTTATAGTACCTCAGTGAACACATGCTGTCTTGTATATTAAAAAAAACAACAGTGGCTTACTGCTTTTGTAAAGTATTCTTCTAGACATAAGAATCCCTGAAAGAATTTAATGCTATTAATGAAATACAGGACGAACTACACCTGCTGGCTAATGTATAAAAAAAATCCAAAAAACTGCAATATAAATAGAGCACCATCTCCACCTACTGGCCAATTTAATACAAAAAAGTGAAAAATCTGCAATATATACTGCCTGGCTTATAAATAAAATCTGATAATTTTCTATAAATCAAATAGCATAAAAATGAAAGGAGCTTAAAAATATGGACTGAGGTGAAGAGAAAGTTAATTCCTTGAAAGTATTATGAAGGATATTTCAGCTGAATTACCCAAGGTAGGTATTAGACATACTAGGACAGTGGCTGTACTGCTCCAGATTGACTGATCGCCACCAAACTTGGAAGATCTGTCTGTAGTCCAGACTTACAGAAGTGAATCAAATTTTGGAAGGATCGGATGAAGCATGCCTGAGATTTAGCTGTTTGAATGAAATGGGAATGGAAATGTTGTGGCCAGCAGGTGGAGTCAGCGCTCCATTTTAGAAAAGATATTAAATGCTTTCTGACCTTCTCATTTGTAAATGAAGTCTGATAATGTTGTATAAGGCAAATTGGTGAAAAATTAAAGGAAATTAAAAATATGGACTCAGCTGAAGGGAAAGGTAACAACTATTTGAAGATTTCATGAGGAATAAGGACATTTCAGCTGAATCTGCTAAGGTGGGTCTTACACATATATGGACAGTGGCTGTCACGCCCCCATTTGACCGATCGGCACCAAATTTGCAGGGTCTGTCTGAGGTGCAGTGCTACATTAGTGGGTCAAATTTGGTGATGATCAGATGAAGTATGCCTCTGATTTAGCTGTTTCATTGAAATGATCATGGAAATGCTGTAGGTTCAGTGTGGCTGGTGTCTATACTGTACAGGCAAGTGAAGTTATCTTTATAAATTATACATATGGGCAGTGTCCTGATTTTTCTACTACCAGATTGACCTACTTAGGCTGGACATTGCAGTAGTTACAGTAATATGTTATTAATTAAGTTTTTAAATATGACAAGGGAATGCAAATGACTATCATGGGACATTGCATATTTCTTGATTTGACATGACTCACAGAACTTGCAGGGCAAAAGATTTTAACCAGTAATATGTCACTGGATCAAAAATGAGATAAATGTAAGTTGAGCTGATTTTGCAGTTTATACAGTGATGTTATATTGCTGTAGCACCCCCGTTTGACTGATCGGCACCAAATTTGGAGGGCCCTTCTCCAGTAATATCCTACATTATATATTTAAGTTTGATGATGATTGGTTGAGGCAGGCCTGAGATATAGCTGTCTGATTGAAATGGGTGTGGCACCACTATGGTTTGGGTGTGGCTGGTGGCCATACCTCATGGAAAGTTTATGATTTTTTTAATAATTTTATATAGGGACTGTCTCCTGATTTAAATGATACCAGATTTGTGTAGGTTTGGTGAAAATCCTAGGACGATAAGAAAAAGTACTGTTTTAAGACTTTTACAAAATAGGCAAAAATGGCAAGAGATATGATGAAGTTCTTTATACCATTAAATTTGTCATGAGCTAGTGGATAGCTTAAGCAACAATTGTCAATTTTATAATTAACAGTCCAGGAGAAATAGGCAGAAATGTGCTGTAGCGCCCCCATATGGCAGACTGACATGTCCTTTACAGGGTGGGCTCAGGGTCAGAATACAAATGTATAAGCCAAATTTGGTTTGGATTGCTCATTGTTTAGCTGGTCAAATGGCTGCTTGATTTTGATTGGCTAATGGTGGCTAGGATTTTACAACTAATGACTGCCATTTTACTTCTCTGACCTCAGGCTTGTACATAGTACATATCTGCCAAATTTCAATTAGATTGATTAAGGCAGTCAGGAAATATTGGCAGTTATTAGTTGTAGCGCCCCCTATTGACGAAATGTGGGCCGCATTGTATGTTGACCCCATAATAGAGCAGGGAGGTTGGATTGTAAGTTTGGTTCAGGTAGGCTAAGGTATGGAGAAGTTATAGCATTCAGACTGAAATAGGCCAAATTTAGGTGGGATTTGGGCATGGCTAGTGGCCATAAAATAGACAAATGTCAGACTTTCTTGAATCTATTTTGATCAGCTAAGTGGACTGATCGGTTTGACACCTCATTTGTCTGATTTGGTCCAATATTGTAGGACTTGAAGGCAGAAGTCAGTTTCACAAATTATGCAAATTAGCAAAAAATCTAAGTAGGCGGAGCTTCATAGTCCAAATAGCCAGTTGGTAGAGCAAAGCTGTCTGTATCAGCAGAAAAAATAATTTCAATTATAGGACTAATAGGACAGGAGCTATGGACTGAAACGCGTTGGGGGGCGCTAGAGCGCCCCCATCTGGCTGACAGGCCTGGGTCAGAGAATCTGAGTAGCGGGTAGGAATTGACATCATATTACCAAGTTTGGTTGGTCTAGCACTTACGGTTTAGGCTGTGCATTCAGTTTTAGGGCGCGAAAAATAATAATAATAATAAAGATAACTGCAAGCAGTGACAATCGGGTCCAAAGCAAATGGACAGAAGCAATGAATAGTAATGAAGTGAATGGCATAAAATTAAAAGTTTACTAATTATTGTAAATGAAGTATAGACTGTAATTGATGAGCAATGCATTTAAATAGTCAGAAAATAGGAGATGATACGAAACATTTTGAACATTACTGTAGAAATGTTTATTAAGGTACGATAAAGGGAAAAAGGTAGATGAGAATCAGAAGGGAAATGTGGTGACTAGCTGTTGGAGAAATATTGCAATTGCTGCAGTGTACACAGGCTGAAGTAACATTGAAGTCTGATAGATTTCTAAAAGTGAAATGGTAGTAATATATAAGCAGATAAAAAATATTGACTTAGATGAAGGGAAAAGTGATTAATATTTAAATGTCTAAATAATCAATAAGGAGATGTCAGCTGCATTAAGCAAGGTTGGTCTTAGACATAAAAAGACAGTGGCTAAATTGGATAGAAAGTAGGAAAACGATAGATGAGAAACAGAAGGGAAATGTGGTGACTAGCTGTTGGAGAAATATTACAATTGCAGCAGTGTACACAGGCTAAATTAACATTGAAGTTTGATAGATTTCTAAAAGTCAAATGGCAGGATTATATAAGCAGATTCAAAATATGGACTTAAATGAATGGAAAGGTGATTAATATTTAAATGTTTAAATGAACAATAAGGAGATGTCAGCTGCATTAACTAAGGTTGGTCTTAAATATATTAGGACAGTGGCTAAATTGGAAATGAAGTACAGACTGTAACTGATAGCCAATGCATTTAAATAGTCAGAAAATAGGAAATGCTACTATGAACATGCAGCTTTCTGGTTTTACTTTCTTTTCCAGTGCCTTATCTTCATATCAGTGACACCATACTCACCACATCAAGTTTCCCTGCGCCCATTTTGTCGACAAGCAAAGCGTTCTCTAAAGAACTAAGAGACTGCACACAGACAGTATGAACTACAAACAGATACCTGAAGTGAAATGCACCAGAAATCATCTCCACACACTATAGTCTGACAGCAAAGGTATGTTGAGTAAAATGTGCTGTTGCTTGTGGATATTTATTGCTGTGATGTCTCATAATATTTTTTTGTAGTATTTATTAAGTTATTTTCAGTTTTACTCTGCAATAACAAAACATTAATGATGTTTTGTAACAGTTCTGTACTACATATGTTATGTAATTTACAGTCATGATTCCATGGTTAAATTGATGTCAAAATAACGGTCCAGCTTTGTTTGTGATGCCTGTGTTGACTTACAATAAATTGTATATTTAAAAGAATATTGCCATGTTGGCAGTTTTGTAGTATATATATATTAGTGCTACTATCACACTTTTTGTTCTTTATACACTGTTTATGTAAGAATGCTATGCACATCATATGCGAAATATGTCAATTGTGCTGGCTCAACTATTGTGGTCTCAATGTACTTTTTCAGCGTCCTCAAACAATGACACAAACCTAAATGTTTGGCTAAGACAGATGTATTTAATTGCAATTTTACAATGTGTATAATGTGTTTTCCATTATGTCTCTAATGAGTAATAATAAATATTATAATCATTAATACAGTCATCATTCTTAAGCATGTTAAATACACATGTAAATGTCACAATAAATTGCAATTACGGTAGGTGAAACAGGCAGTAAAGGAAATATACATACAAAAAGTATTACAATGTCCTGAGCAACATTTAAGGAAAAACATACTACACTATAATGACATATAGTAAATGGCCATAATGTATAACATTAGCCTGCTGTATGCATGCAGTCCCTGGTGTGGCAGATTGACTACTGCCATTAGCAGAAGCAGCCTTAGTACACCAATATAGGACAGAATATAGAACCCTTTGGTGAAGTGCCTCAGCCCAAGACAATGTATGGTTTGTGTCAGATGGTCTAAGTAGTCGGTAGAAATAGGCACCTGGATACCTAATATTTTAAGTCTAGATCATACAAGTTAAGCTTACTTTATAGTACCTCAGTGAACACATGCTGTCTTGTATATTAAAAAAAACAACAGTGGCTTACTGCATTTGTAAAGTATTCTTCTAGACATAAGAAGCCCTGAAAGAATTTAATGCCATTAATGAAATACAGGACGAACTCCACCTGCTGGCTAATCTATAAAAAAAAATCCAAAAAACTGCAATATAAATAGAGCACCATCTCCACCTACTGGCCAATTTAATACAAAAAATCAAAAAATCTGCAATATATACTGCCTGGTTTATAAATAAAATCTGATAATTTTCTATAAGTCAAATAGCATAAAAATGAAAGGAGCTTAAAAATATGGACTGAGGTGAAGGGAAAGTTAATTCCTTGAAAGTATTATGAAGGATATTTCAGCTGAATTAGCCAAGGTAGGTATTAAACATAATATGACAGTGGCTGTACCGCTCCAGATTGACTGATCGCCACCAAACTTGGAAGATTTGTCTGTAGTCCAGTCATACAGAAGTGAATCAAATTTTGTAAGGATCAGATGAAGCATGCCTGAGATTTAGCTGTTTGAATGAAATGGGAATGGAAATGGTGTGGCCAGCAGGTGGAGTCAGCGCTCCATTTTTGAAATGATATTAAATACTTTCTGACCTTCTCATTTGTAAATGAAGTCTGATAATGTTGTATGAGGCAAATTGGTGAAAAATGAAAGGAAATTAAAAATATGGACTAAGGTGAAGGGAAAGGTAACAATTCTTTGAAGGTTTTATGAGAAAGAAGGACAATTCAGCTGAATCTGCAAAAGTGGCTCTTAGACATAATACATTGGCTGTAGTGCCCCCGTTTGACTGATCACCACCAAACTTAGATGGTCTTTCTGTAGTCCAGTGCTGCAGGAGTGAGTCAAATTTTGAGAGGATTGGATGAAGCATGCCAGAGATATAGCTGTTTTATTGAAATGGGCATGGAACTGGTTTGGCCAGCAGGTGTAGTTAGCGGTACATTTGATAAATGGTATTTAGTATTTAATGTGTAGTATATCATGTGAAATATTTACAGTGTGTGTGTTTGTGTCTGTGTTTGTATATATATATGTAGTAGAGATTTGTAAACGTTTGGTGGAATTTTGGTTTTATTTTGCTGGTGAGATGGCCGACTCCACAGTGTTAAAATGTGAAGGTATGTTACAGGACTTGAAACATCGGTGATAGGCGTCAGACTTCAGAGGGTTAAGGGTGATTGTTGATTAGAAGAGCTTTGAAGTGAGTGCTGTAAGTAAGTAAAGGTCAGACTGTGGAGAAGCCTGGCGCCAGGCTAGTAGGAGCCTACGTTTCGGCAAGCCTACGAGACTTCTTGGCACCTGATGTCCCCCCCCCCGCCCGCACAAGCTAGTCGTCGTTTTATGAGGGCCAATGAACACATATTGTTTTGCATATGAAAGGTAGTTTCACGTCTCTAACCTTATGTCTGCAGAGAGACGTTTCTATTACACTGTGGTTTGAGTAATCGTAAAATATCGCTGTTACTAGAATCCCTAAAGCCTACGAAAAATCTCGGACGCACATCTGGTGGAGCCCCCCCCCTCACTCCCCACACGAACTGCCCGTGCCCTCATCAGCGCCAATCAGCAGCTATTGTTTTGCAAATGAAAGCAAGTTTCACGGTTTCAACCTCGGTTCTCCTCAGAAACGTCTTTGTAACAGTGTGGTTTAAGGAATTGTAAAATAAATGTATATTATAATCGTAATTTGAAATAGGGCCTACAATTTAATCCCCATTTTTCTTGATTTAGTAATGGCGATTTCAGTTTATCTAAAGTATTTGAAAGAATAAATAAATGCATCTGCTTACTGTCTGTAACAATCGGTGTTAATGTATTTTTCTTTTTTTTTTAAGTTCGATCAGGGCTAAAAGACAAATTAATTAATTTATATCGTTATAATTACCCTGGCATGACATTAGTGCGGTATATGCATTATAAATGTGCCAACAGACAAAACATTTTTATAAGTAATGAAAAAAAAAAATGGAACTTGCAACTTAGAATGTGTAAAGACCGTTAAGTCGAAGTATTTTAGTCCAAGTTAAGTCCAAGTATTTTACGGAACACAATAAAGGAATGTGCTAAAACACACATTCAGCCTGTTAAAAAATGGCACAGTGCACCTTGCAGGGATACTTCGTACCAGAGCATGTGAGCGGAGCGGAGCGGAGCGTGAGCGAGGAGCGGAGCGGGCAGAATTTGGTCAGAGCGCGGAGCGGGTTTTCTAATTAAGGCTGGAGTGGTCGCTTTGTCTCGCTCCAATTTCGCTCAGATACCACTCACACTACAATTCTGAGGCGTGCCAAAATCTACCCAGAATTTATCTGTACAATTATCAAGACTGTTACACAAATTGGCCGAGATGGAATTCGCAAAGTATTTCAGAAAGGAAACTGATAAATCATACAAGTGTACTATTCTTATCAAACGTATAGATGACAAGAATGTACAGCAAGAACAACAATGTGGTGAAACTGTTTCAGTGAGTAAAGATTCACTTTGGAATCACTTTTCTCAGAAACATGAGTGTGCTACGCGAACAAGCGGAAGCCAGAGCAAGACGCGTGCAAGTTTTATATGGTTGTAGCATATCCAGTCTATAAAGTAAATTAAAGTATAAAAGCATATAAAGTAAATATTGGTAATCAAATAAATTCGTTTTGTCATTCAAAGTAGGTCTAATAAGATTTTTTTTTTATTTCACGTTTTATTTTACATTTTATTTTAGAGACGTGCTGCATCAACAGAAAAAAATTGAGGAATTTAAAACGTTTTTGTATATTCTTTAGGCTATTAAACCCACTGATTCCTTTATTTATAAGCCTATTTTTGTGTGGAATGCCATTTCCAAACCTTTCCGTTGTTGGCGGTAGGTTGCTTAAAAATAAATATTTTCTGTTCTGACTGGCAATGTTGCCGTTGCTCATATTTCTTTATGACATAAGGCTTCGGTTTAAGGTGACATTTGTTAGGCATGCAGATTATTTGTTCCTGTTTTAAATTGGATCGAGCGCGGAGCGATTTGACTGGAGCGGGAGGACATTTTAGTGGAGCGAGGAGCAGTGTTGAGCGGAGCAGCTTAGTGCGAATTAGAGCAGAGGAGCGGGCGGAGCCAACAGCCTCGTGAGCCAGGAGCGGAAATTCTCCCCGCTCCGCTCCGCTCACATGCTCTGCTTCGTACGTTATATGTGAAACATTGCGTAGTTATGAGCACAAAAAAAACTACTGATTACTATGTCCATCTGTTATGAGATGACACAATGCACTTTGCAAGTATACACACTGACATCGCTACGTGCGAAAAAGATTGTGTAGTTTATGAGCACGCAAAAGACTATAAATTACTCCGGACGTATGTGCAATCATGTATGGGATTATGAGATGTCAAAGTAAACTTCTCACGGAAACAGTTCACACGTTACATGTTTGGAGCACAGAAAAGGGCTAATTACTCAGAAACAGATTGCAGTCGAAATATATTACGGCACAATAAAGAAAACCTTCGCGTATGTATATTTCCGTATCACATTCAAGCAGTTGTATTTGATATAATAAATACAGTACATACAGTTGATGTCTGCAACAATCTGTGTGACCTTATTCAGTTGTAAAAGTTATAGCTAAAAGTTAAACTGATTTACGTACATCGGTAAAAGGACACTGGCATGATATTAGCGCGGTATATGCATTACAAATGTGTCACGCAGTAAAAACGAAATATTGCTTACTTGAGGGGTGCCAAAAATATTATACGATGTAATGTGTAAAGTTCAACCTTTTGTTATAAAAAAAATAAAACCAATGCCACAGTGCACTTTCCACGGAAACAGTTCACACGAAATGGTTTTGTACCTTTTGTGTATCTGTTTATTTTATATAATAAATGTGTATCTTCCACTTGAATGACACTGACTCTCTGTCTCTGCCTGCTACACACAGACATATGCTCTTTATCTTTATACCATCTGATTCTTCAAATGTATACATTCTGTGTCCAAATTTCTGGCAGCTTGCACTCATGACTCAATGATGCAACTTTTTCACATGTATAAGATTGTCTGCAAAACCTAAAATTTATTTGATCATAAATTTACACAAATAGTTGTGAGAAGAACATACATCAAGTATATGTATTTGTTATATCACATATTTGTGTAATTGACAGCACGGTTAACCTAGTACATTTGGGGGTTCCACTATATTTCAAATTATGCTCTATGAAAGCACATGTATTCGATTCCTTACAACACACCGCTAGATAAACTCTTTAGTGCAGACCTGAGCTGAAGAAGTGACTTCAGGCTGGGGGTGAGTTTGACTGAGTGACTATGATTAATTTGCAAAACAAAAGGTGTTAATGGTGCTGGAGAGGGGGCGGGCAGTTTGTATGGGCAGTAAGGGGGGGGCTCCTCGTGAGGACAGTCTCATTTTTTCAGGAATTCTAGTGTTAAAAGAAAAAATAAACAGACCCCCAGACATCAGTTTGAAATCGATGCTAATATTTTAAGTAACCACTTAAAATGCCAAAAGTACCTTAGCCGCGTTACCCAGGCAAACAGACTTTAAGTAGCAGCTTGTAGCATAAAAGTAGAAATCGCCCGTTACAAGTTGCCTTCTTTTACCGGACGGAACAACAGTAAATAGGGGAGACCGGGGATGGTTGTCACACTTTTTACTTAAATTTAATTTCTTCCAAAACAGTGTATGGTAAGAATTCCCTTTCTGTACACAATTAATGCTTAATGTGTCAGGTACAAATGGATAGTCCTTGCTCTGGTAGAATCCATTCTCTTTAAAAGATATGGGCTGTCAAATGCACCTTGTGCAGATGTGACAACCAACCCCATCGCGGGGTAGGTTGTCACACCCTATGAGGTTGGTTGTCCCTGTGTTATTCTAATGGGAAAAAATGAAAAATGGAGACATTTTGAAAAAAGTTTAAAAAAATTAATTTTTAATGAAATATCAAACCAAACATATCTAATGTGTATAAAAACATCAAATAAGTTTTGTTGGTTCCTTTTTAGACTCTTTTGATTGAAAAATGTAAATATGAAATGCATAAATGTAAAACACCGCAGGTTATCAATGTAAAACACCACAGGCTATGAAAACTACTACTACTATGAAATCTAAAGAAACTCGATTTATCCTCAAACTGAAGTTCAAACAAGCGGCACAACTCACGCAAAAATACAGAGCACAGTGACACGCGTGACAACCAACCCCCCAAAAAATGTGACAACCTACCTCAACTGACATTTTTAGCTCTTTTGGAGGCTAGTCCCCACATGGGTTAGCCTAGCTAAGAAAAAACCTAACTAAATTGTAGCTCTCTCTTTATACTTTAAAATGTTAATAATTATTTTACTGTCAACCCATAGTGTAATGAGTTAGAAGAAAAATATGAGATGCCTCAAAATTTACTTTTGCATATGAAAAACAAAAAAAGTTGTCTCACCCCAAAGTTATTCTGCTTTCACCTCCAATGTCAACGTAGATGACCTCTGAGACTAATTACAAACATTTCTGTGTCGACGGTTTTGATCAGCGCCCTTTAGTGGCTGAGATATGATGACTGTGACAACCTACCCGTGAGACAACCAACCCCGCTCTCCCCTACCCGGTCACGTATAGTAAATAAGGTTACCTGTACAAAAGCCTTGCCTAAACCACCTTTAAAAGGAAAAATAAACACACGCGCACACATCAGTTTCAAATTGCTAATATTTTAAGTAACCACTTAAAGTACCAAGGTACTTAGCCGCGTTACTCAGGCAAACGGACCTTACGTAGCAGCATGTAGTATAAAAGCAGAAATAGCCCGTTACAAGTTGTCTTGTTTCACCGCACCAAACAATAGTAAATACCCGGTCACGCATAGTAAATAAGGTTACCTGTAGACTAGCGACGCCTGTACCAGCCAACGGCGCTTGATCAAAGGTACCGTTTTCCAGCTTTTACCTAGAGATGGCAATTTCGGCACCCAGGATCGATCCGTTCCGAACGCGTCCGAAACTTTTGGTCTCGATACGTAGTTTATGAAACAACGTCACACGCAAAATATATTTATTTAAAAGGAACAATTGAACAATTATAAAATATATAAATAACGTTATACAGAACATATCAAACAATTTTGAACCACACACACACACACAAATTACAAAACACAGCTACTGAGCTGCATTTGAACTACCTTCCTCATTATCATCAGCGTCAGGTTTGTTTTCAGCAGTCGGCCTGATTTTGCTGATCAGTCCGTCCTCATTTAGGAGGACAGAAAAGTCACCCGCATTAATAAAATGCTCTTCCATATCTTGTACATCATGTAAAAGATGGCACATATCCTGCTCACTGAAATAAGTCCGAATTGCAGAATTTGTTATGGTCAGTGTTTGATCTGTGCCATCTTTTGTAAGCGACACAGTCCCAGTGTAGGTCGTGTTATATGAACCACACTTCTGCATTAATTTGCAACCAATGCATCTGTGTACAGATGATTTGCCAGTAAACTCATTTTGTGCGGTTTGGCATTTTGCACACCGATGTTTGCACAAAATTTGTATGCCAGTAATAGTTCCTGACGATTCAGAAAGTGTTTCAGCGTCAGTTAGTTCATTGAATTCAGCGATTTTCAGGTCGTCAATTTCTATGATGGTGGTCGATGGAGTCCCCGACAAATATATCCGTCCCTCACGTTCTCTTGTGGATAAGTTCGTAAATTGGTAAGACTTCAGAGGTTCCACTTGAACAATTTGTTGGTCCCATAAAGTCAGCTTCAGATGTCCCGAGGAATCCCCTATTTGGAACTCCTTAAGTTCTAAGTCACTGCCATTTATGTTGACGACTTTGTTGTAGCTTCCTGGGGCCAAAATTTTCGCTTTTAGGACACCGACCTGTTACACACAGAAAGAGATATATTAAATAGGATTGATCAGAAAATACTAATGTTCGGTTACTTCATAAGACATATGTATCATATCACAATTTCGTTGAATATCACTGCAGGGTCATTTACATGTATTTTATGCCGAGTTAAAAGAGGTTTTAATAAATTGCGCTAGAACAAGTTATAAACCACATAAACAAAGTAACTGGTTAATTTAATTGTACAGGCACGTTAGAAACGTATTTCTTTCAACAGAATAACGCGCTTCTCATCAATAATGTCAATCAAACAATGTATGACTACATTTCATTGTACTACTTATAAGATTATTATATCTACTTACAGTTTGCCTGGGTCCAAGTGTTTGTATTTTGGCAATGATCAGCTTTGAGCTGCTGGGAGGGATTTTAGGTAAAAAAGACAGGTTCACGACTTCCACAGTTGTGCTTCTGTTGCACAAAACGTCGAATCCTGAAGGATCTGAGTAGCCTAGAAAACATGAACATCAAGTAAATACCGGCTTGATTTAGGTTAAATAGACACTTCATTTGAAGCAGAATGTCCTGTTTTGTTTTATTTTATTTTAAGAAAATTAAGACTTACTGATACTTCGCTTGACGTTGGTCAGCTTCACCCCAGTCTTGTTTTTGGAAGCTTGCGCAAACGATGTCTGCTTTTCTTGACAAAAGCAAATAACTTTGTGGAATTCGTCCCTGCTGGTTTGAAGCAGTGCCGTGAAATATTTAGAATTGCGCTTTGACACAATCGTTGGCGACACGCAGTGCAGAAAGCCCTGCAATGTCTCGAGCTCCTGTTTTGCGATTTTAGCAGGGCTGGCCATAGCTGCAGAATGACGGACACAACTAACGGTTTTTCTCTAGAATCCCTAAAGCCTACGAAAAATCCAAGTACTAGTCTCTGCAGAACACTGACGCGAGTGGGCGGATTTCAAGCACTGGAAGTGTATTACAGTGGGCGGTTCCAAAGCGTTGTTCTGATTGGCTAAAACAATCACTGGGTGGATTTCAAGTGGAGTGGGCGGTTTCAAAGCGTTGTTCTGATTGGCTATAACGACAACTGGGCGGATTTCAAGGTAAGTATCTGATTGGCTCTGTGACGGGACTTTCTGGAGGCGTGTAGAAACAGCGTTCAGAAACAATGGCGGCGGATCGGATGCAGTACATGACCCAGGTAAGTAAATGTCTATTTAGTTATACGTATTGTTTTTGATTATATGCTTATAATTATTTCTGATAATATTTCATTAAAATGGCGCCTCGCAATTCGCGTTTCTAAATGGCCGACTCGCCATTATTCATTTTGTTTGCTTACGTATGTGTGTTCCATATCTCTACCCTGATGATATGTTTTATTTATTTATATTTTAAATCTCATGAAGGATAGAGGATCTTCAAAGATTGTTTAGGAAAACGATTAATTTAAGTATTTAATCATTTATTCTCGTTGCTGTATATGTGTAGGGATATTCACTAGGCTAAGATTCTGTGTAATTTTTATGTAATCCCTGCATTTTTGTTTTCAACAAGCATTTTTTTTTTTACGTATTTATGCATATGTATCTTCTGTAACAAATGTTTGATAGGTTAAATTGATCCGACTGAAATAAGAATCTGAATTGCGGATATGTTTTGAAGTGTGCAAGTAAATAGAATCCTGCTATATTAATTGGAATCTGTAATGTGTCAAATATTGATTTTTTTCCTGGGATAAAGAAGAGCCTGACTGAGTGAAAGACACTAATGTCTCTCACTTATTGTTTCCTTTTAAAAAACAGAGCACCATAATCTACACAGTACAATCTGTACATGATCCCAGGACCAGTAGGTCATGAATGATGTAGTTTCCATTTCCCAGGTTCAGCAAATGCAGCAACAGATATTATGTTACTGAAAATTGCTGTCTGCGTGTTGGTCTTCTAAAAAAATACGCATTAAACCATTATAGGTGTCATCTTAACCAATAGATCACATAAAATGCTTGAATTAATAAGATATCTAAAATATTATAAAGTTAATTCAGTTAATTATAACCTTTTTTATATATAAACATTTTTAATCGTAATGTATGAAACTCTGAACATTATTAGATTAATTTTGTTAAAATAATTAAGCTAATTAAGTTAATAATTAAGAATATTATCATTAAACACTGCATATTTTGTCTTTGCAGCATGTCACTGTTCAGGTTAAGGACCATCCGGTGCCTCAACCTCAAAGAATTTGTGAAAATTCAAATCTGTTTTCTTGCCCTTTTTGCACTTTGGACAAGTGCAATCAAAAGGAGTATAATTCTGTTGCAGTCCACATTGCTTCCCATAGGACAAGGGCGGTTGAGTATGGTGGTGAGTGGTTGGTCTTGTTATGTTTTTCAGTTCATTCATAACGGCCAATGAACATCTATTAACATGATGCTTTTAATCTGTTTTAGATTATATCATATATAGCTGCACCCTTGGATGCCGTGGGAGGACTACACATTTTCACTGCTGTCTGTGTACAGCTGTATATGTAAACAAAGGTGATCTGCAAAAGCATCATTGCCGTCACCATTCCATTGTTGCTGAGCCTCCCGCTGGCCACCCAACAGAGCCTCCCGCCGGCCACCCAACAGAGCCTCCTGCCGGCCACCCACCAGTACCTCCCTCTGGACATCCAACAGAGTCTCCCGCCGGCCATCCACCAGGGCAACCTGATCAAGCACTCATACCATGCCAACAAGCTGTCCATAGAAAGCAAGTAACTGTTGAATGTCCTCACTGTAGAATGAGCCTAAATAAGAAGAATCTTAAACAACATGTGGCAAGAAAACATCAGGTTGTTACAGTAATTGTACAGTAAAAGTAATTGTTGTGCAGTGTTTTTGTCTTCACTCTCTGAATGTGTAATTGGATGATGCAAATTATGATGCAATTATACAGAACCTGCATAATATTTAAAATATAACATCGTACAACAGATATTGAATGATTTTAAATTGCAACAAAAATATTTAACTTACTGAAATTTTAAGTTAGTTATTTAGTTTTTAATACAGATTAAAAGTATAGATTAAAAAGTATAAAACAGTTTAAGTATAACTATGAACAAGATAGAAAAAAAATTGCACATATGACTCTATACACTCAATGGCCACCTTGCTAGTAGCAGGCTGGACCCCCTTTTACTGTATACAGTGACAAGTCCACATCACAGTTGAATTAAACGTTGAAATCACACAGCACAAGACTTGGCATGAAAAACAACGTATAAACCACAACCTAGGCAGGTAAAAGAAACTCATGTAAAAGATAAAAATATAAAGTGCTTAGAAGTGTAAGGTGTAATGAGTGCCAGATTACAGCAGCCACTACATGTATTATGGACAAGATTTCTGAGTATGCATATTAAAGACGTCCAAAGTTATTATCGAACGACTGGAACTCTTTTTGAAATAAGTTGTTCGGCAGTCTGTTAGTGTGTATTTTTATTTATGTTACGTTTTCCTGAGGGCAGAGGATCGAAGTGTTGATGACCGGGATGAGACGTGTCCTTGATGATGTTCTTTGCTCTGCTATGGTACCGGGTGTTGGCAATGTCCTCGACTGAGGGAGCCATTTGGTTTAAAAGCTAGTGTTAGGTTTGTGGAATATCTAAACATGAATAATCGTATAAAAGGTAAAGTGCATGAGCATATATTGCACAGAGATAGAATATTATATAGGAGCTAAATACACATTAATTTGAATATTGCAGCAGAATATAAAATATATATTGGACAAAAGAAATATTGGTATTGGACAGTCATCTTACTGTGCTAAGGGGATGGGGAGGTAGAGTGTACACATATATCACAGTGACTAGAATAAATGTAATTTGCAGTGTATCTGACAATGACATGTGGAAGAATGGAAGGTTGATTTAAAAAAAAAACCATGTTCAGCAGGAGATCGCGTGTGGATGTGTGTGGTTACAAACTGGAACGATACCGCTTAATGCAGAGCAAAGCAAAACATTACACATCCCAGCTCATCGCATTTTAAATAGTGAAAGTTAGTGGCGGAACCAAGCCGTTCCAGTTGTATTTTGCAGGCTGCGGTCCAGTTTCCGTGTTTTTTGTCACCGAAAAAAAGGTTTAACGATGATTGGACGCTTGAAACCCGCCCATACAGCTTGGGGAACGCCCATTACGTTCTCTGATTGGATGCTTGAAACCCGCCCATACTGCTTGGGGAACGCGCATTTTGTTCTGCAGAGACTCATAACTCGAAAAATCTCGGCCCACCTCTGGTGGAGCCCCCCCCCCCTCACTCCCCACACGAACTGGCCGCCCCCTCATCAGCGCCAATCAACAGCTATTGTTTTGCAAATGAAAGCGAGTTTCACGGTTTCAACCTCGGTTCTGCTCAGAAACGTCTTTCTAACAGTGTGGTTTAAGGAATTGTAAAATAAATGTATATTATAATCGTGATTTGAAATAGGTCGTACAATTTAATCCCCATTTCTCTTGATTTAGCAATGGCGATTTCAGTTTACCTAAAGTATTTGAAAGAATAAATAAATGCATCTGCTTACTGTCTGTAACAATCGGTGTTAATGTCTTTTTTTTTTTTTTTTAAGTTCGATCAGGGCTAAAAGACAAATTAATTAATTTATATCATTATAATTACCCTGGCATGACATTAGCGCGATATATGCATTATAAATGTGCCGACAGACAAAACATTTTTATATGTAATGAAGAAAAAAAATGGAACTTGCAATTTAGAATGTGTAAAGACCGTATGAAGTCCAAGTATCTTACAAAAAAGATAGCTAAAAGTTAAACTGATTTACGTACATCGGTAAAAGGACACTGGCATAACATTAGCGTGGTATATGCATTACAAATGTGTCACGCAGTAAAAACAAAATATTGCTTACTTGAGGGGTGCCAAAAATATTATACGATGTAATGTGTAAAGTTCAACCTTTTGTTATAAAAAAAATAAAATAAACAATGCCACAGTGCACCTTCCACGGAAACAGTTCACACGAAATGGTTTTGTACCTTTTGTGTATCTGCTTATTTTATATAATAAATGTGTATCTTCCACTTGAATGACACCGACTCTCTCTCTCTTTCATACACACACACATATGCTCTTTATCTTTATACCATCTGATACTTGAAATTTACACATTCTGTGTCTAAATTGAGAAATATATTTCTCAATATATTCAAAATATATTTCTTTAACTATTGATAACTGTGTTGTAGAAAAATTTATATTATGTTTTGTAATTGTGGGGAATGGCCGAGGCACATAGGCTACTTGCGAATTGTAATGTCCCCCAAATGCATGTGACCGGCATATCGGATTCTAGTGAAAATTTCAGTATTTTCCACATGACACGAATTTGCGTCAATCCCAGCAAACATGCCCCTTTGGGGCCCGTGTGGGGCCACTGCGGGCAGCCCGCTGTGGGCCCCATTACCGGCGTGAAATGCGGGGCACGTGTGGGCCCCACACTGTGGGGCCCTTGTGGGGCCATTGTGGGCTGCCCACACTAAGCAAAGTGGGCCCCATTGGAGCCCATTGTGGGCCCACACTATGCCCACACTTTGGGCCAGCCTACACATATATATATATATACATGCCCTGCATTTTTTGGCCTGCTGGATGCTCCCCTGTGGGCATACTGTGGGCACACTGTGGGGTGTACTGTAGGCACATTGGGCATACTGTGGGCGAACTGTGGGCACACTGGACACACGTGGGTTGTACTGCGGACACATTGGGCATACTGTGGGCAAACTGTGGGCACACTGGACACACGTGGGTTGTACTGCGGACACATTGGGCATACTGTGGGCAAACTGTGGGCCTACTGTGGAGACATTGGGAGGGAGGAAAGCTGTGAAGCCACAGTGCTCCAGTGTCCCCGTGGGCATGCTCTGTGGGTCTTTAAGAAATAACAAAATTAGTTTGGTCCTATACTGGCAGTATACCAGAACATTATTATTAAAGTGTATGCAGAATATTTGCACTTATTGATAGTAGCAGTAATAAACTACAAGTAATATGTTTCAAACACATCTGTTCACAGACAGGTTAAAAGAAGAAAACATTGAAAATTGAATACAAAACTGAGTATGTGGATTGAGTACAAAATATTTTTTTATTAAACATAACAATGAGCACATAACATTACATACATACATAATCTATATTAAATTAATCCTCTCAGTGTCCTTTTGCTCCTTCCTCCATCCTGGTCTCTAGCATTCCGCAGCCATGTTTTAATTGAAGATTCCGCCTCTGAGGCTGTGGCCCGGTTACTTTTTGTCACAGCATCTAATTGAGAAAAAAGAACACCTCTGTATCGCGCCTGGCGGAGTTCGGCCCCGATGCGTGCATACAGAGGTGAGCACACTCCCACCAGCGGACAGAGAGCGCGCGTCAGATATGTTGCGTCAACCACTTGAAAAGCTGACAAAAATATCTGCGGTTTTTAAACGCTCCCAGGGTGTTGAAGATGCACATTTTGTGGATAATAGTAATAAAAAGAAATATTCTGATGTTTAGTTTACCTGAACATATATACTTAAGGTAGCCTAAATCATTACCACTGCGCATCAATATAGATGTGTATATATAAAGGAACGTTTAATACTATACATTACCTTATATTTAAGTATAACCTATATTTAGCCGATCAAGCGGATACGCGTTGAACTGACAAGAACGGAGCAATTTAACATTCATTGTGGTTTTCAACAACTCAAAATGCGGTTAAACTGAATGCGGCTAAACATGTATAGTAATGTAACATTTTACTCACAGGGAGTACCTTTAAATCGTCCTATCAAGGGATGACCAATAATTGTTTTAATTAGCTTTCGCTGTCGCTGTCGTTTCTCTCCTAACGGTCTTTCCGATTCGAAACGCCTGTCTCGAGATCGCGAGCTTCCCGCTGCACTCAAACGCCCAGCGCGTGTCCCCAATCCATCCATCCATCTTCTGTACCCGCGTGTCTTATTCAGGATCGCTGGGGGTTCGGAGCCTATCGCAGAAGCTACGGCACAGGGAAGGGAATGTACGTGTCCCCAGTGACCACACAAAATAAATGGCAGGGCCAGAACACTCTCTATGACGGGATTGTTTTCTAACCCACAGCCAAAATGAGACACACAGCTTTAGATGACAATAATAATAATAATAATAATAATAATAACAACAAACTATCATTATTATTATTATTATTAATAATAATAACCATCATCATCATCAATTAATTAATAATGACCATCAACAACAATAATAATTATTGATGTTGCTGTTGACAATAATGAATTATTAATAATTAATTTCATTAATCACTAATAATAATTAAATGCTATGGTACGTGACTGTGTGCAGTTCTAATTAGAAAGGGGCTGTCAGTCAAAACTGCTGCAGGCCCTCCATGGGCTTACTCACAGAGGGCCTGTGCGGGTTTTCTGTGGGCAAGCCCAACTGTGGGCTTGCCCACAGAAATCCCACATGGGGGCCCCAAAGGGCAAAACTGCTGGGCCCAGCATGGGCTTGCCCAAAGGGGGCCTGTGTGGGTTTACTGTGGGCCAGCCCAACTGTGGGCATGCCCACAGAAATCCCACATTGGGGCCCCAAAGGGCAAAACTGCTGCGGGCCCAGCGTGGGCTAACCCGCATAGGCCCCATGTGGGATTAGTGTGGGTTTGCCCTGCCCACACTTGCCCACAGTAAACCCACACCTGCCCATGCGGGGCCCAAATGGGCATGTTTGCTGGGATATTCAAATTTGAAATTTCACATAGTGATAGACGGTAAGCTACAGTATACTGTCACCGAATTTGGAATTAATCCATCCATCCCTGTAGCGCTACCATTAGGCCACATATTAAGATTGGTTTTTGCATATGACTTGTAAAGGTTTTGGACTATAAAGCATGTGCACATATACGGAATAAAAATAGAATGGGAACACCGTGTAGTTATTAATTAAATGGGACTTACATGGAAATATAGTTTTATTCAGTCTATTTTTCTTGACGTGACATATTTCGTAGTGCAGCTGTTAAGCATTCGGCAGCAGTAAATAACGTGTAAGTGGATAGCATACATTTTTGTACACAAGCGCAGAGTATGTTTTAAACGCTGTGTCTCCTGTGGCTGTGGTATGTTTTACTTTTAAATTTTAGCAAAGGATTACTGTTATACTACTTCGTTAGTGTCGCAGTAGTAATTCAGTAGTTTTTTCTTTTAAACAGTTGCGGTATGTTCTTTGTTAGGAAAGTATCTTTACTTGTATGTTAATAGTTTGCTACTAAATGAAGAGTCAAGTCTGTAAAATTTAGCTTAAATAAATAACGTAAAGTGGTAAGGTAATTAAGCATCAATTTAGAGTAGTCGTGAAGGGGCGTTTTAGTGGCAGCCATTTCGTTTATTGGTTTCCCTGAGCTAGATTAACAGAGAGACAGGGACTTGTTTTGATTGGCTGACGTAAGTGACCACTCCCACCTGAAGCAAGGCTTGTCCTGTGCATTTTATTTCTGGATTTGCAAGAGGTAAGTCGCTACATATATGTAATGCTTTTATTAGTTTGTTGACGCTTTGCTTTTTTAATTATAGGTGATTTATTTTGTGGTCCTCAGTTTTTTAAAACATATTTTTGTTCGGTGTTAGGCAATAGTGTTTGAGCAGGGTAAGCGTTCGTTTAGGTAGTGTGAAATGCGCGACAGACCTGTTTCTGTGGTGGCCATTTTAGGTATCTTTTACATTTGCGCTTTACATTATCCCCGTTCTTATACGCTTACGTTTTAAAGTGGTATATTTTGTAATGCAGCAGATAAGGATTTGGCAGCAGTAGAACACGTGTAAGTGGTCAAAATTAATCTTGGTTTAGAAGCGCAAAGTATGTTTTAAACGCTGTGTGTCTGTGGCATGTCGTACTTTTGTGTTTTAGCATTTATAATTACGGTAGACGTAATTGCATATGTGTAATGCTATGTTTTTATTCGCTTGTTGACGCTTTGCTGTTTTCCAATTGTAGCTGGTTTATTTTGTGTTAAGGTTTTTTAAAAACATTTTTAGTTTGATGTTAGGCAATAGTGTTTCAGCAGCGTAATCGTTTGTTCCATCGGTGTTAACTGCGTCACAGAAAGCTCTTTCTGTGGCGGCCATTTTAGGTATCTTGTTTTTGATTAGCATGTACATTTGCGCGTTACATTATCCCCGTCCTTACACGGTTATGTTTTGAAGTAATATATTTTGTAATGCAGCAGATAAGGATGTGGCAACAGTAAATCACGTGTAAGTGGTCAAATTAAGTTTGGTTCAGAAGCGCAAAGTATGTTTTAAACGCTGTGTGTCTGTGGCATATCGTACTTTTGTGTTTTAACATTTATAATTATGGTAGACGTAATTACATATGTATAATGCTATGTTTTTATTCGCTTGACGCTTTGCTGTTTTCTCACTGTGGGTGGTTTATTTTGTGTCAAGGTTTTTAAAAACATATATAAAGAATTTATTAAATAAATTTAATAATTAAATGCGCCACAAAGCTGTTTCCGTGTCAGCCATTTTAGATGTCTTGTTTTTGCTGAGCATGCGCATATGTACGGAATACAAATGTATTTTGTATTTTTTTACTCTTTCTCTTTTTGCAGTCTTTAGATCGGTCAGGGTTCATCTCACTGCATGTTGTACTGGTTATATCTATGTATGTGACAAAGAATCTTAATATTGAAATCTTGAGTGGGATCACTATCCGGTAATCAATTTACAATAAAATATACTTTTATTTAGTTCACAACATTAAATTGTCTGAAGGCGCTTCACTCTATCCCCATCTATGTAGCCATATATTGTAAAGTAACATATTTTGCAATTCATCCGATAAGGATTCGGCAGCAGTACATTACGGTTTTACCGTAAGTTGCATGCTAAACTTCCGTAGTGTTTACGTCGTAGTTGTAGACTTGTAAAGTAAGGCAATAACTGCTTAGTTACTACTGCAGCAGTTCACGGTAAATACGGACAGAATTAACCGGCAAGGAGCCATGCCTGCGTGTTTAGGAACTGTAACAGTACGAAAACAGATACAGACCGGTGTGAAACAAATGTATGTGAGGCTGCATTAAATCGCAGCGATGTTTGTATGGTGCACTTTTGTCATTCCTCTCAGTCGATGTGAATTTACTACGTATATTTTACAGTAAAAATGTAATATGTATTTTACTAGTAATGTAAGCCGTTATGAAAAACTTAATGTTAAAGGACTGCTTGGAATGCTACAGTAAAAAATGTTTGTGGTATCCATGTTTCGTATAGTAATGAAATGTATACACATGTCAGTTAAGTCATACATCTTGTCTTTATAGACTTTGAAGAGGTCTGTCGACAGAGGGATCAAAGGTGAATATTTTGAAGCTGCTGTCTACCACCAGTTGTTTGAGAATGACCGTGGAGAAGGTTTCAAGTGTACATGGTGTTTTAAATAAAGACTGACTATTGAGAAATGTTGATGCTATGAAAGTCATCTGTCACTTTTCTCTACAGATTTCTGCTGGAGAAAGACATTTCCAAGGAGAAAGTGATAAACGGTATGCTTTGTGCACTTCGAGAAGTGAGCATTGCCACTACATCAGTTTGCTATAGAAATAGAACCTTAATATGTTAGTTGTTAAAATCTTATCTATCTGATTTAAGGTAACCCAGGGTTTTGGGTTACAATTTACTACCTGGAAGACTATTCCATATTTCAGCAGTATGCTGTAAATGCATTTGCTGTAGGAAGAGAAGCATAGTATTTTATAGGTAATTGTTATTGCTTAATATGTTATAGTTGGTAATCTTATCTAGCTCTGATTTAAAGGAACCTAGGGTTTTAGTTTGCGCTACACTAGTACGAAGACTTTTCTGTACTGTAGGTACATGCTGTGTAAAAAAAAAAAAGTGCTTCCTTAAATTTAATTTAAAATATTAAAATTAAGACTTGTTTATACAACAGCACATTGAATATATAGTGGCAGAGGTGCTTTTTCCCCAATATGGTAAATGGCCATGATATTGATTTTAAGGTATATTTGTGTCTGTGAGATTAGTAATTTGTAGCATTTGTAATAAATCGCATTGTAGTGACAGGAAAAATTGAAATACATGTGAGAAACCCATCCGTTCGTGTTGAGGTGAAGCTTATGTAATATTGTTTTGCAGTGTGACTTCACAGGTAAGTGTGTCATTTTAACAATGAAAGTCATGTTAGAGATTGATTGTAGGATAAGGATTGTAATGCTTCATAAAATGTTTAGTGTGTAAATTGTGGTTTACTGTCCAGACACTTCAATATTGATTTAGCTGCATCACTGATTCTAAGCAGCTGAGATGTCAGTGTACATAGTTCTCACAGAAAAACAGCATTGTAATTGCTTTAAGTAATGCATATCAATTAAACTTAGTTTTGTGATAACTGATAATTACTGAGTCACCACACACTGCAGAACCATAAAATGTTTTCTACATGGAACCCATATGGAACACTGTTGGAAACTGGCAGAAGAGAAGACGCTATGAAGTTCCATCCAAGGAGGAACAACTTGACAGATGCATCATTCGAGCAGTTCATAAAATGTTTAGTGTGTAAATTGTGGTTTACTGTCCATACACTTCAATATTAATTTAGCTTCATCACTGATTCTTAGTAGCTGAGATGTGTCAGTGTACATAGTTCTCACAGAACAGCATTGTAATTGTTTTAATACACATCAATCAAAATTAGTTTTGTGATATCTGATAATTACTGAGTCACCACACACACTGCACGAGCATAAAATGTCTTCGACATGTAACCTGTATGGAACACTGTTGGAAACTGGCAGAAGAGAAGACGCTATGAAGTTCCATCCAAGGAGGAACAACTTGACAGATGCATCATTCGAGCAGTTGTTCGAGGTGGTACTTTGCTGATGGTAACTCAGTGGTACCTTGCTTGTTGGGGATTTGAACCTGTGATTTTAAATTACAAGTGTACATCCCTAGCTATTAGGACGTATAATTGAGATGTCAGTGCAAAGTAAGGTTGTAAGCAGGTGTGCCTTGTGTTGTCCCCCCCCCTTGTTCATTTGCAGATGCCTCGCACCAAGGCGTCCAAGCGTTCAGCAGCAGCGAAGAAGAGGCTGATGGACCGGCGGCGAGCTGCTGATAGTTTTGATGTGGCTATGACCGATGACGGGGTTATGTCTTTTCCCCCCTACCGGAATACCAAAAAGATCACGACTGTGACTTTCCCGACGAGCCACGACCAACAACCTGAGCAGGCCGTACAGCCGCGGCCTGACTCTGTCATGGCTATGACTGACGGGGTTATTTCTTTTCCCCCCTACTGGAATACCAAAAAGATCCAGACTGTGACTTTCCCGACGAGCCATGACCACCAGGTTCCCACCCTGGGTGCCATTTGTAGGACTGATGACGAGTTGTATATGCCTTCTCTTTATAAAGACAAGGCTTTGACTGACGAAGTTGTGCAGCCACTTCCTAAAAGAAAGGCTGCAGCTATACAACCATCTAAACGACCATCTAAAAAACCATCCATGAGACCATCTAACTCAGCACTTGAAGTGTCAAACTCTGTTCCAAACAATTGTCCAAAGCGTTGTCCGAAGCGTTGTCCGAAGCGTTGCCGTTTGGCAAAAACATTGGCAAACCCCTTGGCAAACCCCTTGGCAAACCCCTTGGCAAAACCCTTGGCAAAACCCTTGCTAAAACCCTTGCTAATGTCTGAACAAAAAAGTACCCTGGCTCAACAGCAGCATATGAACCCTGTAACTGTCTGTGCACCTACTCATTTTCCTCAGGCACGTACTGTGAGAGGCTCCTTCCATCAAGGACACCCACGATTTGGAGTCAACAGTAACAAGCAATGTGTTGCTAATAGTTTGATTGCTATAGTGATGTGTAAGGTAAAGAATGTTTTAACCTGGTCAGTCACAGACATTGATCAAGTACTGCTGAATGGAGATGACCTCTACACTACCATCAGAGATGCTGGGAGAATTCGAGATGCTTCTGGGTATCTGTTCGTGAGAGATCTACCAACTGAGTACACATTGAATGGTGATAAATTTGAAATAAACTACCATGATGACATGTTTGTTGGCTTGTTTGGTGTGAGCGAATATGGAGATATGTGCAACATTCTCATGTCAGCTGATCAAGCGGTAAGAAGAGTATTCTCACTGTATGATGCGTGTCTTTTTACTCTTAAAGTAAATACATGTGCCATCATTAAGCAAGGGTCATGGTATGTGGTGATCGACTCCCATTCCCGACGAGGAGATGGAGCAAGCGATGCATCAGGCAGAAGTATATTGGTGTACCACTCTGACATAGATTCTTTGCTAGACCATGTGAATACCCTAGGACTGTCTTTAGATGCAACAGGGGAACAGTTTGAGATTACAGCTGTGAGTGTGACCAGTCGAAGCATCCTGCAGCAGCATCCAGATGGTAACTCCTCAGTCACCAGTCTCAACCAGTCTACCAGCATGTCAGACCATCCAGACGGTAACTCCTCAATGACCAGAGTCCAGCAGTTTGCCAGCATGTCAGAGAGCCAATATGGTGTGGTAAGGCCAAATGTGACAGACGATGCAGAACCTGAGGTTAATATGCACGTGGGCAATGAAGGTGATGTAGTTTTTGTCAGTGAGCTATGCAGTGAGCAGTTTTTCTTCAGTCCTTTGACAACACAGCAGCAAAGAAGTTTTTCCTGTAAGCTTGGTGTGGTGTACATTGATCATGGTCATGTAAATATGGCTGCACAGTTTCCAATGGGTGACCCTTGCAGAACGGTGCCTATTACTGGTGATGGTAACTGCTTTTTCAGATCTCTGGCTTTTGCTATTACTGGAAATGACAAAGAGCACAGGAAAATTAGATGTGCTATTGTTGCTCAGATACTAACAAATCAATCCAGGTATGTTGCTTGTCTTAGGGAAGGTCACTCTTCTGTCACTGAGTATGTCACTGCATCACGGATGAAATATGTTGGTACTTGGGCTTCTGAGGTAGAGATTCAAGCTGCCGCTGATCTGCTTGGTGTGCATATTTTCACATACTCCGATAGCAAATGGTTGAAGTACTCCACATGTATTGGTTCTGATCCAAGAGGTATATACCTGAAACATTGTAATGAGTCACATTATGAGGTTGTGACTTGTGTGAAAGGGCGTGATACTGAATGTTGTGCCACACGATGCTCTGAAATTAACACACCATCTGAAATGGCATCAAGTCGTCGGAAACTGGAAACAGAAAAAAGACGGTATGATGTAAGTGACGTGTACAGGGAGCAACAACTTGCCAGAAAGATGAAGCGCTACCATGATGATGACGACTACCGAGACCGTGTTAAACAATCAGGTATCAGTAAGTATGCTACAGATATGGAGTACCGCGAATGTGTACAACAGTCAAGTGTAAGTAAGTACGTCACAGACACTGAACATAGACAACATGTGAAGCAGTTAAGTGTCAAGAAATATGCTATGGACATTGAACATAGGCAACATGTGAAGCAGTCAAGTGTGCAGAAGTATGCCACAGACATAGAACACAGGCAATGTGTGAAGCAGTCAAGTGTGAAGAAATATGCCACGGACATTGAACACAGGCAACGTGTGAAGCAGTCAAGTGTGCAGAAGTATGCCACTGACATTGAACACAGGCAACGTGTGAAAGACTTTTTGGGTAAGAAGTATGCCACAAATGACAGTTACAGAGAAGCTGTGAAGAAACAGAAATTTGAAGCCTACCATTCTAATCCAGTGTACCAATCAGCTCAGAAGCAAAGTTGCAGTAATAGATACAAAACAGACAGCTGTTATGCCACTGCAGTAAAAAGCAGAAATATTGAAAAACGGACTAAAGAGAAGGATAACAGAAAAGACATTAACTATGTGATTGAACAGTTTAGACAGAAAATAAGTAAAGGCCCAGAATACATTTGTTCAGTGTGTCATCGAATGCTATTTAAACACCAAGTTCTGATTTGCAAGAAAGATGAGTACTTCAAAAAATCACAGGCAATTGCGGTAGTGGCATCACAGTGTATAACTGAGACATACTTGCATAATTGTGTAGATATGTGTTCTGATGATTGTAGCAGTGTTATTGGCCCTAGAGGTTCCTTGTGGATCTGCCACACGTGTCACAGAAAGATTCTTGATGGAAAACTGCCAGCAGAGAGTGTTGCAAACAATCTAGCTTTAGACCCAGTCCCTGTAGAGTTACAGGGTCTAAATTCACTGGAACAGCATCTGATTGCTATGCATATTCCTTTCATGAGAATTGTGTCTTTGCCAAAAGGTGGACAAAATGGTGTTCATGGTCCTGTGACTTGTGTCCCATCTAGTGTTCCAAATGTAGCTGAAGTTTTACCAAGAGTCAACAATGATGACCTTATGATACGTGTAAAGTTGAAGCGGAAGTTAACTTACAAAGGGCATTACAAATATGAATTTGTGCATCCAGAAAAAATAAAGAAGGCTTTGTTGTATCTTACAGAGAATAATAAATTTTACAGCAATGTGGAGTTCAACGATGACTGGATCAATCCCCTGCAGAAAACTAAAGAAATGCCTGGTGATGTAAGTGACATACATGCTAATGAAGACTGTAATGAAAATAACATAGAGGATGAGGAAATGGATGAAACTTTGCATGATAGACAACAACATGGCATGTATATGGATACGTGTCTTCAACCTGTAGACATAGCACAAGAGATCTTGGATCAGCACTTTGATGGAATCATGTCTATGGCACCTGCAGAAGGAAACAATCCAGTGAGGCTTCTAACTGATGAGTCAAATGAAGCTAAATGTTTTCCAGTCCTTTTCCCAAAAGGAACAGGTACTTTTCATGACAGAAAGAAGGAAAAACTGACACTGTGTAGGTATTTAAATACAAGAATTCTTAATGCAGATGGACGTTTTGGAAAAAACTTAGACTATATATTTTATGGGCAGTATTTGTCTGAGCTTCAGCAGGTTGTGTCAAATGTGTCAATTGCTGTGAGAAAAGGCTATGATGCACGTGATAAGTGTCCTGTCACATCAGAAACTTTGACAAATAAGGAGTCTCTACAAAAGATGTTCAATTTTGATGAAGGTTATAAATTTCTAAGACCAATCAGAGGCACCCCTGTTTTTTGGCAAAGCGTTCAGAAAGATCTGTTTGCGATGGTAAGACAGCTTGGCATTCCCACATGGTTTTGCTCCTTTTCTTCTGCTGATTTACGCTGGACAGAACTGATGACAGTAATCTTCAAACAAGATGGCATAGATGCATCAAGTGCTGAGCTCGACTGGTCAGAAAGGTGTGCACTGTTGAAAAATAATCCTGTGACAGCTGCCAGAATGTTTGACTATCGATTCCACTGCTTCCTGAAAGATGTCATCATGTCAGAAGCACAACCCATTGGCAAAATAGTTGATTATTTCTACAGAATAGAATTTCAGCAACGGGGATCACCTCACACTCACTGTTTGTTTTGGGTGGAAGATGCACCTAAGGTTGGCAAAGATGATGAAGATGAGGTATCAGCTTTCATTGATCAATATGTGACATGTGAAATGCCAGTGGGTGACGATGAAATGCATGAAATTGTATGTAGTGTACAGCAACATAGTAAGAGGCACTCAAAAACATGCAAGAAAAAAGGGAAAACTTGTAGATTCAATTTCCCACGTCCTCCAAGCAACAGAACATTTGTGTCATCATGCAAAGTTGGAGATGGTGAGACAGACAGACAGCCCCTGAAAAAAGAGGTAGCAGACGCTATCATGAAAAAAGTGAAGGATGCTGTACTAAACCCTGAGGCCAACTATGACTCTGTTGATTCCTTATTTAGTACAATTGGTATCAGTCAGGAAATGTTTGAAGCTGCGTACTCAAGAATCACAAAGAAAACTACCATTGTTCTTAAGAGGAGACCATGTGAAGTGTGGGTGAACCAATATAACAGAGACCTTCTACGCTGTTGGAATGCAAACATGGACATTCAGTTTGTGGTTGATGCATATTCATGTATTGTGTACATCATTTCCTACATTTCCAAAGCTGAGAGAGAGATGGGACTGCTACTGGCAAATGCTCAGAAAGAGGCCACCCAGCAAGGTAACCTTGATGCAAAAGAAGCTCTTCGGCAACTTGGCAGTGTTTTCCTGCACAATCGTGAAGTTTCAGCTCAAGAAAGTGTTTATCGTCTGACTAACATGAGGTTGAAAGAGGGATCACGGAAGGTGCAGTTTATCCCAACTGGAGAAAATGTGGTAAAAATGAGCCTTCCATTGAACGTCATACGGAAGAAAGCTGAGTGTGAGAATGAGGATGAACAAGGAATTTGGATGAACAGTATCACTGATAGATATAAAGCCAGACCAAAAACAGAAGTGTTTGCAGGAATGTGCCTGGCAAGATTTGCATCTGAGTACAGAATACTATGTAAGTCTCAGAGCTCATGCCCTGGAAGTGTGCAGTTGGACAGAAAATTAGGATTTGTGAAGAAAAGGACACGCACAGATGCAGCTGTTGTTCGGTATGCTCGCTTTTCACCCACAAAGGACCCAGAAAAATATTACCACAGCATTTTGCAACTTTTTCTGCCACATTATTTCGATGCACAGTTAAAACCTTCTACTTTTGGCAGTTACCAGGAATTCTATGAGACTGGTTGTGTCAAATTTCTTGATGAATTGCATTCAGTGAAACTGGTTGTGGAGTCAAACATGTCAAGTTTTGAAAAGGAATCAAGTGCAATAGACAAAGCTCAGGAAGACCTACAGCTGCATGGTGCAATGGAAGATGCTTGGGCAGAGATTTGTCCAGAGACTGAACGTGAACGGTTAGAGTGTCTTGCCAGCAAATCCAACATTACACCAGAAATGAGAGAACAATGTGATGAGATACCAGATTTGTTACCAAGACTGAGTCACTATATGTTGCATGACAATCCTTGTGGTATGTCCAACCAGGAAGCGTTGGCTTTGCTTCGCTCACTGAATAACAAGCAATCTGAGATCTTTTACAAAATACGAAACTGGTGTTTACAGAAGGCACGTGGTGAAAACCCAGAACCATTTCATGTATTCATATCTGGACCTGGAGGCGTGGGCAAGTCAGTCTTGATCAAAGCAATACATTATGAGGCAGCTCGTATCTTGCGTCAGTTGTCACATAATCCAGATGAGACACATGTGTTACTGACTGCTCCAACTGGAGTTAGTGCTTACAACATAAAAGCTGCAACGATACACACCTGTTTCCATATTGCAACAGATGTGAAGTTGCCATATGAACCACTTGGAGATGAAAAACTAAATTCATTGAGAGCTGAACTGGGAAACCTGCAGATATTGATTATCGATGAAATTTCAATGGTTGATCACAAGCTGCTTGCGTATATTCATGGCAGATTAAGACAAATCAAACAAATTGGAGATTATTCTGCTTTTGGAAATGTTTCAATCATTGCTGTTGGAGATTTCTACCAACTTTGTCCTGTGAAAGGGAAAGCTTTGTATACTGAGGGTAAAGGTGTGAATCTATGGCAGAATCATTTTGCTATGGTGGAGCTCACTGAAATTATGAGACAGAAAGATATGGAGTTTGCACAGTTGCTGAATCGACTAAGAAAACGCAAAAGGGGTGATGCAATGCTGGCGGAAGACATCACTATGCTGAAACAATGTGTGACAGGCGAAGGACAAGACAGTACTGCTCTTCATATTTATGCAACCAATGATGAAGTTGATCAGCATAACTACCATATGCTGCGGAAGATCTGCTCAGACCATGTCATCATTCATGCTCAGGATTTTGAAAGGGTTGCTGCAACTGGGAGACTGGAAAGGAAACATGGACATCATGCCAATGTTCAGAAGACATGTCTCCTAGAATCACTACATGTAGGTGTCAATGCACGAGTAATGCTGCTGAAAAACATCGATGTTTCAGACGGCCTAGTAAATGGTGCATTTGGTACAGTCAGTGACATCCGCTTTGATACTGATGAGGATTTTCCATCAGAGATACACATCACATTTGACAATGAAGCAGCTGGAAAGTCACTCAGGGGAAAGAAGCCATGCCTCAAAGTAGGGTTGGACAAAGCTACACGAATTAAACCAGAGGAGGAAAGAGTGACAAACAGTGGTGGAACACGACGGCAGTTTCCATTGAAATTAGCTTGGGCTTGTACAGTACACAAGGTACAAGGTCTGACAGTGGATAAGGCTGTTGTATCACTAAAGAAGATATTTACAGCTGGACAAGCGTATGTCGCATTAAGCCGTGTGACTTCTTTGGAAGGCCTCATAATAGAAGACTTTAAGGAGACTGCTATATATGCAAAACAAGACATTGAGACTGCAATGCAAAGCATGTCTGTGTTTATTGAGCCTGTCATGGAAGTGCCATCATCATGCAAAATTCTCCTGCATAATGTTGAAGGACTTACATGTCACCTGGATGACATAAAGAAAGACAGAAGGTATATGGAAGCTGATATCATCTGCTTGACAGAGACATGGTTAAATTTGGAGGAAGACACAGAAGATGTACAGCTGCCTGGATTTTCATACCATGGGAAGCCCAGACATCAGGCATATGATGGTAGTGATGCTATCTTTGCTGAACTGAAGAAGCAACAACATGGTGGTGTGGGTTTGTATTATAAAGAACATACCAACTGTACTGTGACTGATGTACAGTGTGTCAACATTGAGTGTGTGCAGTTCAGTGTGGGCCTACTAAGAACAACAGTCTTGGTACTATACAGACCACCCTCGTATAATCTGACAATCTTGCAGAAGAACCTGATGCAGTTGATCACTCGGTTGGACAGCGTGGAAGGTGGGAAAATCATCATGGGCGACTTCAATGAAAATCTTTTGCAAGTAAGTACAATTGCTAATTTTATGGAAGAACATGGGTATACTCAACTTGTCAAAGAAGCAACAACTGGGAAAGGCACTTTGATTGATCATGTGTATGTGAAAGACATTGTGACTAACAGCATCTCTGTTTCAGTAATGCCAACGTATTTCAGCCATCATGAATGTGTAGTGCTACATTATCTATAAGAAACTGTATAAAAAAACAAAAAAAAATGTGTCATGCAGTAAATCATTTGGCAGTAAGTACAATTGCTAATTTTATGGAAGAACATGGGTATGCTCAACTTGTGAAAGAAGCAACCACTGGGAAAAGCAGTTTGATTGATCATGTGTATGTGAAAGACATTGTGACTAACAGAATTTTTGTTTCAGCAATGCCGACGTATTTCAGCCATCATGAATGTGTGGTGCTACATTATCTGTAAGAAACTGTATGAAAGATCAGTAAGAAACATATGAAAGATCAGTAAGAAACATAAATTTTGTGCTGCAGTGATAGTTTTATGGGGTGCATCAGCTTTGGGAGGCTGGCACTGCGGCTGGGGCTGTGGCTGTCCTTAGAAGGGGTTGGCAGGGAGGCTTGGCCTGGTGCCAAGCTTTAGGGGTTAGGCTTGGGGCTGGCCACCCTAGCTACCACTGGGGTTGCCAGTAGGCTGTGGGGGGATAGGACTGGGGCTGGCCTTCAGAAGGCTGCAACTAGGCCTCATAGGTTAGCAGTGGAGCTGGTGTTTCAGGGCTTGGCATTTAGCCTGAGGCTGATGTTGGGCTTTGGGGGTTGGGGTCGACCTTGAGGTGGCTGCTGCTGGGCCTGCAGCTGGCACCATGCTTTAGGGGGCTGCAGCTGGGCTTCAGAGAGCTGGCACTAGGGCTGAGGCAGGGGGGACTAAGGCTGGACATGGTGGCCTGTTGCTGGAGAGTAGTCTGAGGTGGGCTGATTGGGTTACCACTAGGCATAGGACTAAGGTTACGGGACAGTCACTAGGGCTACGCATAAGGGGGCTAGGATGGGGCACCTGACACTGGGGGTTGGTGTGGGGGCTAGGGGAAGATTAGGGCAGAGCAAGCAATGTGGGCTTTGAAAAGGGAGGTAATGTGTTCTGTCAAGTACCTCACAACAGCAGTATCCCAAAATTCTGAAATGCTATAAATTAAAAAAAAAGAAATTTTAGATATCCTGTAATATAATTGACTATTCATAAAAATTATTGTTGCGAACATAGAAATTCTGTGTTGTGGGCCAGTACAGTGCACTGAACCTCTTTACAAAGTACCACACCTTTCAAAAATGTAAATGTGTTGTTTTGTATATAACATGTTAGCTACCAAGCATAAGCATAGGCTAATCTTAGGTGAGGGGTTTTGGGCTTCAGCTTCTGGGACAGGGGGCCTAGGGCTGGGGCTGGGCAGGAAGCAGGGGAGGATGGGGCACCTGGCACTGGGGGTGGGTGTGGGGGCTAGGGGAAGATTAGCACAGAGGACGCGATATAGGCTTGGAAAAGGGAGGTAATGTGCTCTGTTAAGTGCCTCACAACAGCAGTATGCCAAACTTGTTGATAGTATGAATTTTCCACAAAACATAAACAATTTTACATGTCCTGTCATATAATTGACTATTCATGAAATGCATTGTTGCCTATATAGAAATTTTGTGTTGTGGGACAGTACAGTGCACTGAACCTCTTTACACAGCACCACACACTTGGAAAATGTAAATGTGTAGTTGTTTATATAACATGGAATATATAATTACAATGAATTAAATGTAAGGAAATGAAGAAGTACCATCAGATGTAGACAGTACCAAACTAATGTCTTGTACTGCAAAACATGCTAAAAAGACAGAATTTCACAGAGCAAGCCTTTGATCAAAAAGAATGGTGAGAGGGCGAAGAGGCACAGACATCTATGGGCTAAGGTAAGACCATATACTGACATCTGTCTGTATACTGTTGTACAGTGTACTTTGACACTGTGAAAGGAAATGTTGGACATATGTACATTGACTGTATTATGGTATTATGTACATGATGCAATTTTTGGAGTAATGTGTATGTTTTGTGTGTTTCTTCAAACAGCTAAAATGAAGTAACACTAAACAGTCATACAAGTGGATGACCTAAGATCTAAGTGGGAAAGCTGGGCAGTGAGTGTGAGACATTTATCTAAACACAATGGATGTGCCATGACTGGTTGGGCAAAGCAAAGGTGCGTGAGTGACAGTTTCTCACTTAACATGGGCATGTTAGTTAAAACATACCAGTTTGCAGTGTATGAGCTTATAAATTGGGTAACTAAGTATTGTCAGAAATCCCTACTACATTGTCATATTGCAGATTTTAACCTGCCTTCTCCTATGTATAACCTCAGGTCACTAAGGCACAATTGTCATGTGCTTCCCTGATGATCAACCTAAGGCACATCTGTCTGTCCAGGCTCTGCTATACTGCATCCTTCATCATACAGCTGTATATTGGGAGTGTGACGCATCACACTGAATGCTACATGACCAGAGCAGGCACTGACCTTGTGAGTTTGCCTTTTTCAGAGGTTTCTTCCTCTTTGGTGTAGTTCTAGTTTTACTCTGGCAGTGTTTGTCTAACTTACATGGCAGTTTATGCTTTATCTTTTAATCTTTTCCAGCGCCTGCTGTTGATGACACTGACCCCATGCCCAACACATCAAGTTTCGTTAACACATCACACTGCCTGGTACGTTGGAACAATCAGATGGGCTGGCCTGGTGAGTTTACCTCTTTGAAACATTATTTTGTCTGTGAAGTAGTTTTACTTTACAACTGCAAGTGTCTGATTGGCTGACATGCAGCGTTCTGTTTTTACTCTCTTTTCCAGTGCCTTATCTTCATATCAGTGACACCATACTCACCACATCAAGTTTCCCTGCGCCCATTTTGTCGACAAGCAAAGCGTTCTCTAAAGAACTCAGAGACTGCACACAGACAGTATGAACTACACACAGATGCCTGAAGTGAAATGCACCAGAAATCATCTCCACACACTATAGTCTAACAGCAAAGGTACTTTGAGTAAAATGTGCTGTTACTTGTGGATGTTTATTGCTGTGATGACTCACAATTTTTTTTAGTATTTATTGAGTTATTTTCACTTTTACTCTGCAATAACAAAACATTAATGATGTGTTGTAACAGTTCTGTACTACATAATATGTTATGTAATTCACAGTCATGATACCATGGTTAAATTCATGTCAAAATAACAGTCCAGCTTTGTTTGTGATGCCTGTGTTGACTTACACTAAATTATATATTCAAAATAATATTGCCATGTTGAGAGTTCTGTAGTATATATATATATATATGAGTGCTACTATCACACTTTCTGGTCTTTATACACTGTTTATGTAAGAATGGTATGCACATCATATGCAAAATATTATGGCTCAACTATTGTGGCCTCTATGTACTTTTTCAGCCTCCTCAAACAATGACACAAACCTAAATGTTTGGCTAAGACAGATGTATTTAATTGCAATTTTACAATGTGTATAATGTGTTTTACATTATGTCTCTAATCAGTAATAATAAATATTATAATCATTAATACAGTCATCATTCTTAAGCATGTTAAATACACATGTAAATGTCATAATAAATTTCAATTACGGTAGGTGAAACAGGCAGTAAAGGAAATACACATATAAAAAGTATTACAATGTCCTGAGCAACATTTAAGGAAAAACATACTACACTATAATGACATTATATAGTAAATGGCCATAATGTATAATATTAGCCTGCTGTATGCATGCAGTCCCTGGTGTGGCAGTTACACTACTGCCATTAGCAGAAGCAGCCTTAGTACACCAATATAGGATAAAATATAGAACCCTTTGGTGAAGTGCCTCAGCCCAAGACAATGTATGGTTTGTGTCAGATGGTCTAAGTAGTCGGTAGAAATAGGCACCTGCATACCTAATATTTTAAGTCTGGTTCATACAAGTTAAGCTTACTTTATACTACCTCAGTAAACACATGCCGTCTTGTATATTCAAAACAACAGTGGCTTACTCCATTTGTGAGGTATTCTTCTAGACATAAGAAGCCCTAAAAGAATTTAATGGCATTAATGAAATAGAGGACGAACTACACCTGCTGGCGAATCTATAAAAAAAAATCCAAAAAAGTGCAATATAAATAGAGCACCATCTCCACCTACTGGCCAATTTAATACAAAAAAGCGAAAAATCTGCAATATATACTGGCTGGCTTATAAATAAAATCTGATAATTTTCTATAAGTCAAATAGCAGAAAAATGAAAGGAGCTTAAAAATACGGACTGAGGTGAAGGGAAAGTTAATTCCTTGAAAGTATTATGAAGGATGTTTCAGCCGAATTAGCCAAGGTAGGTATTAGACATACTAGGACAGTGGCTGTACTGCTCCAGATTGACTGATCGCCACCAAACTTGGAAGATTTGTCTGTAGTCCAGTCATACAGAAGTGAATCAAATTTTGTAAGGATCGGATGAAGCATGCCTGAGATTTAGCTGTTTGAATGAAATGGGAATGGAAATGTTGTGGCCAGCAGGTGGAGTCAGCGCTCCATTTTAGAAATGATATTAAATGCTTTCTGACCTTCTCATTTGTAAATGAAGTCTGATAATGTTGTATAAGGCAAATTGTTGAAAAATGAAAGGAACTTAAAAATATGGACTAAGGTGTAGGGAATGGTAACAATTCTTTGAAGGATTTATGAGAAAGAAGGACATTTCAGCTGAATTTGCTAAGGTGGGTCTTAGACATATATAAACAGTAGCTGTAGCACCTCCATTTGACCGATCGGCACCAAATTTGGAGGGTCTGTCTGGGGTCCACTGCTACATAAACCGGTCAAATTTGATGAGGATTTGATGAAGAATGCCACAGATTTAGCTGATTGATTGAAATGAGCATGGAAATGCTGGAGGTTCAGTGTGGCTGGTGGCCATATTGTACAGGCAGGTGAAGTTATCTTTATAAATTATACATAAGCGCAGTGTCCTCATTGATCTACTACCAGAATGACCTACTTCGGCTGGACATTGCAGTAGTTACAGTAATATGTTATTTATTAAGTTTTTAAATATCACAAGGGAATGCAAATGACTATCATGGGACATTGCATATATTTTGATTTGGCATGACTCACAGATCTTGCAGGAAAAAAGATTTTAACCAGTATTATGTCACTTGATCAAAAATGAGAACAAAGTAAGTTGAACTGATTTTGCAGGTTTAGACAGACATGTTATATTGCTGTAGCACCCCCGTTTGATCGATCGGCACCAAATTTGGAGGGCCCTTCCCCAATAATGTCCTACATTATATATTTAATATTGGTGATGATTGGCAGAGGTACACCTGAGATATAGCTGTCTGATTGAAATGGGTGTGGCACCGGTATGGTTCGGGTGTGGCTGGTGGCCGTAACTCATGGAAAGTATATGATGTTTTGGATAATTTTATATATGGACTGTCTCCTGATTTAAATGATACCAGATATGTATATGATTGGTGAAAACCCTAGGAGGCTAACAAAAAGCCCTGTTTTCAGACTTTTACAAAATAGGCAAAAAGGGCAAGAGTTATGATGAAATTCTTTAAACCATTAAATTTGCCATGATCTAGTGGATAGGATTCGCAACAATTGTCAATTTAATCTTTAACAGTTCAGGAGAAATAAGCAGAAATGCAAAACTTGTTGCTGTAGCGCCCCCATCTGGCTGATTGCGGTGTCCTTAACAGGGTATGCTAAGGTTCAGGAATCAAATGTGACAGCCTGTTTTGGTTGAGATTCGGTATTGTTTAGCCTGTCAAATGGCTGCTTCAATTTGATTGGCTGATAATGACCATGATTTTATGATCAATGACTACTATGATATATGTCTGATCTCAGAATTGGTCGTAGTATGGATTTGCCAAATTTCAATTAGATTGGTCAATGCAGTCAGGAGATACTGGCAGTTTTTAGTTGTAGCGCCCCCTATTGATGAAATGGGGCCAGCTTTATACCTAGTCCCCAGAATGGCACTGGGAGGAAAGATTTCAAATTTGGTTAAGATTGGTTAAAGCAGAGCCAAGTTATAGCAATCAGACTGAAACTGGCCAAATTTATGCAAAGTTTGGGCGTGGCTGAAGACCATATGATACAGAAATTTCATGATTATTTTTGTAAGTCTTGATCAGCTCAGAGAACTGATTGGTTTGACATGTCATTTGTCTGATTTGGACAGACGGGGTAGGACTTGAAGGCAGAGGTCAGTTTTGCAAATTATGCAAATTAGCAAAAAATCTAAGTAGGCGGAGCTTCATAGTCCAATTGGGAAGTTGGTAGAGCAATGCTCTCTGTATCAGCAGGAAAAAAAAATTCAATTGTAGGACTAATAGGACAGGAGATATGGACTGAAACGCGTTGGGGGGCGCTAGAGCGCCCCCATCTGGCTGACAGGCCTGGGTCGGAAAATCTGAGTAGCGGGTAGGAATTGACATCATCTGACCAAGATTGGTTGGTCTAGCTCTTACGGTTTAGGCTGTACATTCAGTTTTACGGCAGGAAAAAAATAATAATAATAAAGATAACTGCAAGCAGTGACAATCGGGTCCAAAGCAAATGGGCAGAAGCAATGAATAGTAATGAAGTGAATGGCATAAAATTAGAAGTTCACTAATTATTGTAAATGAAGTACAGACTGCAATTGATTAGCAATGCATTTAAATTGGCAGAAAATAGGAAATGCTTCTATGAGATGATACCTAAAATTTAAACATTACCGTGGAAATGTTTATCAAGGTACAATGAAGTGATAATGGTAGATGAGAAACCGAAGAGAAATGTGGTGACTAGCTGTTTGAGAAATATTGCAATTGCTGCAATGTACACAGGATGAAGTAATATTGAAGTTTGATAGATTTCTAAAAGTGAAATGGCAGTAATATATAAGCAGATAAAAAATATGGACTTAGATGAAGGGAAAGGTGATTAATATTTAAATGTTTAAATAAACAATAAGGAGATGTCAGCTGCATTAACCAAGGTTGTTAGACATATTAGGACAGTGGCTAAATTGTAAATGAAGTATAAACTGAAACTGATGGCCAATGCATAGAAATCGTCAGAAATAAGGAACATGGTAGATGAGAAAGAACGGACATGTGGTGACTAGCTTTTGGGAAAAATTGAAATTGCTGTAGTGTACATCACTGAAGTTTGATAGATTTCTAAAAGTCAAATGGCAGGAAAATTAAAGCAATTTTATAATATGGACTGAGATGAAGGGAAAGTTGATTAATATTTAAATATTTGATGACAAATAAATTAATTTCAGCTGCATTAACCAAGGTTGATGTTAGACATATTAGGACAGTGGCTAAATTTGAAATGAAGTACAGATTATAACTGATGGCCAATGCATTTAAATAGTCATAATGTAGGAAATGCTACTATGATAAGATACTTGACATTTTAACATTACCGTAGAAATGTTGATTAAGGTACGATAAAGGGAAGATGGTAGATGAGAAACAGAAGGGAAATGTGGTGACTAGCTGTTCAAAGAAATTGCAATTGCTGCAGTGTACACAGCCTGAAGTTTCACTGAACTTTGATACATTTCTAAAAGTGAAATGGCAGGAAAATGAAAGTGAATGAATATGTGATTAATCTTTGAAGGTTTGATGAAAAATAAAGAAATTTCAGCTACATTAACTCAGTTTTAGACATATTTCGACAGTGGCAGTAGCGCCCCCGTTTAACCGAATGTCACCAAAGTTTGATGGTCTATTCATAGTCCAGTGCTACAGAAGTGAGTCAAATTTTGTGCGAATTCGATGAAGTATCAATGAGGTTTAGCAGACTTGATGAATTCGGTATGGAAATAGTGAGGCCAGCAGGTGGAGTTAGCGCTACATTTGATAATTGGTAGTATGCAGTCCCTGGTGTGGCAGTTTGACTACTGCCATTAGCAGAAGCAGCCTTAGTACAACAATATAAGATACAATATATAACCATTTGGTGAAGTGCCTCAGCCCGAAAGAATTAGTTTTTTGTGTCAGATGGTCTAAGTAGACGGTAGAAATAGGAACCTGCATACCTAATATTTTAAGTCTAGATCATACAAGTTAAGCTTACTTTATAGTACCTCAGTGAACACATGCTGTCTTGTATATTAAAAAACAACAACAGTGGCTTACTGCATTTGTAAAGTATTGTTCTAGACATAAGATGCCCTGAAATAATTTAATGCCATTAATGATATACAGGACGAACTACACCTGCTGGCTAATCCATAAAAGAAATCCAAAAAACTGCAATATAAATAGAGCACCATCTCCAGCTACTGGCCAATTTAATACAAAAAAGCCAAAAATCTGCAATATATACTGCCTGGCTTATAAATAAAATCTGATAATTTTCTATAAGTCAAATAGCAGAAAAATGAAAGGAGCTTAAAAATATGGACTGAGGTGAAGGGAAAGTTAATTCCTTGAAAGTATTATGAAGGATATTTCAGCTGAATTAGCCAAGGTAGGTATTAGACATACTAGGACAGTGGCTGTACCGCTCCAGATTGACTGATCGCCACCAAACTTGGAAGATCTGTCTGTAGTCCAGTCATACAGAAGTGAATCAAGTTTTGTAAGGATCGGATGAAGCATACCTGAGATTTAGCTGTTTGAATGAAATGGGAATGGAAATGTTGTGGCCAGCAGGTGGAGTCAACGCTCCATTTTAGAAATACTATTTAATACTTTCAGGCCTTCTCATGTGTAAATGAAGTCTGATAATGTTGTATGAGGCAAATTGGTAAAAAATGAAAGGAAATTAAAAATATGGACTAAGGTGAAGGGAAAGGTAACAATTCTTTGAAGGTTTTATGAGAAAGAAGGACAATTCAGCTGAATCTGCAAAAGTGGCTCTTAGACATAATACATTGGCTGTAGTGCCCCCGTTTGACTGATCACCACCAAACTTAGATGGTCTTTCTGTAGTCCAGTGCTGCAGGAGTAAGTCAAATTTTGTGAGGATTGGGTGAAGCATGCCTGAGATTTAGCTGTTTGAATGAAATGGAAATGGAAATGTTGTGGCCAGCAGGTGGAGTCAGCGCTCCATTTTAGAAATGATATTAAATGCTTTCTGACCTTCTCATTTGTAAATGAAGTCTGATAATGTTGTATAAGGCAAATTGGTGAAAAATGAAAGGAACTTAAAAATATGGACTAAGGTGTAGGGAAAGGTAAAAATTCTTTGAAGGATTTATGAGAAAGAAGGACATTTCAGCTGAATTTGCTAAGGTCGGTCTTAGACATAAATGGACAGTAGCTGTAGCGCCCCCATTTGACCGATCGGCACCAAATTTGCAGGGTCTGTCTGAGGTGCAGTGCTACATTAGTGGGTCAAATTTGGTGATGATCAGATGAAGTATGCCTCTGATTTAGCTGTTTGATTGAAATGATCATGGAAATGCTGTAGGTTCAGTGTGGCTGGTGGCTATACTGTACAGGCAAGTGAAGTTATCTTTATAAATTATACATAGGGGCAGTGTCCTGATTTTTCTACTACCAGATTGACCTACTTAGGCTGGACATTGCAGTAGTTACAGTAATATGTTATTAATTAAGTTTTTAAATATGACAAGGGAATGCAAATGACTATCATGGGACATTGCATATTTCTTGATTTGACATGACTAACCGAACTTGCAGGGCAAAAGATTTTAACCAGTAATATGTCACTAGATCAAAAATGAGATAAATGTAAGTTGAGCTGATTTTGCAGTTTATACAGTGATGTTATATTGCTGTAGCACCCCCGTTTGACTGATCGGCACCAAATTTGGAGGGCCCTTCTCCAGTAATATCCTACATTATATATTTAAGTTTGATGATGATTGGTTGAGGCAGGCCTGAGATATAGCTGTCTGATTGAAATGGGTGTGGCACCACTATGGTTTGGGTGTGGCTGGTGGCCATACCTCATGGAAAGTTTATGATTTTTTTAATAATTTTATATAGGGACTGTCTCCTGATTTAAATGATACCAGATCTGTGTAGGTTTGGTGAAAATCCTAGGAGGATAAGAAAAAAGTACTGTTTTAAGACTTTTACAAAATAGGCAAAAATGGCAAGAGATATGATGAAGTTCTTTATACCATTAAATTTGTCATGAGCTAGTGGATAGCTTAAGCAACAATTGTCAATTTTATAATTAACAGTCCAGGAGAAATAGGCAGAAATGTGCTGTAGCGCCCCCATATGGCAGACTGACATGTCCTTTACAGGGTGGGCTCAGGGTCAGAATACAAATGTATAACCCAAATTTGGTTTGGATTGCTCATTGTTTAGCTGGTCAAATGGCTGCTTGATTTTGATTGGCTAATGGTGGCCAGGATTTTACAACTAATGACTGCCATTTTACTTCGCTGACCTCAGGCTTGTACATAGTACATATCTGCCAAATTTCAATTAGATTGGTTAAGGCAGTCAGGAGATATTGGCAGTTATTAGTTGTAGCGCCCCCTATTGATGAAATGTGGGCCGCATTGTATGTTGACCTCATAATAGAGCAGGGAGGTTGGATTGTAAGTTTGGTTCAGGTTGGCTAAGGTATGCAGAAGTTATAGCATTCAGACTGAAATAGGCCAAATTTAGGTGGGATTTGGGCATGGCTAGTGGCCATAAAATAGACAAATGTCAGACTTTCTTGAATCTATTTTGATCAGCTAAGTGGACTGATCGGTTTGACACCTCATTTGTCTGATTTGGTCCAATATTGTAGGACTTGAAGGCAGAAGTCAGTTTCACAAATTATGCAAATTAGCAAAAAATCTAAGTAGGCGGAGCTTCATAGTCCAAATAGCCAGTTGGTAGAGCAAAGCTGTCTGTATCAGCAGAAAAAATAATTTCAATTATAGGACTAATAGGACAGGAGCTATGGACTGAAACGCGTTGGGGGGCGCTAGAGCGCCCCCATCTGGCTGACAGGCCTGGGTCAGAGAATCTGAGTAGCGGGTAGGAATTGACATCATATTACCAAGTTTGGTTGGTCTAGCCCTTACGGTTTAGGCTGTGCATTCAGTTTTAGGGCGCGAAAAATAATAATAATAATAATAATAATAAAAGAGAAAAATCCTAAGAAAAACAATAATGGTCCATAAGCATTTCATGCTTTGGACCCTTAATAAAAAAAAACCGTAAGAAAAACAATAATGGTCCATAAGCATTTCATGCTTTGGACCCTTAATAAATAAAAAGATAACTGCAAGCAGTGACAATCGGGTCCAAAGCAAATGGACAGAAGCAATGAATAGTAATGAAGTAAATGGCATAAAATTAAAAGTTCACTAATTATTTGAAATGAAGTATAGACTGTAATTGATTAGTAATGCATTTAAATAGTTAGAAAATAGGAAATGCTACTGAGATGATATGTAGCATTTTAACATTACCGTAGAAATGTTTTTCAAGGATAGATGAGAAACAGTAGGGAAATGTGGAGACTAGCTGTAACTGATGGCCCATGCATTTAAATAGTCAGAAAGTAGGAAATGGTACTATCATAAGATGTTACCTGACATTTTAACATTACTGTAGAAATGTTGATTAAGGTACGATAAAGAGAAAATGGTAGATGAGAAACAGATGGGAAATGTGGTGATTAGCTGTTCAAAGAAATTGCACTTGCTGCATTGTACACAGTGTTGAGAAACATTGAAGTTTGATAGATTTCTAACAGTCAAATGGCAGGAATATATAAGCAGATTAAAATATAGACTTAGATGAAGGTAAAGGTGATTCATATTTAAATGTTTAAATAAACAATAAGGAGATGTCAGCTGCATTAACCAAGGTTGGTCTTAGACATATTAGGACAGTGGCTAAATTGGAAATGAAGTACAGACTGTAACTGATGGCCAATGCATTTAAATAGTCAGAAAGTAGGAAAATGGTAGGTGAGAAAGAACGGACATGTGGTGACTAGCTGTTGGAAAAAATTGACATTGGTGTAGTGTACATCACTGAAGTTTGATACACAGGAAAGTGAAAGCAATTTAATAATATGGACTGAGATGAAGGGAAAGGTGATTAATATTTCAATATTTGAAGAGAGATAAGCTAATTTCAGCTGCATTAACCAAGGTTGATGTGTGACATATAAGGACAGTGGCTAAATTGGAAATGAAGTACAGACTGTAACTGATGGTCAATGCATTTAAATAGTCATAAAGTAGGACATGCTTCTCTGATAAGATGATACCTGACATTTGAACATTACCGTAGAAATGTTTATTAAGGTATGATAAAGGGAACAGGGTAGATGAGAAACAGAAGGGAAATGTGGTGACTAGCTGTTGGAGAAATATTGCAATTGCTGCAGTGTACACAGGCTAAAGTAACATTGAAGTTTGATAGATTTCTAAAAGTCAAATGGCAGGATTGTATAAGCAGATTAAAAATATGGACTTAGAGGAAGGGAAAGGTGATTAATATTTAAATCTTTAAATAAACAATAAGCAGATTTCAGCTGCTTTAACCAAGGTTGGTCTTAGACATATTAAGACAGTGGCTGTATTGGAAATGAAGTACAGACTGTAAATGATGGCCAATGCATTGAAATAGTCAGAAAGTAGGAAAATGGTAGATGAGAAAGAATTGACATGTGGTGACTTGCTGTTGGAAAAAATTGAAATTGCTGCAGTGTACATCACTGAAGTTTGATACATTTCTAAAAGTCTAATGGCAGGAAAATGAAAGTAATTTAAAAATATAGACTAAGATGAAGGGAAAGGTGATTATCTTACAGTATTTGATGATAAATAAGGAAATTTCAGCTGCATTAGCCAAGGTGGGTCTTAGACATATTTAGACAGTGGCCGTAGCGCCCCCATTTGACCAATCAGCACGAAAGGTGGAGGGTCTGTCTGTGGGCCAGTGATAAATCAGTGGGTTATATTTTGAGGGGATTGGATGAAGCATGCCAGAGATATAGCTGTTTGATTGAAATGGGCATGGAAATGGTTTGGCCAGCAGGTGGAGTCAGCGCTCCATTTTAGAAATGCTCTTTAATATTTTCAGACCTCCTTAAGTGTAAATGAAGTCTGATAATGTTGTATAAGGCAAATGGGTGACAAATGAAAGGAAATTAAAAATATGGACTCAGGTGAAGGGAAAGGTAACAATTCGCTGAAGGTTTTATGAGAAAGAAGGATATTTCAGCTTAATTTGCTAAGGTTGGTCTTAGACATATATAGACAGTAGCTGTAGTGCCCCTATTTGACCGATCGGCACCAAATTTGCAGGGTCTGTCTGAGGTGCAGTGGTACATTAGTGTGTCAAATTTGTTGATGATCAGACAAAGTCTGCCTCAGATATAGCTGTTTGATTGAAATGAGCATGGAAATGGTGCAGGTTTGGTGTAGTTGGTGGCCATAGCACACAGATTGGTCAAGTTATTTTTATATATTATCGATAAGGGCCGTGTTGTGATTGATCTAATACCAGAATGACCTACTTAGGCTGGACATTGTAGTAGTTATAGCAATATGTTATTTATTAAGTTTTTAAATATCACAAGGGAATGCAAATGACTATCATGGGACATTGCATATATTTTGATTTGGCATGACTCACAGATCTTGCAGGAAAAAATATTCTAACCAGTATTATGTCACTTGATCAAAAATGAGAACAAAGTAAGTTGAACTGATTTTGCAGGTTTATACAGACATGTTATATTGCTGTAGCGCCCCCGTTTGATTGATCGGCACCAAATTTGGAGGGCCCTTCCCCAATGATGTCCTACATTATATATTTAAGATTGGTGATGATTGGCTGAGGTACACCTGAGATATAGCTGTCTGATTGAAATGCGTGTGGCACCAGTATGGTTCAGGTGTGGCTGGTGGCCATACCTGATGGAAAGTATATGATTTTTTGGATAATTATATATATGGACTGTCTCCAGATTTAAATGATACCAGATTTGTGTAGGATTGGTGAAAACCCTAGGAGGCTAACAAAAAGCCCTGTTTTCAGACTTTTACAAAATAGGCAAAAAGGGCAATAGTTATGATGAAGTTCTTTATAACATTAAATTTGCCATGATCTAGTGGATAGGATTCGCAACAATTCTTAATTTAATCTTTAACAGTTCAGGAGAAATAGGCAGAAATGCAAAACTTGTTGCTGTAGCGCCCCCATCTGGCTGATTGCGGTGTCCTTAACAGGGTATGCTAAGGGTCAGGAATCAAATGTGACAGCCTGTTTTGGTTGAGATTCGGTATTGTTTAGCCTGTCAAATGGCTGCTTCAATTTGATTGGCTGATGATGACCATGATTTTATGATCAATGACTACTATGATATATGTCTGATCTCAGAATTGGTCGTAGTACGAATTTGCCAAATTTTAGTTTGATTGGTCAAGGCAGTCAGGAGATATTGGCAGTTTTTAGTTGTAGCGCCCCCTATTGATGAAATGGGGCCAGCTTTATATCTAGTCCCCAGAATGGCGCTGGGAGGAATGATTAAAAATTTGGTTAAGATTGGTTAAAGCAGAGCCAAGTTATAGCAATCAGACTGAAACTGGCCAAATTTATGCAAAGTTTGGGCGTGGCTGAAGACCATATGATACAGAAATTTCATGATTATTTTTGTAAGTCTTGATCAGCTCAGAGAACTGATTGGTTTGACACCTCATTTGTCTGATTGGGACAGACGGGGTAGGACTTGAAGGCAGAGGTCAGTTTTGCAAATTATGCAAATTAGCAAAAAATCTAAGTAGGCGGAGCTTCATAGTCCAAATGGCAAGATGGTAGAGCAATGCTGTCTGTATCAGCAGAAAAAAAAATTTCAATTGTAGGACTAATAGGACAGGAGATATGGACTGAAATGCGTTGAGGGGCCCTAGAGCGCCCCCATCTGGCTGACAGGACTGGGTCAGAGAATCTGAGTAGCGGGTAGGAATTGACATCATCTGACCAAGATAGGTTGGTCTAGCTCTTACGGTTTAGGCTGTACATTCAGTTTTACGGCAGGAAAAAAAAAATAATAATAATAAAAAGAAAAACCGTAAGAAAAACAATGGTCCATAAGCATTTCATGCTTTGGACCCTTAAATAACTGCAAGCAGTGACAATCGGGTCCAAAGCAAATGGGCAGAAGTAATGATTAGTAATGAAGTGAATGGCATAAAATTAGAAGTTCACTAATTATTGTAAATGAAGTACAGACTGTAATTGATTAACAATGCATTTAAATTGGCAGAAAATAGGAAATGCTTCTATGAGATGATACCTAACATTTAAACATTACCGTGGAAATGTTTATCAAGGTACGATGAAGGGAAAATGGTAGATGAGAAACCGAAGGGAAATGTGGTGACTAGCTGTTTGAGAAATATTGCAATTGCTGCAGTGTACACAGGATGAAGTAATATTGAAGTTTGATAGATTTCTAAAAGTGAAATGGCAGTAATATATAAGCAGATAAAAAATATGGACTTAGATGAATGGAAAGGTGATTAATATTTAAATGTTTAAATAAACAACAAGGAGATGTCAGCTGCATTAACCAAGGTTGTTAGACATATTAGGACAGTGGCTAAATTGTAAATGAAGTATAGACTGTAACTGATGGCCAATGCATAGAAATCGTCAGAAATAAGGAACATGGTAGATGAGAAAGAACGGACATGTGGTAACTAGCTTTTGGGAAAAATTGAAATTGCTGTAGTGTACATCACTGAAGTTTGATAGATTTCTAAAAGTCAAATGGCAGGAAAATGAAAGCAATTTTATAATATGGACTGGGATGAAGGGAAAGTTGATTAATATTTAAATATTTGATGACAAATAAATTAATTTCAGCTGCATTAACTAAGGTTGATCTTAGACATATTATGACAGTGGCTAAATTTGAAATGAAGTACAGATTATAACTGATGGCCAATGCATTTAAATAGTCATAATGTAGGAAATGCTACTATGATAAGATGATACTTGACATTTTAACATTACCGTAGAAATGTTGATTAAGGTACGATAAAGGGAAGATGGTAGATGAGAAACAGAAGGGAAATTTGGTGACTAGCTTTTCAAAGAAATTGCAATTGCTGCAGTGTACACAGCCTGAAGTATCACTGAACTTTGATACATTTCTAAAAGTGAAATGGCAGGAAAATGAAAGTGAATGAATATGTGATTAATCTTTGAAGGTTTGATGAAAAATAAAGAAATTTCAGCTACATTAACTCAGTTTTAGACATATTTCGACAGTGGCAGTAGCGCCCCCGTTTAACCGAATGTCACCAAAGTTTGATGGTCTATTCGTAGTCCAGTGCTATAGAAGTCAGTCAAATTTTATGAGAATTAGATGAAGTATGAATGAGATTTAGCAGACTAAATAAATTCGGTATGGAAATAGTGTGACCAGCAGGTGCAGTTAGCACTACATTTGATAAATGGTAGCATGCAGTCCCTGGTGTGGCAGTTTGACTACTGCCATTAGCAGAAGCAGCCTTAGTACACCAATATAGGATATAGTATAGAACCCTTTGGTGATGTGCCTCAGCCCAAGACAATGTATGGTTTGTGTCAGATGGTCTAAGTAGTTGGTAGAAATAGGCACCTGCATACCTAATATTTTAAGTCTAGATCATACAAGTTAAGCTTACTTTGTACTACCTCAGTGAACACATGCCGTCTTGTATATTCAAAACAACAGTGGCTTACTGCATTTGTAAAGTATTCTTGTAGACATAAGAAGCCCTAAAAGAATTTAATGGCATAAATGAAATATAGGACGAACTGCACCTGCTGGCGAATCTATAAAAAAAATCCAAAAAAGTGCAATATAAATAGAGCACCATCTCCACCTACTGGCCAATTTAATACAAAAAAGCCAAAAATCTGCAATATATACTGCCTGGCTTATAAATAAAATCTGATAATTTTCTATAAGTCAAATAGCAGAAAAATGAAAGGAGCTTAAAAATATGGACTGAGGTGAAGGGAAAGTTAATTCCTTGAAAGTATTATGAAGGATATTTCAGCTGAATTAACCAAGGTAGTTATTAGACATACTAGGACAGTGGTTGTATGGCTCCCATTTGACTGATCGCCACCAAACTTGGAAGGTCTGTCTGTAGTCCACTGATACAGAAGTGAATCAAATTTTGTAAGGATCGGATGAAGCATGCCTGAGATTTAGCTGTTTGAATGAAATGGGAATGGAAATGGTGTGGCCAGCAGGTGGAGTCAGCGCTCCATTTTAGAAATGATATTAAATGCTTTCTGACCTTCTCATTTGTAAATGAAGTCTGATAATGTTGTATAAGGCAAATTGGTGAAAAATGAAAGGAAATTAAAAATATGGACTCAGCTGAAGGGAAAGGTAACAATTATTTGAAGGTTTCATGAGGAATAAGGACATTTCAGCTGAATCTGCTAAGGTGGGTCTTACACATATATGGACAGTGGCTGTCACGCCCCCATTTGACCGATCAGCACCAAATTTGGAAGGTCTGTTTGAGGTCCAGTGCTACATTAGTGGGTCAAATTTGGTGATGATCAGATGAAGTATTCCTCTGATTTAGCTGTTTGATTGAAATGATCATGGAAATGCTGTAGGTTCAGTGTGGCTGGTGGCTATACTGTACAGGCAAGTGAAGTTATTTTTATAAATTATACATATGGGCAGTGTCCTGATTTTTCTACTACCAGATTGACCTACTTAGGCTGGACATTGCAGTAGTTACAGTAATATGTTATTAATTAAGTTTTTAAATATGACAAGGGAATGCAAATGATTATCATGGGACATTGCATAATTCTTAATTTGACATGACTCACAGAACTTGCTGGGCAAAAGATTTTAACCAGTAATATGTCACTGGATCAAAAATGAGATAAATGTAAGTTGAGCTGATTTTGCAGTTTATACAGTGATGTTATATTGCTGTAGCACCCCCGTTTGACTGATCGGCACCAAATTTGGAGGGCCCTTCTCCAGTAATATCCTACATTATATATTTAAGTTTGATGATGATTGGTTGAGGCAGGCCTGAGATATAGCTGTCTGATTGAAATGGGTGTGGCACCACTATGGTTTGGGTGTGGCTGGTGGCCATACCTCATGGAAAGTTTATGATTTTTTTAATAATTTTATATATGGACTGTCTCCTGATTTAAATGATACCAGATTTGTGTAGGTTTGGTGAAAATCCTAGGAGGATAAGAAAAAAGTACTGTTTTAAGACTTTTACAAAATAGGCAAAAATGGCAAGAGATATGATGAAGTTCTTTATACCACTAAATTTGTCATGAGCTAGTGGATAGCTTAAGCAACAATTGTCAATTTTATAATTAACAGTTCAGGAGAAATAGGCAGAAATGTGCTGTAGCGCCCCCATATGGCAGACTGACATGTCCTTTACAGGGTGGGCTCAGGGTCAGAATACAAATGTATAACCCAAATTTGGTTTGGATTGCTCATTGTTTAGCTGGTCAAATGGCTGCTTGATTTTGATTGGCTAATGGTGGCCAGGATTTTACAACTAATGACTGCCGTTTTACTTCTCTGACCTCAGGCTTGTACATAGTACATATCTGCCAAATTTCAATTAGATTGGTTAAGGCAGTCAGGAGATATTGGCAGTTATTAGTTGTAGCGCCCCCTATTGACGAAATGTGGGCCGCATTGTACGTTGACCCCATAATAGAGCAGGGAGGTTCGATTGTAAGTTTGGTTCAGGTAGGCTAAGGTATGTAGAAGTTATAGCAGTCAGACTGAAATAGGCCAAATTTAGGTGTGATTTGGGCGTGGCTAGTGGCCATAAAATAGACAAATGTCAGACTTTCTTGAACAGCTTTTGATCAGGTCAGTGGACTGATCGGTTTGACACCTCATTTGTCTGATTTGGTTCAATATTGTAGGACTTGAAGGCAGAAGTCAGTTTCACAAATTATGCAAATTAGCAAAAAATCTAAGTAGGCGGAGCTTCATAGTCCAAATAGCCAGTTGGTAGAGCAAAGCTGTGTGTATCAGCAGAAAAAATAATTTCAATTATAGGACTAATAGGACAGGAGATATGGACTGAAACGCGTTGGGGGGCGCTAGAGCGCCCCCATCTGGCTGACAGGCCTGGGTCGGAGAATCTGAGTAGCGGGTAGGAATTGACATCATATTACCAAGTTTGGTTGGTCTAGCTCTTACGGTTTAGGCTGTACATTCAGTTTTAGGGCGCGAAAAATAATAATAATAATAACTAGAAACTGCAGGCAGTTACTGAAGGGTCCAAAGGGTATGACAAGTAGGACAGGTAGGACAGGTAGGACAACAGATGGTTTGAGTAGAAGGTAGAAATCAGGATGGAGATTGTTGAGTGTCCGTCTAACAGGTCAGGAAATGTAGGACAGAATGTAGGACCCTGTGGTGTAGTGCCTGAACCTGACTGAATGCAATGTTTTGGTGAGATAGTCTGAGTAGTAGGTAGAAATCAGGATATAGACTAGTTAGTATCGGTCTAACAGGTCAGCAAATGCAGGACAGAATGTAGAACCCTGTGGTGGAGTGCCTTAGCCTGACTTAATACATGTTTTGGGTCAGATGGCCTGACTAGTTGGTAGATTTAGGGACCTTCATACCTGGTCTGGTAAGTGTAGATATTACATAGTTGCTTTTTTATACTGCCTGTGTAAACATAGGCTGTGTTGCATATTCTTAACAAAGTGCTGAGTTGCGGGAGTGTGACATGTAACAGCAGTAATATCATGCTGTATGCTATTCTAGGATGTATATTTAGACAGGAGAAAGGCTAAAAGTATTGAAGGCATTATTGAAATGGAGCGCTGACTCCACCTGCTGGCCAATTTATTATAAAATTGTAATTGCTGTAGTGTACACAGCCTGAAGAAAGATTAAAGTTTGAAAGATTTGTAAAAGTCAAATGGCAGGAGAATATAAGCAGATTAAAAATATGGACTTAGATGAAGGGAAAGGTGATTAATATTTTAATTTTTAAATAAACAATAAGCAGATTTCAGCTGCATTAACCAAGGTTGGTCTTAGACATATTATGACAGTGGCTGTAGTGCCCCCGTTTGACTGATTGCCACCAAACTTGGAAGGTCTTTTGCAGCTTGGCTGAGGCAGTCTAGTAACACAGCCGTGCATCAAATTTTGTGAGGATTGGATGAAGCATGCCAGAGATATAGCTATTTGAATGAAATAGGCATGGAAACAGTGTGGCCAGCAGGTGGAGTCAGCGCTCCATTTTAGAAATTGTATTCAATACTTTCAGGCCTTCTTATGTGTAAATTAAGTCTGATAATGTTCTATGAGGCAAATTGGTGAAAAATGAAAGTGAATAAAAAATATGGACTCAGGTGAAGGGAAAGGTAACAATTCTTTCAAGGTTTTATGAGAAATAAGGACATTTCAGCTGAATTTGCTAAGGTGGGTCTTAGACATATATGGACAGTGGCTGTAGCGCCCCTGTTTGACCGATTGGCACCAATATTGGAGGGTCTGTCTGAGGTCCCTTACTACATTAGGCCGTCAAATTTGATGAGGATTGGCTGAAGCACGGCTGAGATTTAGATGGTTGATTGAAATGAGCATGGATATGGTGCAGGTTTGTTGTAGCTGGTGGCCATAGCATACAGGTCAAGATATTTTTATGAATTATCCATAAGGGCAATGTCCTGATTGATGTACTACCAGAATGACCTACTTGGGCTGGATATTGTAGAAGTTACAGTAATATGTTATTTATTAAGTTATTAAACATCACAAGGGAATGAAAATGACTATCATTGGGCATTGCATATGTCTTGATTTGGCATGACTCACAGAACTGGCAGTACAAAATATTTTAACCAGTAATATGTCACTAGAACAGAAATGAGATAAATGTAAGTTGAACTGATTTTCAAGGTTTATACAGACATGTTATATTGTTGTAGCGCCCCCGTTTGACCGATCGGCACCAAATTTGGAGGGCCCTTCCGGACTACTATTCTACAGGATATATTAAAGTTTGGTGATGATTGGCTGAGGCAGGCCTGAGATATAGCTGTCTGATTGAATTGGGCATGGCACCTGTATGGTTTGTGTGTGGCTGGTGACTATACCTCATGGAAAGTTTATGATTTTTTTATGAATTATTTATTATGACTGTCTCCTGATTTAAATGATACCAGATTTGTGTAGGTTTGGTGAAAATCCTAGGAGGTTAACGAAATGTCTTGTTTTCAGACCAATATGAATTATGCAAAAACGCAAAGATGCAGAAGCAAGTTCTACATGTTGTTTGATTTGGCATGTCGTACTTAATTGACCGGGCAACAATTAGACTGCCATAACAGGATGGAGATTTAGCGTAGCTCTAATGTGACAGGAGATGTAGGGCAAACCGTAGAGGAGGATACTAAAAAGTCAGACAGAACTACAGGTCAGCAGATGTCAGACAGAACAGAACTTGTTTAGGTCAGATGGTTTGAGTAGAAGGTAGAAATCATGATGTAGATTGTTGAGTGTCGGTCTAACAGGTCAGGAAATGTAGGACAGAATGTAGAACCCTGTGGTGTAGTGCCTGAACCTGACTGAATGCATTGTTTTGGTCAGATGGTCTCAGTAGTAGGTAGAAATCAGGATATAGATTAGTTAGTATCGGTCTAACAGGTCAGCAAATGTAGGACAGAATGTAGAACCCTGTGGTGGAGTGCCTTAGCCTGACTGAATGCATGGTTTGGGTCAGATGGCCTGACTAGTTGGTAGATTTAGGGACCTTCATACCTGGTCTGGTAAGTCTAGATATTACAGAGTTTTCTTTTTTATACTGCCTGTGTAAACATAGGCTGTGTTGCATATTCTTAACAAAGTGCTGAGTTGCGTATTGTGACATGTAACAGCAGTAATATCATGCTGTATCATATTCTAGGTTATACATTTAGACAGGAGAAAGGCTAAAAGTATTGAAGGCATTATTGAAATGGAGCGCTGACTCCACCTGCTGGCCAATTTATTATAAAATTGTAATTGCTGCAGTGTACACAGCCTGAAGAAAGATTGAAGTTTGAAAGATTTGTAAAAGTCAAATGGCAGGAAAATATAAGCAGATTAAAAATATGGACTTAGATGAAGGGAAAGGTGATTAATTTTTTAATTTTTAAATAAACGATAAGCAGATTTCAGCTGCATTAACCAAGGTTGGTCTTAGACATATTAGGACAGTGGCTGTAGTGCCCCCGTTTGACCGATTGCCACCAAACTTGGAAGGTCTTTCTGAAGTCTAGTAACACAGATGTGCGTCAAATTTTGTGAGGATTGGATGAAGCATGCCAGAGATATAGCTATTTTAATAAAATGGGCATGGAAACAGTGTGGCCAGCAGGTGGAGTCAGCGCTCCATTTTAGAAATTGTATTCAATACTTTCAGGCCTTCTTATGTGTAAATTAAGTCTGATAATGTTCTATGAGGCAAATCGGTGAAAAATGAAAGTGAATAAGAAATATGGACTCAGGTGAAGGGAAAGGTAACAATTCTTTCAAGGTTTTATGAGAAATAAGGACATTTCAGCTGAATTTGCTAAGGTGGGTCTTAGAAATATATGGACAGTGGCTGTAGCGCCCCCATTTGACCGATTGGAACCAAAATTGGAGGGTCTGTCTGAGGTCCCTTACTACATTAGGCCGTCAAATTTGATGAGGATTGGCTGAAGCACAGCTGAGCTTTAGATGGTTGATTGAAATGAGCATGGATATGGTGCAGGTTTGTTGTAGCTGGTGGCCATAGCGTACAGGTTAAGATATTTTTATGAATTATCCATAATGGCAATGTCCTGATTGATGTACTACCAGAATGACCTACTTGGGCTGAACATTGTAGAAGTTACAGTAATATGTTATTTATTAAGTTTTTAAACATCACAAGGGAATGAAAATGACTATCATTGGGCATTGCATATGTCTTGATTTGGCATGACTCACAGAACTGGCAGTACAAAATATTTTAACCAGTAACATGTCACTAGAACAGAAATGAGATAAATGTAAGTTGAACTGATTTTCAAGGTTTATACAGACATGTTATGTTGTTGTAGCGCCCCCGTTTGACCGATCGGCACCAAATTTGGAGGGCCCTTCCGGACTACTATTCTACAGGATATATTAAAGTTTGGTGATGATTGGCTGAGGCAGGCCTGAGATATAGCTGTCTGATTGAATTGGGCATGGCACCTGTATGGTTTGTGTGTGGCTGGTGACTATACCTCATGGAAAGTTTATGATTTTTTTATGAATTATTTATTATGACTGTCTCCTGATTTAAATGATACCAGATTTGTGTAGGTTTGGTGAAAATCCTAGGAGGTTAACGAAATGTCTTGTTTTCAGACCAATATGAATTATGCAAAAACGCAAAGATGCAGAAGCAAGTTCTACATGTTGTTTGATTTGGCATGTCGTACTGAATTGACCTGGCAAGAAATGTCGATTGTAGGCTTCACCGTTCTCGAGAAATAGGCAGAAATGCAAAAGTTGTCACTGTTGCGCCCCCATCTGGCCGAGTGAGGTGTCCTTTACAGTTTAGGCAGAGGGTCAGAGCACAAATGTATCACCCAAATTTGATTTAGATTGGTCATTGAGAAGCCTGTGAAATGCCTGCTTGATTTTGATTGGCTGATGGCGGCCACTCTTTAAGGAATAATTACTGCCATTGTAGGTGACTGACCACAGGCTGCTTCCTAGTACATATCTACCAAATTTCAGTTAGATTGGCAAAGGCAGTCAGGAGATATTGCCAGTTTTTAGTTGTAGCGCCCCCTATTGACGAAATGCGGCCCGCCTCGGACCGTGTCCCCAGAATGGTGTAGGGAGGTAGCATTTCAAATTTGGTCAAGGTAGGCCAAGGCACGGCCAAGTTATAGCCGTCAGACCAAAACGGGCCAAATTTGGACATTGTTTGGGCGTGGCTAATGGCCGTAGGATATAAAAATGTCTGAATTTTGTGGATAATTCTTGATCAGCAGAGAATTCTGATTCGTCTGACACCTCATTTGTCTGATTTGGTAGGACAAGCCAGGACTTTAAGGAAAAAGTAGGATTGGCAAATTATGCAAATTAGCAAAAAATCTAAGTAGGCGGAGCTTCATAGTCCAAATGGCAAGTTGGTAGGGCTTTGCTGTCTGTATATGTAGAACAAAGAATTTCGATTGTAGGTCTAACAGGACAGGAGATATCGACCGAAACGTGTTGGGGGGCGCTAAGGCGCCCCCATCTGGCTGGCAGGACTGGGTAGGACAACCTGAGTAGTGGGTAGGAATTGACATCATCTGACCAAGTTTGGTTGGTCTAGCTCTTACAGTTTAGGCTGTACATTCAGTTTTAGGGCAGAAAAATAATAATAACTAGACATAAGAAGCCCTGAAACAATTTAATGATATTAATGAAATACAGGACGAACACCACCTGCTGGCTAATCTATAAAAAAAAAATCCAAAAAAGTGCAATATAAATAGAGCACCATCTCCACCTACTGGCCAATTTAATACAAAAAAGCGAAAAATCTGCAATATATACTGCCTGGCTTATAAATAAAATCTGATAATTTTCTATAAGTCAAATAGCAGAAAAATGAAAGGAGCTTAAAAATATGGACTGAGGTGAAGGGAAAGTTAATTCCTTGAAAGTATTATGAAGGATATTTCAGCTGAATTAGCCAAGGTAGGTATTAGACATACTAGGATAGTGGCTGTACCGCTCCAGATTGACTGATCGCCACCAAACTTGGAAGATCTGTCTGTAGTCCAGTCATACAGAAGTGAATCAAATTTTGTAAGGATCGGATGAAGCATGCCTGAGATTTAGCTGTTTGAATGAAATGGGAATGGAAATGTTGTGGCCAGCAGGTGGAGTCAGCGCTCCATTTTAGAAATGATATTAAATGCTTTCTGACCTTCTCATTTGTAAATGAAGTCTGATAATGTTGTATAAGGCAAATTGGTGAAAAATGAAAGGAACTTAAAAATATGGACTAAGGTGTAGGGAAAGGTAAAAATTCTTTGAAGGATTTATGAGAAAGAAGGACATTTCAGCTGAATTTGCTAAGGTTGGTCTTAGACATAAATGGACAGTAGCTGTAGTGCCCCCATTTGACCGATCGGCACCAAATTTGCAGGGTCTGTCTGAGGTGCAGTGCTACATTAGTGGGTCAAATTTGGTGATGATCAGATGAAGTATTCCTCTGATTTAGCTGTTTGATTGAAATGATCATGGAAATGCTGTAGGTTCAGTGTGGCTGGTGGCTATACTGTACAGGCAAGTGAAGTTATCTTTATAAATTATACATATGGGCAGTGTTCTGATTTTTCTACTACCAGATTGACCTACTTAGGCTGGACATTGCAGTAGTTACAGTAATATGTTATTAATTAAGTTTTTAAATATGACAAGGGAATGCAAATGACTATCATGGGACATTGCATATTTCTTGATTTGACATGACTCACAGAACTTGCTGGGCAAAAGATTTTAACCAGTAATATGTCACTGGATCAAAAATGAGATAAATGTAAGTTGAGCTGATTTTGCAGTTTATACAGTGATGTTATATTGCTGTAGCACCCCCGTTTGACTGATCGGCACCAAATTTGGAGGGCCCTTCTCCAGTAATATCCTACATTATATATTTAAGTTTGATGATGATTGGTTGAGGCAGGCCTGAGATATAGCTGTCTGATTGAAATGGGTGTGGCACCACTATGGATTGGGTGTGGCTGGTGGCCATACCACATGGAAAGTTTCAGATTTTGTTAATATTTCTTTATAAGGACTGTCTCCTGATTAAAATGATCACAGAAATATGAAGGTTTGGTGAAAATCCAAGGAGGTTAAGGAAAAGTACTGTTTTAAGACTTTTACAAAATAGGCAAAAATGGCAAGAGATATGATGAAGTTCTTTATAACATTAAATTTGTCATGAGCTAGTGGATAGCTTAAGCAACAATTGTCAATTTTATAATTAACAGTTCAGGAGAAATAGGCAGAAATGCGCTGTAGCGCCCCCATATGGCAGACTGACATGTCCCTTACAGGGTGGGCTCAGGGTCAGAGGACAAATGTACAACCCAAATTTGGTTTGGATTGCTCATTGTTTAGCCAGTCAAATGGCTGCTTGATTTTGATTGGCTAATGGTGGCCAGTATTTTACAACTAATGACTGCCATGATACTTGCCTGACCTCAGGCTTGGACGTAGTACATATCTGCCAAATTTCAATTAGATTGGTCAAGGCAGTCAGGAGATATTGCCAGTTTTTAGTTGTAGCGCCCCCTATTGACGAAATGTGGGCCGCATTGTATGGTGACCCCATAATAGAGCAGGGAGGTTGGATTGTAAGTTTGGTTCAGGTAGGCTAAAGTATGGAGAAGTTATAGCATTCAGACTGAAATAGGCCAAACTTAGGTTGGATTTGGGCATGGCTAGTGGCCATAAAATAGACAAATGTCAGACTTTCTTGAATATATTTTGATCAGCTCAGTGGACTGATCGGTTTGACACCTCATTTGTCTGATTTGGTTCAATATTGTAGGACTTGAAGGCAGAAGTCAGTTTCACAAATTATGCAAATTAGCAAAAAATCTAAGTAGGCGGAGCTTCATAGTCCAAATAGCCAGTTGGTAGAGCAAAGCTGTCTGTATCAGCAGAAAAAATAATTTCAATTATAGGACTAATAGGACAGGAGATATGGACTGAAACGCGTTGGGGGGCGCTAGAGCGCCCCCATCTGGCTGACAGGCCTGGGTCGGAGAATCTGAGTAGCGGGTAGGAATTGACATCATATTACCAAGTTTGGTTGGTCTAGCTCTTACGGTTTAGGCTGTACATTCAGTTTTAGGGCGCGAAAAATAATAATAATAATAAAGATAACTGCAAGCAGTGACAATCGGGTCCAAAGCTAATGGAAAGAAGCAATGAAGAGGAATGAAGTGAATGGCATAAAATTAGAAGTTCACTAATTATTGTAAATGAAGTACAGAATGTAATTGATGAGCAATGCATTTAAATTGGCAGAAAATAGGAAATGCTTCTATGAGATGATACCTAACATTTGAACATTACCGTGGAAATGTTTATCAAGGTACGATGAAGGGAAAAGGGTAGATGAGAAACCGAAGGGAAATGTGGTGACTAGCTGTTGGAGAAATATTGCAATTGCTGCAGTGTACACAGGATGAAGTAACATTGAAGTTTGATAGATTTCTAAAAGTCAAATGGCAGTAACATATAAGCAGATTAAAAATATGGACTTAGATGAAGGGAAAGGTGATTAATATTTAAATGTCTAAATAAACAATAAGGAGATGTCAGCTGCATTAACAAAGGTTGGCCTTAAAAATATTAGGACAGTGGCTAAATTGTAAATGAAGTACAGACTGTAACTGATAGCCAATGCATTTAAATAGTCTGAAAATAGGAAATGCTACTATGAACATGCAGCTTTCTGGTTTTACTCTCTTTTCCAGTGCCTTATCTTCATATCAGTGACACCATACTCACCACATCAAGTTTCCCTGCGCCCATTTTTTCGACAACCAAAGCGTTCTCTAAAGAACTCAGAGACTGCACACAGACAGTATGAACTACAAACAGATACCTGAAGTGAAATGCACCAGAAATCATCTACACACACTATAGTTTGACAGCAAAGGTACTGTGAGTAAAATGTGCTGTTGCTTGTGGATATTTATTGCTGTGATGTCTCACAATTTTTTTTGTAGTATTTATTAAGTTATTTTCAGTTTTACTCTGCAATAACAAAACATTAATGATGTGTTGTAACAGATCTGTACTACATAATATGTTACGTAATTTACAGTCATGATGCCATGGTTAAATTGATGTCAAAATGAAGGTCCAGCTTTGTTTCTGATGCCTGTGTTGACTTACACTAAATTGTATATTCAAAAGAATATTGCCATGTTGTGAGTCTTGTAGTATATATATATGAGTGCAACTATCACACTTTGTGGTCTTTATACACTGTTTATGTAAGAATGCTATGCACATCATATGCGAAATATTATGTCAATTGTGCTGGCTCAACTATTGTGGTGTCAATGTACTTTTTCAGCCTCCTCAAACAATGACACAAACCTAAATCTTTGGCTAAGACAGATCTATTTAATTGCAATTTTACAATGTGTATAGTGTTTTATATTATGTCTCTAATTAGTAATAATAAATATTATAATCATTAATACAGTCATCATTCTTAAGCATGTTAAATACACATGTAAATGTCATAATAAATTTCAATTACAGTAGGTGAAACAGGCAGTAAAGGAAATATACATACAATAAGTATTACAATGTCCTGAGCAACATTTAAGGAAAAACATACTACAATATAATGACATTATATAGTAAATGGCCATAATGTATAATATTAGCCTGCTGTATGCATGCAGTCCCTGGTGTGGCAGTTTGACTACTGCCATTAGCAGAAGCAGCCTTAGTACACCAATATAGGATAGAAAATAGAACCCTTTGGTGAAGTGCCTCAGCCCAAGACAATGTATGGTTTGTGTCAGATGGTCTAAGTAGTCGGTAGAAATAGGCACCTGCATACCTAATATTTTAAGTCTAGATCATACAAGTTAAGCTTACTTTATAGTACCTCAGTGAACACATGACATCTTGTATATAGAAAACAACAGTGGCTTACTGCATTTGTAAAGTATTCTTCTAGACATAAGAAGCCCTAAAAGAATTTAATGGCATTAATGAAATAGAGGACGAACTCCACCTGCTGGCCAATTTACAAAAAACAATTACAAAAAAGTGCAATATAAATAGAGCACCATCTCCACCTACTGGCCAATTTAATACAAAAAAGTGAAAAATCTGCAATGTATACTGCCTGGCTTATAAATAAAATCTGATAATTTTCTATAAGTCAAATAGCAGAAAAATGAAAGGAGCTTAAAAATACGGACTGAGGTGAAGGAAAAGTTAATTCCTTGAAAGTATTATGAAGGATATTTCAGCTGAATTAGCCAAGGTAGGTATTAGACATACTAGGACAGTGGCTGTACCGCTCCAGATTGACTGATCGCCACCAAACTTGGAAGATCTGTCTGTAGTCCAGTCATACAGAAGTGAATCAAATTTTGTAAGGATCGGATGAAGCATGCCTGAGATTTAGCTGTTTGAATGAAATGGGAATGGAAATGGTGTGGCCAGCAGGTGCAGTCAGCGCTCCATTTTAGAAATGATATTAAATGCTTTCTGACCTTCTCATTTGTAAATGAAGTCTGATAATGTTGTATAAGGCAAATTGGTGAAAAATGAAAGGAAATTAAAAATATGGACTAAGGTGAAGGGAAAGGTAACAACTCTTTGAAGGTTTTATGAGAAAGAAGGACAATTCAGCTGAATCTGCAAAAGTGGCTCTTAGACATAATACATTGGCTGTAGTGCCCCCGTTTGACTGATCACCACCAAACTTAGATGGTCTTTCTGTAGTCCAGTGCTGCAGGAGTGAGTCAAATTTTGTGAGGATTGGGTGAAGCATGCCTGAGATTTAGCTGTTTGAATGAAATGGAAATGGAAATGGTGTGGCCAGCAGGTGGAGTCAGCGCTCCATTTTAGAAATGCTATTTAATACTTTTAGGCCTTCTCATGTGTAAATGAATTCTGATAATGTTCTATGAGGCAAATAGGTGAAAAAAGAACATAAATTAAAAAGATGTAGCTAGTTGAAGGGAAAGGGAGCAATTCTTGGAATGATTGATGAGAAATATGATCATTTCAACTGAATTTGCTAAGGTGGGTATTAGAAATATATAGACAGTGGCTGTAGCGCCCCCATTTGACCGATCGGCACCAAAGTTGTATGGTCTGTCTGAGGTGCAGTGGTACATTAGTGGGTCAAATTTGGTGATGATCAGACGAAGTATGCCTCAGATTTAGCTGTTTGATTGAAATGATCATGGAAATGCTGTAGGTTCAGTGTGGCTGGTGGCCATAATGTACAGGCAGGTTAAGATATCTTTATAAATTATACATAAGGGCAGTGTCCTGATTAATCTACTACCAGATTGACCTACTTAGGCTGGACATTGCAGTAGTTACAGTAATATGTTATTTATTAAGTTTTTAAATATGACAAGGGAATGCAAATGACTATCATGTGACATTGCATATTTCTTGATTTGACATGACTAACAGAACTTGCAGGGCAAAAGATTTTAACCAGTAATATGTCACTTGATCAAAAATGAGATAAATGTAAGTTGAGCTGATTTTGCAGTTTATACAGTGATGTTATATTGCTGTAGCGGAAGCAGATTAAAAATATGGACTTAAATGAAGGGAAATGTGATTAATATTTAAATGTTTAAATAACCAATCAGGAGATGTGAGCTGCATTAACCAAGGTTGGTCTTAAACATACTAGGACAGTGGCTAAATTGGAAATGAAGTACAGACAGTAACTGATGGCCAATGCATTTAAATAGTCAGAAAGTAGGAAATGTTCCTATGATAAGATGATAACTGACATTTTAACATTACCGTAGAAATGTTGATTAAGGTATGATAAAGGGAAAAGGGTAGATGAGAAACAGAAGTTAAATGTGGTGACTAGCTATTCAAAGAAATTGCAATTCCTGCAGTGTACACAGCCTGAAGTATCACTGAAGTTTGATACATTTCTAAAAGTCAAATGGCAGGGAAATTAATGCAACTTAAAAATATTAATTGAGATGAAGGGAAAGGAATCTTTAAATTTTTCATGAGAAATAAGGTTATTTCAGCTGCATTAGCCAAAGTTGGTGTTAGACATATTTAGACAGTGGCCATGTCGCCCCCCTTTGACCAATCAGCACGAATGGTGGATGGTCTGTCTGTGGGCTAGTGATAAATCAGTGGGTCAAATTTTGAGAGGATTGGATGAAGCATGCCAGAGATATAGCTGTTTTATTGAAATGGGCATGGAACTGGTTTGGCCAGCAGGTGTAGTTAGCGGTACATTTGACAAATGGTATTTAGTATTTAATGTGTAGTATATCATGTGAAATATTTATAGTGTGTGTGTTTGTGTCTGTGTTTGTATATATATATGTAGTAGAGATTTGTAAACGTTTGGTGGAATTTTGGTTTTATTTTGCTGGTGAGATGGCCGACTCCACAGTGTTAAAATGTGAAGGTATGTTACAGGACTTGAAACATCGGTGATAGGCGTCAGACTTCAGAGGGTTAAGGGTGATTGTTGATTAGAAGAGCTTTGAAGTGAGTGCTGTAAGTAATTAAAGGTCAGACTGTGGAGAAGCCTGGCGCCAGGCTAGTAGGAGCCTACGTTTCGGCAAGCCTACGAGACTTCTTGGCACCTGATGTCCCCCCCCCGCCTGCACAAGCTAGTCGTCGTTTTATGAGGGCCAATGAACACATATTGTTTTGCATATGAAAGGTAGTTTCACGTCTCTAACCTTAGGTCTGCAGAGAGACGTTTCTATTATACTGTGGTTTGAGTAAAATATCGCTGTTACTAGAATCCCTAAAGCCTACGAAAAATCTCGGACGCACCTCTGGTGGAGCCCCCCCCTCACTCCCCACACGAACTCCCCGCGCCCTCATCAGCGCCAATCAACAGCTATTGTTTTGCAAATGAAAGCAAGTTTCACGGTTTCAACCTCGGTTCTCCTCAGAAACGTCTTTGTAACAGTGTGGTTTAAGGAATTGTAAAATAAATGTATATTATAATCGTAATTTGAAATAGGGCCTACAATTTAATCCCCATTTTTCTTGATTTAGTAATGGCGATTTCAGTTTATCTAAAGTATTTGAAAGAATAAATAAATGCATCTGCTTACTGTCTGTAACAATCGGTGTTAATGTATTTTTCTTTTTTTTTAAGTTCGATCAGGGCTAAAAGACAAATTAATTAATTTATATCGTTATAATTACCCTGGCATGACATTAGTGTGGTATATGCATTATAAATGTGCCAACAGACAAAACATTTTTATAAGTAATGAAAAAAAAATGGAACTTGCAACTTAGAATGTGTAAAGACCGTTAAGTCGAAGTATTTTAGTCCAAGTTAAGTCCAAGAATTTTACGGAACACAATAAAGGTATGTGCTAAAACACATTCAGCCTGTTAAAAAATGGCACAGTGCACCTTGCAGGGATACTTCGTACCAGAGCATGTGAGCGGAGCGGGCAGAATTTGGTCAGAGCGCGGAGCGGGTTTTCTAATTAAGGCTGGAGCGGTCGCTTTGTCTCGCTCTAATTTCGCTCAGATACCGCTCACACTACAATTCTGAGGCGTGCCCAAATCTACCCAGAATTTATCTGTACAATTATCAAGACTGTTACACAAATTGGCCGAGATGGAATTCGCAAAGTATTTCAGAAAGGATACTGATAAATCATACAAGTGTACTATTCTTATCAAACGTATAGATGACAAGAATGTACAGCAAGAACAACAATGTGGTGAAACTGTTTCAGTTAGTAAAGATTCACTTTGGAATCACTTTTCTCAGAAACATGAGTGTGCTACGCGAACAAGCGGAAGCCAGAGCAAAACGCGTGTAAGTTTTATATGGTTGTAGCATATCAAGTCTATAAAGTAAATTAAAGTATAAAAGCATATCAAGTAAATATTGGTAATCAAATAAATTCGTTTTGTCATTCAAAGTAGGTCTAATCAGATTTTTATTTTATTTCACGTTTTATTTTACATTTTATTTTAGAGACGTGCTGCATCAACAGAAAAAAACTGAGGAATTTAAAACGTTTTTGTATATTCTTTAGGCTATTAAACCCACTGATTCCTTTATTTATAAGCCTATTTTTGTGTGGAATGCCATTTCTAAACCTGTCCGTTGTTGCCGGTAGGTTGCTTAAAAATAAATATTTTCTGTTCTGACTGGCAATGTTGCCGTTGCTCATATTTCTTTATGACATAAGGCTTCGGTTTAAGGTGACATTTGTTAGGCATGCAGATTATTTGTTCCTGTTTTAAATTGGATCGAGCGTGGAGCGATTTGACTGGAGCGGGAGGACATTTTAGTGGAGCGAGGAGCAGTGTTGAGCGGAGCGGCTTAGTGCGAATTAGAGCAGAGGAGCGGGCGGAGCCAACAGCCTCGTGAGCCAGGAGCGGAAATTCTCACCGCTCGGCTCCGCTCACATGCTCTGCTTCGTACGTTATATGTGAAACATTGCGTAGTTATGAGCACAAAAAAACCTACTGATTACTATGTGCATCTGTTATGAGATGACACAATGCACTTTGCAAGTATACACACTGACATCGCTACGTGCGAAAAAGATTGTGTAGTTATGAGCACGCAAAAGACTATAAATTACTCCGGACGTATGTGCAATCATGTATGGGATTATGAGATGTCAACGTAAACTTCTCACGGAAACAGTTCACACGTTACATGTTTGGAGCACAGAAAAGGGCTAATTACTCAGAAACAGATTGCAGTCGAAATATATTACGGCACAATAAAGAAAACCTTCGCGTATGTATATTTCCGTATCACATTCAAGCAGTTGTATTTGATATAATAAATACAGTACATACAGTTGATGTCTGCAACAATCTGTGTGACCTTATTCAGTTGTAAAAGTTATAGCTAAAAGTTAAACTGATTTACGTACATCGGTAAAAGGACACTGGCATGATATTAGCGCGGTATATGCATTACAAATGTGTCACGCAGTAAAAACGAAATATTGCTTACTTGAGGGGTGCCAAAAATATTATACGATGTAATGTGTAAAGTTCAACCTTTTGTTATAAAAAAAATAAAAACAATGCCACAGTGCACTTTCCACGGAAACAGTTCACACGAAATGGTTTTGTACCTTTTGTGTATCTGTTTATTTTATATAATAAATGTGTATCTTCCACTTGAATGACACTGACTCTCTGTCTCCTACACACAGACATATGCTCTTTATCTTTATACTATCTGATTCTTCAAATGTATATATTCTGTGTCTAAATTTCTGGCAGCTTGCACTCATGACTCAATGATGCAACTTTTTCACATGTACCGTATGAAGTGTTTATATCAAAAATGTACATGCATGCACATGTATAAGATTGTCTGCAAAACCTAAAATTTATTTGATCATAAATTTACACAAATAGTTGTGAGAAGAACATACATCAAGTATATGTATTTGTTATATCACATATTTGTGTAATTGACAGCACGGTTAACCTAGTACATTTGGGGGTTCCACTATATTTCAAATTATGCTCTATGAAAGCACATGTATTCGATTCCTTACAACACACCGCTAGATAAACTCTTTAGTGCAGACCTGAGCTGAAGAAGTGACTTCAGGCTGGGGGGTGAGTTTGACTGAGTGACTGTGATTAATTTGCAAAACAAAAGGTGTTAATGGTGCTGGAGAGGGGGCGGGCAGCTTGTATGGGCAGTAAGGGGGGGGCTCCTCGTGAGGACAGTCTCATTTTTTCAGGAATTCTAGTGTTAAAAGAAAAAATAAACAGACCCCCAGACATCAGTTTGAAATCGATGCTAATATTTTAAGTAACCACTTAAAATGCCAAAAGTACCTTAGCCGCGTTACCCAGGCAAACAGACTTTAAGTAGCAGCTTGTAGCATAAAAGTAGAAAACGCCCATTACAAGTTGCCTTCTTTTACCGGACGGAACAACAGTAAATACCCGGTCACGTATAGTAAATAAGGTTACCTGTACAAAAGCCTTGCCTAAACCACCTTTAAAAGGAAAAATAAACACACGCGCACACATCAGTTTCAAATTGATGCCAATATTTTAAGTAACCACTTAAAGTACCAAGGTACTTATCCGCGTTACTCAGGCAAACGGACCTTACGTAGCAGCTTGTAGTATAAAAGCAGAAATAGCCCGTTACAAGTTGTCTTGTTTCACCGCACCAAACAATAGTAAATACCCGGTCACGCATAGTAAATAAGGTTACCTGTAGACTACCGACGCCTGTACCAGGCAACGGCGCTTCATCAAAGGTACCGTTTTCCTGCTTTTAGCTAGAGATGGCAATTTCGGCACCCAGGATCGATCCGTTCCGAACGCGTCCGAAACTTTTGGTCTCGATACGTAGTTTATGAAACAACGTCACACGCAAAATATATTTATTTAAAAGGAACAATTGAACAATTATAAAATATATAAATAACGTTATACAGAACATATCAAACAATTTTGAACCACATACACACACAAATTACAAAACACAGCTACTGAGCTGCATTTGAAGTACCTTCCTCATCATCATCAGCGTCAGGTTTGTTTTCAGCAGTCGGCCTGATTTTGCTGATCAGTCCGTCCTCATTTAGGAGGACAGAAAAGTCACCCGCATTAATAAAATGCTCTTCCATATCTTGTACATCATGTAAAAGATGGCACATATCCTGCTCACTGAAATAAGTCCGAATTGCAGAATTTGTTATGGTCAGTGTTTGATCTGTGCCATCTTTTGTAAGCGACACAGTCCCAGTGTAGGTCGTGTTATATGAACCACACTTCTGCATTAATTTGCAACCAATGCATCTGTGTACAGATGATTTGCCAGTAAACTCATTTTGTGCGGTTTGGCATTTTGCACACCGATGTTTGCACAAAATTTGTATGCCAGTAATAGTTCCTGACGATTCAGAAAGTGTTTCAGCGTCAGTTAGTTCATTGAATTCAGCGATTTTCAGGTCGTCAATTTCTATGATGGTGGTCGATGGAGTCCCCGACAAATATATCCGTCCCTCACGTTCTCTTGTGGATAAGTTCGTAAATTGGTAAGACTTCAGAGGTTCCACTTGAACAATCTGTTGGTCCCATAAAGTCAGCTTCAGATGTCCCGAGGAATCCCCTATTTGGAACTCCTTAAGTTCTAAGTCACTGCCATTTATGTTGACGACTTTGTTGTAGCTTCCTGGGGCCAAAATTTTCGCTTTTAGGACACCGACCTGTTACACACAGATAGAGATATATTAAATAGGACTGATCAGAAAATACTAATGTTCGGTTACTTCATAAGACATATGTATCATATCACAATTTAGTTGAATATCACTGCAGGGTCATTTACATGTATTTTATGCCGAGTTAAAAGAGGTTTTAATAAATTGCGCTAGAACAAGTTATAAACCACATAAACAAAGTAACTGGTTAATTTAATTGTACAGGCACGTTAGAAACGTATTTCTTTCAACAGAATAACGCGCTTCTCATCAATAATGTCAATCAAACAATGTATGACTACATTTCATTGTACTACTTATAAGATTATTATATCTACTTACAGTTTGCCTGGGTCCAAGTGTTTGTATTTTGGCAATGATCAGCTTTGAGCTGCTGGGAGGGATTTTAGGTAAAAAAGACAGGTTCACGACTTCCACAGTTGTGCTTCTGTTGCACAAAACGTCGAATCCTGAAGGATCTGAGTAGCCTAGAAAACATGAACATCAAGTAAATACCGGCTTGATTTAGGTTAAATAGACACTTCATTTGAAGCAGAATGTCCTGTTTTGTTTTATTTTATTTTAAGAAAATTAAGACTTACTGATACTTCGCTTGACGTTGGTCAGCTTCACCCCAGTCTTGTTTTTGGAAGCTTGCGCAAACGATGTCTGCTTTTCTTGACAAAAGCAAATAACTTTGTGGAATTCGTCCCTGCTGGTTTGAAGCAGTGCCGTGAAATATTTAGAATTGCGCTTTGACACAATCGTTGGCGACACGCAGTGCAGAAAGCCCTGCAATGTCTCGAGCTCCTGTTTTGCGATCTTAGCAGGGCTGGCCATAGCTGCAGAATGACGGACACAACTAACGGTTTTTCTCTAGAATCCCTAAAGCCTACGAAAAATCCAAGTACTAGTCTCTGCAGAACACTGACGCGAGTGGGCGGATTTCAAGCACTGGAAGTGTATTACAGTGGGCGGTTCCAAAGCGTTGTTCTGATTGGCTGAAACAATCACTGGGTGGATTTCAAGTGGAGTGGGCGGTTTCAAAGCGTTGTTCTGATTGGCTATAACGACAACTGGGCGGATTTCAAGGTAAGTATCTGATTGGCTCTGTGACGGGACTTTCTGGAGACGTGTAGAAACAGCGTTCAGAAACAATGGCGGCGGATCGGATGCAGTACATGACCCAGGTAAGTAAATGTCTATTTAGTTATACGTATTGTTTTTGATTATATGCTTATAATTATTTCTGATAATATTTCATTAAAATGGCACCTCGCAATTCGCGTTTCTAAATGGCCGACTCGCCATTATTCATTTTGTTTGCTTACGTATGTGTGTTCCATATCTCTACCCTGATGATATGATTTATTTATTTATATTTTAAATCTCATGAAGGATAGAGGATCTTCAAAGATTGTTTAGGAAAACGATTAATTTAAGTATTTAATCATTTATTCTCGTTGCTGTATATGTGTAGGGATATTCACTAGGCTAAGATTCTGTGTAATTTTTATGTAATCCCTGCATTTTTGTTTTCAACAAGCATTTTTTTTTACGTATTTATGCATATGTATCTTCTGTAACAAATGTTTGATAGGTTAAATTGATCCGACTGAAATAAGAATCTGAATTGCGGATATGTTTTGAAGTGTGCAAGTAAATAGAATCCTGCTATATTAATTGGAATCTGTAATGTGTCAAATATTGATTTTTTTCCTGGGATAAAGAAGAGCCTGACCGAGTGAAAGACACTAATGTCTCTCACTTATTGTTTCCTTTTAAAAAACAGAGCACCATAATCTACACAGTACAATCTGTACATGATCCCAGGACCAGTAGGTCATGAATGATGTAGTTTCCATTTCCCAGGTTCAGCAAATGCAGCAACAGATATTATGTTACTGAAAATTGCTGTCTGTGTGTTGGTCTTCTAAAAAAATACGCATTAAACCATTATAGGTGTCATCTTAACCAATAGATCACATAAAATGCTTTAATTATAACCTTTTTTATATATAAACATTTTTAATCGTAATGTATGAAACTCTGAACATTATTAGATTAATTTTGTTAAAATAATTAAGCTAATTAAGTTAATAATTAAGAATATTATCATTAAGCACTGCATATTTTGTCTTTGCAGCATGTCACTGTTCAGGTTAAGGACCATCCAGTGCCTCAACCTCAAAGAATTTGTGAAAATTCAAATCTGTTTTCTTGCCCATTTTGCACTTTGGACAAGTACAATCCAAAGGAGTATAATTCTGTTGCAGTCCACATTGCTTCCCATAGGACAAGGGCGGTTGAGTATGGTGGTGAGTGGTTGGTCTTGTTATGTTTTTCAGTTCATTCATAATGGCCAATGAACATCTATTAACATGATGCTTTTAATCTGTTTTAGATTATATCATATATAGCTGCACCCTTGGATGCCGTGGGAGGACTACACATTTTCACTGCTGTCTGTGTACATGCAGCTGTATATGTAAACAAAGGTGATCTGCAAAAGCATCATTGCCGTCACCATTCCATTGTTGCTGAGCCTCCCGCCGGCCACCCAACAGAGCCTCCCGCCGGCCACCCAACAGAGCCTCCTGCCGGCCACCCACCAGTACCTCCCTCTGGACATCCAACAGAGTCTCCCGCCGGCCATCCACCAGGGCAACCTGATCAAGCACTCATACCATGCCAAAAAGCTGTCCATAGAAAGCAAGTAACTGTTGAATGTCCTCACTGTAGAATGAGCCTAAATAAGAAGAATCTTAAACAACATGTGGCAAGAAAACATCAGGTTGTTACAGTAATTGTACAGTAAAAGTAATTGTTGTGCAGTGTTTTTGTCTTCACTTTCTGAATGTGTAATTGGATGATGCAAATTATGATGCAATTATACAGAACCTGCATAATATTTAAAATATAACATCGTACAACAGATATTGAATGATTTTAAATTGCAACAAAAATATTTAACTTACCGAAATTTTAAATTAGTTATTTAGTTTTTAATACAGATTAAAAGTATAGATTAAAAAGTATAAAACAGTTTAAGTATAACTATGAACAAGATAGAAAAAAAATTGCACATATGACTCTATACACTCAATGGCCACCTTGCTAGTAGCAGGCTGGACCCCCTTTTACTGTATACAGTGACAAGTCCACATCACAGTTGAATTAAACGTTGAAATCACACAGCACAAGACTTGGCATGAAAAACAACGTATAAACCACAACCTAGGCAGGTAAAAGTAACTCATGTAAAAGATAAAAATATAAAGTGCTTAGAAGTGTAAGGTGTAATGAGTGGTAAACCTTACACTTACGTAAAGTGGTAAGGTAATTAAGCATCAATTTAGAGTAGTCGTGAAGGGGCGTTTTAGTGGCAGCCATTTCGTTTATTGGTTTCCCTGAGCTAGATTAACAGAGAGACAGGGACTTGTTTTGATTGGCTGACGTAAGTGACCACTCCCACCTGAAGCAAGGCTTGTCCTGTGCATTTTATTTCTGGATTTGCAAGAGGTAAGTCGCTACATATATGTAATGCTTTTATTAGTTTGTTGACGCTTTGCTTTTTTAATTATAGGTGATTTATTTTGTGGTCCTCAGTTTTTTAAAACATGTTTTTGTTCGGTGTTAGGCAATAGTGTTTGAGCAGGGTAAGCGTTCGTTTAGGTAGTGTGAAATGCGCGACAGACCTGTTTCTGTGGCAGCCATTTTAGGTATCTTTTACATTTGCGCTTTACATTATCCCCGTTCTTATACGCTTACGTTTTAAAGTGGTATATTTTGTAATGCAGCAGATAAGGATTTGGCAGCAGTAGAACACGTGTAAGTGGTCAAAATTAATCTTGGTTTAGAAGCGCAAAGTATGTTTTAAACGCTGTGTGTCTGTGGCATGTCGTACTTTTGTGTTTTAGCATTTATAATTACGGTAGACGTAATTGCATATGTGTAATGCTATGTTTTTATTCGCTTGTTGACGCTTTGCTGTTTTCCAATTGTAGCTGATTTATTTTGTGTTAAGGTTTTTTAAAAACATTTTTAGTTTGATGTTAGGCAATAGTGTTTCAGCAGCGTAATCGTTTGTTCCATCGGTGTTAACTGCGTCACAGAAAGCTCTTTCTGTGGCGGCCATTTTAGGTATCTTGTTTTTGATTAGCATGTACATTTGCGCGTTACATTATCCCCGTCCTTACACGGTTATGTTTTGAAGTAATATATTTTGTAATGCAGCAGATAAGGATGTGGCAACAGTAAATCACGTTTAAGTGGTCAAATTAAGTTTGGTTCAGAAGCGCAAAGTATGTTTTAAACGCTGTGTGTCTGTGGCATATCGTACTTTTGTGTTTTAACATTTATAATTATGGTAGACGTAATTACATATGTGTAATGCTATGTTTTTATTCGCTTGACGCTTTGCTGTTTTCTCACTGTGGGTGGTTTATTTTGTGTCAAGGTTTTTAAAAACATATATATAATTTATTAAATAAATTTAATAATTAAATGCGCCACAAAGCTGTTTCCGTGTCGGCCATTTTAGATGTCTTGTTTTTGCTGAGCATGCGCACATGTACGGAATACAAATGTATTTTGTATTTTTTTACTCTTTCTCTTTTTGCAGTCTTTAGATCCGTCAGGGTTCATTTCACTGCATGTTGTACTGGTTATATCTATGTATGTGACAAAGAATCTTAATATTTAAATCTTGAGTGGGATCACTATCCGGTAATCAATTTACAATAAAATATACTTTTATTTAGTTCACAACATTAAATTGTCTGAAGGCGCTTCACTCTATCCCCATCTATGTAGCCATATATTGTAAAGTAACATATTTTGCAATTCATCCGATAAGGATTCGGCAGCAGTACATTACGGTTTTACCGTAAGTTGCATGCTAAACTTCCATAGTGTTTACGTCGTAGTTGTAGACTTGTAAAGTAAGGCAATAACTGCTTGGTTACTACTGCAGCAGTTCACGGTAAATACAGACAGAATTAACCGGCAAGGAGCCATGCCTGCGTGTTTAGGAACTGAAACAGTACGAAAACAGATACAGACCGGTGTGAAACAAATGTATGTGAGGCTGCATTACATCGCAGCGATGTTTGTATGGTGCACTTTTGTCATTCCTCTCAGTCGATGTGAATTTACTACGTATATTTTACAGTAAAAATGTAATATGTATTTTACTAGTAATGTAAGCCGTTATGAAAGAAACTTAATGTTAAAGGACTGCTTGGAATGCTACAGTAAAAAATGTTTGTGGTATCCATGTTTCGTATAGTAATGAAATGTATACACATGTCAGTTAAGTCATACATCTTGTCTTTATAGACTTTGAAGAGGTCTGTCGACAGAGGGATCAAAGGTGAATATTTTGAAGCTGCTGTCTACCACCAGTTGTTTGAGAATGACCGTGGAGAAGGTTTCAAGTGTACATGGTGTTTTAAATAAAGACTGACTATTGAGAAATGTTGATGCTATGAAAGTCATCTGTCACTTTTCTCTACAGATTTCTGCTGGAGAAAGACATTTCCAAGGAGAAAGTGATAAACGGTATGCTTTGTGCACTTCGAGAAGTGAGCATTGCCACTACATCAGTTTGCTATAGAAATAGAAGCTTAATATGTTAGTTGTTAAAATCTTATCTATCTGATTTAAGGTAACCCAGGGTTTTGGGTTACAATTTACTACCTGGAAGACTATTCCATATTTCAGCAGTATGCTGTAAATGCATTTGCTGTAGGAAGAGAAGCATAGTATTTTATAGGTGATTGTTATTGCTTAATATGTTATAGTTGGTAATCTTATCTAGGTCTGATTTAAAGGAACCTAGGGTTTTAGTTTGTGCTACAGTAGTACGAAGACTTTTCTGTACTGTAGGTACATGCTGTGTTAAAAAAAAAAGTGCTTCCTTAAATTTAATTTAAAATATTAAAATTAAGACTTGTTTATACAACAGCACATTGAATATATAGTGGCAGAGGTGCTTTTTCCTCAATATGGTAAATGGCCATGATATTGATTTTAAGGTATATTTGTGTCTGTGAGATTAGTAATTTGTAGCATTTGTAATAAATCGCATTGTAGTGACAGGAAAAATTGAAATACATGTGAGAAACCCATCCGTTCGTGTTGAGGTGAAGCTTATGTAATATTGTTTTGCAGTGTGACTTCACAGGTAAGTGTGTCATTTTAACAATGAAAGTCATGTTAGAGATTGATTGTAGGATAAGGATTGTAATGCTTCATAAAATGTTTAGTGTGTAAATTGTGGTTTACTGTCCAGACACTTCAATATTGATTTAGCTGCATCACTGATTCTAAGTAGCTGAGATGTGTCAGTGTACATAGTTCTCACAGAAAAACAGCATTGTAATTGCTTTAAGTAATGCATATCAATTAAACTTAGTTTTGTGATAACTGATAATTACTGAGTCACCACACACTGCACAACCATAAAATGTTTTCTACATGTAACCCATATGGAACACTGTTGGAAACTGGCAGAAGAGAAGACGCTATGAAGTTCCATCCAAGGAGGAACAACTTGACAGATGCATCATTCAAGCAGTTCATAAAATGTTTAGTGTGTAAATTGTGGTTTACTGTCCATACACTTCAATATTAATTTAGCTTCATCACTGATTCTTAGTAGCTGAGATGTGTCAGTGTACATAGTTCTCACAGAACAGCATTGTTATTGTTTTAATACATATCAATCAAAATTAGTTTTGTGATATCTAATAATTACTGAGTCACCACACACACTGCACGAGCATAAAATGTCTTCGACATGTAACCTGTATGGAACACTGTTGGAAACTGGCAGAAGAGAAGACGCTATGACGTTCCATCCAAGGAGGAACAACTTGACAGATGCATCATTCGAGCAGTTGTTTGAGGTGGTACTTTGCTGATGGTAACTCAGTGGTACCTTGCTTGTTGGGGATTTGAACCTGTGATTTTAAATTACAAGTGTACATCCCTAGCTATTAGGAAGTATAATTGAGATGTCAGTGCAAAGTAAGGTTGTAAGCAGGTGTGCCTTGTGTTGTCCCCCCCCCTTGTTCATTTGCAGATGCCTCGCACCAAGGCGTCCAAGCGTTCAGCAGCAGCGAAGAAGAGGCTGATGGACCGGCGGCGAGCTGCTGATAGTTTTGATGTGGCTATGACCGATGACGGGGTTACGTCTTTTCCCCCCTACCGGAATACCAAAAAGATCACGACTGTGACTTTCCCGACGAGCCACGACCAACAACCTGAGCAGGCCGTACAGCCGCGGCCTGACTCTGTCATGGCTATGACTGACGGGGTTATTTCTTTTCCCCCCTACTGGAATACCAAAAAGATCCAGACTGTGACTTTCCCGACGAGCCATGACCTCCAGGTTCCCACCCTGGGTGCCATTTGTAGGACTGATGACGAGTTGTATATGCCTTCTTTTTATAAAGACAAGGCTTTGACTGACGAGGTTGTGCAGCCACCTCCTAAAAGAAAGGCTGCAGCTATACAACCATCTAAACGACCATCTAAAAAACCATCCATGAGACCATCTAACTCAGCACTTGAAGTGTCAAACTCTGTTCCAAACAATTGTCCAAAGCGTTGTCCGAAGCGTTGTCCGAAGCGTTGCCGTTTGGCAAAAACATTGGCGAAACCCTTGGCGAAACCCTTGGCAAAACCCTTGGCAAAACCCTTGGCAAAACCCTTGCTAATGTCTGAACAACAAAGTGCCCTGGCTCAACAGCAGCATATGAACCCTGTAACTGTCTGTGCACCTACTCATTTTCCTCAGGCACGTACTGTGAGAGGCTCCTTCCATCAAGGACACCCACGATTTGGAGTCAACAGTAACAAGCAATGTGTTGCTAATAGTTTGATTGCTATAGTGACGTGTAAGGTAAAGAATGTTTTAACCTGGTCAGTCACAGACATTGATCAAGTGCTGCTGAATGGAGATGACCTCTACACCACCATCAGAGATGCTGGGAGAATTGGAGATGCTTCTGGGTATCTGTTTGTGAGAGATCTACCAACTGAGTACACATTGAATGGTGATAAATTTGAAATAAACTACCATGATGACATGTTTGTTGGCTTGTTTGGTGTGAGTGAATATGGAGATATGTGCAACATTCTCATGTCAGCTGATCAAGCGGTAAGAAGAGTATTCTCACTGTATGATGCGTGTCTTTTTACTCTTAAAGTAAATACATGTGCCATCATTAAGCAAGGGTCATGGTATGTGGTGATCGACTCCCATTCCCGACGAGGAGATGGAGCAAGCGACGCATCAGGCAGAAGTATATTGGTGTACCACTCTAACATAGATTCTTTGCTAGACCATGTGAATACCCTAGGACTGTCTTTAGATGCAACAGGGGAACAGTTTGAGATTACAGCTGTGAGTGTGACCAGTCGAAGCATCCTGCAGCAGCATCCAGATGGTAATTCCTCAGTCACCAGTCTCAACCAGCCTACCAGCATGTCAGACCATCCAGACGGTAACTCCTCAGTGACCAGAGTCAAGCAGTTTGCCAACATGTCAGAGAGCCAATATGGTTTGGTAAGGCCAAATGTGACAGACGATGCACAACCTGAGGTTGATATGCATGTGAGCAATGAAGGTGATGTAGTATTCATCAGTGAGCTATGCAATGAGCAGTTTTTGTTCAGTCCTTTGACAACACAGCAGCAAAGAAGCCTTTCCTGTAAGCTTGGTGTGGTGTATATTGATCATGGTCATGTAAACATGGCTGCACAGTTTCCAATGGGTGACCCTTGCAGAACGGTACCTATTACTGGTGATGGTAACTGCTTTTTCAGATCTCTGGCTTTTGCTATTACTGGAAATGAGAAAGAACACAGGAAAATTAGACGTGCTATTGTTGGTCACATACTAAAAAATCAATCCAGGTATGTTGCTTGTCTTAGGGAAGGTCACTCTTCTGTCACTGAGTATGTCACTGCATCACGGATGAAATATGTTGGTACTTGGGCATCTGAGGTAGAGATTCAAGCTGCCGCTGATCTGCTTGGTGTGCATATTTTCACATTCTCCAATAACAAATGGTTGAAGTACTCCACATGTATTGGTTCTGATCCGAGAGGTATGTACCTGAAACATTGTAATGAGTCACACTATGAGGCTGTAACTTGTGTGAAAGGGCGTGATACTGAGGGTTGTGCCAGACAATGCTCTGAAATTCACAATACAGCATCTGAAATGGCATCAAGTCGACGAAAACTGGAACGAGGCAAAAGACGGTATGAAGAAAGTATGGTGTACAAGGAGGAACAACTTGAGAGAAGCATAAAGCGCTACCATGAGGATGAAGTGTACAGAGAACATGTGAAACAGTCAAGTGTAAGTAAGTACGCAACAGACTTGGGTCACCGCAAACATATACAGCAGTCAAGTGTGAGTAAGTATGCGATAGATAATGAACACAGGCAACGTGTGCAGCAGTCGAGTGTGAGCAAGTATGCGACAGATAATGAACACAGGCAACGTGTGAAGCAGTCGAGTGTGAGCAAGTATGCGACAGATAATGAACACAGGCAACGTGTGAAGCAGTCGAGTGTGAGCAAGTATGCGACAGATAATGAACACAGTCAACGTGTGAAGCAGTCGAGTGTGATTAAGTATGCAACAGACACTGAACACAGGCACCGTGTGAAGCAGTCAAGTATGCAGAAGTATGCAACTGACATTGAACACAGGCAACGTGTAAAAGACTGTATGGTTCGTAAGCATGCCACAAATGAAAGTTACAGAGAAGCTGTGAAGAAACAGAAATTTGAAGCCTACCATTGTAATCCAGTATACCAATCAGCTCAGAAGCAAAGTTGCAGTAATAGATATAAGACAGACAGCTGTTATGCCACTGCAGTGAAAAGCAGAAATACTGGAAAACGGACTAAAGAGAAGGATAACAGAAAAGACATTAAGTATGTGATTGAACAGTTTAGACAGAAAATAACTAAAGGCCCAGAATACATTTGTTCAGTGTGTCATCGATTGCTATTTAAACACCAAGTTCTGATTTGCAAGAAAGATGAGTACTTCAAAAAATCACAGGCAATTGCGTTAGTGGCATCACAGTGTATAACTGAGACATACTTGCATAAATGTGTAGATATGTGTTCTGATGATTGTAGCAGTGTTATTGGCTCTAGAGGTTCCTTGTGGATCTGCCACACGTGTCACAGAAAGATTCTTGATGGGAAACTGCCAGCAGAGAGTGTTGCAAACAATCTAGCTTTAGACCCAGTCCCTGTAGAGTTACAGCGTCTAAATTCACTGGAACAACATCTGATTGCTATGCATATTCCTTTCATGAGAATTGTCTCTTTGCCAAAAGGTGGACAAAATGGTGTTCATGGTCCTGTGACTTGTGTCCCATCTAGTGTTCCAAATGTAGCTGAAGTTTTACCAAGAGTCAACAATGATGACCTTATGATTCGTGTAAAGTTGAAGCGGAAGTTAACTTACAAAGGGCATTACAAATATGAATTTGTGCATCTAGAAAAAATAAAGAAGGCTTTGGTGTATCTTACAGAAAATAACCAATTTTACAGCAATGTGCAGTTTAACAATGACTGGATCAATCCCCTGCAGAAAACTAAAGAAATACTTGGTGATGTAAGTGACATACATGCAAATGAAGACTGTAATGAAAATAACATGGAGGATGAGGAAATGGATGAAACTATGCATGATAGACAACAACATGGCATGTATATGGATACGTGTCTTCAACCTGTAGACATAGCACAAGAGATCTTGGATCAGCACTTTGATGGAATCATGTCTATGGCACCTGCAGAAGGAAACAATCCAGTGAGGCTTCTAACTGATGAGTCAAATGAAGCTAAATGTTTTCCAGTCCTATTCCCAAAAGGAACAGGTACTTTTCATGAGAGAAGGAAGGAAAAACTGACACTGTGTAGGTATTTAAATACAAGAATTCTTAATGCAGATGGACGTTTTGGAAAAAACTTAGACTATATATTTTATGGGCAGTATTTGTCTGAGCTTCAGCAGGTTGTGTCAAATGTGTCAATTGCTGTGAGAAAAGGCTATGATGCACGGGATAAGTGTCCTGTCACATCAGAAACTTTGACAAATAAGGAGGCTCTACAAAAGATGTTCAATTTTGATGAAGGTTATAAATTTCTAAGACCAATCAGAGGCACCCCTGTTTTTTGGCAAAGTGTTCAGAAAGATTTGTTTGCGATGGTAAGACAGCTTGGTATTCCCACATGGTTTTGCTCCTTTTCTTCTGCTGATTTACGTTGGACAGAAATGATAACAGCAATCTTCAAACAAGATGGCATAGATGCATCAAGTGCTGAGCTCGACTGGTCAGAAAGGTGTGCACTGTTGAAAAACAATCCTGTGACAGCTGCCAGAATGTTTGACTATCGATTCCACTGCTTCCTGAAAGATGTCATCATGTCAGAAGCACAACCCATTGGCAAAATAGTTGACTATTTCTACAGAATAGAATTTCAGCAACGGGGATCACCTCACACTCACTGTTTGTTTTGGGTGGAAGATGCACCTAAGGTTGGCAAAGATGATGAAGATGAAGTATCAGCTTTCATTGATCACTATGTGACATGTGAAATGCCAGAGGGTAACGATGAAATGCATGAAATTGTATGTAGTGTACAGCAACATAGTAAGAGGCACTCAAAAACATGCAAGAAAAAAGGGAAAACTTGTAGATTCAATTTCCCACGTCCTCCAAGCAACAGAACATTTGTGTCATCATGCAAACTTGGAGATGGTGAGACAGACGGACAGCCCCTGAAAAAAGAAGTAGCAGATGCTATAATGAAAAAAGTGAAGGATGCTGTACTAAACCCTGAGGCCAACTATGACTCTGTTGATTCCTTATTTAGTACAATTGGTATCAGTCAGGAAATATTTGAAGCTGCGTACTCAAGAATCACAAAGAAAACTACCATTGTTCTTAAGAGGAGACCATGTGAAGTGTGGGTGAACCAATATAACAGAGACCTTTTACGCTGTTGGAATGCAAATATGGACATTCAGTTTGTGGTTGATGCATATTCATGTATTGTGTACATCATTTCCTACATTTCCAAAGCTGAGAGAGAGATGGGACTGCTACTGGCTAATGCTCAGAAAGAGGCCACCCAGCAAGGTAACCTTGATGCAAAAGAAGCTCTTCGGCAACTTGGCAGCGTTTTCCTACACAATCGTGAAGTTTCAGCTCAGGAAAGTGTTTATCGTCTGACTAACATGAGGTTGAAAGAGGGATCACGAAAGGTGCAGTTTATCCCAACCGGAGAAAATGTGGTAAAAATGAGCCTTCCATTGAACGTCATACGGAAGAAAGCTGAGTGTGAGAATGAGGATGAACAAGGAATTTGGATGAACAGTATCACTGATAGATATAAAGCCAGACCAGAAACAGAAGCGTTTGCAGGAATGTGCCTGGCGACATTTGCATCTGAGTACAGAATACTATCTAAGTCTCAAAGCTCATGCCCTGGAAGTGTGCAGTTGGACAGAAAATTAGGATTTGTGAAAAAAAGGACACGCACAGATGGAGCTGTTGTTCGGTATGCTCGCTTTTCACCCACAAAGGACCCAGAAAAATATTACTACAGCATTTTGCAACTTTTTCTGCCACATTATTTCGATGCACAGTTAAAACCTTCTACTTTTGGCAGTTACCAGGAATTCTATGAGACTGGTTGTGTCAAGTTTGTTGATGATGAATTGCATTCAGTGAAACTGGTTGTGGAGTCAAACATGTCAAGTTTTGAAAAGGAATCACGTGCAATAGACAAAGCTCAGGAAGACCTACAGCTGCATGGTGCAATGGAAGATGCTTGGGCAGAGATTTGTCCAGAGACTGAACGTGAACGGTTAGAGTGTCTTGCCAGCAAATGCAACATTACACCAGAAATGAGAGAAAAACGTGATGAGATACCAGATTTGTTACCAAGACTGAGTCGCTATATGTTACATGACAATCCTTGTGGTATGTCCAGGCAGGAAGCGTTGGCTTTGCTTCGCTCACTGAATAACAAGCAATCTGAGATTTTTTACAAAATACGAAACTGGTGTTTACTGAAGGCGCGTGGTGAAAACCCAGAACCATTTCATGTATTCATATCTGGACCTGGAGGTGTGGGCAAGTCAGTCTTGATCAAAGCAATACAGTATGAGGCAGCTCATGTCTTGCGTCAGTTGTCACATAATCCAGATGAGACACATGTGTTACTGACTGCTCCAACTGGAGTTAGTGCTTACAACATAAAAGCTGCAACAATACACACCTGTTTCCATATTGCAACAGATGTAAAGTTGCCATATGAACCACTTGGAGATGAAAAAATAAATTCATTGAGAGCTGAACTGGGAAACCTGCAGATATTGATTATAGATGAAATTTCAATGGTTGATCACAAGCTGCTTGCGTATATTCATGGCAGATTAAGACAAATCAAACAAATTGGAGATTATTCTGCTTTTGGAAATGTTTCAATCATTGCTGTTGGAGATTTCTACCAACTTTGTCCTGTGAAAGGGAAAGCTTTGTATACTGAGGGTAAAGGTGTGAATCTATGGCAGAATCATTTTGCTATGGTGGAGCTCACTGAAATTATGAGACAGAAAGATATGGAGTTTGCACAGTTGCTGAATCGACTAAGGAAACGCAAAAGGGGTGATGCAATGCTGGAGGAAGACATTGCTATGCTGAAACTACGTGTGACAGGCGAAGGACAAGACAGTACTGGTCTTCATATTTATGCAACCAATGATGAAGTTGATCAGCATAACTACCATATGCTGCGGAAGATCTGCTCAGACCATGTCATCATTCATGCTCAGGATTTTGAAAGGGTTGCTGCAACTGGCAGACTGGAAAGGAAACATGGACATCATGCCAATGTTCAGAAGACATGTCTCCCAGAATCACTACATGTAGGTGTCAATGCACGAGTAATGCTGCTGAAAAACATTGATGTTTCAGACGGCCTGGTAAATGGTGCATTTGGTACAGTCAGTGACATCTGCTTTGATACTGATGAGGATTTTCCATCAGAGATATACATCACATTTGACAATAAAGCAGCTGGAAAGTCACTCAGGGGAAAGAAGCCATGCCTCAAAGTAGGGTTGGACAAAGCTACACGAATCAAACCAGAGGAGGAGAGAGTGACAAACAGTGGTGGAACACGAAGGCAGTTTCCACTGAAATTAGCTTGGGCTTGTACAGTACACAAGGTACAAGGTCTGACAGTGGATAAGGCTGTTGTATCACTAAAGAAGATATTTGCAGCTGGACAAGCGTATGTAGCATTAAGCCGTGTGACTTCTCTGGAAGGCCTCATAATAGAAGACTTTAAGGAGACTGCTATATATGCAAAACAAGACATTGAGACTGCAATGCAAAGCATGCCTGCGTTTATTGATCCTGTCATGGAAGTGCCATCATCATGCAAAATTCTCCTACATAATGTTGAAGGACTTACCTGTCACCTGGATGACCTAAAGCAAGACAGAAGGTATATGGAAGCTGATATCATCTGCTTGACAGAGACATGGTTAAATTTGGAGGAAGACACAGAAGATGTACAGCTGCCTGGATTTTCATACCATGGGAAGCCCAGACATCAGGCATATGATGGTAGTGATGCTATCTTTGCTGAACTGAAGAAGCAACAACATGGTGGTGTGGGTTTGTATTATAAAGAACATACCAACTGTACTGTGACTGATGTGCAGTGTGTCAACATTGAGTGTGTGCAGTTCAGTGTGGGCCTACTAAGAACAACAGTCTTGGTACTATACAGACCACCCTCATATAATCTGACAATCTTTCAGAAGAACCTGATGCAGTTGATCACTCGGTTGGACAGTGTGGAAGGTGGAAAAATCATCATGGGCGACTTCAATGAAAATCTTTTGCAAGTGAGTACAATTGCTAATTTTATGGAAGAACAGGGGTATGCTCAACTTGTGAAAGAAGCAACCACTGGGAAAGGCACTTTGATTGATCATGTGTATGTGAAAGACATTGTGACTAACAGCATCTTTGTTTCAGTAATGCCAACATATTTCAGCCATCATGAATGTGTAGTGCTACATTATCTATAAGAAACTGTATAAATAAACAAAAAAAATTGTCATGCAGTGAATCATTTGGCAGCAAGTACAATTGCTAATTTTATGGAAAAACATGGGTATGCTCAACTTGTGAAAGAAGCAACTACTGAGAAAGGCACTTTGATTGATCATGTGTATGTGAAAGACATTTTGACTAACAGAATTTTTGTTTCAGCAATGCCGATGTATTTCAGCCATCATGAATGTGTGGTGCTACATTATCTAGCCATCAGTAGCTACCACTGGGGTTGCCAGTAGGCTGTGGGCGGCTAAGACTGGGGTTGGCCTTCAGAACGCTGCAACTGGGTCTCAGAGGTTAGCAGTGGAGCTGGTGTTTCAGGGCTTGGCATTTAGCCTGAGGCTGATGTTGGGCTTTGGGGGTTGGGGTCGACCTTGAGGTGCCTGTTGCTAGGCCTGCACCTGGTACCATGCTTTAGGTGGCTGCAGCTGGGCTTCAGTGAGCTGGTACTAGGGCTGAGGCAGGGGGGACTAAAGCTGGACATGGCGGCCTGTTGCTGGGGAGTAGTATGAGGTGGGCTGATTGGGTTACCACTAGGCATAGGACTAAGGTTACGGGAGGGTCACTAGCGCTAGGCATAAGGGGGCTAGGATGGGGCACCTGGCACTAGGGGCTGGTGTGGGGGCTATGGGAAGATTAGGACAGAGCAAGCAATGTGGGCTTTGAAAAGGGAGGTAATGTGCTCTGTCAAGTACCTCACAACAGCAGTATCCCAAAATTTTGAAATGCTATAAATTAAAAAAAAAGAATTTTTAGATATCCTGCAATATATTTGATTATTCATAAAAATTATTCTTGTATACATAAGAAATTATGTGTTGTGGGCCAGTACACTGCACTGAACCTTTTTACAAAGCACCACACCTTTCAAAAATGTAAATGTATAGTTTTGTATACAACATGTTAGCTACCACTAAGCATAGGCTAATCTTAGGGGAGGGGTGTTGGGCTTCAGCTTCTGGGACAGGGGGCCTAGGGCTGGGGCTGGGTGGGAAGCAGGGGAGGATGGGGCATCTGGCACTGGGGGTGGGTGTGTGGGCTAGGGGAAGATTAGCACAGAGGACACAACATGGGCTTGTAAAACGGAGGTAATGTGCTCTGTCAAGTGCCTCACAACAGCAGTATGCCAAACTTGTTGATGGTATGAATTTTCCACAAAAACATAAATAATTTTAGATGTCCTGTGATTTAATTGACTATTCATGAAATGCATTATTGCCTATATAGAAATTTTGTGTTGTGGGGCAGTACAGTGCACTGAACCTCTTTACACAGCACCACACACTTGGAAAATGTAAATGTGTAGTTGTTTATATAACATAGAATATATAATTACAATGAATTAAAAGTAAGGAAATGAAGAAGTACCATCAGATGTAGACAGTACCAAACTAATGTCTTGTACTGCAAAACATGCTAAAAAGACAGAATTTCACAGAGCACGGCTTTGATCAAAAAGAATGGTGAGAGGGCGAACAGGCACAGACCATCTATGGGCTAAGGTAAGACCATATACTGACGTCTGTCTGTATAGTGTTGTACAGTGTACTTTCATACTGTAAAAGGAAATGTTGCAGATATGTACACTGACTGTATTATGGTATTATGTATATGATGCATTTTTTGCAGTAATGTGTATGTTTTGTGTCCTTCTTCAAACAGCTAAAATGAAGTAACACTAAACAGTCATACATGTGGATGACCTAAAATCTAACTGGGAAAGCTGGGCAGTGAGTGTGAGACATTTATCTAGACACAGTGGATGTGCCATGACTGGGTGGGCAAAGCAAAGGTGCGTCAGTGACAGTTTTCTCACTTAACATGGGCATGTTAGTTAAAACATGCCAGTTTGCAGTGTATGAGCTTATAAATTGTGTAACTAAGTATTGTCAGAAATCGCTACTACATTGTTATATTTCAGATTTTAACCTGCCTTCTCCTATGTATAACCTCAGGTCACTAAGGCACAACTGTCATGTGCTTCCCTGATGATCAAGCTAAGTCACATCTGTCTGTCCAAGCTCTGCTATACTGCATCCTTCGTCATACAGCTGTACATTGGGAGTGTGACACATCACACTGAATGCTACATGGTCAGAGGAGCAGGCGCTGACCTTGTGAGTTTGCCTTTTTCAGAGGTTTCTTCCTCTTTGGTGTAGTTCTAGTTTTACTCTGTCAGTGTTTGTCTAACTTACATGCCAGTTTATGCCTTTAATCTTTTCCAGCACCTGCTGTTGATGACACTGACCACATGCCCACCACATCAAGTTTCGTTAACACATCACACTGCCTGGTACGTTGGAACAATTAGATGCGCTGGCCTGGTGAGTTTACCGCTTTGAAAGATTATTTTGTCTGTGAAGTAGTTTTACTTTACAACTGCAAGTGTCTGATTGGCTGACATGCAGCTTTCTGGTTTTACTCTCTTTTCCAGTGCCTTATCTTCATATCAGTGACACCATACTCACCACATCAAGTTTCCCTGCGCCCATTTTGTCAACAACCAAAGCGTTCTCTAAAGCACTCAGAGACTGCACACAGACAGTATGAACTACAAACAGATACCTGAAGTGAAATGCATCAGAAATCATCTCCACACACTATAGTCTGACAGCAAAGGTACTTTGAGTAAAATGTGCTGTCGCTTGTGGATGTTTATTGCTGTGATGTCGCACAATTTTTTTGTAGTATTTATTAAGTTATTTTCACTTTTACTCTGCAATAACAAAACATTAATGATGTGTTGTAACAGTTCTGTACTACATAATATGTTACATAATTTACAGTCATGATACCATGGTTAAATTGATGTCAAAATAACGGTCCAGCTTTGTTTGTGATGCCTGTCTTGACTTACACTAAATTGTATATTCAAAAGAATATTGCCATGTTGGGAGTTTTGTAGTATATATATATATGAGTGCTACTATCACACTTTGTGGTCTTTATACACTGTTTATGTAAGAATGCTATGCACATCATATGCAAAATATTATGTCAATTGTTCTGGCTAAACTATTGTGGTCTCAATGTACTTTTTCAGCCTCATCAAACAATGACACAAACCTAAATGTTTGCCTAAGACAGATGTATTTAATTGCAATTTTACAATGTGTATAATGTGTTTTCCATTATGTCTCTAATGAGTAATAATAAATATTATAATCATTAATACAGTCATCATTATTAAGCATGTTAAATACACATGTAAATGTCAGAATAAATTTCAATTACGGTAGGTGAAACAGGCAGTAAAGGAAATATACGTACAAAAAGTATTACAATGTCCTGAACAACATTTAAGGAAAAACATACTACAATATAATGACATTATATAGTAAATGGCCATAATGTATAATATTAGCCTGCTGTATGCATGCAGTCCCTGGTGTGGCAGTTTGACTACTGCCATTAGCAGAAGCAGCCTTAGTACACCAATATAGGATAAAATATAGAACCCTTTGGTGAAGTGCCTCAGCCCAAGACAATGTATGGTTTGTGTCAGATGGTCTAAGTAGTCGGTAGAAATAGGCACCTGCATACCTAATATTTTAAGTCTAGATCATAAAAGTTAAGCTTACTTTATATTACCTCAGTGAACACATGCTGTCTTGTATATTCAAAACAACAGTGGCTTACTACATTTGTAAAGTATTCTTCTAGACATAAGAAGCCCTAAAAGAATTTAATGTCATTAATGAAATAGAGGACGAACTCCACCTGCTGGCGAATCTATCAAAAAAATCCAAAAAAGTGCAATATAAATAGAGCACCATCTCCACCTACTGGCCAATTTAATACAAAAAAATGAAAAATCTGCAATATATACTGCCTGGCTTATAAATAAAATCTGATAATTTTCTATAAGTCAAATAGCAGAAAAATGAAAGGAGCTTAAAAATATGGACTGAGGTGAAGGGAAAGTTAATTCCTTGAAAGTATTATGAAGGATATTTCAGCTGAATTAGCCAAGGTAGGTATTAGACATACTAGGACAGTGGCTGTACCGCTCCAGATTGACTGATCGCCACCAAACTTGGAAGATCTGTCTGTAGTCCAGTCATACAGAAGTGAATCAAATTTTGTAAGGATCGGATGAAGCATGTCTGAGATTTAGCTGTTTGAATGAAATGGGAATGGAAATGTTGTGGCCAGCAGGTGGAGTCAGCGCTCCATTTTAGAAATGATATTAAATGCTTTCTGACCTTCTCATTTGTAAATGAAGTCTGATAATGTTGTATAAGGCAAATTGTTGAAAAATGAAAGGAACTTAAAAATATGGACTAAGGTGTAGGGAAAGGTAAAAATTCTTTGAATGATTTATGAGAAAGAAGGACATTTCAGCTGAATTTGCTAAGGTGGGTCTTAGACATAAATGGACAGTAGCTGTAGCGCCCCCATTAGACCGATCGGCACCAAATTTGCAGGGTCTGTCTGAGGTGCAGTCCTACATTAGTGGGTCAAATTTGGTGATGATCAGATGAAGTATGCCTCTGATTTAGCTGTTTGATTGAAATGATCATGGAAATGCTGTAGTTTCAGTGTGGCTGGTGGCTATACTGTACAGGCAAGTGAAGTTATCTTTATAAATTATACATATGGGCAGTGTCCTGATTTTTCTACTACCAGATTGACCTACTTAGGATGGACATTGCAGGAGTTACAGTAATATGTTATTTATTAAGTTTTTAAATATGACAAGGGAATGCAAATGACTATCATGGGACATTGCATATTTCTTGATTTGACATGACTCACAGAACTTGCAGGGCAAAAGATTTTAACCAGTAATATGTCACTGGATCAAAAATGAGATAAATGTAAGTTGAGCTGATTTTGCAGTTTATACAGTGATGTTATATTGCTGTAGCACCCCTGTTTGACTGATCGGCACCAAATTTGGAGGGCCCTTCTCCAGTAATATCCTACATTATATATTTAAATTTGATGATGATTGGTTGAGGCAGGCCTGAGATATAGCTGTCTGATTGAAATGGGTGTGGCACCACTATGGTTTGGGTGTGGCTGGTGGCCATACCTCATGGAAAGTTTATGATTTTTTTAATAATTTTATATAGGGACTGTCTCCTAATTTAAATGATACCAGATTTGTGTAGGTTTGGTGAAAATCCTAGGAGGATAAGAAAAAAGTACTGTTTTAAGACTTTTACAAAATAGGCAAAAATGGCAAGAGATATGATGAAGTTCTTTATACCATTAAATTTGTCATGAGCTAGTGGATAGCTTAAGCAACAATTGTCAATTTTATAATTAACAGTTCAGGAGAAATAGGCAGAAATGTGCTGTAGCGCCCCCATATGGCAGACTGACATGTCCTTTACAGGTTGGGCTCAGGGTCAGAATACAAATGTATAACCCAAATTTGGTTTGGATTGCTCATTGTTTAGCTGGTCAAATGGCTGCTTGATTTTGATTGGCTAATGGTGGCCAGGATTTTACAACTAATGACTGCCATTTTACTTCTCTGACTTCAGGCTTGTACATAGTACATATCTGCCAAATTTCAATTAGATTGGTTAAGGCAGTCAGGAGATATTGCCAGTTTTTAGTTGTAGCGCCCCCTATTGACGAAATGTGGGCCGCATTGTATGGTGACCTCATAATAGAGCAGGGAGGTTGGATTGTAAGTTTGGTTCAGGTAGGCTAAGGTATGGAGAAGTTATAGCATTCAGACTGAAATAGGCCAAATTTAGGTGGGATTTGGGCATGGCTAGTGGCCATAAAATAGACAAATGTCAGACGTTCTTGAATATATTTTGATCAGCTCAGTAGACTGATCGGTTTGACACCTCATTTGTCTGATTTGGTTCAATATTGTAGGACTTGAAGGCAGAAGTCAGTTTCACAAATTATGCAAATTAGCAAAAAATCTAAGTAGGCGGAGCTTCATAGTCCAAATAGCCAGTTGGTAGAGCAAAGCTGTCTGTATCAGCAGAAAAAATAATTTCAATTATAGGACTAATAGGACAGGAGATATGGACTGAAACGCGTTGTGGGGCGCTAGAGCGCCCCCATCTGGCTGACAGGCCTGGGTCGGAGATTCTGAGTAGCGGGTAGGAATTGACATCATATTACCAAGTTTGGTTGGTCTAGCTCTTATGGTTTAGGCTGTACATTCAGTTTTAGGGCGCGAAAAATAATAATAATAATAATAATAAAAGAGAAAAATCCTAAGAAAAACAATAATGGTCCATAAGCATTTCATGCTTTGGACCCTTAATAATAATAATAAAAGAGAAAAATCCTAAGAAAAACAATAATGGTCCATAAGGACTTCGTCCTTTGGACCCTTAATAAAGATAACTGCAAGCAGTGACAATCGGGTCCAAAGCTAATGGAAAGAAGCAATGAAGAGGAAAAAAGTGAATGGCATAAAATTTGAAGTTCACTAATTATTTGTAAATGAAGTACAGACTGTAATTGATGAGGAATGCATTTAAAATTGGTAGAAAATATGAAATGCTACTATAAGATGATATCTAACATTTAAACATTACTTTTGGAAATGTTTATCAAGGTACGATAAAGGGAAAAAGGTAGATGAGAAACAGAAGGGAAATGTGGTGACTAGCTGTTGGAGAAATATTGCAATTGCTGCAGTGTACACAGGCTGAAGTAACATTGAAGTTTGATAGATTTCTAAAAGTCAAATGGCAGGAATTTATAAGCAGATTAAAAATATGGACTTAGATGAAGGGAAAGGTGATTAATATTTAAATGTTTAAATAAACAATAAGGAGACGTCAGCTGCATTAACCAAGGTTGTTGTTAGACATATTAGGACAGTGGCTAAATTGTAAAAGAAGTATAGACTGTAACTGATGGCCAATGCATTTAAATAGTCAGAAAATACGAAATGCTACTATGAGATGATAGCTAACATTAAAACATTATTGTGGAAATGTTTATCAAGGTATGATAAAGGAAAATGGTAGATGAGAAACCGAAGGGAAATGTGGTGACTAGCTGTTGGAGAAATATTGCAATTGCTGCAGTGTACACAGGCTGAAGTAACATTGAAGTTTGATAGATTTCTAAAAGTGAAATGGCATGATTCTATAAGCAGATTAAAAATATGGACTTTGAAGAAAGGAAAGGTGAATAATATTTAAATGTTTAAAAAAATAATAAGGAGATGTCAGCTGCATTAACCAAGGTTGGTCTTAGACATACAGTATTAGGACAGTGGCTAAATTTGAAATGAAGTACGGACTGTAACTGATGGCCAATGCATTTAAATAGTCAGAAAGTAGGAAATGCTTCTATGATAAGATAATATCTGACATTTTGAACATTGACTTTGATATGTTGATTAAGGTACGATAAAGGGAATATGGTAGATGAGAAACAGAAGGGACATGTGGTGACTAGCTGTTGGAAGAAATTGCAATTGTTGCACTGTACACAGCTTGAAGTATCTCTGAACTTTGATACATTTCTAAAAGTGAAATGAAATGAAAATGTCAATAATCTTTGAAGGTTTGATGAAAAATAAATTTCAGCTGCATTAACTATTAATACATTTTGACAGTGGTAGAAGCGCCCCATTTAACCGAATGTCACCAAAGTTAGATGGTCTATTCATAGTCCAGTGCTACAGAAGTGAGTCAAATTTTGTGAGATTTCGATGAAGTATGAATGAGGTTTAGCAGACTTAATGAATTCGGTATGGAAATAGTGAGGCCAGCAGGTGGAGTTAGCGCTACATTTGATAATTGGTAGCATGCAGTACCTGGTGTGGCAGTTTGACTACTGCCATTAGCAGAAGCAGCCATAGTACAACAATATAAGATATAATATATAACCATTTGCTGAAGTGCCTCAGCCCAAAAGAATTTGTTTTTTGTGTCAGATGGTCTAAGTAGACGGTAGAAATAGGCACCTGCATACCTAATATTTTAAGTCTAGATCATACAAGTTAAGCTTACTTTATAGTACCTCAGTGAACACATGCTGTCTTGTATATTAAAAAAAACAACAGTGGCTTACTGCATTTGTAAAGTATTCTTCTAGACATAAGAAGCCCTGAAAGAATTTAATGCTATTAATGAAATACAGGACGAACTACACCTGCTGGCTAATGTATAAAAAAAATCCAAAAAACCGCAATATAAATAGAGCACCATCTCCACCTACTGGCCAATTTAATACAAAAAAGTGAAAAATCTGCAATATATACTGCCTGGCTTATAAATAAAATCTGATAATTTTCTATAAATCAAACAGCATAAAAATGAAAAGAGCTTAAAAATATGGACTGAGGTGAAGGGAAAGTTAATTACTTGAAACTATTATGAAGGATATTTCAGCTGAATTACCCAAGGTAGGTATTAGACATACTAGGACAGTGGCTGTACTGCTCCAGATTGACTGATCGCCACCAAACTTGGAAGATCTGTCTGTAGTCCAGACTTACAGAAGTGAATCAAATTTTGGAAGGATCGGATGAAGCATGCCTGAGATTTAGCTGTTTGAATGAAATGGGAATGGAAATGTTGTGGCCAGCAGGTGGAGTCAGCGCTCCATTTTAGAAAAGATATTAAATGCTTTCTGACCTTCTCATTTGTAAATGAAGTCTGATAATGTTGTATAAGGCAAATTGGTGAAAAATTAAAGGAAATTAAAAATATGGACTCAGCTGAAGGGAAAGGTAACAACTATTTGAAGATTTCATGAGGAATAAGGACATTTCAGCTGAATCTGCTAAGGTGGGTCTTACACATATATGGACAGTGGCTGTCACGCCCCCATTTGACCGATCGGCACCAAATTTGCAGGGTCTGTCTGAGGTGCAGTGCTACATTAGTGGGTCAAATTTGGTGATGATCAGATGAAGTATGCCTCTGATTTAGCTGTTTGATTGAAATGATCATGGAAATGCTGTAGGTTCATTGTGGCTGGTGGCTATACTGTACAGGCAAATGAAGTTATCTTTATAAATTATACATATGGGCAGTGTCCTGATTTTTCTACTACCAGATTGACCTACTTAGGCTGATCATTGCAGTAGTTACAGTAATATGTTATTAATTAAGTTTTTAAATATGACAAGGGAATGCAAATGACTATCATGGGACATTGCATATTTCTTGATTTGACATGACTCACAGAACTTGCAGGGCAAATGATTTTAACCAGTAATATGTCACTGGATCAAAAATGAGATAAATGTAAGTTGAGCTGATTTTGCAGTTTATACAGTGATGTTATATTGCTGTAGCACCCCCGTTTAACTGATCGGCACCAAATTTGGAGGGCCCTTCTCCAGTAATATCCTACATTAGATATTTAAGTTTGATGATGATTGGTTGAGGCAGGCCTGAGATATAGCTGTCTGATTGAAATGGGTGTGGCACCACTATGGTTTGGGTGTGGCTGGTGGCCATACCTCATGGAAAGTTTATGATTTTTTTAATAATTTTTTATAGGGACTGTCTCCTGAATTAAATGATAACAGATTTGTGTAGGTTTGGTGAAAATCCTAGGAGGATAAAAAAAAGTACTGTTTTAAGACTTTTACAAAATAGGCAAAAATGGCAAGAGATTTGATGAAGTTCTTTATAACATTAAATTTGTCATGAGCTACTGGATAGCTTAAGCAACAATTGTCAATTTTATAATTAACAGTTCAGGAGAAATAGGCAGAAGTGCGCTGTAGCGCCCCCATATGGCAGACTGACATGTCCTTTACAGGGTGGGCTCAGGGTCAGAGGACAAATGTACAACCTAAATTTGGTTTGGATTGCTCATTGTTTAGCCAGTCAAATGGCTGCTTGATTTTGATTGGCTAATGGTGGCCAGGATTTTGCAACTAATGACTGCCATGATACATATCTGACCTCTGGCTTAGACATAGTACAAATCTGCCAAATTTCAATTAGATTGGTCAAGGCAGTCGGGAGATATTGGCAGTTTTTAGTAGTAGCGCCCCCTATTGACAAAATGGGGCCAGCTTTATATCTACTCCCCAGAATGGCGCTAGGAGGTAGGATTTCAAATTTGGTTAAGATCAGCTAAAGCAGGGCCAACTTATAGCAGTCAGACTGAAACTGGCCAAATTTAGGTGGAGTTTGAGCGTGGCTGAAGGCCATATGATACAGAAATTTTATGATTATTTTTAATAAGTCTTGACCAGCTCAGAGAACTGATTGGTTTGACACCTCATATGTCTGATTTGGACAGACGGGGTAGGACTTCAGGCCAGAAGTAGGATTTGCAAATTATGCAAATTAGCAAAAAATCTAAGTAGGCGGAGCTTCATAGTCCAAATGGCAAGATGGTAGAGCAAAGCTGTCTGCATCAGCAGAAAAAATAATTTCAATTGTAGGACTAATTGGACAGGAGATATGGACTGAAACGCGTTGGGGGGCGCTAGAGCGCCCCCATCTGGCTGACAGGGCTGGGTCAGAGAATCTGAGTAGCGGGTAGGAATTGACATCATCTTACCAAGTTTGGTTGGTCTAGCTCTTACGGTTTAGGCTGTACATTCAGTTTTACGGCAGGAAAAAAATAATAATAATAATAATAATAAAGATAACTGCAAGCAGTGACAATCGGGTCCAAAGCTAATGGAAAGAAGCAATGAAGAGGAAAGAAGTGAATGGCATAAAATTAGAAGTTCACTAATTATTTGAAATGAAGTACAGACTGTAATTGATGAACAATGCATTTAAATTGGCAGAAAATATGAAATGCTACTATGAGATGATATCTAACATTTAAACATTACCTTGGAAATGTTTCTCAAGGTACGATAAAGGGAGAAAGGTAGATGAGAAACAGAAGGGAAATGTGGTGACTAGCTGTTGGAGAAATATTGAAATTGCTGCAGTGTACACAGGCTAAAGTAACATTGAAGTTTGATAGATTTCTAAAAGTCAAATGGCAGGATTATATAAGCAGATTAAAAATATTGACTTAGATGAAGGGAAAGGTGATTAATATTTAAATATTTAAATAAACAATAAGGAGATGTCAGCAGCATTAACCAAGGTTGGTCTTAGACATATTACGACAGTGGCTAAATTGCAAATGAAGTTCAGACTGTAACTGATGGCCAATGCATTTAAATAGTCAGAAAGTAAGAAATGGTACTATGATAAGATGATACCTGACATTTTAACATCACCGTAGAAATGTTGATTAAGGTCCAATGAAGGGAAAATGGTAGATAAGAATCAGAAGGGAAATGTGGTGATTAGCTGTTGGAGAAATATTGAAATTGCTGCAGTGTACACAGGCTAAAGTAACATTGAAGTTTGATAGATTTCTAAAAGTCAAATGGTACAATTCTATAAGCAGATTAAAAATATGGACTTAGATGAAGGGAAAAGTGATTAATACTTAAATGTTTAAATAAACAATAAGGAGATGTCAGCTGCATTAACCAAGGTTGATGTTAGACATATTATGACAGTGGCTAAATTGTAAATGAAGTACAGATTTTAACTGATGGCCAATGCATTTAAATAGTCAAAATGTAGGAAATGCTACTATGATAAGATGATACTTGACATTTTAACATTACCGTAGAAATGTTGATTAAGGTACGATAAAGGGAATACGGTAGATGAGAAACATAAGGGAGATGTGGTGACTAACTGTTCAAAGAAATTGCAATTGCTGCAGTGTACACAGCCTGAAGTATCACTGAACTTTCATACATTGCTAAATGTGAAATGGCAGGAAAATGAAAGTAAATTAATATGTGTTTAATCTTTGAAGGTTTGATGAAAAATAAAGAAATTTCAGCTGCATTAACTATTAGTTTTAGACATATTTTGACAGTGGCAGTAGCGCACCTGTTTAACCGAATGTCACCAAAGTTTGATGGTCTATTCGTAGTCCAGTGCTATAGAAGTCAGTCAAATTTTATGAGAATTTGATGAAGTATTAATGAGATTTAGCATAGTAAATGAATTCGGTATTGAAATATTGTGGCCAGCAGGTGCAGTTAGCACTACATTTGATAAATGGTAGCATGCAGTCCCTGGTGTGGCAGTTTGACTACTGCCATTAGCAGAAGCAGCCTTAGTACAACAATATAAAATATAATATAGAACCATTTGGTGAAGTGCCTCAGCCCAAAAGAATGTGTGGTTTGTGTCAGATGGTCCAAGTAGATGGTAGAAATAGGCACCTGCATAACTAATATTTTAAGTCTAGATCATACAAGTTAAGCTTACTTTATAGTACCTCAGTGAACACTTGCTGTCTTGTATATTTAAAACAACAGTGGCTTACTGCATTTGTAAAGTATTCTTCTAGACATAAGAAGCCCTAAAAGAATTTAATGGCACCTGCTGGCGAATCTATAAAAAAAATCCAAAAAAGTGCAATATAAATAGAGCACCATCTCCACCTACTGGCCAATTTAATACAAAAAAGCAAAAAATCTGCAATATATACTGGCTGGCTTATAAATGAAATCTGATAATTTTCTATAAGTCAAATAGCAGAAAAATGAAAGGAGCTTAAAAATATGGACTTAGGTGAAGGGAAAGTTAATTCCTTGAAAGTATTATGAAGGATATTTCAGCTGAATTAGCCAAGGTAGTTATTAGACATACTAGGACAGAGGTTGTATGGCTCCCATTTGACTGATCGCCACCAAACTTGGAAGGTCTGTCTGTAGTCCACTGATACAGAAGTGAATCAAATTTTGTAAGGATCGGATGAAGCATGCCTGAGATTTAGCTGTTTGAATGAAATGGGAATGGAAATGGTGTGGCCAGCAGGTGGAGTCAGCGCTCCATTTTAGAAATGATATTAAATGCTTTCTGACCTTCTCATTTGTAAATGAAGTCTGATAATGTTGTATAAGGCAAATTGGTGAAAAATGAAAGGAAATTAAAAATATGGACTCAGCTGAAGGGAAAGGTAACAATTATTTGAAGGTTTCATGAGGAATAAGGACATTTCAGCTGAATCTGCTAAGGTGGGTCTTACACATATATGGACAGTGGCTGTCACGCCCCCATTTGACCGATCAGCACCAAATTTGGAAGGTCTGTTTGAGGTCCAGTGCTACATTAGTGGGTCAAATTTGGTGATGATCAGACAAAGTCTGCCTCAGATTTAGCTGTTTGATTGAAATGAGCATGGAAATGGCGCAGGTTTGGTGTAGTTGGTGGCCATAGCATACAGGTAGGTCAAGCTATTTATATAAATTATCCATAAAGGCCATGTCCTGATTGATCTACTACCAGAATGACGTACTTCGGCTTGATATTTTAGTAGTTATAGCAATATGTAATTTTTTAAGTTTTTAAATATCACAAGGGAATGGAAATGACGATCATTAGGCATTGCATATATCTTGATTTGGAATGACACACAGAACTTGCAGGACAAATGATTTTTATCAGTAATATGTGACTGAAACAGAAATAAGAACAATGTAAGTTTAGCTGATTTTGCAGTTTATACAGTGATGTTATATTGCTGTAGCGCCCCCGTTTGACTGATCGCCACCAAACTTGGAAGATTTGTCTGTAGTCCAGTCATACAGAAGTGAATCAAATTTTGTAAGGATCAGATGAAGCATGCCTGAGATTTAGCTGTTTGAATGAAATGGGAATGGAAATGGTGTGGCCAGAAGGTGTAGTCAGCGCTCCATTTTAGAAATGATATTAAATGCTTTCTGACTTTCTCATTTGTAAATGAAGTCTGATAATGTTGTATAAGGCAAATTGGTGAAAAATGAAAGGAAATTAAAAATATGGACTAAGGTGAAGGGAAAGGTAACAATTCTTTGAAGGTTTCATGAGGAATAAGGACATTTCAGCTGAATCTGTTAAGGTGGCTCTTAGACATAATACAACATTGGCTGTAGTGCCCCCATTTGCCCGATCACCACCAAACATAGATGGTCTGTCTGTAGTCCACTCCTGCAGGAGACAGTCAAATTTTGTGAAGATTGGGAGAAGCATGCCTGAGATTTAGCTGTTTGAATGAAATGGAAATGGAAATGGTGTGGCCAGCAGGTGGAGTCAACGCTCCATTTTAGAAATGCTATTTAATACTTTTAGGCCTTCTCATGTTTAAATGAATTCTGATAATGTTCTGAGGCAAATGGGTGAAAAATGAACAGAAATTAAAATATGGACCTAGTTGAAGGGAAAGCAAACAATTCTTTGAATGTTTGAAGAGAAATAAGGACATTCCAACTGAATTTGCTAAGGTGGGTCTTAGAAATATATAGACAGTGGCTGTAGCTCCCCCATTTGACCGATCGGCACCAAAGTTGGAAGGTCTGTCTGTGGTCTATGGTTACATTAGCTGGTCAAATTTTATGAGGATTGGATGAAGAATGCCTCAGATTTAGCTGTTTGATTGAAATGAGCATGGAAATGGTGCAGGTTTGGTGTAGTTGGTGGCCATAGCATACAGGTAGGTCAAGTTATTTTTATAAATTATCCATAAGGGCCGTGTCATGATTGATCTACTACCAGAATGACCTTCTTGGGCTGGACATTGTAGTAGTTATAGCAATATGTTATTTATTAAGTTTTTAAATGTCACAAGGGAATGCAAATGACAATTAGGCATTGCATATTTCTTGATTTGGCATAACTAAGAGAACTTGCAATACAAAAGATTTCAACCAGTCATATGTCACTGGAACAGAAATGAGATAAATGTAAGTTGTACTGATTTTGCAGGTTTATAAAGACATGTTATATTGCTGTAGCGCCCCCGTTTGACTGATCGGCACCAAATTTGGAAGGTCTGTCTGTAGTCCACTGATACAGAAGGGAATCAAATTTTGTTAGGATTGGATGAAGCATGCCAGAGATATAACTGTTTGATTGAAATGGGCATGGAAATCATTTGGCCAGCAGGTGGAGTCAACACTCCATTTTAGAAATGCTATTTAAAACTTTTAGGCCTTCTCATGTGTAAATGAAGTCTGATAATGTTCTATGAGGCAAATGGGTGAAAAATGAACAAAAATTAAAAATATGGACCTAGTTGAAGGGAAAGGGAACAAATCTTTCAATATTTGATGAGAAATAAGGACATTTCAGCTGAATTTGCTAAGGTGGGTCTTACACATATATGCACATTAGCTGTAGCGCCCCCATTTGACCGATCGGCACCAAATTTGGAGGGTCTGTCTGAGGTGCAGTGGTACATTAGTGGGTCAAATTTCGTGAAGATCATATGAAGTATACCTCATATTTAGCTGTTTGATTGAAATGAGCATGGAAATGTGGTAGGTTCAGTGTGGCTGGTGGCCATACTGTACAGGCAGGTGAAGCTATCTTTATAAATTATACATAAGGGCAGTGTCCTGATTGATCTACTACCAGAAAGACCTACTTTGGCTAGACATTGTAGTAGTTATAGTAATATGTTATTTATTAAGTTTTTAAATATCACAAGGTAATTCAAATGACTATTATGGACTATCTTGATTTAGCATGACTAACAGAACTTGCAGGACAAATGATTTTAACGAGTAATATGTCACTTTATCAAAAATGACAACAATGTAACTTGAACTGATTTTGCAGGTTTATACAGACATGTTATATTGCTGTAGTGCCCTGTTTGACTGATTGGCATGAAAATTGGAGGGCCCTTCCCCAGTAATGTCCTACAATATATATTTAAGTTTCGTGATGATTGGCTGAGGCACGCCTCAGATATAGCTGTCTGATTGAAATGGGTGTGGCACCAGTATGGTGTGGGTGTGGCTGGTGGCCATACCACATGGAAAGTTTCAGATTTTTTTAATATTTCTTTATAAGGACTGTCTCCTGATTAAAATGATCACAGAAATATGAAGGTTTGGTGAAAATCCAAGGAGGTTAAGAAAAAGTACTGTTTTAAGACTTTTACAAAATAGGCAAAAATGGCAAGAGATATGATGAAGTTCTTTATGCCATTAAATTTGTCATGAGCTAGTGGATAGCGTAAACAACAATTGTTAATTTTATAATTAACAGTTCAGGAGAAATAGGCAGAAATGTGCTGTAGCGCCCCCATATGGCAGACTGACATGTCCATTACAGGGTGGGTTCAGGGTCAGAGTACAAATGTAGAACCCAAATTTGGTTTGGATTGCTCATTGTTTAGCCAGTCAAATGGCTGGTTGATTTTGATTGGCTAATGGTGGCCAGGATTTTACAACGAATGACTGCCATGATACTTGTCTGACCTCAGGCTTGTACGTAGTACATATCTGCCAAATTTCAATTAGATTGGTCAAAGCAGTCAGGAGATATCAGCAGTTTTTAGTTGTAGCGCCCCCTATTGACGAAATGTGGGCTGCATTGTATGGTCACCCCATAATAGAGCAGGGAGGTTGGATTCTAAGTTTGGTTCAGGTAGGCAAAGGTATGGAGAAGTTATAGCAGTCAGACTGAAATAGGCCAAATTTAGGTGTGATTTGGGCGTGGCTAGTGGCCATAAAATTGACAAATGTCAGACTTTCTTGAAAAGCTTTTGATCAGGTCAGTGGACTGATCGGTTTGACACCTCATGTGTCTGATTTGGTCCAACAGTGTAGGACTTGAAGGCAGAAGCCAGTTTCACAAATTATGCAAATTAGCAAAAAATCTAAGTAGGTGGAGCTTCATAGTCCAAATGGCAAGTTGGTAGAGCAAAGCTGTCTGTATCAGCAGAAAAAATAAATTCAATTGTAGGACTAATAGGACAGGAGATATGGACTGAAACGCGTTGAGGGGCGCTAGAGCGCCCCCATCTGGCTGACAGGACTGGGTCAGAGAATCTGAGTAGCGGGTAGGAATTGACATCATCTTACCAAGTTTGGTTGGTCTAGCTCTTACGGTTTAGGCTGTACATTCAGTTTTAGGGCAGGAAAAAAATAATAATAATAATAATAATAATAATAATAATAATAATAATAATAATAATCCTAAGAAAAACAATAATGGTCCATAAGCATTTCATGCTTTGGACCCTTAATAATAAAGATAACTGCAAGCAGTGACAATCGGGTCCAAAGGAAATGGACAGAAGCAATGAATAGTAATGAAGTGAATGGCATAAAATTAAAAGTTTACTAATTATTGTAAATGAAGTATAGACTGTAATTGATGAGCAATGCATTTAAATAGTCAGAAAATAGGAAATGATACTATGAGATGATGATACGTAACATTTTGAACATTACCTTAGAAATGTTTATCAAGGTACGATAAAGGGAAAAAGGTAGATGAGAAACAGAAAGGAAATGTGGTGACTAGCTGTTGGAGAAATATTGCAATTGCTGCAATGTACACCGGCTGAAGTAACATTGAAGTTTGATAGATTTCTAAAACTTAAATGGCAGAAATTTATAAGCAGATTAAAAATATGGACTAAGATGAAGGGAAAGGTGATTAATATTTAAATGTCTAAATAAACAATAAGGAGATGTCAGCTGCATTAACCAAGGTTGGTCTTAAACATATTAGGACATTGGCTTAATTGGAAATGAAGTGCAGACTGTAACTGATGGGCAATGCATTGAAATAGTCAGAAAGTATGAAAATGGTAGATAAGAAACAGAAGGGAAATGTGGTGACTAGCTGTTGGAAAAAATTGAAATTGCTGCAGTGTACATCACTGAAGTTTGATACATTTGTAAAAGTCAAATGGCAGGATAATGAAACCAATTTATTAATATTGACTGAGGTGAAGACAATGGTGATTAATATTTAAATATTTGATGAGAAATAAGCTAATTTCAGTTGCATTAACCAAGGTTGGTCTTAGAAATATTATGACAGCGGCTAAATTGTAAATGAAGTACAGACTGTAACTGATGGCCAATGCATTTAAATAGTCAGAAAGTAGGAAATGCTACTATAAGATGATACCTGACATTTGAACATTACCGTAGAAATGTTGATTAAGGTACAATAAATGGAAAACGGTAGATGAGATACAGAAGGGAAATGTGGTGACTAGCTGTTCAAAGAAATTGCAATTGCTGCAATGTACAGAGCCTGAAGCATCACTGAAGTTTGATACATTTCTAAAAGTCTAATGGCAGGAAAATTAAAGCAATTTAAAAATATTAACTGAAATCAAGGTAATGGTGATTAATCTTTAAATATTTGATTAGAAATAAGGTAATATCAGCTGCATTAGCCTATATTGGTCTTAGACATATTTAGAGAGTAGCTGTAGCGCCCCCCTTTGACTAATCAGCACAAAAGGTGGAGGGTCTGTCTGTGGGCCAGAGATAAATCAGTTGGTCAATTTTTGAGAGGATTGGATGAAGCATGCCAGAGATATAACTGTTTGATTGAAATGGGCATGGAAATGGTTTGGCCAGCAGGTGGAGTCAGCGCTCCATTTTAGAAATACTATTTAATACTTTTAGGCCTTCTCATGTGTAAATGAAGTCTGATAATGTTCTATGAGGCGAATAGGTGTAAAATGAAAGGAAATTAAAAATATGGACTATGGTGAAGGGAAAGGTAACAATTCTTTGAAGGTTTTATGAGAAAGAAGGACATTTCAGCTGAATTTGCTAAGGTAGGTCTGACATATATGGATAGTAACTGTAGCGCCCCCATTTGACCGATCGGGACCAAATTTGGTGGGTCTGTCTGAGGTGCAGTGGTACATTAGTTGGTCAAATTTGGTGATGATCAGATGAAGTTTGCCTCAGATTTAGCTGTTTGATTGAAATGAGCATGGAAATGCTGTAGGTTCAGTGTGGCTGGTGGCTATACTGTACAGGCAAGTGAAGTTATCTTTATAAATTATACATATGGGCAGTGTCCTGATTTTTCTACTACCAGATTGACCTACTTAGGCTGGACATTGCAGTAGTTACAGTAATATGTTATTAATTAAGTTTTTAAATATGACAAGGGAATGCAAATGACTATCATGGGACATTGCATATTTCTTGATTTGACATGACTCACAGAACTTGCAGGGCAAAAGATTTTAACCAGTAATATGTCACTGGATCAAAAATGAGATAAATGTAAGTTGAGCTGATTTTGCAGTTTATACAGTGATGTTATATTGCTGTAGCACCCCCGTTTGACTGATCGGCACCAAATTTGGAGGGCCCTTCTCCAGTAATATCCTACATTATATATTTAAGTTTGATGATGATTGGTTGAGGCAGGCCTGAGATATAGCTGTCTGATTGAAATGGGTGTGGCACCACTATGGTTTGGGTGTGGCTGGTGGCCATACCTCATGGAAAGTTTATGATTTTTTTAATAATTTTATATAGGGACTGTCTCCTGATTTAAATGATACCAGATTTGTGTAGGTTTGGTGAAAATCCTAGGACGATAAGAAAAAGTACTGTTTTAAGACTTTTACAAAATAGGCAAAAATGGCAAGAGATATGATGAAGTTCTTTATACCATTAAATTTGTCATGAGCTAGTGGATAGCTTAAGCAACAATTGTCAATTTTATAATTAACAGTCCAGGAGAAATAGGCAGAAATGTGCTGTAGCGCCCCCATATGGCAGACTGACATGTCCTTTACAGGGTGGGCTCAGGGTCAGAATACAAATGTATAAGCCAAATTTGGTTTGGATTGCTCATTGTTTAGCTGGTCAAATGGCTGCTTGATTTTGATTGGCTAATGGTGGCTAGGATTTTACAACTAATGACTGCCATTTTACTTCTCTGACCTCAGGCTTGTACATAGTACATATCTGCCAAATTTCAATTAGATTGATTAAGGCAGTCAGGAAATATTGGCAGTTATTAGTTGTAGCGCCCCCTATTGACGAAATGTGGGCCGCATTGTATGTTGACCCCATAATAGAGCAGGGAGGTTGGATTGTAAGTTTGGTTCAGGTAGGCTAAGGTATGGAGAAGTTATAGCATTCAGACTGAAATAGGCCAAATTTAGGTGGGATTTGGGCATGGCTAGTGGCCATAAAATAGACAAATGTCAGACTTTCTTGAATCTATTTTGATCAGCTAAGTGGACTGATCGGTTTGACACCTCATTTGTCTGATTTGGTCCAATATTGTAGGACTTGAAGGCAGAAGTCAGTTTCACAAATTATGCAAATTAGCAAAAAATCTAAGTAGGCGGAGCTTCATAGTCCAAATAGCCAGTTGGTAGAGCAAAGCTGTCTGTATCAGCAGAAAAAATAATTTCAATTATAGGACTAATAGGACAGGAGCTATGGACTGAAACGCGTTGGGGGGCGCTAGAGCGCCCCCATCTGGCTGACAGGCCTGGGTCAGAGAATCTGAGTAGCGGGTAGGAATTGACATCATATTACCAAGTTTGGTTGGTCTAGCACTTACGGTTTAGGCTGTGCATTCAGTTTTAGGGCGCGAAAAATAATAATAATAAAGATAACTGCAAGCAGTGACAATCGGGTCCAAAGCAAATGGGCAGAAGCAATGAATAGTAATGAAGTGACTGGCATAAAATTTGAAGTTCACTAATTATTGTAAATGAAGTACAGACTGTAATTGATTAGCAATGCATTTAAATTGGCAGAAAATAGGAAATGCTTCTATGAGATGATACCTAACATTTAAACATTACCGTGGAAATGTTTATCAAGGTACGATGAAGGGAAAATGGTAGATGAGAAACCGAAGAGAAATGTGGTGACTAGCTGTTTGAGAAATATTGCAATTGCTGCAGTGTACACAGGATGAAGTAATATTGAAGTTTGATAGATTTCTAAAAGTGAAATGGCAGTAATATATAAGCAGATAAAAAATATGGACTTAGATGAAGGGAAAGGTGATTAATATTTAAATGTTTAAATAAAAAATAAGGAGATGTCAGCTGCATTAACCAAGGTTGTTAGACATATTAGGACAGTGGCTAAATTGTAAATGAAGTATAGACTGTAACTGATGGCCAATGCATAGAAATCGTCAGAAATAAGGAACATGGTAGATGAGAAAGAACGGACATGTGGTAACTAGCTTTTGGGAAAAATTGAAATTGCTGTAGTGTACATCACTGAAGTTTGATAGATTTCTAAAAGTCAAATGGCAGGAAAATGAAAGCAATTTTATAATATGGACTGAGATGAAGGGAAAGTTGATTAATATTTAAATATTTGATGACAAATGAATTAATTTCAGCTGCATTAACTAAGGTTGATCTTAGACATATTATGACAGTGGCTAAATTTGAAATGAAGTACAGATTATAACTGATGGCCAATGCATTTAAACAGTCATAATGTAGGAAATGCTACTATGATAAGATGATACTTGACATTTTAACATTACCGTAGAAATGTTGATTAAGGTACGATAAAGGGAAGATGGTAGATGAGAAACAGAAGGGAAATTTGGTGACTAGCTTTTCAAAGAAATTGCAATTGCTGCAGTGTACACAGCCTGAAGTATCACTGAACTTTGATACATTTCTAAAAGTGAAATGGCAGGAAAATGAAAGTGAATGAATATGTGATTAATCTTTGAAGGTTTGATGAAAAATAAAGAAATTTCAGCTACATTAACTCAGTTTTAGACATATTTCGACAGTGGCAGTAGCGCCCCCGTTTAACCGAATGTCACCAAAGTTTGATGGTCTATTCGTAGTCCAGTGCTATAGAAGTCAGTCAAATTTTATGAGAATTAGATGAAGTATGAATGAGATTTAGCAGACTAAATAAATTCGGTATGGAAATAGTGTGGCCAGCAGGTGCAGTTAGCACTACATTTGATAAATGGTAGCATGCAGTCCCTGGTGTGGCAGTTTGACTACTGCTATTAGCAGAAGCAGCCTTAGTACACCAATATAGGATATAGTATAGAACCCTTTGGTGAAGTGCCTCAGCCCAAGACAATGTATGGTTTGTGTCAGATGGTCTAAGTAGTTGGTAGAAATAGGCACCTGCATACCTAATATTTTAAGTGTAGATCATACAAGTTAAGCTTACTTTATAGTACCTCAGTGAACACATGCTGTCTTGTATATTAAAGAAAACAACAGTGGCTTACTGCATTTGTAAAGTATTCTTCTAGACATAAGAAGCCCTGAAAGAATTTAATGCCATTAATGAAATAAAGCACGAACACCACCTGCTGGCTAATGTATAAAAAAAAATCCAAAAAACTGCAATATAAATAGAGCACCATCTCCACCTACTGGCCAATTTAATACAAAAAAAGTGAAAAATCTGCAATATATACTGCCTGGCTTATAAATAACATCTGATAATTTTCTATAAGTCAAATAGCAGAAAAATGAAAGGAGCTAAAAAATATGGACTGAGGTGAAGGGAAAGTTAATTCCTTGAAAGTATTATGAAGGATATTTCAGCTGAATTAGCCAAGGTAGGTATTAGACATACTAGGACAATAGCTGAACCACTCCCGTTTGACTGATCGCCACCAAACTTGGAAGGTCTGTCTGAAGTCCAGTGATACCGAAGTGAATCAAATTTTGTAAGGATCAGATGAAGCATGCCTGAGATTTAGCTGTTTGAATGAAATGGGAATGGAAATGGTGTGGCCAGCAGGTGGAGTAAGCGCTCCATTTTAGAAATGCTATTAAATGCTTTCAGACCTTCTCATTTGAAATGAAGTCTGATAATGTTGTATAAGGCAAATTGTTGAAAAATGAAAGGAACTTAAAAATATGGACTAAGGTGTAGGGAAAGATAACAATTCTTTGAAGGTTTCATGAGGAATAAGGACATTTCAGGTGAATTTGCTAAGGTGGGTCTTAGACATATATGGACAGTAGCTGTAGCGCCCCCATTTGACCGATCGGCACCAAATTTGCAGGGTCTGTCTTAGGTGAAGTGGTACATTAGATGGTCAAATTTGGTGATGATCAGATAAAGTATGCCTTAGATTTAGCTGTTTGATTGAAATGAGCATTTAAATGTTGCAGGTTAGGTGTAGCTGGTGGCCATAGCATACAGGTAGGTCAAGTTATTTTTATAAATTATCCATAAAGGCCATGTCCTGATTGATCTACTACCAGAATGACGTACTTCGGCTGGATATCGTAGTAGTTATAGCAATATGTAATTTTTTAAGTTTTTAAATATCACAAGGGAATGGAAATGACTATCATTAGGCATTGCATATATCTTGATTTGTAATGACACACAGAACTTGCAAGACAAAAGATTTTTATAAGTAATATGTGACTGGAACAGAAATAAGAACAATGTAAGTTGAACTGATTTTCCAGGTTTATACAGACATATTATATTGCTGTAGCGCCCCCGTTTGACCGATCGGCACAAAATTTGGAGGGCCCTTTTCAAGTAATGTCCTACATTATATATTTAAGTTTGGTGATGATTGGTTGAGGCACGCCTAAGATATAGCTGTCTGATTGAATTGGCCATGGCACCTATATGGTTTGGGTGTGGCTGGTGGCCGATCCTCATTGAAAGTTTAGGTTTTTTTGGATAATTATATATAAGGACTGTCTCCTGATTTAAATGATACCAGATTTGTGTAGGTTTGGTGAAAATCCTAGGAGGCTAACGAAATGTCTTGTTTTCAGACCAATATGAATTATGCAAAAATGCTAAGGTGCAGAAGCAAGTTCTACATGTTGTTTGATTTGGCATGTCGTACTGAATTGACCTGGCAGTAAATGTTGATTGTAGGCTTCACCATTCTCGAGAAATAGGCAGAAACGCAAAAGTTGTCACTGTAGCGCCCCCATCTGGCCGAGTGAGGTGTCCTTTACAGGGTAGACAGAGGGTGAGAGCACAAATGTATCACCCAAATTTGATTTAGATTGGTCATTGATAAGCCTGTCAAATGGCTGCTTGATTTTGATTGGACGATGGCGGCCACTCTTTAAGGACGAATTACTGCCATCGTATGTGAATGACCACAGGCTGCGTCCTAGTACATATCTGCCAAATTTCAGTTAGATTGGCCAAGGCAGTCAGGAGATACTGCCAGTTTTTAGTGGTAGCGCCCCCTATTGACGAAATGCGGCCCGCCTTGGACCGTGTCCCCAGGATGGTGTTGCGAGGTAGCATTTCAAATTTGGTCAAGGTAGGCCAAGGAATAGCCAAGTTATAGCCGTCAGACCAAAATGGGCGAAATTTGGCCATTGTTTGGGCGTGGCTAATGGCCGTAGGATATAAAAATGTCTGAATTTTGTTGATGATTCTTGATCAGCTCAGAGTTCTGATTCGTTTGACACCTCATTTGTCTGATTTGGTAGAACAAGCTAGGACTTGAAGGGAAAAGTAGGATTTGCAAATTATGCAAATTAGCAAAAAATCTAAGTAGGCGGAGCTTCGTAGTCCAAATGGCAAGTTGGTAGGGCATGGCTGTCTGTATCAGAAGAAAAAAAAAATTCAATTGTAGGACTAATAGGACAGGAGATATGGACTGAAACGCGTTGGGGGGCGCTAGAGCGCCCCCATCTGGCTGACGGGCCTGGGTCGGAGAATCTGAGTAGCGGGTAGGAATTGACATCATATTACCAAGTTTGGTTGGTCTAGCTCTTACGGTTTAGGCTGTACATTCAGTTTTACGGCAGGAAAAAAATAATAATAATAAAGATAACTGCAAGCAGTGACAATCGGGTCCAAAGCTAATGGAAAGAAGCAATGAAGAGGAAAGAAGTGAATGGCATAAAATTAGAAGTTCACTAATTATTTGAAATGAAGTACAGACTGTAATTGATGAGCAATGCATTTAAATTGGCAGAAAATATGAAATGCTACTATGAGATGATATCTAACATTTAAACATTACCTTGGAAATGTTTATCAAGGTACGATAAAGGGAAAAAGGTAGATGAGAAACAGAAGGGAAATGTGGTGACTAGCTGTTGGAGAAATATTGCAATTGCTGCAGTATACACAGGCTGAAGTAACATTGAAGTTTGATAGATTTCTAAAAGTCAAATGGCAGGAATTTATAAGCAGATTAAAAATATGGACTTAGATGAAGGGAAAGGTGATTAATATTTAAATGTTTAAATAAACAATAAGGAGATGTCAGCTGCATTAACCAAGGTTGTTGTTAGACATATTATGACAGTGGCTAAATTGTAAATGAAGTATAGACTGTAACTGATGGCCAATGCATTTAAATAGTCAGGAAAATAAGAAATGCTACTATGAGATGATAGCTAACATTTAAACATTATTGTGGAAATGTTTATCAAGGTATGATAAAGGAAAATGGTAGATGAGAAACGGAAGGGAAATGTGGTGACTAGCTGTTGGAGAAAGATTGCAATTGCTGCAGTGTACACAGGCTGAAGTAACATTGAAGTTTGATAGATTTCTAAAAGTCAAATGGCAGGAATTTATAAGCAGATTAAAAATATGGAATTTGAAGAAGGGAAAGGTGAATAATATTTAAATGTTTAAATAAACAATAAGGAGATGTCAGCTACATTAACCAAGGTTGATGTTAGACATATTATGACAGTGGCTAAATTGTAAATGAAGTACAGATTTTAACTGATGGCCAATGCATTTAAATAGTCAAAATGTAGGAAATGCTACTATGATAAGATGATACTTGACATTTTAACATTACCGTAGAAATGTTGATTAAGGTACGATAAAGGGAATACGGTAGATGAGAAACATAATAATAATAATAATAATAATAAATTTTATTTCTAACGCACTTTTCATTAAAACAAATCTCAAAGTGCTACAAAGTAAAATCAGCACATAAAAACACATAAAGTCAGCAATGAAATGCTCGTTTAAAAAGGTGGGTCTTTAGGCCACATTTAAAAGTGGCTACATTCTGTGGTGCCCTCAGATGGTCTGGGAGGGCATTCCAAAGACGAGGGGCCGCAGAGCAAAAGGCCCGATCCCCCATTGTGCGCAGTTTTGTCCTTTGGGTTTTAAGAAGGAAGGTGGAGGAGGAGCGGAGGGAACGCACGGATGTCTGAGGAGTGAGGAGATCTTTGAGGTATGTAGGAGCAGTTCCGTGGAGACATTGGTGGGTGAGGAGGGAGACCTTATACTCTATGCGGAGTGAAACAGGGAGCCAATGGAGTGTTTTAAGAATGGGAGTGATGTGGTTGAATTTTCGCACCCTCATCAGGATCCTAGCAGCGCTGTTCTGCACGTATTGAAGTTTTTGAATGCTCTTGCTAGGGATCCCGATGAGGAGCGCATTGCAATAGTCCAGCCTGGAGGAGACAAAGGCGTGCACCAGCTTTTCTGCATCTGCCAGGGTGAGTAATGGACGGAGTTTGGCGATGTTCCTGAGGTGGTAAAAAGAGGCTTTGCACAGCTGTTGGATGTGAGTATCGTAGGTGAGATGGGGGTCCATTTTTACACCGAGGTTGGTGACAACTGAAGATAATGGAATGTCCTGATCTGAAAAAGAGATGCTGGTGATGGTGGTAGTGGAAACTTGGTGTGGAGTGCCGACTAAGATGGCCTCAGTTTTGGAGCTGTTTAGCTGCAAAAAGTTGAGCTTCATCCACGCCTTTATGTCCTCCAGGCAGGTGGTGAGAGCGGCAGAATACGAAAGTGCAGAGTGGTTGGGGTGATTAAAATCCATTTTTAAGTAAAGCTGTGTGTCGTCAGCGTAGCAGTGGAATGATAGTCCATGTGTGCTGATAACATGACCAAGAGGGAGCAGATAAAGGGTGAAAAGAGTAGGTCCTAGTACCGAGCCCTGGGGAACCCCACAGGTGACAATGTGGGTATCTGATTTGGCTTTCCCCAGGGCAACGTACTCAGTTCTTCCCGAGAGAAAGGAAGAGAACCAGTCGTAGACGGAGTTGGAGAGGCCGAAGGTGTTATGAAGGCGGTGCAATAGGATATTGTGGTCGACGGTGTCAAAAGCGGCGGACAGATCCAGAAGAATGAGAATGGATGGGGAACCAGCGTCAGCTGTCATGAGCAGGTCATTGGTCACTCTAACCAGCGCTGTTTCCGTGCTGTGGCCCTGACGGAAACCAGACTGAAATGTTTCATATAAACTATTTAGTTTCAGATGGTTATGAAGTTGGGAAGCCACTACTTTTTCCAGCACCTTTGAGAGAAATGGGAGGTTAGATATGGGTCTGTAGTTAATAAGTTGATCAGGATCCAGTGTGTGTTTTTTAAGAAGTGGCCTAATGACAGCATTTTTGAGTGCTGGTGGAACATGACCAGCTTGAAGGGAAAGGTTTATCACTTGGGTAATGAGGGGGCTGAGGATTGCAAGATTGGATTTTACCAGAACTGTGGGGAGGGGGTCCAACACGCAAGTGGATGGTTTCATCTTAGTGATGATTGCCTCAACCTCTTGCAGAGTAACGGTGGAGAAGTGTCTGAGAGGTCTGGAAGGTCCCGGCAGTGACTCAGATAAAGTGGTGAAAGTGGCTGATGGGCTAGGAGGACTGGAGAGAAGGGAGCGGATGGTTATTATTTTATCTCTGAAGAAGTTCATGAAGTTATTGCAATTTTCCACAGTGGCATCCGAGGGAGAGGTCGTTTGTGGCTGGAGAAGGTGATTAATGGTGGAAAAAAGTTGTCTCGAGTTCCTAGGGTTGCTGTTGATGATACTGGAATAAAACCGGGACCGTGCATCTTTGAGGGATTTGGCATAGGCCTTTTGATGTTCCCTATAGGCCTGCATATGAACGGTGAGTCCAGAAGCCTTGAAGCGCCGTTCAAGGATACGTCCAGCAGATTTCATCCTCCGCAGCTCACTGGTGTACCAGGGGGCTGAACGTGCGAAGGTCACCGTGCGGGTTCTGATGGGGGCATGGTGGTCTAGGAGGCTGGACAGAGAATGATTGTAAAAATCCATTGTTTCAGTAACTGAGGAAAAAGTGGTAGGGTCACAGGATATGTGTTGCAGGTCTAGAGCTAGGGCGTCAGGGTCAATGTTTTTAATAGACCTAAAGTTGATTTGCCGCTCCGGTTTACAGTGTGATGAGTAGGAGAAAGGCAGCTCCATGTAGATGGCTTTGTGGTCCGACAGCCCTAGATCACGTACCTGTAACTTTTTAATGGGAACATAGCTTGATATTACCAGGTCAAGTGTGTGTCCCTTGGAGTGAGTGGGGGCATCAACATGTTGCTGCAGATTTAAAGAGTCGAGTAGATGGAGGAACTCAGCAGCAGAGTGGCAGGAGGGGGTGTCAACATGAATGTTAAAGTCACCGAGTATCATAATGTTGGCAGAGGTTGTGTAGAGTGTGCTGAGAAGGTCCTGAAACTCCAGGAGGAAAGCTGAGTTGGGTTTTGGAGGGCGATAAACAAGAAGAAATGTTAAAGATAAAGGAGGCTTGCATTTGAATGCAAGGCATTCAAATGTTGAGAGTACAGGTAGTGGAATGGAAGATAGCTCCAAGTCCTGACTATGTATTGCAGCAAGGCCACCACCACGACCAGTGCTGCGTGCCTTCTCAAAGTAAGAGTAGCCAGGGGGGCAGGATTCATTTAAGGTATAAAACACTTCTGGCTCATGCCATGTTTCCGTAAGGCACAGGAGATCTAATCCATTTTCAAGGATATGCTCCTGTAAAAAGGATGCCTTTTTTGACATGGACTGTGTATTGAAGGGAGATGTGGTGACTAACTGTTCAAAGAAATTGCAATTGCTGCAGTGTACACAGCCTGAAGTATCACTGAACTTTCATACATTGCTAAATGTGAAATGGCAGGAAAATGAAAGTAAATTAATATGTGTTTAATCTTTGAAGGTTTGATGAAAAATAAAGAAATTTCAGCTGCATTAACTATTAGTTTTAGACATATTTTGACAGTGGCAGTAGCGCACCTGTTTAACCGAATGTCACCAAAGTTTGATGGTCTATTCGTAGTCCAGTGCTATAGAAGTCAGTCAAATTTTATGAGAATTTGATGAAGTATTAATGAGATTTAGCATAGTAAATGAATTCGGTATTGAAATATTGTGGCCAGCAGGTGCAGTTAGCACTACATTTGATAAATGGTAGCATGCAGTCCCTGGTGTGGCAGTTTGACTACTGCCATTAGCAGAAGCAGCCTTAGTACAACAATATAAAATATAATATAGAACCATTTGGTGAAGTGCCTCAGCCCAAAAGAATGTGTGGTTTGTGTCAGATGGTCCAAGTAGATGGTAGAAATAGGCACCTGCATAACTAATATTTTAAGTCTAGATCATACAAGTTAAGCTTACTTTATAGTACCTCAGTGAACACTTGCTGTCTTGTATATTTAAAACAACAGTGGCTTACTGCATTTGTAAAGTATTCTTCTAGACATAAGAAGCCCTAAAAGAATTTAATGGCATTAATGAAATAGAGGACGAACTGCACCTGCTGGCGAATCTATAAAAAAAATCCAAAAAAGTGCAATATAAATAGAGCACCATCTCCACCTACTGGCCAATTTAATACAAAAAAGCAAAAAATCTGCAATATATACTGGCTGGCTTATAAATGAAATCTGATAATTTTCTATAAGTCAAATAGCAGAAAAATGAAAGGAGCTTAAAAATATGGACTTAGGTGAAGGGAAAGTTAATTCCTTGAAAGTATTATGAAGGATATTTCAGCTGAATTAGCCAAGGTAGTTATTAGACATACTAGGACAGTGGTTGTATGGCTCCCATTTGACTGATCGCCACCAAACTTGGAAGGTCTGTCTGTAGTCCACTGATACAGAAGTGAATCAAATTTTGTAAGGATCGGATGAAGCATGCCTGAGATTTAGCTGTTTGAATGAAATGGGAATGGAAATGGTGTGGCCAGCAGGTGGAGTCAGCGCTCCATTTTAGAAATGATATTAAATGCTTTCTGACCTTCTCATTTGTAAATGAAGTCTGATAATGTTGTATAAGGCAAATTGGTGAAAAATGAAAGGAAATTAAAAATATGGACTCAGCTGAAGGGAAAGGTAACAATTATTTGAAGGTTTCATGAGGAATAAGGACATTTCAGCTGAATCTGCTAAGGTGGGTCTTACACATATATGGACAGTGGCTGTCACGCCCCCATTTGACCGATCAGCACCAAATTTGGAAGGTCTGTTTGAGGTCCAGTGCTACATTAGTGGGTCAAATTTGGTGATGATCAGACAAAGTCTGCCTCAGATTTAGCTGTTTGATTGAAATGAGCATGGAAATGGCGCAGGTTTGGTGTAGTTGGTGGCCATAGCATACAGGTAGGTCAAGCTATTTATATAAATTATCCATAAAGGCCATGTCCTGATTGATCTACTACCAGAATGACGTACTTCAGCTTGATATTTTAGTAGTTATAGCAATATGTAATTTTTTAAGTTTTTAAATATCACAAGGGAATGGAAATGACGATCATTAGGCATTGCATATATCTTGATTTGGAATGACACACAGAACTTGCAGGACAAATGATTTTTATCAGTAATATGTGACTGAAACAGAAATAAGAACAATGTAAGTTTAGCTGATTTTGCAGTTTATACAGTGATGTTATATTGCTGTAGCGCCCCCGTTTGACTGATCGCCACCAAACTTGGAAGATTTGTCTGTAGTCCAGTCATACAGAAGTGAATCAAATTTTGTAAGGATCAGATGAAGCATGCCTGAGATTTAGCTGTTTGAATGAAATGGGAATGGAAATGGTGTGGCCAGAAGGTGTAGTCAGCGCTCCATTTTAGAAATGATATTAAATGCTTTCTGACTTTCTCATTTGTAAATGAAGTCTGATAATGTTGTATAAGGCAAATTGGTGAAAAATGAAAGGAAATTAAAAATATGGACTAAGGTGAAGGGAAAGGTAACAATTCTTTGAAGGTTTCATGAGGAATAAGGACATTTCAGCTGAATCTGTTAAGGTGGCTCTTAGACATAATACAACATTGGCTGTAGTGCCCCCATTTGCCCGATCACCACCAAACATAGATGGTCTGTCTGTAGTCCACTCCTGCAGGAGACAGTCAAATTTTGTGAAGATTGGGAGAAGCATGCCTGAGATTTAGCTGTTTGAATGAAATGGAAATGGAAATGGTGTGGCCAGCAGGTGGAGTCAACGCTCCATTTTAGAAATGCTATTTAATACTTTTAGGCCTTCTCATGTTTAAATGAATTCTGATAATGTTCTGAGGCAAATGGGTGAAAAATGAACAGAAATTAAAATATGGACCTAGTTGAAGGGAAAGCAAACAATTCTTTGAATGTTTGAAGAGAAATAAGGACATTCCAACTGAATTTGCTAAGGTGGGTCTTAGAAATATATAGACAGTGGCTGTAGCTCCCCCATTTGACCGATCGGCACCAAAGTTGGAAGGTCTGTCTGTGGTCTATGGTTACATTAGCTGGTCAAATTTTATGAGGATTGGATGAAGAATGCCTCAGATTTAGCTGTTTGATTGAAATGAGCATGGAAATGGTGCAGGTTTGGTGTAGTTGGTGGCCATAGCATACAGGTAGGTCAAGTTATTTTTATAAATTATCCATAAGGGCCGTGTCATGATTGATCTACTACCAGAATGACCTTCTTGGGCTGGACATTGTAGTAGTTATAGCAATATGTTATTTATTAAGTTTTTAAATGTCACAAGGGAATGCAAATGACAATCATTAGGCATTGCATATTTCTTGATTTGGCATAACTAAGAGAACTTGCAATACAAAAGATTTCAACCAGTCATATGTCACTGGAACAGAAATGAGATAAATGTAAGTTGTACTGATTTTGCAGGTTTATAAAGACATGTTATATTGCTGTAGCGCCCCCGTTTGACTGATCGGCACCAAATTTGGAAGGTCTGTCTGTAGTCCACTGATACAGAAGGGAATCAAATTTTGTTAGGATTGGATGAAGCATGCCAGAGATATAACTGTTTGATTGAAATGGGCATGGAAATCATTTGGCCAGCAGGTGGAGTCAACACTCCATTTTAGAAATGCTATTTAAAACTTTTAGGCCTTCTCATGTGTAAATGAAGTCTGATAATGTTCTATGAGGCAAATGGGTGAAAAATGAACAAAAATTAAAAATATGGACCTAGTTGAAGGGAAAGGGAACAAATCTTTCAATATTTGATGAGAAATAAGGACATTTCAGCTGAATTTGCTAAGGTGGGTCTTACACATATATGCACATTAGCTGTAGCGCCCCCATTTGACCGATCGGCACCAAATTTGGAGGGTCTGTCTGAGGTGCAGTGGTACATTAGTGGGTCAAATTTCGTGAAGATCATATGAAGTATACCTCATATTTAGCTGTTTGATTGAAATGAGCATGGAAATGTGGTAGGTTCAGTGTGGCTGGTGGCCATACTGTACAGGCAGGTGAAGCTATCTTTATAAATTATACATAAGGGCAGTGTCCTGATTGATCTACTACCAGAAAGACCTACTTTGGCTAGACATTGTAGTAGTTATAGTAATATGTTATTTATTAAGTTTTTAAATATCACAAGGTAATTCAAATGACTATTATGGACTATCTTGATTTAGCATGACTAACAGAACTTGCAGGACAAATGATTTTAACGAGTAATATGTCACTTTATCAAAAATGACAACAATGTAACTTGAACTGATTTTGCAGGTTTATACAGACATGTTATATTGCTGTAGTGCCCCTGTTTGACTGATTGGCATGAAAATTGGAGGGCCCTTCCCCAGTAATGTCCTACAATATATATTTAAGTTTCGTGATGATTGGCTGAGGCACGCCTCAGATATAGCTGTCTGATTGAAATGGGTGTGGCACCAGTATGGTGTGGGTGTGGCTGGTGGCCATACCACATGGAAAGTTTCAGATTTTTTTAATATTTCTTTATAAGGACTGTCTCCTGATTAAAATGATCACAGAAATATGAAGGTTTGGTGAAAATCCAAGGAGGTTAAGAAAAAGTACTGTTTTAAGACTTTTACAAAATAGGCAAAAATGGCAAGAGATATGATGAAGTTCTTTATGCCATTAAATTTGTCATGAGCTAGTGGATAGCGTAAACAACAATTGTTAATTTTATAATTAACAGTTCAGGAGAAATAGGCAGAAATGTGCTGTAGCGCCCCCATATGGCAGACTGACATGTCCATTACAGGGTGGGTTCAGGGTCAGAGTACAAATGTAGAACCCAAATTTGGTTTGGATTGCTCATTGTTTAGCCAGTCAAATGGCTGGTTGATTTTGATTGGCTAATGGTGGCCAGGATTTTACAAGTAATGACTGCCATGATACTTGTCTGACCTCAGGCTTGTACGTAGTACATATCTGCCAAATTTCAATTAGATTGGTCAAAGCAGTCAGGAGATATCAGCAGTTTTTAGTTGTAGCGCCCCCTATTGACGAAATGTGGGCTGCATTGTATGGTCACCCCATAATAGAGCAGGGAGGTTGGATTCTAAGTTTGGTTCAGGTAGGCAAAGGTATGGAGAAGTTATAGCAGTCAGACTGAAATAGGCCAAATTTAGGTGTGATTTGGGCGTGGCTAGTGGCCATAAAATTGACAAATGTCAGACTTTCTTGAACAGCTTTTGATCAGGTCAGTGGACTGATCGGTTTGACACCTCATGTGTCTGATTTGGTCCAACAGTGTAGGACTTGAAGGCAGAAGCCAGTTTCACAAATTATGCAAATTAGCAAAAAATCTAAGTAGGTGGAGCTTCATAGTCCAAATGGCAAGTTGGTAGAGCAAAGCTGTCTGTATCAGCAGAAAAAATAAATTCAATTGTAGGACTAATAGGACAGGAGATATGGACTGAAACGCGTTGAGGGGCGCTAGAGCGCCCCCATCTGGCTGACAGGACTGGGTCAGAGAATCTGAGTAGCGGGTAGGAATTGACATCATCTTACCAAGTTTGGTTGGTCTAGCTCTTACGGTTTAGGCTGTACATTCAGTTTTAGGGCAGGAAAAAAATAATAATAATAATAAAGATAACTGCAAGCAGTGACAATCGGGTCCAAAGCAAATGGACAGAAGCAATGAATAGTAATGAAGTGAATGGCATAAAATTAAAAGTTTACTAATTATTGTAAATGAAGTATAGACTGTAATTGATGAGCAATGCATTTAAATAGTCAGAAAATAGGAAATGATACTATGAGATGATGATACGTAACATTTTGAACATTACCTTAGAAATGTTTATCAAGGTACGATAAAGGGAAAAAGGTAGATGAGAAACAGAAGGGAAATGTGGTGACTAGCTGTTGGAGCAATATTGCAATTGCTGCAATGTACACAGGCTGAAGTAACATTGAAGTTTGATAGATTTCTAAAACTTAAATGGCAGAAATATATAAGCAGATTAAAAATATGGACTTAGATGAAGGGAAAGGTGTTTAATATTTAAATGTCTAAATAAACAATAAGGAGATGTCAGCTGCATTAACCAAGGTTGGTCTTAAACATATTAGGACATTGGCTAAATTGGAAATGAAGTGCAGACTGTAACTGATGGCCAATGCATTGAAATAGTCAGAAAGTATGAAAATGGTAGATAAGAAACAGAAGGGAAATGTGGTGACTAGCTGTTGGAAAAAATTGAAATTGCTGCAGTGTACATCACTGAACTTTGATACATTTCTAAAAGTCAAATGGCAGAAATTTATAAGCAGATTAAAAATATGGGCTTAGATGAAGGGAAAGGTGATTAATATTTAAATGTTTAAATAAACAATAAGGAGATGTCAGCTGCATTAACCAAGGTTGTTGTTAGACATATTAGGACAGTGGCTAAATTGGAAATGAAGTGCAGACTGTAACTGATGGCCAATGCATTGAAATAGTCAGAAAGTATGAAAATGGTAGATAAGAAACAGAAGGGAAATGTGGTGACTAGCTGTTGGAAGAAATTGAAATTGCTGCAGAGTACATTACTGAAGTTTGATACATTTCTAAAAGTCAAATGGCAGGATAATAAAACCAATTTATTAATATTGACTGAGGTGAAGGCAATGGTGATTATTATTTAAATATTTGATGAGAAATAAGCTCATTTCAGTTGCATTAACCAAGGTTGGTCTTAGAAATATTATGACAGTGGCTAAATTGTAAATGAAGTACAGACTGTAACTAATGGCCAATGCATTTAAATAGTCAGAAAGTAGGAAATGCTACTATAAGATGATACCTGACATTTGAACATTACCGTAGAAATGTTGATTAAGGTACAATAAATGGAAATCGGTAGATGAGAAACAGAAGGGAAATGTGGTGACTAGCTGTTCAAAGAAATTGCAATTGCTGCAATGTACAGAGCATGAAGTATCACTGAAGTTTGATACATTTCTAAAAGTCTAATGGCAGGAAAATTAAAGCAATTTAAAAATATTAACTGAGATCAAGGTAATGGTGATTAATCTTTAAATATTTGATGAGAAATAAGGTCATATCAGCTGCATTAGCCTATGTTGGTCTTAGACATATTTAGAGAGTAGCTGTAGTGCCCCCCTTTGACCAATCAGCACATAAGGTGGAGGGTCTGTCTGTGGGCCAGAGATAAATCAGTCGGTCAATTTTTGAGAGGATTGGATGAAGCATGCCAGCGATATAACTGTTTGATTGAAATGGGCATGGAAATGGTTTGGCCAGCAGGTGGAGTCAGCGCTCCATTTTAGAAATACTATTTAATACTTTTAGGCCTTCTCATGTGTAATTCAAGTCTGATAATGTTATATGAGGCAAATACAGATGCAGTCGCTTGAAATTTCCCCTGTTTCCTTGATGGGGCCATGGCTGGTCCCTGACAGGTCCCTGCTGGGATCTGGGTGGGACCTTGACTGTAATGAGATCCCCCTTGGTGATGTCATGAACAAGGGGGCCGGCATGATCCGCCCCTAAACCTTTTCTGTGTATAACACTTGCAGTGATTTACCTATCCACCAGGAGGAGCAGTGATAAATTAAGCTGCAGTGAGTTTCCCTGTTATCAGGTAACTGTAACTCATTAGTGTATTTTATTTTAGAGTTTTTTAAATTTAATTCACTTCTTTTTTTGGTGAGACTGACCCAGGATGTGTGCAACACACTAATTACAGGCCTAAATAAAGTAATAAGATGGACAGGTTGTTGAACAAAGAGGGACAGAATGTATATTTGAATAGAATATAATCTATTTTGTACTGGTTTTGTATTTTCATATTGCACTGTTTAATATAAATATAACAGTAGATGTTGTCTCTGTTAAAAATATTTCACCCTTGACCTAAAACACATTTATCCCAAAGTGAATCAAATGCTTTTATTCAGCACAAACTTAGCATCAATTATCTGAGACCATTTGGAGTGTGATTATTCTATTTTGTTCAAATCAAACATACACTTTTCAAAAATCTATTTGGTGCTGAGAAAATGTAAAAATCACATCATGAATTTTTTTGCCAAGACTTTTGAGCTTTTCTATATTACAGGAATAGTACAAAACAATAAATAAATAAATAAATATTGGAATAATAAATTTTCACTCCTGATAAGTATGCCAAGCTTCAGAACTGTTCCTGCTTTATGGAACAGTTCACCTATATGTTCTCAAACATATTGAAAATTTGTAGGTTATTCTTTAAAGCCATACTAGGAAACCAACTACCAATTCTGCCAAGAACAGTGGTCAAATATCCAGTCAGAATTAAGCCAGAAGCTTGCTGATGGCTACCAAAAGCTTCAGGTTGATACCTGTTGGACTTCTGACCACAGCTGAAATTTGTTTTTGTTAAGGAAGCGCCATCTAATGGTAACACCCTGCAAGTGGATAAATGGGCGGGTTTAAAGGATTACTGAGGCACACCTCCAGAAGAAGGGGGGTCAACTCCTTCGGCTGGTATTTGGCTGGGAACTGGCTGGCTTTCGGCTGTCAGCCGAATGGCCTCCGGCAGGGCTGGGAAAATTGAAGCGACTTCATCTGTAGGTGAAAAATGAAAGGAAATGAAAAATATGGACCAAGGTGAAGGGAAAGGTAACAATTCTTTGAAGGTTTTATGAGAAAGAAGGACATTTCAGCTGAATTTGCTAAGGTAGGTCGTAGACATATATGGACAGTAACTGTAGCGCCCCCATTTGACCGATCGGCACCAAATTTGGTGGGTCTGTCTGAGGTGCAGTGCTACATTAGTTGGTCAAATTTGGTGATGATCAGATGAAGTATGCCTCAGATTGAGCTGTTTGATTGAAATGAGCATGGAAATGCTGTAGGTTCAGTGTGGCTGGTGGCCATACTGTACATGCAGGTGAAGTTATCCTTATAAATTAGACATAAGGGCAGTGTCCTGATTGATCTACTACCAGAATGACCTACTTTGGCTGGACATTGCAGTAGTTATAGCAATATGTAATTTATTAAGTTTTTAAATATCACAAGGGAATGGAAATGACTATCATTAGGCATTGCATATATCTTGATTTGGAATGACACACAGAACTTGCAGGACAAATGATTTTTATAATTAATATGTGACTGGAACATAAATAAGAACAATGTAAGTTGAACTGATTTTCCAGGTTTATACAGACATGTTATATTGCTGTAGCGCCCCCGTTTGACCGATCGGCACAAGATTTGGAGGGCCATTCCCCAGTAATGTCCTACATTATATATTTAAGTTTGGTGATGATTGGTTGAGGCACGCCTAATATATAGCTGTCTGATTGAAATGGGTGTGGCACCACTATGGTTTGGGTGTGGCTGGTGGCCGTACCTCATGGAATGTTTATGATTTTTTTAATAATTTTATATAGGGACTGTCTCCTGATTTAAATGATACCAGATTTGTGTAGGTTTGGTGAAAATCCTAGGAGGATAAGAAAAAGTACTGTTTTAAGACTTTTACAAAATAGGCAAAAATGGCAAGAGATATGATGAAGTTCTTTATAACATTAAATTTGTCATGAGCTAGTGGATAGCTTAAGCAACAATTGTCAATTTTATAATTAACAGTCCAGGAGAAATAGGCAGAAATGTGCTGTAGCGCCCCCATATGGCAGACTGACATGTCCTTTACAGGGTGGGCTCAGGGTCAGAATACAAATTTACAACCAAAATTTGGTTTGGATTGCTCATTGTTTAGCTGGTCAAATGGCTGCTTGATTTTGATTGGCTAATGGTGGCCAGGATTTTACAACTAATGACTGCCATTTTACTTCTCTGACCTCAGGCTTGTACATAGTACATATCTGCCAAATTTCAAATAGATTGGTTAAGGCAGTCAGGAGATATTGGCAGTTATTAGTTGTAGCGCCCCCTATTGACGAAATGTGGGCCGCATTGTATGTTGACCCCATAATAGAGCAGGGAGGTTGGATTGTAAGTTTGGTTCAGGTAGGCTAAGGTATGGAGAAGTTATAGCATTCAGACTGAAATAGGCCAAATTTAGGTGGGATTTGGGCATGGCTAGTGGCCATAAAATAGACAAATGTCAGACTTTCTTGAATATATTTTGATCAGCTCAGTGGACTGATCGGTTTGACACCTCATTTGTCTGATTTGGTTCAATATTGTAGGACTTGAAGGCAGAAGTCAGTTTCACAAATTATGCAAATTAGCAAAAAATCTAAGTAGGCGGAGCTTCATAGTCCAAATAGCATGTTGGTAGAGCAAAGCTGTCTGTATCAGCAGAAAAAATAATTTCAATTATAGGACTAATAGGACAGGAGCTATGGATTGAAACGCGTTGGGGGGTGCTAGAGCGCCCCCATCTGACTGACAGGCCTGGGTCAGAGAATCTGAGTAGCGGGTAGGAATTGACATCATATTACCAATTTTGGTTGGTCTAGCACTTACGGTTTAGGCTGTGCATTCAGTTTTAGGGCGCGAAAAATAATAATAATAATAATAATAAAAGAGAAAAATCCTAAGAAAAACAATAATGGTCCATAAGCATTTCATGCTTTGGACCCTTAATAATAAATAAAAAGATAACTGCAAGCAGTGACAATCGGGTCCAAAGCAAATGGACAGAAGCAATGAATAGTAATGAAGTAAATGGCATAAAATTAAAAGTTCACTAATTATTTGAAATGAAGTATAGACTGTAATTGATTAGTAATGCATTTAAATAGTTAGAAAATAGGAAATGCTACTGAGATGATATGTAGCATTTTAACATTACCGTAGAAATGTTTTTCAAGGATAGATGAGAAACAGTAGGGAAATGTGGAGACTAGCTGTAACTGATGGCCCATGCATTTAAATAGTCAGAAAGTAGGAAATGGTACTATCATAAGATGTTACCTGACATTTTAACATTACTGTAGAAATGTTGATTAAGGTACGATAAAGAGAAAATGGTAGATGAGAAACAGATGGGAAATGTGGTGATTAGCTGTTCAAAGAAATTGCACTTGCTGCATTGTACACAGTGTTGAGAAACATTGAAGTTTGATAGATTTCTAACAGTCAAATGGCAGGAATATATAAGCAGATTAAAATATAGACTTAGATGAAGGTAAAGGTGATTCATATTTAAATGTTTAAATAAACAATAAGGAGATGTCAGCTGCATTAACCAAGGTTGGTCTTAGACATATTAGGACAGTGGCTAAATTGGAAATGAAGTACAGACTGTAACTGATGGCCAATGCATTTAAATAGTCAGAAAGTAGGAAAATGGTAGGTGAGAAAGAACGGACATGTGGTGACTAGCTGTTGGAAAAAATTGACATTGGTGTAGTGTACATCACTGAAGTTTGATACACAGGAAAGTGAAAGCAATTTAATAATATGGACTGAGATGAAGGGAAAGGTGATTAATATTTCAATATTTGAAGAGAGATAAGCTAATTTCAGCTGCATTAACCAAGGTTGATGTGTGACATATAAGGACAGTGGCTAAATTGGAAATGAAGTACAGACTGTAACTGATGGTCAATGCATTTAAATAGTCATAAAGTAGGACATGCTTCTCTGATAAGATGATACCTGACATTTGAACATTACCGTAGAAATGTTTATTAAGGTATGATAAAGGGAACAGGGTAGATGAGAAACAGAAGGGAAATGTGGTGACTAGCTGTTGGAGAAATATTGCAATTGCTGCAGTGTACACAGGCTAAAGTAACATTGAAGTTTGATAGATTTCTAAAAGTCAAATGGCAGGATTGTATAAGCAGATTAAAAATATGGACTTAGAGGAAGGGAAAGGTGATTAATATTTAAATCTTTAAATAAACAATAAGCAGATTTCAGCTGCTTTAACCAAGGTTGGTCTTAGACATATTAAGACAGTGGCTGTATTGGAAATGAAGTACAGACTGTAAATGATGGCCAATGCATTGAAATAGTCAGAAAGTAGGAAAATGGTAGATGAGAAAGAATTGACATGTGGTGACTTGCTGTTGGAAAAAATTGAAATTGCTGCAGTGTACATCACTGAAGTTTGATACATTTCTAAAAGTCTAATGGCAGGAAAATGAAAGTAATTTAAAAATATAGACTAAGATGAAGGGAAAGGTGATTATCTTACAGTATTTGATGATAAATAAGGAAATTTCAGCTGCATTAGCCAAGGTGGGTCTTAGACATATTTAGACAGTGGCCGTAGCGCCCCCATTTGACCAATCAGCACGAAAGGTGGAGGGTCTGTCTGTGGGCCAGTGATAAATCAGTGGGTTATATTTTGAGGGGATTGGATGAAGCATGCCAGAGATATAGCTGTTTGATTGAAATGGGCATGGAAATGGTTTGGCCAGCAGGTGGAGTCAGCGCTCCATTTTAGAAATGCTCTTTAATATTTTCAGACCTCCTTAAGTGTAAATGAAGTCTGATAATGTTGTATAAGGCAAATGGGTGACAAATGAAAGGAAATTAAAAATATGGACTCAGGTGAAGGGAAAGGTAACAATTCGCTGAAGGTTTTATGAGAAAGAAGGATATTTCAGCTTAATTTGCTAAGGTTGGTCTTAGACATATATAGACAGTAGCTGTAGTGCCCCTATTTGACCGATCGGCACCAAATTTGCAGGGTCTGTCTGAGGTGCAGTGGTACATTAGTGTGTCAAATTTGTTGATGATCAGACAAAGTCTGCCTCAGATATAGCTGTTTGATTGAAATGAGCATGGAAATGGTGCAGGTTTGGTGTAGTTGGTGGCCATAGCACACAGATTGGTCAAGTTATTTTTATATATTATCGATAAGGGCCGTGTTGTGATTGATCTAATACCAGAATGACCTACTTAGGCTGGACATTGTAGTAGTTATAGCAATATGTTATTTATTAAGTTTTTAAATATCACAAGGGAATGCAAATGACTATCATGGGACATTGCATATATTTTGATTTGGCATGACTCACAGATCTTGCAGGAAAAAATATTCTAACCAGTATTATGTCACTTGATCAAAAATGAGAACAAAGTAAGTTGAACTGATTTTGCAGGTTTATACAGACATGTTATATTGCTGTAGCGCCCCCGTTTGATTGATCGGCACCAAATTTGGAGGGCCCTTCCCCAATGATGTCCTACATTATATATTTAAGATTGGTGATGATTGGCTGAGGTACACCTGAGATATAGCTGTCTGATTGAAATGCGTGTGGCACCAGTATGGTTCAGGTGTGGCTGGTGGCCATACCTGATGGAAAGTATATGATTTTTTGGATAATTATATATATGGACTGTCTCCAGATTTAAATGATACCAGATTTGTGTAGGATTGGTGAAAACCCTAGGAGGCTAACAAAAAGCCCTGTTTTCAGACTTTTACAAAATAGGCAAAAAGGGCAATAGTTATGATGAAGTTCTTTATAACATTAAATTTGCCATGATCTAGTGGATAGGATTCGCAACAATTCTTAATTTAATCTTTAACAGTTCAGGAGAAATAGGCAGAAATGCAAAACTTGTTGCTGTAGCGCCCCCATCTGGCTGATTGCGGTGTCCTTAACAGGGTATGCTAAGGGTCAGGAATCAAATGTGACAGCCTGTTTTGGTTGAGATTCGGTATTGTTTAGCCTGTCAAATGGCTGCTTCAATTTGATTGGCTGATGATGACCATGATTTTATGATCAATGACTACTATGATATATGTCTGATCTCAGAATTGGTCGTAGTACGAATTTGCCAAATTTTAGTTTGATTGGTCAAGGCAGTCAGGAGATATTGGCAGTTTTTAGTTGTAGCGCCCCCTATTGATGAAATGGGGCCAGCTTTATATCTAGTCCCCAGAATGGCGCTGGGAGGAATGATTAAAAATTTGGTTAAGATTGGTTAAAGCAGAGCCAAGTTATAGCAATCAGACTGAAACTGGCCAAATTTATGCAAAGTTTGGGCGTGGCTGAAGACCATATGATACAGAAATTTCATGATTATTTTTGTAAGTCTTGATCAGCTCAGAGAACTGATTGGTTTGACACCTCATTTGTCTGATTGGGACAGACGGGGTAGGACTTGAAGGCAGAGGTCAGTTTTGCAAATTATGCAAATTAGCAAAAAATCTAAGTAGGCGGAGCTTCATAGTCCAAATGGCAAGATGGTAGAGCAATGCTGTCTGTATCAGCAGAAAAAAAAATTTCAATTGTAGGACTAATAGGACAGGAGATATGGACTGAAATGCGTTGAGGGGCCCTAGAGCGCCCCCATCTGGCTGACAGGACTGGGTCAGAGAATCTGAGTAGCGGGTAGGAATTGACATCATCTGACCAAGATAGGTTGGTCTAGCTCTTACGGTTTAGGCTGTACATTCAGTTTTACGGCAGGAAAAAAAAAATAATAATAATAAAAAGAAAAACCGTAAGAAAAACAATGGTCCATAAGCATTTCATGCTTTGGACCCTTAAATAACTGCAAGCAGTGACAATCGGGTCCAAAGCAAATGGGCAGAAGTAATGATTAGTAATGAAGTGAATGGCATAAAATTAGAAGTTCACTAATTATTGTAAATGAAGTACAGACTGTAATTGATTAACAATGCATTTAAATTGGCAGAAAATAGGAAATGCTTCTATGAGATGATACCTAACATTTAAACATTACCGTGGAAATGTTTATCAAGGTACGATGAAGGGAAAATGGTAGATGAGAAACCGAAGGGAAATGTGGTGACTAGCTGTTTGAGAAATATTGCAATTGCTGCAGTGTACACAGGATGAAGTAATATTGAAGTTTGATAGATTTCTAAAAGTGAAATGGCAGTAATATATAAGCAGATAAAAAATATGGACTTAGATGAATGGAAAGGTGATTAATATTTAAATGTTTAAATAAACAACAAGGAGATGTCAGCTGCATTAACCAAGGTTGTTAGACATATTAGGACAGTGGCTAAATTGTAAATGAAGTATAGACTGTAACTGATGGCCAATGCATAGAAATCGTCAGAAATAAGGAACATGGTAGATGAGAAAGAACGGACATGTGGTAACTAGCTTTTGGGAAAAATTGAAATTGCTGTAGTGTACATCACTGAAGTTTGATAGATTTCTAAAAGTCAAATGGCAGGAAAATGAAAGCAATTTTATAATATGGACTGGGATGAAGGGAAAGTTGATTAATATTTAAATATTTGATGACAAATAAATTAATTTCAGCTGCATTAACTAAGGTTGATCTTAGACATATTATGACAGTGGCTAAATTTGAAATGAAGTACAGATTATAACTGATGGCCAATGCATTTAAATAGTCATAATGTAGGAAATGCTACTATGATAAGATGATACTTGACATTTTAACATTACCGTAGAAATGTTGATTAAGGTACGATAAAGGGAAGATGGTAGATGAGAAACAGAAGGGAAATTTGGTGACTAGCTTTTCAAAGAAATTGCAATTGCTGCAGTGTACACAGCCTGAAGTATCACTGAACTTTGATACATTTCTAAAAGTGAAATGGCAGGAAAATGAAAGTGAATGAATATGTGATTAATCTTTGAAGGTTTGATGAAAAATAAAGAAATTTCAGCTACATTAACTCAGTTTTAGACATATTTCGACAGTGGCAGTAGCGCCCCCGTTTAACCGAATGTCACCAAAGTTTGATGGTCTATTCGTAGTCCAGTGCTATAGAAGTCAGTCAAATTTTATGAGAATTAGATGAAGTATGAATGAGATTTAGCAGACTAAATAAATTCGGTATGGAAATAGTGTGACCAGCAGGTGCAGTTAGCACTACATTTGATAAATGGTAGCATGCAGTCCCTGGTGTGGCAGTTTGACTACTGCCATTAGCAGAAGCAGCCTTAGTACACCAATATAGGATATAGTATAGAACCCTTTGGTGATGTGCCTCAGCCCAAGACAATGTATGGTTTGTGTCAGATGGTCTAAGTAGTTGGTAGAAATAGGCACCTGCATACCTAATATTTTAAGTCTAGATCATACAAGTTAAGCTTACTTTGTACTACCTCAGTGAACACATGCCGTCTTGTATATTCAAAACAACAGTGGCTTACTGCATTTGTAAAGTATTCTTGTAGACATAAGAAGCCCTAAAAGAATTTAATGGCATAAATGAAATATAGGACGAACTGCACCTGCTGGCGAATCTATAAAAAAAATCCAAAAAAGTGCAATATAAATAGAGCACCATCTCCACCTACTGGCCAATTTAATACAAAAAAGCCAAAAATCTGCAATATATACTGCCTGGCTTATAAATAAAATCTGATAATTTTCTATAAGTCAAATAGCAGAAAAATGAAAGGAGCTTAAAAATATGGACTGAGGTGAAGGGAAAGTTAATTCCTTGAAAGTATTATGAAGGATATTTCAGCTGAATTAACCAAGGTAGTTATTAGACATACTAGGACAGTGGTTGTATGGCTCCCATTTGACTGATCGCCACCAAACTTGGAAGGTCTGTCTGTAGTCCACTGATACAGAAGTGAATCAAATTTTGTAAGGATCGGATGAAGCATGCCTGAGATTTAGCTGTTTGAATGAAATGGGAATGGAAATGGTGTGGCCAGCAGGTGGAGTCAGCGCTCCATTTTAGAAATGATATTAAATGCTTTCTGACCTTCTCATTTGTAAATGAAGTCTGATAATGTTGTATAAGGCAAATTGGTGAAAAATGAAAGGAAATTAAAAATATGGACTCAGCTGAAGGGAAAGGTAACAATTATTTGAAGGTTTCATGAGAAATAAGGACATTTCAGCTGAATCTGCTAAGGTGGGTCTTACACATATATGGACAGTGGCTGTCACGCCCCCATTTGACCGATCAGCACCAAATTTGGAAGGTCTGTTTGAGGTCCAGTGCTACATTAGTGGGTCAAATTTGGTGATGATCAGATGAAGTATTCCTCTGATTTAGCTGTTTGATTGAAATGATCATGGAAATGCTGTAGGTTCAGTGTGGCTGGTGGCTATACTGTACAGGCAAGTGAAGTTATTTTTATAAATTATACATATGGGCAGTGTCCTGATTTTTCTACTACCAGATTGACCTACTTAGGCTGGACATTGCAGTAGTTACAGTAATATGTTATTAATTAAGTTTTTAAATATGACAAGGGAATGCAAATGATTATCATGGGACATTGCATAATTCTTAATTTGACATGACTCACAGAACTTGCTGGGCAAAAGATTTTAACCAGTAATATGTCACTGGATCAAAAATGAGATAAATGTAAGTTGAGCTGATTTTGCAGTTTATACAGTGATGTTATATTGCTGTAGCACCCCCGTTTGACTGATCGGCACCAAATTTGGAGGGCCCTTCTCCAGTAATATCCTACATTATATATTTAAGTTTGATGATGATTGGTTGAGGCAGGCCTGAGATATAGCTGTCTGATTGAAATGGGTGTGGCACCACTATGGTTTGGGTGTGGCTGGTGGCCATACCTCATGGAAAGTTTATGATTTTTTTAATAATTTTATATATGGACTGTCTCCTGATTTAAATGATACCAGATTTGTGTAGGTTTGGTGAAAATCCTAGGAGGATAAGAAAAAAGTACTGTTTTAAGACTTTTACAAAATAGGCAAAAATGGCAAGAGATATGATGAAGTTCTTTATACCACTAAATTTGTCATGAGCTAGTGGATAGCTTAAGCAACAATTGTCAATTTTATAATTAACAGTTCAGGAGAAATAGGCAGAAATGTGCTGTAGCGCCCCCATATGGCAGACTGACATGTCCTTTACAGGGTGGGCTCAGGGTCAGAATACAAATGTATAACCCAAATTTGGTTTGGATTGCTCATTGTTTAGCTGGTCAAATGGCTGCTTGATTTTGATTGGCTAATGGTGGCCAGGATTTTACAACTAATGACTGCCGTTTTACTTCTCTGACCTCAGGCTTGTACATAGTACATATCTGCCAAATTTCAATTAGATTGGTTAAGGCAGTCAGGAGATATTGGCAGTTATTAGTTGTAGCGCCCCCTATTGACGAAATGTGGGCCGCATTGTACGTTGACCCCATAATAGAGCAGGGAGGTTCGATTGTAAGTTTGGTTCAGGTAGGCTAAGGTATGTAGAAGTTATAGCAGTCAGACTGAAATAGGCCAAATTTAGGTGTGATTTGGGCGTGGCTAGTGGCCATAAAATAGACAAATGTCAGACTTTCTTGAACAGCTTTTGATCAGGTCAGTGGACTGATCGGTTTGACACCTCATTTGTCTGATTTGGTTCAATATTGTAGGACTTGAAGGCAGAAGTCAGTTTCACAAATTATGCAAATTAGCAAAAAATCTAAGTAGGCGGAGCTTCATAGTCCAAATAGCCAGTTGGTAGAGCAAAGCTGTGTGTATCAGCAGAAAAAATAATTTCAATTATAGGACTAATAGGACAGGAGATATGGACTGAAACGCGTTGGGGGGCGCTAGAGCGCCCCCATCTGGCTGACAGGCCTGGGTCGGAGAATCTGAGTAGCGGGTAGGAATTGACATCATATTACCAAGTTTGGTTGGTCTAGCTCTTACGGTTTAGGCTGTACATTCAGTTTTAGGGCGCGAAAAATAATAATAATAATAACTAGAAACTGCAGGCAGTTACTGAAGGGTCCAAAGGGTATGACAAGTAGGACAGGTAGGACAGGTAGGACAACAGATGGTTTGAGTAGAAGGTAGAAATCAGGATGGAGATTGTTGAGTGTCCGTCTAACAGGTCAGGAAATGTAGGACAGAATGTAGGACCCTGTGGTGTAGTGCCTGAACCTGACTGAATGCAATGTTTTGGTGAGATAGTCTGAGTAGTAGGTAGAAATCAGGATATAGACTAGTTAGTATCGGTCTAACAGGTCAGCAAATGCAGGACAGAATGTAGAACCCTGTGGTGGAGTGCCTTAGCCTGACTTAATACATGTTTTGGGTCAGATGGCCTGACTAGTTGGTAGATTTAGGGACCTTCATACCTGGTCTGGTAAGTGTAGATATTACATAGTTGCTTTTTTATACTGCCTGTGTAAACATAGGCTGTGTTGCATATTCTTAACAAAGTGCTGAGTTGCGGGAGTGTGACATGTAACAGCAGTAATATCATGCTGTATGCTATTCTAGGATGTATATTTAGACAGGAGAAAGGCTAAAAGTATTGAAGGCATTATTGAAATGGAGCGCTGACTCCACCTGCTGGCCAATTTATTATAAAATTGTAATTGCTGTAGTGTACACAGCCTGAAGAAAGATTAAAGTTTGAAAGATTTGTAAAAGTCAAATGGCAGGAGAATATAAGCAGATTAAAAATATGGACTTAGATGAAGGGAAAGGTGATTAATATTTTAATTTTTAAATAAACAATAAGCAGATTTCAGCTGCATTAACCAAGGTTGGTCTTAGACATATTATGACAGTGGCTGTAGTGCCCCCGTTTGACTGATTGCCACCAAACTTGGAAGGTCTTTTGCAGCTTGGCTGAGGCAGTCTAGTAACACAGCCGTGCATCAAATTTTGTGAGGATTGGATGAAGCATGCCAGAGATATAGCTATTTGAATGAAATAGGCATGGAAACAGTGTGGCCAGCAGGTGGAGTCAGCGCTCCATTTTAGAAATTGTATTCAATACTTTCAGGCCTTCTTATGTGTAAATTAAGTCTGATAATGTTCTATGAGGCAAATTGGTGAAAAATGAAAGTGAATAAAAAATATGGACTCAGGTGAAGGGAAAGGTAACAATTCTTTCAAGGTTTTATGAGAAATAAGGACATTTCAGCTGAATTTGCTAAGGTGGGTCTTAGACATATATGGACAGTGGCTGTAGCGCCCCTGTTTGACCGATTGGCACCAATATTGGAGGGTCTGTCTGAGGTCCCTTACTACATTAGGCCGTCAAATTTGATGAGGATTGGCTGAAGCACGGCTGAGATTTAGATGGTTGATTGAAATGAGCATGGATATGGTGCAGGTTTGTTGTAGCTGGTGGCCATAGCATACAGGTCAAGATATTTTTATGAATTATCCATAAGGGCAATGTCCTGATTGATGTACTACCAGAATGACCTACTTGGGCTGGATATTGTAGAAGTTACAGTAATATGTTATTTATTAAGTTATTAAACATCACAAGGGAATGAAAATGACTATCATTGGGCATTGCATATGTCTTGATTTGGCATGACTCACAGAACTGGCAGTACAAAATATTTTAACCAGTAATATGTCACTAGAACAGAAATGAGATAAATGTAAGTTGAACTGATTTTCAAGGTTTATACAGACATGTTATATTGTTGTAGCGCCCCCGTTTGACCGATCGGCACCAAATTTGGAGGGCCCTTCCGGACTACTATTCTACAGGATATATTAAAGTTTGGTGATGATTGGCTGAGGCAGGCCTGAGATATAGCTGTCTGATTGAATTGGGCATGGCACCTGTATGGTTTGTGTGTGGCTGGTGACTATACCTCATGGAAAGTTTATGATTTTTTTATGAATTATTTATTATGACTGTCTCCTGATTTAAATGATACCAGATTTGTGTAGGTTTGGTGAAAATCCTAGGAGGTTAACGAAATGTCTTGTTTTCAGACCAATATGAATTATGCAAAAACGCAAAGATGCAGAAGCAAGTTCTACATGTTGTTTGATTTGGCATGTCGTACTTAATTGACCGGGCAACAATTAGACTGCCATAACAGGATGGAGATTTAGCGTAGCTCTAATGTGACAGGAGATGTAGGGCAAACCGTAGAGGAGGATACTAAAAAGTCAGACAGAACTACAGGTCAGCAGATGTCAGACAGAACAGAACTTGTTTAGGTCAGATGGTTTGAGTAGAAGGTAGAAATCATGATGTAGATTGTTGAGTGTCGGTCTAACAGGTCAGGAAATGTAGGACAGAATGTAGAACCCTGTGGTGTAGTGCCTGAACCTGACTGAATGCATTGTTTTGGTCAGATGGTCTCAGTAGTAGGTAGAAATCAGGATATAGATTAGTTAGTATCGGTCTAACAGGTCAGCAAATGTAGGACAGAATGTAGAACCCTGTGGTGGAGTGCCTTAGCCTGACTGAATGCATGGTTTGGGTCAGATGGCCTGACTAGTTGGTAGATTTAGGGACCTTCATACCTGGTCTGGTAAGTCTAGATATTACAGAGTTTTCTTTTTTATACTGCCTGTGTAAACATAGGCTGTGTTGCATATTCTTAACAAAGTGCTGAGTTGCGTATTGTGACATGTAACAGCAGTAATATCATGCTGTATCATATTCTAGGTTATACATTTAGACAGGAGAAAGGCTAAAAGTATTGAAGGCATTATTGAAATGGAGCGCTGACTCCACCTGCTGGCCAATTTATTATAAAATTGTAATTGCTGCAGTGTACACAGCCTGAAGAAAGATTGAAGTTTGAAAGATTTGTAAAAGTCAAATGGCAGGAAAATATAAGCAGATTAAAAATATGGACTTAGATGAAGGGAAAGGTGATTAATTTTTTAATTTTTAAATAAACGATAAGCAGATTTCAGCTGCATTAACCAAGGTTGGTCTTAGACATATTAGGACAGTGGCTGTAGTGCCCCCGTTTGACCGATTGCCACCAAACTTGGAAGGTCTTTCTGAAGTCTAGTAACACAGATGTGCGTCAAATTTTGTGAGGATTGGATGAAGCATGCCAGAGATATAGCTATTTTAATAAAATGGGCATGGAAACAGTGTGGCCAGCAGGTGGAGTCAGCGCTCCATTTTAGAAATTGTATTCAATACTTTCAGGCCTTCTTATGTGTAAATTAAGTCTGATAATGTTCTATGAGGCAAATCGGTGAAAAATGAAAGTGAATAAGAAATATGGACTCAGGTGAAGGGAAAGGTAACAATTCTTTCAAGGTTTTATGAGAAATAAGGACATTTCAGCTGAATTTGCTAAGGTGGGTCTTAGAAATATATGGACAGTGGCTGTAGCGCCCCCATTTGACCGATTGGAACCAAAATTGGAGGGTCTGTCTGAGGTCCCTTACTACATTAGGCCGTCAAATTTGATGAGGATTGGCTGAAGCACAGCTGAGCTTTAGATGGTTGATTGAAATGAGCATGGATATGGTGCAGGTTTGTTGTAGCTGGTGGCCATAGCGTACAGGTTAAGATATTTTTATGAATTATCCATAATGGCAATGTCCTGATTGATGTACTACCAGAATGACCTACTTGGGCTGAACATTGTAGAAGTTACAGTAATATGTTATTTATTAAGTTTTTAAACATCACAAGGGAATGAAAATGACTATCATTGGGCATTGCATATGTCTTGATTTGGCATGACTCACAGAACTGGCAGTACAAAATATTTTAACCAGTAACATGTCACTAGAACAGAAATGAGATAAATGTAAGTTGAACTGATTTTCAAGGTTTATACAGACATGTTATGTTGTTGTAGCGCCCCCGTTTGACCGATCGGCACCAAATTTGGAGGGCCCTTCCGGACTACTATTCTACAGGATATATTAAAGTTTGGTGATGATTGGCTGAGGCAGGCCTGAGATATAGCTGTCTGATTGAATTGGGCATGGCACCTGTATGGTTTGTGTGTGGCTGGTGACTATACCTCATGGAAAGTTTATGATTTTTTTATGAATTATTTATTATGACTGTCTCCTGATTTAAATGATACCAGATTTGTGTAGGTTTGGTGAAAATCCTAGGAGGTTAACGAAATGTCTTGTTTTCAGACCAATATGAATTATGCAAAAACGCAAAGATGCAGAAGCAAGTTCTACATGTTGTTTGATTTGGCATGTCGTACTGAATTGACCTGGCAAGAAATGTCGATTGTAGGCTTCACCGTTCTCGAGAAATAGGCAGAAATGCAAAAGTTGTCACTGTTGCGCCCCCATCTGGCCGAGTGAGGTGTCCTTTACAGTTTAGGCAGAGGGTCAGAGCACAAATGTATCACCCAAATTTGATTTAGATTGGTCATTGAGAAGCCTGTGAAATGCCTGCTTGATTTTGATTGGCTGATGGCGGCCACTCTTTAAGGAATAATTACTGCCATTGTAGGTGACTGACCACAGGCTGCTTCCTAGTACATATCTACCAAATTTCAGTTAGATTGGCAAAGGCAGTCAGGAGATATTGCCAGTTTTTAGTTGTAGCGCCCCCTATTGACGAAATGCGGCCCGCCTCGGACCGTGTCCCCAGAATGGTGTAGGGAGGTAGCATTTCAAATTTGGTCAAGGTAGGCCAAGGCACGGCCAAGTTATAGCCGTCAGACCAAAACGGGCCAAATTTGGACATTGTTTGGGCGTGGCTAATGGCCGTAGGATATAAAAATGTCTGAATTTTGTGGATAATTCTTGATCAGCAGAGAATTCTGATTCGTCTGACACCTCATTTGTCTGATTTGGTAGGACAAGCCAGGACTTTAAGGAAAAAGTAGGATTGGCAAATTATGCAAATTAGCAAAAAATCTAAGTAGGCGGAGCTTCATAGTCCAAATGGCAAGTTGGTAGGGCTTTGCTGTCTGTATATGTAGAACAAAGAATTTCGATTGTAGGTCTAACAGGACAGGAGATATCGACCGAAACGTGTTGGGGGGCGCTAAGGCGCCCCCATCTGGCTGGCAGGACTGGGTAGGACAACCTGAGTAGTGGGTAGGAATTGACATCATCTGACCAAGTTTGGTTGGTCTAGCTCTTACAGTTTAGGCTGTACATTCAGTTTTAGGGCAGAAAAATAATAATAAAGATAACTGCAAGCAGTGACAATCGGGTCCAAAGCTAATGGAAAGAAGCAATGAAGAGGAAAGAAGTGAATGGCATAAAATTAGAAGTTCACTAATTATTTGAAATGAAGTACAGACTGTAATTGATTAGCAATGCATTTAAATTGGCAGAAAATAGGAAATGCTTCTATGAGATGATACCTAACATTTAAACATTACCATGGAAATGTTTATCAAGGTACGATGAAGGGAAAATGGTAGATGAGAAACCGAAGGGAAATGTGGTGACTAGCTGTTTGAGAAATATTGCTGCAGTGTACACAGGATGAAGTAATATTGAAGTTTGATAGATTTCTAAAAGTGAAATGGCAGTAATATATAAGCAGATAAAAAATATGGACTTAGATGAATGGAAAGGTGATTAATATTTAAATGTTTAAATAAACAACAAGGAGATGTCAGCTGCATTAACCAAGGTTGTTAGACATATTAGGACAGTGGCTAAATTGTAAATGAAGTATAGACTGTAACTGATGGCCAATGCATAGAAATCGTCAGAAATAAGGAACATGGTAGATGAGAAAGAACGGACATGTGGTAACTAGCTTTTGGGAAAAATTGAAATTGCTGTAGTGTACATCACTGAAGTTTGATAGATTTCTAAAAGTCAAATGGCAGGAAAATGAAAGCAATTTTATAATATGGACTGGGATGAAGGGAAAGTTGATTAATATTTAAAAATTTGATGACAAATAAATTAATTTCAGCTGCATTAACTAAGGTTGATCTTAGACATATTATGACAGTGGCTAAATTTGAAATGAAGTACAGATTATAACTGATGGCCAATGCATTTAAATAGTCATAATGTAGGAAATGCTACTATGATAAGATGATACTTGACATTTTAACATTACCGTAGAAATGTTGATTAAGGTACGATAAAGGGAAGATGGTAGATGAGAAACAGAAGGGAAATTTGGTGACTAGCTTTTCAAAGAAATTGCAATTGCTGCAGTGTACACAGCCTGAAGTATCACTGAACTTTGATACATTTCTAAAAGTGAAATGGCAGGAAAATGAAAGTGAATGAATATGTGATTAATCTTTGAAGGTTTGATGAAAAATAAAGAAATTTCAGCTACATTAACTCAGTTTTAGACATATTTCGACAGTGGCAGTAGCGCCCCCGTTTAACCGAATGTCACCAAAGTTTGATGGTCTATTCGTAGTCCAGTGCTATAGAAGTCAGTCAAATTTTATGAGAATTAGATGAAGTATGAATGAGATTTAGCAGACTAAATAAATTCGGTATGGAAATAGTGTGACCAGCAGGTGCAGTTAGCACTACATTTGATAAATGGTAGCATGCAGTCCCTGGTGTGGCAGTTTGACTACTGCCATTAGCAGAAGCAGCCTTAGTACAACAATATAAGATACAATATATAACCATTTGCTGAAGTGCCTCAGCCCAAAAGAATTTGTTTTTTGTGTCAGATGGTCTAAATAGACGGTAGAAATAGGCACCTGCATAACTAATATTTTAAGTCTAGATCATACAAGTTAAGCTTACTTTACAGTACCTCAGTGAACACATGCCGTCTTGTATATTAAAAAAAACAACAGTGGCTTACTGCATTTGTAAAGTATTCTTCTAGACATAAGAAGCCCTGAAATAATTTAATGCCATTAATGAAATACAGGACGAACTCCACCTGCTGGCTAATGTATAAAAAAAAATCCAAAAAACTGCAATATAAATAGAGCACCATCTCCACCTACTGGCCAATTTAATACAAAAAAGCAAAAAATCTGCAATGTATACTGCCTGGCTTATAAATAAAATCTGATAATTTTCTATAAGTCAAATAGCAGAAAAATGAAAGGAGCTTAATAATATGGACTGAGGTGAAGGGAAAGTTAATTCCTTTAAAGTATTATGAAGGATATTTCAGCTGAATTAGCCAAGGTAGGTATTAGACATACTAGGAAAGTGGCTGTACCGCTCCAGATTGACTGATCGCCACCAAACTTGGAAGATTTGTCTGTAGTCCAGTCATACAGAAGTGAATCAAATTTTGTAAGGATCAGATGAAGCATGCCTGAGATTTAGCTGTTTGAATGAAATGGGAATGGAAATGGTGTGGCCAGAAGGTGTAGTCAGCGCTCCATTTTAGAAATGATAGTAAATGCTTTCTGACCTTCTCATTTGTAAATGAAGTCTGATAATGTTGTATAAGGCAAATTGGTGAAAAATGAAAGGAAATTAAAAATATGGACTAAGGTGAAGGGAAAGGTAACAATTCTTTGAAGGTTTCATGAGGAATAAGGACATTTCAGCTGAATCTGTTAAGGTGGCTCTTAGACATAATACAACATTGGCTGTAGTGCCCCCATTTGCCCGATCACCCCCAAAATTAGATGGTCTGTCTGTATTCCACTCCTGCAGGAGAGAGTCAAATTTTGTGAAGATCGGGAGAAGCATGCCTGAGATTTAGCTGTTTGAATGAAATGGAAATGGAAATGGTGTGGCCAGCAGGTGGAGTCAACGCTCCATTTTAGAAATGCTATTTAATACTTTTAGGCCTTCTCATGTTTAAATGAATTCTGATAATGTTCTATGAGGCAAATGGGTGAAAAATGAACAGAAATTAAAATATGGACCTAGTTGAAGGGAAAGCAAACAATTCTTTGAATGTTTGAAGAGAAATAAGGACATTCCAACTGAATTTGCTAAGGTGGGTCTTAGAAATATATAGACAGTGGCTGTAGCTCCCCCATTTGACCGATCGGCACCAAAGTTGGAGGGTCTGTCTGTGGTCTATGGGTACATTAGCTGGTCAAATTTTATGAGGATTGGATGAAGAATACCTCAGATTTAGCTGTTTGATTGAAATGAGCATGGAAATGGTGCAGGTTTGGTGTAGTTGGTGGCCATAGCATACAGGTAGGTCAAGTTATTTTTATAAATTATCCATAAGGGCCGTGTCATGATTGATCTACTACCAGAATGACCTTCTTGGGCTGGACATTGTAGTACTTATAGCAATATGTTATTTATTAAGTATTTAAATGTCACAAGGGAATGCAAATGACAATCATTAGGCATTGCATATTTCTTGATTTGGCATAACTAAGAGAACTTGCAATACAAAAGATTTCAACCAGTCATATGTCACTGGAACAGAAATGAGATAAATGTAAGTTGTACTGATTTTGCAGGTTTATAAAGACATGTTATATTGCTGTAGTGCCCCCGTTTGACTGATCTGCACCAAATTTGGAGGGACCTTCTCCAGTAATATCCTACATTACATATTTAAGTTTGGTGATGATTGGTTGAGGCACGCCTGAGATATAGCTGTCTGATTGAAATGGGTGTGGCACCACTATGGTTTGGGTGTGGCTGGTGGCCGTACCTCATGGAAAGTTTATGATTTTTTTAATAATTTTATATAGGGACTGTCTCCTGATTTAAATGATACCAGATTTGTGTAGGTTTGGTGAAAATCCTAGGAGGATAAGAAAAAACCCTGTTTTCAGACTATTACAAAATAGGCAAAAACGGCAAGAGATATGATGAAGTTCTTTATACCATTAAATATTCCATGAGCGAGTGGATAGGATGAGCAACAATTCTAAATTTAATCTTTATCAGTTCAAGAGAAATAGACAGAAATGCAAAACTTGTTGCTGTAGCGCCCCCATCTGGCTGATTGCGGTGTCCTTAACATGGTATGCTAAGGGTAGGGAATCAAATGTGACAGCCTGTTTTGGTTGAGATTCGGTATTGTTTAGCCTGTCAAATGGCTGCTTCATTTTGATTGGCTGATGATGACCATGATTTTATGATCAATGACTGCTATGATATATGTCTGATCTCAGAATTGGTTGTAGTACATATCTGCCAAATTTCAATTAGATTGGTCAATGCAGTCAGGAGATATTGGCAGTTTTTAGTTGTAGCGCCCCCTATTGATGAAATGGGGCCAGCTTTATAACTAGTCCCCAGAATGGCGCTGGGAGGAAGGATTTCAAATTTGGTTAAGATTGGTTAAAGCAGAGCCAAGTTATAGCAATCAGACTGAAATTGGCCAAATTTATGCAAAGTTTGGGCGTGGCTGAAGACCGTATGATACAGAAATTTCATGATTATTTTTGTAAGTCTTGATCAGCTCAGAGAACTGATTGGTTTGACACCTCATTTGTCTGATTGGGACAGACGGGGTAGGACTTGAAGGCAGAGGTCAGTTTTGCAAATTATGCAAATTAGCAAAAAATCTAAGTAGGCGGAGCTTCATAGTCCAAATGGCAAGTTGGTAGAGCAATGCTGTCTGTATCAGCAGAAAAAAAAAATTCAATTGTAGGACTAATAGGACAGGAGATATGGACTGAAACGCGTTGAGGGGCCCTAGAGCGCCCCCATCTGGCTGACAGGACTGGGTCAGAGAATCTGAGTAGCGGGTAGGAATTGACATCATCTTACCAATTTTGGTTGGTCTAGCTCTTACGGTTTAGGCTGTACATTCAGTTTTACGGCAGGAAAAAAATAATAATAATAATAATAATAATAATAATAATAATAATCCTAAGAAAAACAATAAGGTTCCATAAGCATTTCATGCTTTGGACCCTTAATAATCCTAAGAAAAACAATAATGGTCCATAAGCATTTCATGCTTTGGACCCTTAATAATAATAAAGATAACTGCAAGCAGTGACAATCGGGTCCAAAGCAAATGGACAGAAGCAATGAATAGGAATGAAGTGAATGACATAAACTTAAAAGTTTACTAATTATTGTAAATGAAGTACAGACTGTAATTGATGGCCAATGCATTTAAATAGTCAGAAAATATGACATGCTAAAATTATATGATGATATCTAACCTTTAAACATTACTGTAGAAATGTTCATCAATGTTTGATAAAAGGAAAAGGGAAGATGAGAAACAGAAGGGAAATGAGGTGACTAGCTGTTGGTAGAAATATTGCAATTGCTGCAGTGTACACAGGCTGAAGTAACATTGAAGTTTGATAGATTTCTAAAAGTCAAATGGCAGCAATATGTAAGCAGATTAATAATATGGTCAAGGGTGAAGGGAAAGGTGATTAATATTTAAATATTTAAATAAACAATAAGGAGATGTCAGCTGCATTAACCAAGGTTGTGGTTAGACATATTAGGACAGTGGCTAAATTGGAAATGAAGTACAGATTGTAACTGATGGCCAATGCATTTAAATAGTCAGAATGTTGCAAATGCTACTATGATAAGATGATACTTGACATTTTAACATTACCGTAGAAATGTTGATTAAGGTACGATAAAGGGAAGATGGTAGATGAGAAACAGAAGGGAAACGTGGTGACTAGCTGTTCAAAGAAATTGCAGTTGCTGCAGTGTACACAGCCTGAAGTATCACTGAACTTTGATACATTTCTAAAAGTGAAATGGCAGGAAAATGAAAGTAAATGAATATGTGATTAATCTCTGAAGGTTTGATGAAAAATAAAGAAATTTCAGCTGCATTAACTATGAGTTTTAGACATATTTTGACAGTGGCAGTAGCGCCCCCGTTTAACCGAATGTCACCAAAGTTGGATGGTCTATTCGTAGTCCAGTGCTATAGAAGTGACTCAAATTTTATGAGAATTTGATGAAGTATAAATGAGATTTAGCAGACTAAATGAATTTGGTATGGAAATAGTGTGGCCAGCAGGTGGAGTTAGCACTATATTTGATAAATGGTAGCATGCAGTCCCTGGAGTGGCAGTTTGACTACTGCCATTAGCAGAAGCAGCCTTAGTAAACCAATATATTATATAATATAGAACCCTTTGGTGAAGTGCCTCAGCCCAAAAGAATGTGTGGTTTGTGTCAGATGGTCTAAGTAGATGGTAGAAATAGGCACCTACATACCTAATATTTTAAGTCTGGATCATACAAGTTAAGCTTACTTTATAGTACCTCAGTGAACACATGCTGTCTTGTATATTTAAAACAACAGTGGCTTACTCCATTTGTAAAGTATTCTTCTAGACATGAGAAGCCCTGACAGAATTGAATGGCATTATAGAAATAGAGGATGAACTGCACCTGCTGGCTAGTCTATAAAAAAAAATCCAAAAAATTGCAATATAAATAGAGCACCATCTCCACCTACTGGCCAATTTAATACAAAAAATAGAAAAATCTGCAATATATACTGCCTGGCTTATAAATAAAATCTGATAATTTTCTATAAGTCAAATAGCAGAAAAATGAAAGGAGCTTAAAAATATGGACTGAGGTGAAGGGAAAGTTAATTCTTTGAAAGTATTATGAAGGATATTTCAGCTGAATTAGCCAAGGTAGGTATTACACATAATATGACAGTGGCTGTACCGCTCCAGATTGACTGATCGCCACCAAACTTGGAAGATCTGTCTGTAGTCCAGTCATACAGAAGTGAATCAAATTTTGTAAGAATCGGATGAAGCATGCCTGAGATTTAGCTGTTTGAATTAAATGGGAATGGAAATGTTGTGGCCAGCAGGTGGAGTCAGCGCTCCATTTTAGAAATGATATTAAATGCTTTCTGACCTTCTCATTTGTAAATGAAGTCTGATAATGTTGTATAAGGAAAATTGGTGAAAAATGAAAGGAACTTAAAAATATGGACTAAGGTGTAGGGAAAGGTAAAAATTCTTTGAATGATTTATGAGAAAGAAGGACATTTCAGCTGAATTTGCTAAGGTGGGTCTTAGACATATATGGACAGTAGCTGTAGCGCCCCCATTTGACCGATCGGCACCAAATTTGCAGGGTCTGTCTGAGGTGCAGTGCTACATTAGTGGGTCAAATTTGGTGATGATTAGATGAAGTATGCATCTGATTTAGCTGTTTGATTGAAATGATCATGGAAATGCTGTAGGTTCAGTGTGGCTGGTGGCTATACTGTACAGGCAAGTGAAGTTATCCTTATAAATTAGACATAAGGGCAGTGTCCTGATTGATCTACTACCAGAATGACCTAATTGGGCTGGACATTGCAGCAGTTATAGCAATATGTAATTTATTAAGTTTTTAAATATCACAAGGGAATGGAAATGACTATCATTAGGCATTGCATATATCTTGATTTGGAATGACACACAGAACTTGCAGGACAAATGATTTTTATAATTAATATGTGACTGGAACAGAAATAAGAACAATGTAAGTTGAACTGATTTTCCAGGTTTATACAGACATGTTACATTGCTGTAGCGCCCCCGTTTGACCGATCGGCACATAATTTGGAGGGCCCTTCCCCAGTAATGTCCTACATTTTATGTTTAAGTTTGGTGATGATTGGTTGAGGCACGCCTAAGATATAGCTGTCTGATTGAAATGGGTGTGGCACCAGTATGGTTCGCGTGTGGCTGGTGGCCGTACCTCATGGAAAGTTTATGATTTTTTTAATAATTTTATATATGGACTGTCTCCTGATTTAAATGATACCAGATTTGTGTAGGTTTGGTGAAAATCCTAGGAGGCTAACGAAATGTCTTGTTTTCAGACCAATATGAATTATGCAAAAATGCTAAGGTGCAGAAGCAAGTTATACATGTTGTTTGATTTGGCATGTCGTACTGAATTGAACTGGCAGTAAATGTTGATTGTAGGCTTCACCATTCTCGAGAAATAGGCAGAAACGCAAAAGTTGTCACTGTAGCGCCCCCATCTGGCCAAGTGAGGTGTCCTTTACAGGGTAGGCAGAGGGTGAGAGCACAAATGTATCACCCAAATTTGATTTAGATTGGTCATTGATAAGCCTGTCAAATGGCTGCTTGATTTTGATTGGACGATGGCGGCCACTCTTTAAGGATGAATTACTGCCATTGTATGTGACTGACCACAGGCTGTGTCCTAGTACATATCTGCCAAATTTCAGTTAGATTGGCCAAGGCAGTCAGGAGATACTGCCAGTTTTTAGTTGTAGCGCCCCCTATTGACGAAATGCGGCCCGCCTTGGACCGTGTCCCCAGGATGGTGTTGCGAGGTAGCATTTCAAATTTGGTCAAGGTAGGCCAAGGAATAGCCAAGTTATAACCGTCAGACCAAAATGGGCGAAATTTGGCCATTGTTTGGGCGTGGCTAATGGCCGTAGGATATAAAAATGTCTGAATTTTGTTGATGATTCTTGATCAGCTCAGAGTTCTGATTCGTTTGACACCTCATTTGTCTGATTTGGTAGAACAAGCTAGGACTTGAAGGGAAAAGTAGGATTTGCAAATTATGCAAATTAGCAAAAAATCTAAGTAGGCGGAGCTTCATAGTCCAAATGGCAAGTTGGTAGGGAATGGCTGTCTGTATCAGCAGAAAAAAGAATTTCAATTGTAGGACTAATAGGACAGGAGATATGGACTGAAACGCGTTGTGGGGTGCTAGAGCGCCCCCATCTGGCTGGCAGGCCTGGGTCGGAGAATCTGAGTAGCGGGTAGGAATTGACATCATGTTACCAAGTTTGGTTGGTCTAGCTCTTACGGTTTAGGCTGTACATTCAGTTTTAGGGCAGGAAAAAAATAATAATAATCCTAAGAAAAACAATAATGGTCCATAAGCATTTCATGCTTTGGACCCTTAATAATAATAAAGATAACTGCAAGCAGTGACAATCGGGTCCAAAGGAAATGGACAGAAGCAATGAATAGTAATGAAGTGAATGGCATAAAATTAAAAGTTTACTAATTATTGTAAATGAAGTATAGACTGTAATTGATGAGCAATGCATTTAAATAGTCAGAAAATAGGAAATGATACTATGAGATGATGATACGTAACATTTTGAACATTACCTTAGAAATGTTTATCAAGGTACGATAAAGGGAAAAAGGTAGATGAGAAACAGAAAGGAAATGTGGTGACTAGCTGTTGGAGAAATATTGCAATTGCTGCAATGTACACCGGCTGAAGTAACATTGAAGTTTGATAGATTTCTAAAACTTAAATGGCAGAAATTTATAAGCAGATTAAAAATATGGACTAAGATGAAGGGAAAGGTGATTAATATTTAAATGTCTAAATAAACAATAAGGAGATGTCAGCTGCATTAACCAAGGTTGGTCTTAAACATATTAGGACATTGGCTTAATTGGAAATGAAGTGCAGACTGTAACTGATGGGCAATGCATTGAAATAGTCAGAAAGTATGAAAATGGTAGATAAGAAACAGAAGGGAAATGTGGTGACTAGCTGTTGGAAAAAATTGAAATTGCTGCAGTGTACATCACTGAAGTTTGATACATTTGTAAAAGTCAAATGGCAGGATAATGAAACCAATTTATTAATATTGACTGAGGTGAAGACAATGGTGATTAATATTTAAATATTTGATGAGAAATAAGCTAATTTCAGTTGCATTAACCAAGGTTGGTCTTAGAAATATTATGACAGCGGCTAAATTGTAAATGAAGTACAGACTGTAACTGATGGCCAATGCATTTAAATAGTCAGAAAGTAGGAAATGCTACTATAAGATGATACCTGACATTTGAACATTACCGTAGAAATGTTGATTAAGGTACAATAAATGGAAAACGGTAGATGAGATACAGAAGGGAAATGTGGTGACTAGCTGTTCAAAGAAATTGCAATTGCTGCAATGTACAGAGCCTGAAGCATCACTGAAGTTTGATACATTTCTAAAAGTCTAATGGCAGGAAAATTAAAGCAATTTAAAAATATTAACTGAAATCAAGGTAATGGTGATTAATCTTTAAATATTTGATTAGAAATAAGGTAATATCAGCTGCATTAGCCTATATTGGTCTTAGACATATTTAGAGAGTAGCTGTAGCGCCCCCCTTTGACTAATCAGCACAAAAGGTGGAGGGTCTGTCTGTGGGCCAGAGATAAATCAGTTGGTCAATTTTTGAGAGGATTGGATGAAGCATGCCAGAGATATAACTGTTTGATTGAAATGGGCATGGAAATGGTTTGGCCAGCAGGTGGAGTCAGCGCTCCATTTTAGAAATACTATTTAATACTTTTAGGCCTTCTCATGTGTAAATGAAGTCTGATAATGTTCTATGAGGCGAATAGGTGTAAAATGAAAGGAAATTAAAAATATGGACTATGGTGAAGGGAAAGGTAACAATTCTTTGAAGGTTTTATGAGAAAGAAGGACATTTCAGCTGAATTTGCTAAGGTAGGTCTGACATATATGGATAGTAACTGTAGCGCCCCCATTTGACCGATCGGGACCAAATTTGGTGGGTCTGTCTGAGGTGCAGTGGTACATTAGTTGGTCAAATTTGGTGATGATCAGATGAAGTTTGCCTCAGATTTAGCTGTTTGATTGAAATGAGCATGGAAATGCTGTAGGTTCAGTGTGGCTGGTGGCTATACTGTACAGGCAAGTGAAGTTATCTTTATAAATTTTACATAGGGGCAGTGTCCTGATTTTTCTACTACCAGATTGATTTACTTAGGATGCAGATTGCAGGAGTTACAGTAATATGTTATTTATTAAGTTTTTAAATATGACAAGGGAATGCCAATGACTATCATGGGACATTGCATATTTCTTGATTTGACATGACTCACAGAACTTGCAGGGCAAAAGATTTTAACCAGTAATATGTCACTGGATCAAAAATGAGATAAATGTAAGTTGAGCTGATTTTGCAGTTTATACAGTGATGTTATATTGCTGTAGCGCCCCCTTTTGACTGATCGGCACCAAATTTGGAGGGCCCTTCTCCAGTAATATCCTACATTATATATTTAAGTTTGATGATGATTGGTTGAGGCAGGCCTGAGATATAGCTGTCTGATTGAAATGGGTGTGGCACCACTATGGTTTGGGTGTGGCTGGTGGCCATACCTCATGGAAAGTTTATGATTTTTTTAATAATTTTATATAGGGACTGTCTCCTGATTTAAATGATACCAGATTTGTGTAGGTTTGGTGAAAATCCTAGGAGGATAAGAAAAAGTACTGTTTTAAGACTTTTACAAAATAGGCAAAAATGGCAAGAGATATGATGAAGTTCTTTATACCATTAAATTTGTCATGAGCTAGTGGATAGCTTAAGCAACAATTGTCAATTTTATAATTAACAGTCCAGGAGAAATAGGCAGAAATGTGCTGTAGCGCCCCCATATGGCAGACTGACATGTCCTTTACAGGGTGGGCTCAGGGTCAGAATACAAATGTATAACCCAAATTTGGTTTGGATTGCTCATTGTTTAGCTGGTCAAATGGCTGCTTGATTTTGATTGGCTAATGGTGGCCAGGATTTTACAACTAATGACTGCCATTTTACATCTCTGACCTCAGGCTTGTACATAGTACATATCTGCCAAATTTCAATTAGATTGGTTAAGGCAGTCAGGAGATATTGGCAGTTATTAGTTGTAGCGCCCCCTATTGACGAAATGTGGGCCGCATTGTATGTTGACCCCATAATAGAGCAGGGAGGTTGGATTGTAAGTTTGGTTCAGGTAGGCTAAGGTATGGAGAAGTTATAGCATTCAGACTGAAATAGGCCAAATTTAGGTGGGATTTGGGCATGGCTAGTGGCCATAAAATAGACAAATGTCAGACTTTCTTGAATATATTTTGATCAGCTCAGTGGACTGATCGGTTTGACACCTCATTTGTCTGATTTGGTTCAATATTGTAGGACTTGAAGGCAGAAGTCAGTTTCACAAATTATCCAAATTAGCAAAAAATCTAAGTAGGCGGAGCTTCATAGTCCAAATAGCCAGTTGGTAGAGCAAAGCTGTCTGTATCAGCAGAAAAAATAATTTCAATTATAGGACTAATAGGACAGGAGATATGGACTGAAACGCGTTGGGGGGCGCTAGAGCGCCCCCATCTGGCTGACAGGCCTGGGTCGGAGAATCTGAGTAGCGGGTAGGAATTGACATCATATTACCAAGTTTGGTTGGTCTAGCTCTTACGGTTTAGGCTGTACATTCAGTTTTAGGGCGCGAAAAATAATAATAATAATAAAAGAGAAAAATCCTAAGAAAAACAATAATGGTCCATAAGGACTTCGTCCTTTGGACCCTTAATAATAAAAGAGAAAAATCCTAAGAAAAACAATAATGGTCCATAAGCATTTCATGCTTTGGACCCTTAATAATAAAAGAGAAAAATCCTAAGAAAAACAATAATGGTCCATAAGCATTTCATGCTTTGGACCCTTAATTAGATTTTCACTAATTATTGGAAATGAAGTACAGACTGTAATTGATGAGCAATGCATCTAAATTGGCACAAAATAGGAAATGCTTCTATGAGATGATACCTAACATTTGAACATTACTGTGGAAATGTTTATTAAGGTACGATGAAGGGAAAAGGGTAGATGAGAAACCGAAGGGAAATGTGGTGACTAGCTGTTTGAGAAATATTGCAATTGCTGCAGTGTACACAGGAAGAAGTAACATTGAAGTTTGATAGATTTCTAAAAGTCAAATGGCAGTAAGATAAAAGCAGATTTAAAATATTGACTTAGATGAAGGGAAAGGTGATTAATATTTAAATGTCTAAATAAACAATATGGAGATGTCAGCTGCATTAACCAAGGTTGGTCTTAAATATATTAGGACAGTGGCTAAATTGTAAATGAAGTACAGACTGTAACTGATAGGCAATGCATTTAAATAGTCAGAAAATAGGAAATGCTACTATGAACATGCAGCTTTCTGGTTTTACTGTCTTTTCCAGTGCCTTATCTTCATATCAGTGACACCATACTCACCACATCAAGTTTCCCTGCGCCCATTTTGTCGACAAGCAAAGCGTTCTCTAAAGGACTCAGAGACTGGACACAGACAGTATGAACTACACACAGATACCTGAAGTGAAATGCACCAGAAATCATCTCCACGCACTATAGTCTGACAGCAAAGGTACTTTGAGTAAAATGTGCTGTTGCTTGTGGATATTTATTGCTTTGATGTCTCACAATTTTTTTTGTAGTGTTTATTGAGTTATTTTCAATTTTACTCTGCAATAACAAAACATTAATGATGTGTTGTAACAGTTCTGTACTACATAATATGTTATGTAATTTACAGTCATGATGCCATGGTTAAATTGATGTCAAAATAACGGTCCAGCTTTGTTTGTGATGCCTGTGTTGACTTACTGTACAATAAATTGTATATTCAAAAGAATATTGCAATGTTGAGAGTTTTGTAGTATATATATATATATATGTGTGCGTCTATCACACTTTCTGGTCTTTATACACTGTTTATGTAAGAATGCTATGCACATCATATGCAAAATATTATGTCAATTGTGCTGGCTCAACTATTGTGGTCTCAATGTACTTTTTCAGCCTCCTCAAACAATGACACAAACCTAAAAGTTTGGCTAAGACAGATGTATTTAATTGCAATTTAACAATGTGTATAATTTGTTTTCCATTATGTCTCTAATGAGTAATAATAAATATTATAATCATTAATACAGTCATTATTCTTAAGCATGTTAAATACACATGTAAATGTCAGAATAAGTTTAAATTACGGCAGGTGAAACAGGCAGTAAAGGAAATATACATATAAAAAGTATTACAATGTCCTGAGCAACATTTAAGGAAAAACATACTGCACTATAATGACATTATATAGTAAATGGCCATAATGTATAATATTAGCCTGCTGTATGCATGCAGTCTCTGGTGTGGCAGTTTGACTACTGCCATTAGCAGAAGCAGCCTTAGTACACCAATATAGGATAGAATATAGAACCCTTTGGTGAAGTGCCTCAGTCCAAGACAATGTATGGTTTGTGTCAGATGGTCTAAGTAGTTGGTAGAAATAGGCACCTGCATACCTAATATTTTAAGTCTAGATCATACAAGTTAAGGTTACTTTGTACTACCTCAGTGAACACATGCCGTCTTGTATATTCAGAACAACAGTGGCTTACTACATTTGTAAAGTATTCTTCTAGACATAAGAAGCTCTAAAAGAATTTAATGGCATTAATGAAATAGAGGACGAACTGCACCTGCTGGCGAATCTATAAAAAAAAAATCCAAACTGCAATATAAATAGAGCACGATCTCCACCTACTGGCCAATTTATTACAAAAAAGCGAAAAATCTGCAATATATACTGCCTGGCTTATAAATAAAATCTGATAATTTTCTATAAGTCAAATAGCAGAAAAATTAAAGGAGCTTAAAAATATGGACTGAGGTGAAGGGGAAGTTAACAATTGTTTGAAAGTATTATGAAGGATATTTCAGCTGAATTACCAAAGGTACGTATTAGACATACTACGATAGTGGTTGTATGGCTCCCGTTTGATTGATCGCCACCAAACTTGGAAGGTCTGTCTGTAGTCCACTGATACAGAAGTGAATCAAATTTTGTAAGGATCGGATGAAGCATGCCAGAGATATAACTGTTTGATTGAAATGGGCATGTAATGGGCATTGGCCAGCAGGTGGAGTCAACGCTCCATTTTAGAAATACTATTTAATACTTTCAGGCATTGTCATGTGTAAATGAAGTTTGATAATGGTAAAAAGGGAAATTGGCGCAAAATTAAAGGAAATTAAAAATTTGGACTAAGGTGAAGGGAAAGGTAACAATTCTTTGAAAGTTTCATGAGGAATAAGGACATTTCAGCTGAATCTGCTAAGGTGGCTCTTAGACATAATACAACAGTGGCTGTAGCGCCCCCGTTTGACCGATAACCACCAAACTTAGAAGGTCTGTCTGTAGTCCAGTGCTGCAAGAGTTAGTCAATTCATCTAATCCAATTTTGTGGGGATTGGATGAAGCATGGCTGAGATTTAGCTGTTTGAGTGAAATGGGAATGGAAATGGTGTGGCCAGCAGGTGGAGTCATCGCTACATTTTAGAAATTGCATTAAATACTTTTAGGTGTTCTGATGTTTATATGAAGTCTGATAATATTGAAATGAAATTTAAAATATTAACTGAGGAGAAGGGAAAGGTGACTATTGTTTTTAATGTTTTATGAGAAAGAAGGACATTTTAGCTGAATTTGCTAGTTCCCCCTTTTGACCGATCAGCACCCAAGTTGGACGGTCTGTCTGGGGTGTAGTGCTACATTTGTGTGTCAAATTTTGTGAGGATTGGATGAAGCATGACTGAGATTTAGCTGTTTGAATGAATTTGGTATGGAAATAGTGTGGCTAGCAGGTGCAGTCACCGCTACATTTGATAAATGGTATTTAGTAATTAATGTTTAGTATACAATTCAAAATATTTAGTTTGTTTTGTGTATATATATAAAATATATATATATATTTAAAAAGTAAAGTGTGAAAGGTTTTAAGTGTTGTTTTTTTATGTTTTTTTTTCAATGCGACAAAAACTGGTAGAGATAATTAAATGTTTGGCGAAATTTTTGTTTTATCTCGCTGGTAGGATAGCGGACTCTACAGTGTTAAAATGTGAAGGCATGTTGCACGACTTGAAAAGTGGCTGAGAGGTGTCAGACTTCAGAGGGTTAAGGGAGGTTGTTGATTAGAAGGACTTTGAAATTGTCAGTCAGTCCTGTAAGTAAAGGTCAGACTGTGGAGAAGCTTGGCGCTAGGCTAGTAGGAGCCGCGATGGAGACGTAAATTGTCTGCTGTATGGAAATAAAAATGTAACGGTTGTGTATGTGTAAAGCAATTAAAATTAAAATGTGTTATAGGTTAAGGTGTATGTGGTAAATAGTACCATAATAAATGGTAATATGAAAAGAATAGTAGGGGAGTGAAAATGTAGAAGGTTTGAAGGCTTAGGAACACAACCTTTCGGCAATCCTACGAGACTTTTTGGCACCTGAGGTGGGCCTCCGCACTCCCCGCACAAGCTAGCCGTTGCATTATCAGCGACAATCAACACGTATTGTTTTGCAAATGAAAGGGGGTTTCACGGTTAAACGTCGGGTTTGCAGAGAGACATTTCTACTGTAGTGTGGTTTGAGGAATCGTAAAATATCGGTGGTAATATATCGGAATTTGAAATGTAATTTAATCCCAATTTGTTTTTATTTTGCAATTGGTATTTCAGTTTTGTATGAGTAGCGAAATACATTGCAGTTGCCTAAAGCACCTTTAAAAGAAAAAATAAGCACACGCGCACATCAGTTTTTTGTAGATGTGCTGAGGCTGGGTTTCACCTTGTAATTACAGGGACACGGCTTAGGCCACTGAGCCACACGCTTAAACACTTTTAAGTTTTTTGAAGATTAAATGAAGTCTGATAATGTTCTACGAGGCAAATGAGTGAAAATGAAATTAAATTAAAAATATTAACTTAGGCGAAGGGAAAGATGACAATTGTTTAAAGGTTTTATGAGAAATAAGAATATTTCATCTGAGTTTGCTAAGGTGGGTCATAGAAATATATGGACAGTGGCTGTAGCACTGTCGTGTGACGGAGCGGCAGGAAAGCTGGCGGGTCTGTCTGAGGTGTAGTTCTACAGTAGTGCATTAAATTTAGTGTGGATTGGATGAAGCATGAATGAGATTTAGTCGTTTCAATAAATTGGGTATGGACATAGTGTGGCGAGCAGGTGTAGTCAGCGCAAAATTCGATAAATGGTATTTAGTATTTAATATTTAGCATAGTACTTAAAGTATTTAGTGTGTGTATATATACATATATATAGCTATATATATACACACACTAGGAGCTAAACACATACATGCACTATATAAATATACATAAATATACACACACACTTACGTTTGTCATGAGGTATATATTTGAAATAATTTAAACGAAAACAGACTTCTAATTATCTATGGTACAGTGATATTGTTAACGTCATAATAGAAACAGGCCATTGGTTTTGGTAATAATAAGAAAGATTTTTGCGTGCGTGTATATGGTTTCGTATGACATTGAAACGGTTTTATGTATAACATGAGTATACACAGATTCGTTTCTAACCACAAAGAGTCGCTTCAGACGCTTACGTAGTTGTACACGTTAGAGGCAAAAGAAACATTTACGGGTGTATATCGGTGCAAGGAACATACTATGATATTACAGAGGTATATATGCATTATAAATGTCGCTCAAAGTAAAAACGAAATATTGTGTATGTGTGTGCAGCATGAGAGAGAGAGAGTCTGAGTTAGAAGAACCGCAGTACATAGAGCTGTGTGCTGTGACAAACAAGTGTGACTAGTGTTAGTGGCTATAGAAATGGTTTTGCACGTTTTGTGTATGTGATCTTTATATAATAAATGTGTATGTTTTACTTGAATGACAGTAAGACTTTGTGTGTCATTGACACACATGCTTTTCAGTTGTACATCATCTGATATATGAGGTGTTGACGGAAAAAATGTACTTACGTGGACATGTAGAAGATTGTCGGAAAAGTCGAACATTTATTATTCTATCATAAATTTTTGTATATCGTGGTAGACATGGAACATATATGAAATATTTATTTCTTATTCGAATATATAAATATATTATATTTATACATTATATATATTTGTGTAATTGATCCCACAGTCACCATATATCGAAATATAGTTGCACTGTATTTGAAGTTATGGTATTGCAGAGTATGTATACGATATCTTACAACACACCATCAGATAAAGTCTTTAGTGCAGTAGACCTGAGATGAAGAAGTGCATTTAGGCTGGCGGATGATCTTGAGTGAGTGACTGTGATTTATTTGCAGAATAAAAAGGTGTTAATAGTGTTGAGGAGGGGGCAGGCAGCTTGTGGTTTATGTGGGGGGGGTGCTCGTCGTGAGGAGATTGTAGTGTTTTTTTTAGGAATGGTACTGTTGTATAAGTCCCTTATAGAAATGTGCACTTAACTGCACCTGATGGTTTCGCGGTTTAGTTTGAAAACTACATGTTTCATAAGTAGTGTACAACTTCCATACATTGTATAGTACTTGCCTTTGATGTGATCGTTTTCGATGAAGGCTTTTCTGATCTTAAGTTTTTTTAGTTTTTGTTTTATTTGTCGGTTATCATCTATCAGCAGGTTCATTTAAGGTCTAGTAATGTGATGTAAACAAGACGCATAGGACAAATGCACAGAGGCAAATGAAGCACTACAGGTAGAGGGTTTTGCCGTTACATTTGCAAAACAAATGGTCACTGGTAGAGATGTTAATTGGTAGAAGAGCCTAATTTGGGTAACCGCGATTTAAGGGAAATATAAAGTCACCGTGTTATGATAAGAGACGGGATGCACAGTATAATCGCCATGAATGCCATTTCTTGAGGGAGCGAAATAGTTTTTCGCAGTTCAGTGGCAATGAAGCACTCTATTTTGTAAGATACGGCAGACTGTTTGGAGGTATGCTTTATAAATGTTAGCTCAGTAGGATTTTGCTGTGTACAGTCGAGCACGGTTATTACGAATCGGTTTATAACGAAAACACGGTTGTACCGCCTCGACTCCAAATCCCCGACTTTCAGTAACGTTAAATTCGTTAAAGAAAAGACGAATATGGCGATTCTTTTATAGCGAAAATTTGGCTATAACGATGTCTACTGTCTTCCCCAAAGAAACATTTTAATTAATTTTTATTCGGTTATAACGAGTTGCCTCAGTCATTCCAGATTTAATAGTTTAAAATATGCCAGACGTTAGCTTACTCGCGTAGCCAAAGCGAGCAGCAGTCAGTACCTGTGTACAGGACTAAATTGTTGTTTAATTACAAAATACACGTTGCTTGCTAGTAAAAAATATGTTTCATTTTGATCATTACATGAAACAACGCTTTATAGAGAGAACTAGAAGGTTAGTGTTATTTTATACAGTGATAATACATTTGCCTAGCGATCAGTTATAATACATAGCAATCTTACATGAAAATGGATATAACGAAAATCGGTTATAACGAAAGAAATCTGCCGGCCCTAGAAAATCGTTATAACCGTGTTGGACTGTAACATGTAGTGTGCTAGGAAATCCCCATAAATATGGTTGCGTTTTACAAAGTACTCTTAGGAACTATGGGTACTGGAAGAAGAACCTGGCTATTTAAGGATTTGAGGTATTAAGTCGTTGTAATATGGAACACAGACGTCACACGCAAAATATATTTATTTAAAAGGAACAATTGAACACTTATGAAATATATAAATAACGTTATATAAAAAATATGAAACAATCTTGAGACACACACACAAAAACAACAAAACACAGCCACTGAGATAAAATATTGCAGACGATTGAAAACTCACACAAAAAAAAACCAGAACACACATCTAGGTAACTTAATTGAAATTAGCAACATCGTCAGTGACATCACCGTCTTGTTGCTTTGGAACTGTTTGGGTGATACTTGTGATCAGGCCTTCTTCATTTATTAGTATAGAAAACTGCCCTACAGTGATAAAGTGTTCTTCCATATCTTCAACATCATTTAGAAGATGGGAGATACCTTGCTTCGTCAAATAACCACGCAATGCGGCATTAGTAATGGTTACCGTGTGGTCTTTGCCGTCTTGCGTAAGAGATATAGTTCCACTGTATGTGGCGTTGTAGTTTGTGCACTTTTGCAGTAGTTTGCAGCCGCTGCACCGCTGAACCGACGATTTAGGTTTAAACTCAGTTTGCGGTGTTTGGCATTTTGAACAGCGCAGTTTGCACAATATCTGAATGCCTGTTACAGTTCCTGATCGCTCGGAAAGTGTCTCCGCCTCATCGACAGTAGTGGATTCAGGGACTTCCAGGCCGCTAATTTGTTCTATGGACGTGGACGGAGTCCCCGACAGTGTTATTCGTCCGTCCCGTTCCCTGGTTGACAAATTTGTAAATTTGTATGATTTTAGAGGTTCCACCTTTGTTATTTGAGTGTCCCACAAGGCGAGCTTCAGCTGTCCCGTTGGATCCCCTATTTGGAATTGTGTAACTTCCAACTCAGTGCCGTTGAAATTGATGGTTTTAGTGAAGCTGCCAGGCGCCAAAACCTTTGCTTCCAGCATAGCCACCTGTTATAGACACATATAGTAAATATACGACTGGTTAGAAGATACTATAACAATAGCTTACTTCACAAGACATGGGTATTATATCGCAATTTAGTTGAAAATTACCGCACGGTTATTTACATGTATTTTACGCCGCGATAAAAAGAGGACTAAATAAAGTGCGGTAAAAGTAGTTCATGCACCACAGAAATAGGGTAATCCTCGTTAATTTAAGTGTAGAGGCACGTTAGAATCGTATTTCTCAAAACGGATTTACGCGCTTTTAATGATTGGCAATGTAACAAAAACAACGCACGACTCCATTTCATCGTACTACTCAAACGATTATTCCATCTACTCACAGTTTGTCTCGGTCCTAGCATTTTAACCTGTGCAATGTTTTGCTTGATGCTGCTGGGGGGGACCCTCGGCAGAAAGGGCAGCCTGACGACCTCTAAGGTGGTGGATTTGTTGCAAAGAATATCAAAGCCCGTCGGATCTGAGAAGCCTAGAAAACATGAACGACAAATAAACACCACCTTTATTTAGGCTACATGGTCACTTAATTTGAAGCACATCTTCCTGTTCTGTTTTCTGTTATTTTTACAAAATTAATACTTACTTATGCTTCTCTTCACGTTGACGAGCCTCACTGCAGTGTTGTTTTTTGAGGCCTGAGCGAAACATGTCTGCTTTTCTGCAGAAAAGCAGACAACTTTGTGAAAGTTATCTCTGCTAGTCTGCAGCAGTGCAGTGAAATATTTTGAATTTCGTTTCGATACCATGTTTGGTGAGACGGAGTGTAAGAAGCCCTCCAATGTCTCGAAGTCGTCCTTTGCCATTTTCGCAGGGCTAGCCATAGCTGCAGAATGGTTCAACTAAAGGTTTCTGTGCACTGTGAGGTGTCAGACTGTTAGGCGGCAGAAGGCACAGAAATAGACACTGAAAATTCGCGAGAGTAGAAAATGCCGCCAAACCCGAGAAAAGTCGAGCGAAAATCCCCTAGAGGAGAAAAAGCTAAGTGCAAGAAAATTGCGCAGCTGCCAGAGTGAGAAGCACTGCAGAAGTAGCGAAACACCACATATGAATTTTTATAGACGTTAAAGAGAAACTAGTACTGTAAACGTGTGCGTCGTTTCAGGTCTCCACATGTCTTTCTACTACTGTGCTTTCACAAACCCAATGTGTAGTTTTGACCTAACCTATGAAGCACTTTGTAGTGCCTGCCTGAGCCGTCGAACATATACATCATAGACGTGCACTTATTATTATTTTTGTATTGAATGTTTACTGTAGCAATAAGGCACCATTTACATCAGGCAATCTTGTAAATAGAAAACATGCCTTATTGAACGAGTAATTGTCTTACTTCACCCAAGCGTACGCCATACGTAACAAATCGTTTGAGACATAAAAAGTAAATTTAAAATACAAAATTAGGACACAATGCTGAGGGCATTAACAAAAAAAAACAAGAAGAAAATTTTTATAGCAGAAATATAAAAATGATAAATTATCTGTTATAATAAACGTATTAATGTGTGAAATCCAGATGGAAATAAAAGTGCATTGTAAGGTACACACACCGAGTGTCATGGAAAATAATATAATAATCAATATTGTTATCGACCGGTGTGAGGAACTGAAGTTGCAATAATAATAATAATAATTATAATAATAATAATAATAATTGACACTTTATTAATCCCCGTGGGGAAATTCTTTTTACGCTTCCCTCAACTTGGTCATGTACAGCAAGGTGTCCGCGAAGGGCAACAACCTGTAGCGGCGCCCAGGAAGCTGGGGGTTCTGTTGAGTGGCACAATATTCTACAGTACTAATGTGCGTGCTGTAGCAACAAATTTCAACAAAAACGCACTTATAATAATATATGAACACCGTGTAACTGAAGAATCGACAGACGTGCTAAGGCTAGATTTGAACCCGCGACGTATTGACTACAGGAAGACGGCTTAGCCCACTGAACCACACAAGCCTCTACAACGTTGAGCGGCAAAATATTTTACAGTACTTATGTGAGTGATGTAGCATGTATTTGTAATAATTTCAACTAAAACGCACTTGTAATAATCTATCAACACCGATAAATGAAAGGAAATTAAAATATGGAGTCAGGTAAACGGAAAGGTGACAATTATTTCAAGGTTTTTGAGAAAGAACAATTTAGCTAAAGGTGCTAAGGTGGCTGTTATAGGAACTTGTTTTTATGGTTTTGATTGGTTGACAAACGTGACCACTCCCACGTCTGAAGCAAGGTTTGTCCTATACATTTTACTTCTGGATTTGCGAGAGGTAAGACGCGACATATATCTTGTGGTGTATTTTTATTTGTATGTTCAAGCTTTGCTGTTTTCCAATTGTAAGTGGTTTATTTTGTGGTATGGTTTTTAAAAATGTTTTTAGTTTGGTCTTAGGCAATAGTGTTTGAGCAGCGTAAACGTCTGTTTTTGGGGTGTTAAATGTGGCACGACTAGCTGTTTTAATGGCGGCCATTTTTTGTTTTATGTGTTTGCTAAGCATGTTGACATATATGGCATAGCATCTTAGCGTGGTTATCATTTAAATGGGAACTGCACTGAATTATAGTCTTATTTAGTCATTTCTCGTACAGCGCACTGTCACAACATTAAGTTCTGCGAAAGCATTATACTGGCTTATATAGGCCTATGTGTTAACGTGACATGGTCAGTAGTGCAGCGGGTAAGCATTCGGCAGCAGTAAATAACGTGTAAGTGGATGAGACAAATTGTCGTACACAAGCTCAGAGTATGTTTTAAACGCTGTGTGTCTGTGGCCTGTTTTACTTTTATATTTTAGCTTTTTTACTTACGGCAAACGTATCTCTGGTTAAAGGTTACTTTCATGTAGTAACATTTGGCATATTGTATGCATTTGTGGAATGAGACGTTATTAGGGTAAAGCGAAAAGTACTGTATTTTGAAAAAGGTAGCTCATGCTTGAAGTGCTTCTGTCATTGAAATTTGATAAATATTTTGTATTTTAAAAGAAATTTAAAGCATAACGGCGCGCAAAGGATTACTGTGTTACAACTGCGTTAGTGTCGCAGTTGTAATTCAGTAGTTTTATCTTTTAAAGAGTTCGGTTATGGTCTTTGTTAGAAAAGTATCTTTACTTGTATGTTAATAGTTTGCTACTACATGAAGAGTTAAGTTTGTATAATTTAGCTTAAATAAATAACGACGTAAAGTGGTAAGGTAATTAAGCATTACTTTAGAATAGTCGTAAGGGGGCGTTTTAGTGGCAGCCATTTCGTGTATTGGTTTCGCTGAGGTAGGTAAACAGAGAGACAGGGACGTGTTTTTACGGTTTTGATTGGCTTACGTAAGTGGCCACTACCATCTGAAGCAAGGCTTGTCCTGTACATTTTACTTCTGGCTTTGGAAGAGGTAAGACGATACATATATGTAATGGTGTATTTGTATGTGGCCGCTTTGCTGATTTCCAATTGTAGGTGGTTTATTTAGTGATCGCTAGTGTTTTAAAACATATTTTTGTTAGGTGTCAGGCAATAGTGTTTGAGCAGCGTAAGCGGTTGTTTAGTTAGTGTGAAATGCGCAACAGACAGCTGTTTCTGTGGCGGCCATTTTAGGTATCTTGTACATTTGCGCTTTACATTATCCATGTTATTATATGCTTATGTTTTAAACTGATATATTTTGTACTGCAGCAGATAAGGATTTGGCAACAGTAAAACACGTGTAAGTGGTGAAAATTAATTTTGGTTCGGAAGCGCAAAGTATGTTTTAAACGCGGTGTGTGACATGTCTTACTTTTTGTGTAGTGACATTTATAAGTACGGTAGACGTAATTACATATGTGTAATGCTATGGCTTTATTTGCTTTTTGAGGCGTTCCTGTTTTGTAACTGTGGGTGGTTTATGTTGTGTTAAGCTTTTAAAAAAAACATGTTTAGTTTGATAGTAGGCAATAGTGTTTGACTAGCGTAATCATTTGTGCCGTCGATGTTACATGCGCCACAGAAACAGTTAATGCGCCACAGAAAGCTGTTTCTGTGGCGGCATTTTTAGGTATCTTGTACATTTGCGCTTTACATTATCCTCGTTCTTATACGCTTATGTTTTAAAGTAATATATTTTGTAATGTAGCAGATAAGGACGTGGCAACAGTAAATGACGTGTAAGTGGTCAGATTTAAGTTTGGTTCAGAAGCGCAAAGTATGTTTTAAACGTTTTTGTGGCATGTCGTACTTTTGTGTTTTAACATTTATAATTACGGTAGACGTACTAACATATGTGTAATGCTATGTTTTTATTCGCTTGACGCTTTGCTGTTTTCTCACTGTGGGTGGTGTATTTTGTGTCAAGGTTTTTAAAAGCATTTATAATTTATAAATTAAATTATAATACATGCGCCACAGAGCTGTTTCCATGTCGGCCATTTTAGATTTTTTGCTGAGCATGCGCACATGTACGGAATACAAATGGATTTGGTATTTCTCGTATTTTACTCTTTCTCTTTTTGCAGAGTCTTTAGATCAGTCAGGGTTCATTTCACTGCATATATATGTGACAAATAATCTTAATATTGAAATCTTCAATGGGAGCACTATCCGGTTATCAATTAACAATTAAATATAATTTTATTTAGTTCACAACATTAAATTGTCTGAAGGCGCTTTACTACATGCCCATCTATGTAGCCATATATTTTAAAGTAGCATATTTTGCAATGTAGCTGATAAGGATTCGGCACCAGTTAATGGCGGTTTTACCGGAAGTTGCATGCTAGACGCCCGTAGTGTTTACGTCGTAGTTATAGACCTGTCAACTGTAAAGTAGGGCAATGAATGTTTAGTCACTACTGCAGCAGATTACGGCAAATTTGGACAGAATGAACCGGCAAGGAGATATGACGCCATGCCTGCGTCTTTAGGAAATGTAACGGTACGAAAACAGATACAGACCGGTGTGAGACAAATGTATGTGAGGCTGCATTACATCGCAGCGATGTTTGTAGGGTGCACTTTTGTCATTACTCTTAGGCGATGTGAATTTACTGCATATATTTTAAAGTAAAAATGTTATATATATTTCACTAGTAATGTAAGCCGTCATGAAAGAAACTTAATATTAAACGACTGGTTGGAATGCTACAGTGAAATGTTTGTGGTATCAATGTTTCGTATACTAATGAAATGTATACACATCTCAATTATTAACTTATGCATCTTGTCTTTATAGACTTTGAAGAGCTCTGACGACAGAGGGATCAAAGGTGAATATTTTGAAGCTGATGTCCACCACTAGTTGTTTCAGAATGACTGTGGAGAAGGTTTATCAAGTGTACACAGTGTTTTCAATAAAGACTGACTATTGAGAAATGTTGATGCTATGAAAGTCGTCTGTCACTTTTTTCTACAGATTTCTGCTGGAGAAAGACATTTCCAAGGAGAAAGTGATAAATGGTATGCTTTGTGCAGTTGGAGAAGTCAGCATTGCCACTACACAAGTTTGCTATTGAAATAGAAGTTTAATATGTTGGTTGTTAAAATCTTATTTATTTGATTTAGGCTAACCCAGGGTTTTGGGTTACAATGTACTACCTGGAAAACTATTCCATATTCCAGCTGTATGCTGTAAATGAATTTGCTATAGGAAGAGAAGCATAGTATTTCATAGGTAATTGTTACTGTTTAATATGTTAGTTGTTAATCTTATCTATCTGATGTAGGCTAACCCAGGGTTTTGGGTTACAATTAACTACCTGGAAGACTATTCCATATTCCAGCTGTATGCTGTAAATGAATTTGCTATAGGAAGAGAACTATAGTATTTTATAGGTAATAGTGTTACTGCCTAATATGTGACAGTTGTTAAAATCTGATCTAGGTCTGATTTAAAGGAACCTAGGGTTTTAGTTTGTGCTACACTAGTACGAAGACTTTTCCATAGTGTAGGTACATGCTGTGTGGAAAAAAAAGTGCTTCCTTAAATTCGGTTTAAAATGTTAAAATTAACAGAGTTGTTTATACAACAGCATGTTGAATATGTAGTGACAGAGGTGTTTTTTTGACCAATATGGTAAATGGCCATGATATTGCTTTTAAGGAGCAAAGGTATATTTGTGTCTGTGGCAGTAGTAATTTGTAGCATTTGTAATAAATTGCATTTTTGTGACAGGAAAAATTGAAATGCATGTGAGCAACCCATAAGTTAGTGTTGAAGTGAAGCTTGTGTAATATTGTTTCGCAGTGTGACTTCACAGGTAAGTGTGTCATTTTAACAATGAAAGTCGTGAGAGATTGATTGTAGGATAAAGATTGTAATGCTTCATAAAATGTTTAATGTGTAAAGTGTGGTTTACTGTGTAGACACTTCAATATTAATTTAGCTGCATCACTGATTCTAAGTAGCTGAGGTGTGTCAGTGTACATAGTTCTCACAGAAAAACAGCATTGTAATTGCTTTAAGTAATACATATGAATTAAAATTAGTGATAACTGATAAGTACTAAGTCACCACACACACTGCACAACCATAAAATGTCATCTACATCTAACCTATATGGAACACTGTTGGAAACTGGCAGAAGAAAAGATGCTATGAAGTTCCATCCAAGGAGGAACAACTTGACATACATCATTTGAGCGGTTCTTGGAGGTGGTACTTTGCTGAGGGTAACTTGGTGGTACCTTGGTTATTGGGGATTTGAACCTGTGATTTCAAATTACAAGTGTTTATCACTAGCTATCAGGACATATAATTGAGATGTTAGTGCAAAGTGAGGTTGTAAGCAGGTGTGCCTTTTGTTGTCCCCCCCCTGTTAATCTGCAGATGCCTCGCACTAAGGCGTCCCGGCGTTCAGCAGCAGCGAAGAAGAGGCTGATAGACCGGCGGCGAGCTGCTGATAGTCTTGATGTGGCTATGACTGATGACGGGGTTACATCTTTTCCCCCCTACCGGAATACCAAAAAGATTACGACTGAGACTTTCCCGACGAGCCACGACCAACAACTTCAGCAGGCTGCACAGCTGCAGCCTGACACTGTCATGGCTATGACTGACGGGGTTATTTCTTTTCCCCCCTACTGGAAAACCAAAAAGATCCTGACTGTGACTTTACCGACGAGCCATGACCACCAGGTTCCCACCTTGGGTGCCATTTCTAGGACTGATGACGATTTGTATATGCCTTCTCTTTCTAAAGACAAGGCTTTGACTGATGACGAGGTTTTGCAGCCGCCTCAAAAAAGAAAGGCTGCAGGTATATTACCATCTATACGACCATCTATATTACCATCCATGCAACCATCTAATTCCTTGCCAACTCCTTTTGCAACTCCTTTTCCAACTCATTTTCCAACTCATTTTCCAACAAGTCTGGCAACAAGTCTGGCAACAAGTCTGGCAAAACCTTTGGCAAAACCTTTGGCAAAACCCTTGGCAAAACCCTTGGCAAAACCCTTGCTAATGTCTGAACAAAAAAGTACCCTGGCTCAACAGCAGCATATGAACTGTGTAACTATCTGTGCATCTCCTCATTTTCCTCAGGCACGTATTGTGAGAGGCTCCTTCCATCAAGGACACCCACGATTTGGCGTTAACAGTAACAAGCAATGTGTTGCTAATAGTTTGATTGCCATACTAATGTGTAAGATAAAGAACGTTTTCAGCTGGTCAGTCACAGACATTGATCAAGTACTGCTGAACGGAGATGACCTCTACACTACCATCAGAGATGCTGGGGCAATTCAAGATGCTTCTAGGTATCTGTTTGTGAGAGATCTACCAACTGAGTACACATTAAATGGTGATAAATTTGAAATAAACTACCATGATGACATGTTTGTTGGCTTGTTTGGTGTGAGCGAATATGGAGATATGTGCAACATTCTCATGTCAGCTGATCAAGCGGTAAGAAGAGTATTCTCACTGTATGATGCGTGTCTTTTTACTCTTAAAGTAAATACATGTGCCATCATTAAGCAAGGGTCATGGTATGTGGTGATCGACTCCCATTCCCGACGAGGAGATGGAGCAAGCGACGCATCAGGCAGAAGTATATTGGTGTACCACTCTGGCATAGATTCTTTGCTAGACCATGTGAATACCCTAGGACTGTCTTTAGATGCAACAGGGGAACAGTTTGAGATTACAGCTGTGAGTGTGACCAGTCGAAGCATCCTGCAGCAGCATCCAGATGGTAACTCCTCAGTCACCAGTCTCAACCAGTCTACCAGCATGTCAGAGCATCCAGACGGTAACTCCTCAATGACCAGAGTCCAGCAGTTTGCCAGCATGTCAGAGAGCCAATATGGTGTGGTAAGGCCAAATGTGACAGACGATGCAGAACCTGAGGTTAATATGCACGTGGGCAATGAAGGTGATGTAGTTTTTGTCAGTGAGCTATGCAGTGAGCAGTTTTTCTTCAGTCCTTTGACAACACAGCAGCAAAGAAGTTTTTCCTGTAAGCTTGGTGTGGTGTACATTGATCATGGTCATGTAAACATGGCTGCACAGTTTCCAATGGGTGACCCTTGCAGAACGGTGCCTATTACTGGTGATGGTAACTGCTTTTTCAGATCTCTGGCTTTTGCTATTACTGGAAATGAGAAAGAGCACAGGAAAATTAGATGTGCTGTTGTTGCTCAGATACTAAGAAATCAATCTAGGTATGTTGCTTGTCTTAGGGAAGGTCACTCTTCTGTCACTGAGTATGTCACTGCATCACGGATGAAATATGTTGGTACTTGGGCATCTGAGATAGAGATTCAAGCTGCTGCTGATCTGCTTGGTGTGCATATTTTCACATACTCCAATAACAAATGGTTGAAGTACTCCACATGTATTGGTTCTGATCAGAGAGGTATATACCTGAAACATTGTAATGAGTCACATTATGAGGCTGTAACTTGTGTAAAAGGGCGTGATACTGAGGGTTGTGCCACACGATGCTCTGAAATTGACAATACACCATCTGAAATGGCATCAAGTCGACGAAAACTGGAACGAGAAAAAAGACGGTATGACATAAGTGATGTATACAGGGAGGAACAACTTGCCAGAAAGATGAAGCGCTACCATGATGATGACAACTACCGAGACCACGTTAAACAATCAGGTATCAGTAAGTATGCCACAGATATGGAGTACCGCAAATGTGTACAGCAGTCAAGTGTAAGTAAATATGCTACAGACACTGAACATAGACAATGTGTGCAGCAGTCAAGTGTCAAGAAATATGCCACAGATATTGAACACAGGCAACATGTGAAGCAGTCAAGTGTGAAGAAATATGCCACAGACATTGAACACAGGCAACATGTGCAGCAGTCAAGTCTCAAGAAATATGCCACAGACATTGAACACAGGCAACGTGTGCAGCAGTCAAGTGTCACGAAATATGCCACAGACATTGAACACAGACAACGTGTGCAGCAGTCAAGTGTCAAGAAATATGCCACAGACATTGAACACAGGCAAGGTGTGCAGAAGTTAAGTGTCAAGAAATATGCCACAGACATTGAACACAGGCAACGTGTGCAGCAGTCAAGTCTCAAGAAATATGCCACAGACATTGAACACAGGCAACGTGTGCAGCAGTCAAGTCTCAAGAAATATGCCACAGACATTGAACACAGGCAACGTGTGCAGCAGTCAAGTCTCAAGAAATATGCCACAGACATTGAACACAGGCAACGTGTGCAGCAGTCAAGTCTCAAGAAATATGCCACAGACATTGAACACAGGCAACGTGTGCAGCAGTCAAGTCTCAAGAAATATGCCACAGACATTGAACACAGGCAACGTGTGCAGCAGTCAAGTGTCAAGAAATATGCCACAGACATTGAACACAGGCAACGTGTGCAGCAGTCAAGTGTCAAGAAATATGCCACAGACATTGAACACAGGCAACGTGTGCAGCAGTCAAGTGTCAAGAAATATGCCACAGACAGTAAACACAGGCAATGTGTGCAGCAGTCAAGTCTGAAGAAATATGCCACAGACACTGAACACAGGCAACGTGTGCAGCAGTCAAGTGTCAAGAAATATGCCACAGACACTGAACACAGGCAACGTGTGCAGCAGTCAAGTGTCAAGAAATATGCCACAGACATTGAACTCAGGCAACGTGTGCAGCAGTCAAGTGTCAAGAAATATGCCACAAACACTGAACACAGGCAACGTGTGCAGCAGTCAAGTGTCAAAAAATATGCCACAGACATTGAACACAGGCAACGTGTGCAGCAGTCAAGTGTTAAGAAATATGCCACAGACGTTGAACACAAGCAACGTGTGCAGCAGTCAAGTATCAAGAAATATGCCACAGACGTTGAACACAGGCAACGTGTGAAGCAGTCAAGTGTTGATAGATACAAAACAAATAGCTATTTTGCTAATACAGTAAAAAGCAAAAATATTGAGAAAAGGACTAAGGAGAAGGATAAACGGAAAGATATTCAGTATGTGATTGAACAGTTCAGAGACAAAATAAATACAGGACCTGTATACATTTGCTCAGTATGTCATCGAATGTTGTTTAAGCACCAAGTTGTGATATGCAGAAAAGATCAATACTTAAGAAAATCACAGACAGTTGCATTACTGGCATTGCAGTGCATCACTGACACATACTTGCACAAATGTATAGATACTTGTTCTGACAATTGTAGCAGTCTGATGGGCCCTACTAGTTCATTGTGGATTTGTCACACATGTCATAGAAAGATTCTTGATGGGAAAATGCCAGCAGAGAGTGTTGGAAACAGTCTAGCTGTAGACCCAGTTCCTCCTGAGTTGCAGTGTCTAAATTCTCTGGAACAACATCTGATTGGTATTCATATTCCTTTCATGAGAATTGTGTCTTTGCCAAAAGGTGGACAAAATGGTGTTCATGGTCCTGTGACTTGTGTCCCGTCAAGCATTTCGAATGTAGCTGAATCTTTACCAAGAGTGAACGATGATGACCTTATGATTCGTGTGAAGCTGAAGCGGAAGTTAACTTACAAAGGGCATTACAAATATGAATTTGTGCATCCAGAAAAAATCAAGAAGGCTTTGGTGTATCTTACAGAGAATAACAAATTTTACAGCAATGTGCAGTTCAATGATGACTGGATCAATCCCCTGCAGAAAACTGAAGAAGTACCTAGTGATGTAAGTGACATACATGTAGATGAAGAGCGTAATGAAAATATCATGGAGGATGAGGAAATGGATGAAACTCTGCATGATAGACAACAACATGGCATGTATATGGATACGTGTCTTCAACCTGTAGACATAGCACAAGAGATCTTGGATCAGCACTTTGATGGAATCATGTCTATGGCACCTGCAGAAGGAAACAACCCAGTGAGGCTTCTAACTGATGAGTCAAATGAAGCTAAATGTTTTCCAGTCCTTTTCCCAAAAGGAACAGGTACTTTTCATGAGAGAAGGAAGGAAAAACTGACACTGTCTAGGTATTTAAATACAAGAATTCTTAATGCAGATGGACGTTTTGGAAAAAACTTAGACTATATATTTTATGGGCAGTATTTGTCTGAGCTTCAGCAGGTTGTGTCAAATGTGTCCATTGCTGTGAGAAAAGGATATGATGCATGGGATAAGTCTACTGTTACATCAGAAACTTTGACAAATAAGGAGTCTCTACAAAAGATGTTCAATTTTGATGAAGGTTATAAATTTCTAAGACCAATCAGAGGCACCCCTGTTTTTTGGCAAAGTGTTCAGAAAGATCTCTTTGCAATGGTAAGACAGCTTGGTATTCCCACATGGTTTTGCTCCTTTTCTTCTGCTGATTTACGCTGGACAGAACTGATGACAGCAATCTTCAAACAAGATGGTATAGATGCATCAAGTGCTGAGCTCGACTGGTCAGAAAGGTGTGCACTCTTGAAAAACAATCCTGTAACAGCTGCCAGAATGTTTGATTATCGATTCCACTGCTTTCTGAAAGATGTCATCATGTCAGAAGCACAACCCATTGGCAAAATAGTTGATTATTTCTACAGAATAGAATTTCAACAACGAGGATCACCTCACACTCACTGTTTGTTTTGGGTGGAAGATGCACCTAAGGTTGGCAAAGATGATGAAGATGAAATATCAGCTTTCATTGATCACTATGTGACATGTGAAATGCCAGAGGGTAATGATGAAATGCATGAAATTGTATGTGGTGTACAGCAACATAGTAAGAGGCACTCAAAAACATGCAAAAAAAAAGGGAAAACTTGTAGATTCAATTTCCCACGTCCTCCAAGCAACAGAACATTTGTGTCATCATGCAAACTTGGAGATGGTCAGACAGACGGACAGCCCCTGAAAAAAGAAGTAGCAGATGCTATCATGAAAAAAGTGAAGGATGCTGTACTAAACCCTGATGCCAACTATGAGTCTGTTGATTCCTTATTTAGTACAATTGGTATCAGTCAGGAAATATTTGAAGCTGCGTACTCAAGAATCACAAAGAAAACTACCATTGTTCTTAAGAGGAGACCATGTGAAGTGTGGGTGAACCAATATAACAGAGACCTTTTACGCTGTTGGAATGCAAACATGGACATTCAGTTTGTGGTCGATGCATATTCATGTATTGTGTACATCATTTCCTACATTTCCAAAGCTGAGAGAGAGATGGGACTCCTCCTGGCAAATGCTCAGAAAGAGGCCACCCAGCAAGGTAACCTTGATGCAAAAGAAGCTCTTCGGCAACTTGGCAGTGTTTTCCTACACAATCGTGAAGTTTCAGCTCAGGAAAGTGTTTATCGTCTGACTAACATGAGGTTGAAAGAGGGATCACGAAAGGTGCAGTTTATCCCAACTGGAGAAAATGTGGTAAAAATGAGCCTTCCATTGAACGTCATACGGAAGAAAGCTGAGTGTGAGAATGAGGATGAACAAGGAATTTGGATGAACAGTATCACTGATAGATATAAAGCTAGACCAGAAACAGAAGTGTTTGCAGGAATGTGCCTGGCGAGATTTGTATCTGAGTACAGAATACTATCTAAGTCTCAAAGCTCATGCCATGGAAGTGTGCAGTTGGACAGAAAATTAGGATTTGTGAAAAAAAGGACACGCACAGATGCAGCTGTTGTTCGGTATGCTCGCTTTTCACCCACAAAGGACCCAGAAAAATATTACCACAGCATTTTGCAACTTTTTCTGCCACATTATTTCGATGCACAGTTAAAACCTTCTACTTTTGGCAGTTACCAGGAATTCTATGAGACTGGTTGTGTCAAGTTTCTTGATGATGAATTGCATTCAGTGAAACTGGTTGTGGAGTCAAACATGTCAAGTTTTGAAAAGGAATCACGTTCAATAGACAAAGCTCAGGAAGACCTACAGCTGCATGGTGCAATGGAAGATGCTTGGGCAGAGATTTGTCCAGAGACTGAACGTGAACGGTTAGAGTGTCTTGCCAGCAAATCCAACATTACACCAGAAATGAGAGAACAACGTGATGAGATACCAGATTTGTTACCAAGAATGAGTCGCTATTTGTTGCATGACAATCCTTGTGGTATGTCCAGGCAGGAAGCGTTGGCTTTGCTTCGCTCACTGAATAACAAACAATCTGAAATCTTTTACAAAATACGAAACTGGTGTTTACAGAAGGCACGTGGTGAAAACCCAGAACCATTTCATGTATTCATATCTGGACCTGGAGGTGTGGGCAAGTCAGTCTTGATCAAAGCAATACAGTATGAGGCAGCTCGTATCTTGCGTCAGTTGTCACATAATCCAGATGAGACACATGTGTTACTGACTGCTCCAACTGGAGTTAGTGCTTACAACATAAAAGCTGCAACAATACACACCTGTTTCCACATTGCAACAGATGTAAAGTTGCCATATGAACCACTTGGAGATGAAAAAATAAATTCATTGAGAGCTGAACTGGGAAACCTGCAGATATTGATTATAGATGAAATTTCAATGGTTGATCACAAGCTGCTTGCGTATATTCATGGCAGATTAAGACAAATCAAACAAATTGGAGATTATTCTGCTTTTGGAAATGTTTCAATCATTGCTGTTGGAGATTTCTACCAACTTTGTCCTGTGAAAGGGAAAGCTTTGTATACTGAGGGTAAAGGTGTGAATCTATGGCAGAATCATTTTGCTATGGTGGAGCTGACTGAAATTATGAGACAGAAAGATATGGAGTTTGCACAGTTGCTGAATCGACTAAGGAAACGCAAAAGGGGTGATGCAATGCTGGAGGAAGACATCGCTATGCTGAAACAATGTGTGACAGGCGAAGGACAAGACAGTACTGGTCTTCATATTTATGCAACCAATAACGAAGTTGATCAGCAAAACTACCATATGCTGCGGAAGATATGCTCAGACCATGTCATCATTCATGCACAGGATTTTGAAAGGGTTGCTGCAACTGGCAGACTGGAAAGGAAACATGGACATCATGCCAATGTTCAGAAGACATGTCTCCCAGAATCACTACATGTAGGTGTTAATGCACGAGTAATGCTGCTGAAAAACATCGATGTTTCAGATGGCCTCGTAAATGGTGCATTTGGCACAGTCAGTGACATCTGCTTTGATACTGATGAGGATTTTCCATCAGAGATATACATCACATTTGACAATGAAGCAGCTGGAAAGTCACTCAGGGGAAAGAAGCCATGCCTCAAAGTAGGGTTGGACAAAGCTACACGAATTAAACCAGAGGAGGAGAGAGTGACAAACAGTGGTGGAACACGACGGCAATTTCCATTGAAATTAGCTTGGGCTTGTACAGTACACAAGGTACAAGGTCTAACAGTAGATAAGGCTGTTGTATCACTAAAGAAGATATTTGCAGCTGGACAAGCGTATGTAGCATTAAGCCGTGTGACTTCTCTGGAAGGCCTCATAATAGAAGACTTTAAGGAGACTGCTATATATGCAAAACAAGACATTGAGACTGCAATGCAAAGCATGCCTGCATTTATTGAGCCTATCATGGAAATGCCATCATCATGCACAATTCTTCTGCATAATGTTGAAGGACTTACATATCACCTGGATGACATAAAGCAAGACAGAAGGTATATGGAAGCCGATATCATCTGCTTGACAGAGACATGGTTAAATTCAGAGGAAGACACAGAAGATGTACAGCTGCCTGGATTTTCATACCATGGGAAACCCAGACATCAGGCATATGATGGTAGTGATGCTTTCTTTGCTGAACTGAAGAAGCAACAACATGGTGGTGTCGGTTTGTATTATAAAGAATATACCAACTGTACTGTGACTGATGTGCAGTGTGTCAACATTGAGTGTCTGCAGTTCAATGTGGGCCTACTAAGAACAACAGTCTTGGTACTATACAGACCACCCTTGTATAATCTGACTATCTTTCAGAAGAACCTGATGCAGTTGATCACTTGGTTGGACAGTGTGGAAGGTGGAAAAATCATCATGGGCGACTTCAATGAAAATCTTCTGGCAGTAAGTACAATTGCTAATTTTATGGAAGAACATGGGTATGCTCAACTTGTGAAAGAAGCAACCACTGGGAAAGGCACTTTGATTGATCATGTGTATGTGAAAGACATTGTGGCTAACAGCATCTCTGTTTCAGTAATGCCGACGTATTTCAGCCATCATGAATGTGTAGTGCTACATTATCTGTAAGAAACTGTATAAAAGACATTATCTATAAGAAACTATATAAAAAACAAAAAATTTTGTCATACAGTAAATCATTTGGCAGTAAATACAATTGCTAATTTTATGGAAGAACATGGGTATGCTCAACTTGTGAAAGAAGCAACCACTGGGAAAGGCACTTTGATTGATCATGTGTATGTGAAAGACATTTTGACTAACAGAATTTTTGTTTCAGCAATGCCAACGTATTTCAGCTATCATGAATGTGTGGTACTACATTATCTGTAAGAAACTGTATGAAAGATATTATCAGTAAGAAACATAAGTTTTGTGCTACAGTGATAGTTTTCTGGGGTACATCAGCCTCAGGAGGCTGGCACTGCGACTGGGGCTGTGGCTGTCATTAGGGGGGGTTGGCAGGGAGGCTTGGCCTGGTGCCAAGCTTTAGAGGTTAGGCCTGGGGCTGGCCATCAGTAGCTACCACTGAGGTTGCCAGTAGGCTGTGGTGGGCTAGGACTGTGGCTGGCCTTCAGAAGGCTGCAACTGGGCCTCAGAGTTTAGCAGTGGAGCTGGTGTTTCAGGGCTTGGCATTTAGCCTGAGGCTGATTTTGGGCTTTGGGGGTTGGGGTCGACCTTGAGGTGGCTGTTGCTAGGCCTGCAGCTGGCACCATGCTGTAGGGGGCTGTGGCTGGGCTTCAGAGACCTGGCACTGGGGCAGGGGCAGGGGGGACTAAGGCTGCACATGGCGGCCTGTTGCTGGGGAGTAGTCTGAGGTGGGCTGATTGGGTTACCACTAGGCATAGGACTAAGGTTACGGGACGGTCACTAGGGCTAGGCATAAGGGGGCTAGGATGGGCCACCTGGCACTGGGGGTTGGTGTGGGGGCTAGGGGAAGATTAGGACAGAGCAAGCAATGTGAGCTTTGAAAAGGGAGGTAATGTGCTCTGTCAAGTACCTCACAACAGCAGTATGCGAAATTTTTTAAATGTTATGAATTAAAAAATTTTTTTTTTAAATATCCTGCAATATAATTGACTATTCATAAAAAAATTTTCTTGCATACATAGAAATTCTGTGTTGTGGGCCACTCCAGTGCACTGAACCTCTTTACAAAGCACCACACCTTTCGAAAATGTAAATGTGTAGTTTTATATATAACATGTTACCTACCATTAAGCATAGGCTAATCTTAAGGGAGGGGTGTTGGGCTTCACCTTCTGGGACAGGGGGCCTAGGGCTAGGGCTGGGGCTGGGCGAGAAGCAAGGGAGGATGGGGCACCTGGCACTGGGGGTGGGTGTGGGGGCTAGGGGAAGATTAGCACAGAGGACGCGACATGGGCTTGGAAAAGGGAGGTAATGTGCTCTGTCAACTGCCTCACAACAGCAGTATGCCAAACTTGTTGATGGTATGAATTTTCCACAAAAACATAAACAATTTTAGATGTCCTGTCATATAATTGACTATTCATGAAATGCATTGTTGCCTATATAGAAATGTTGTGTTGTGGGCCAGTACAGTGCACTGAACCTCTTTACACAGCACCACACACTTGGAAAATGTAAATTTGTAGTTGTTTATATAACATAGAATATATCATTACAATGAATTAAATGTAAGGAAATGAAGAAGTACCATCAGATGTACACAGTACCAAACTAATGTCTTGTACTGCAAAACATGCTAAAAAGATACAGATTTTCACAGAGCAAGGCTTTGATCAAAAAGAATGATGAGAGGGCGAAGAGGCAGAGACATCTATGGGCTAAGGTAAGACCATATACTGATGTCTGTCTGTGTAGTGTTGTACAGTGTACTTTCACACTGTAAAAGGAAATGTTGGACATATGTACACTGACTGTATATAATGGTATTATGTATATGATGCAATTTTTGGAGTAATGTTTATGTTTTGTGTGTTTCTTCAAACAGCTAAAATGAAGTAACACTAAACAGTCATACATGTCGATGACCTAATACCTAAGTGGGAAAGCTGAGCAGTGAGTGTGAGATGTTTATCTAGACATAGTGGATGTGCCATGACTGGGTGGGCAAAGCAAAGGTGCGTGAGTGACAGTTTTCTCACTTAACATGGGCATGTTAGTTAAAACATACCAGTTTGCAGTGTATGAGCTTATAAATTGTGTAACTAAGTATTGTCAGAAATCCCTACTACATTGTTATATTGCAGATTTTAACCTGCCTTCTCCTATGTATAACCTCAGGTCACTAAGGCACAACTGCCATGTGCTTCCCTGATGATCAAGCTAAGGGACATCTGTCTGTCCAAGCTCTGCTATACTGCATCCTTCGTCATACAGCTGTACATTGGGAGTGTGACACATCACACTGAATGCTACATGGTCAGAGGAGCAGGCGCTGACCTTGTGAGTTTGCCTTCTTCAGAGGTTTCTTCCTCTTTGGTGTAGTTGTAGTTTTACTCTGTCAGTGTTTGTCTAACTTACATGTGAATTTATGCTTTTAATCTTTTAATCTTTTCCAGCGCCTGCTGTTGATCACAATGACCCCGTGCCCACCACATCAAGTTTCGTTAACACATCACACTGCCTGGTACATTGGAACAATCAGATGGTCTGGCCTGGTGAGTTTACATATTTGAAAGATTATTTTGTCTGTGAAGTAGTTTTACTTTACAACTGCAAGTGTCTGATTGGCTGACATGCAACTTTCTGGTTTTACTCTCTTTTCCAGTGCCTTGTCTTCATATCACTGACACCATACTCACCACATCAAGTTTCCCTGCGCCCATTTTGTCGACAAGCAAAGCATTCTCTAAAGAACTCAGAGACTGCACACAGACAGAATGAATTACACACAGATACCTGAAGTGAAATGCACCAAAAATCATCTCCACACACTATAGTCTGACAGCAAAGGTACTTTCAGTAAAATGTGCTATTACTTGTGGATGTTTATTGCTATGATGCAGGGGCGCCGCCAGGGTGGGGAAGGTTAGAACAATTCTAGGGGCCCAGCACTGACATGGGGCCCTGTTAGGGGCTTTACCTTTTCGCAAAAAGGGGGGGGGGGGGGGGAGCAAAATTGTAATCTTTCATGGGGCCCAATATTTCTGGCGGCGCCCCTGCTGTGATGTCTCACAATTTTTTTTTGTAGTATTTATTGAGTTATTTTGACTTTTACTCTGCAATAACAAGATATTAATGATGTGTTGTAACACTTCTGTACTACATAATATGTTATGTAATTCACAGTCATGATGCCATGGTTAAATTGATGTCAAAATAACAGTCCAGCTTTGTTTGTGATGCCTGTGTTGACTTACATTAAATTGTATATTTAAAAGAATATTGCCATGTTGGCAGTTTTGTAGTATATATATATTAGTGCTACTATCACACTTTGTGTTCTTTATACACTGTTTATGTAAGAATGCTATGCACATCATATGCGAAATATTATGTCAATTGTGCTGGCTCAAGTATTGTGGTCTCAATGTACTTTTTCAGCCTCCTCCAAGAATGACACAAACCTAAATGTTTGGCTAAGACAGATGTATTTAATTGCAATTTTACAATGTGTATAATGTGTTTTCCATTATGTCTCTAATGAGTAATAATAAATATTATAATCATTCATACAGTCATCATTCTTAAGCATGTTAAATACACATGTAAATGTCATAATAAATTTCAATTACGGTAGGTGAAACAGGCAGTAAAGGAAATATACATATAAAAAGTATTACAATGTCCTGAGCAACATTTAAGGAAAAACATACTACAATATAATGACATTATATAGTAAATGGCCATAATGTATAACATTAGCCTGCTGTATGCATGCAGTCCCTGGTGTGGCAGTTTGACTACTGCCATTAGCAGAAGCAGCCTTAGTACACCAATATAGGATAAAATATAGAACCCTTTGGTGAAGTGCCTCAGCCCAAGACAATGTATGGTTTGTGTCAGATGGTCTAAGTAGTCGGTAGAAATAGGCACCTGCATACCTAATATTTTAAGTCTAGATCATACAAGTTAAGCTTACTTTGTACTACCTCAGTGAACACATGCCGTCTTGTATATTCAAAACAACAGTGGCTTACTACATTTGTAAAGTATTCTTCTAGACATAAGAAGCCCTAAAAGAATTTAATGGCATTAATGAAACAGAGAACGAACTGCACCTGCTGGCGAATCTATAAAAAAAAAATCCAAAGTGCAATATAAATAGAGCACGATCTCCACCTACTGGCCAATTTATTACAAAAAAGCGAAAAATCTGCAATATATACTGCCTGGCTTATAAATAAAATCTGATAATTTTCTATAAGTCAAATAGCACAAAAATGAAAGGAGCTTAAAAATATGGACTGAGGTGAAGGGAAAGTTAATTCCTTGAAAGTATTATGAAGGATATTTCAGCTGAATTAGCCAAGGTACGTATTAGACATACTAGGACAGTGGCTGTACCGCTCCAGATTGACTGATCGCCACCAAACTTGGAAGATCTGTCTGTAGTCCAGTCATACAGAAGTGAATCAAATTTTGTAAGGATCGGATGAAGCATGCCTAAGATTTAGCTGTTTGAATGAAATGGGAATGGAAATGTTGTGGCCAGCAGGTGGAGTCAGCGCTCCATTTTAGAAATGATATTAAATGCTTTCTGACCTCATTTGTAAATGAAGTCTGATAATGTTGTATAAAGCAAATTAGTGAAAATTGAAAGGAAATTAAAAATATGGACGCAGGTGAAGGGAAAGGTAACAATTGTTTGAAAGTATTATGAAGGATATTTCAGCTGAATTACCAAAGGTACGTATTAGACATACTACGACAGTGGTTGTATGGCTCCCGTTTGACTGATCGCCACCAAACTTGGAAGGTCTGTCTGTAGTCCACTGATACAGAAGGGAATCAAATTTTGTTAGGATTGGATGAAGCATGCCAGAGATATAACTGTTTGATTGAAATGGGCATGGAAATCATTTGGCCAGCAGGTGGAGTCAACACTCCATTTTAGAAATGCTATTTAAAACTTTTAGGCCTTCTCATGTGTAAATGAAGTCTGATAATGTTCTATGAGGCAAATGGGTGAAAAATGAACAAAAATTAAAAATATGGACCTAGTTGAAGGGAAAGGGAACAAATCTTTGAATATTTGATGAGAAATAAGGACATTTCAGCTGAATTTGCTAAGGTGGGTCTTACACATATATGCACATTAGCTGTAGCGCCCCCATTTGACTGATCGGCACCAAATTTGGAGGGTCTGTCTGAGGTGCAGTGGTACATTAGTCGGTCAAATTTCGTGAAGATCATATGAAGTATACCTCATATTTAGCTGTTTGATTGAAATGAGCATGGAAATGTGGTAGGTTCAGTGTGGCTGGTGGCCATACTGTACAGGCAGGTGAAGCTATCTTTATAAATTATACATAAGGGCAGTGTCCTGATTGATCTACTACCAGAAAGACCTACTTTGGCTAGACATTGTAGTAGTTATAGTAATATGTTATTTATTAAGTTTTTAAATATCACAAGGTAATTCAAATGACTATTATGGACTATCTTGATTTAGCATGACTAACAGAACTTGCAGGACAAAAGATTTTAACGAGTAATATGTCACTTTATCAAAAATGACAACAATGTAACTTGAACTGATTTTGCAGGTTTATACAGACATGTTATATTGCTGTAGTGCCCCTGTTTGACTGATTGGCATGAAAATTGGAGGGCCCTTCCCCAGTAATGTCCTACAATATATATTTAAGTTTTGTGATGATTGGCTGAGGCACGCCTCAGATATAGCTGTCTGATTGAAATGGGTGTGGCACCAGTATGGTGTAGGTGTGGCTGGTGGCCATACCACATGGAAAGTTTCAGATTTTTTTAATATTTCTTTATAAGGACTGTCTCCTGATTAAAATGATCACAGAAATATGAAGGTTTGGTGAAAATCCAAGGAGGTTAAGAAAAAGTACTGTTTTAAGACTTTTACAAAATAGGCAAAAATGGCAAGAGATATGATGAAGTTCTTTATGCCATTAAATTTGTCATGAGCTAGTGGATAGCGTAAACAACAATTGTCAATTTTATAATTAACAGTTCAGGAGAAATAGGCAGAAATGTGCTGTAGCGCCCCCATATGGCAGACTGACATGTCCATTACAGGGTGGGTTCAGGGTCAGAGTACAAATGTAGAACCCAAATTTGGTTTGGATTGCTCATTGTTTAGCCAGTCAAATGGCTGGTTGATTTTGATTGGCTAATGGTGGCCAGGATTTTACAACTAATGACTGCCATGATACTTGTCTGACCTCAGGCTTGTACGTAGTACATATCTGCCAAATTTCAATTAGATTGGTCAAAGCAGTCAGGAGATATCAGCAGTTTTTAGTTGTAGCGCCCCCTATTGACGAAATGTGGGCTGCATTGTATGGTCACCCCATAATAGAGCAGGGAGGTTGGATTCTAAGTTTGGTTCAGGTAGGCAAAGGTATGCAGAAGTTATAGCAGTCAGACTGAAATAGGCCAAATTTAGGTGTGATTTGGGCGTGGCTAGTGGCCATAAAATAGACAAATGTCAGACTTTCTTGAACAGCTTTTGATCAGGTTAGTGGACTGATCGGTTTGACACCTCATTTGTCTGATTTGGTCCAACAGTGTAGGACTTGAAGGCAGAAGCCAGTTTCACAAATTATGCAAATTAGCAAAAAATCTAAGTAGGTGGAGCTTCATAGTCCAAATGGCAAGTTGGTAGAGCAAAGCTGTCTGTATCAGCAGAAAAAATAAATTCAATTGTAGGACTAATAGGACAGGAGATATGGACTGAAACGCGTTGAGGGGCGCTAGAGCGCCCCCATGTGGCTGACAGGACTGGGTCAGAGAATCTGAGTAGCGGGTAGGAATTGACATCATCTTACCAAGTTTGGTTGGTCTAGCTCTTACGGTTTAGGCTGTACATTCAGTTTTAGGGCAGGAAAAAAATAATAATAATAATAATAATAATAATAATAATAATAATAATAATAATAATCCTAAGAAAAACAATAATGGTCCATAAGCATTTCATGCTTTGGACCCTTAATAATAATAATCCTAAGAAAAACAATAATGGTCCATAAGCATTTCATGCTTTGGACCCTTAATAATAATAAAGATAACTGCAAGCAGTGACAATCGGGTCCAAAGCTAATGGAAAGAAGCAATGAAGAGGAAAGAAGTGAATGGCATAAAATTAGAAGTTCACTAATTATTTGAAATGAAGTACAGACTGTAATTGATGAGCAATGAATTTAAATTGGCAGAAAATATGAAATGCTACTGAGATGATATCTAACATTTAAACATTACCTTGGAAATGTTTATCAAGGTACAATAAAGGGAAAAAGGTAGATGAGAAACAGAAGGGAAATGTGGTGACTAGCTGTTGGAGAAATATTGCAATTGCTGCAGTGTACACAGGCTGAAGTAACATTGAAGTTTGATAGATTTCTAAAAGTCAAATGGCAGGAATTTATAAGCAGATTAAAAATATGGACTTAGATGAAGGGAAAGGTGATTAATATTTAAATGTTTAAATAAACAATAAGGAGATGTCAGCTGCATTAACCAAGGTTGTTGTTAGACATATTAGGACAGTGGCTAAATTGTAAAAGAAGTATAGACTGTAACTGATGGCCAATGCATTTAAATAGTCAGAAAATACGAAATGCTACTATGAGATGATAGCTAACATCTAAACATTATTGTGGAAATGTTTATCAAGGTATGATAAAGGAAAATGGTAGATGAGAAACGGAAGGGAAATGTGGTGACTAGCTGTTGGAGAAATATTACAATTGCTGCAGTGTACACAGGCTAAAGTAACATTGAAGTTTGACAGATTTCTAAAAGTGAAATGGCATGATTCAATAAGCAGATTAAAAATATGGACTTTGAAGAAGGGAAAGGTGAATAATATTTAAATGTTTAAAAAAACAATATGGAGATGTCAGCAGCATTAACCAAGGTTGGTCTTAGACATATGACAGTGGCTAAATTTGAAATGAAGTACGGACTGTAACTGATGGCCAATGCATTTAAATAGTCAGAAAGTAGGAAATGCTTCTATGATAAGATAATACCTGACATTTTGAACATTGATTTTGATATGTTGATTAAGGTACGATAAAGGGAATATGGTAGATGAGAAACAGAAGGGACATGTGGTGACTAGCTGTTGGAAGAAATTGCAATTGTTGCACTGTACACAGCCTGAAGTATCTCTGAACTTTGATACATTTCTAAAAGTGAAATGAAATGAAAATGTCAATAATCTTTGAAGGTTTGATGAAAAAGAAATTTCAGCTGCATTAACTATTAGTATATTTTGACAGTGGCAGAAGCGCCCCCGTTTAACCGAATGTCACCAAAGTTAAATGGTCTATTCATAGTCCAGTGCTACAGAAGTGAGTCAAATTTTGTGAGAATTCGATGAAGTATGAATGAGGTTTAGCAGACTTAATGAATTCGGTATGGAAATAGTGAGGCCAGCAGGTGGAGTTAGCACTACATTTGATAATTGGTAGTATGCAGTCCCTGGTGTGGCAGTTTGACTACTGCCATTAGCAGAAGCAGCCTTAGTACAACAATATAAGATACAATATATAACCATTTGCTGAAGTGCCTCAGCCCAAAAGAATTTGTTTTTTGTGTCAGATGTTCTAAGTAGATGGTAGAAATAGGCACCTGCATACCTAATATTTTAAGTCTAGATCATACAAGTTAAGCTTACTTTATAGTACCTCACTGAACAAATGCTGTCTTGTATATTAAAAAAAACAACAGTGTCTTACTGCATTTGTAAAGTATTCTTCTAGACATAAGAAGCCCTGAAAGAATTTAATGCCATTAATGAAATACAGGACGAACACCACCTGCTGGCTAATGTATAAAAAAAAATCTAAAAAACTGCAATATAAATAGAGCACCATCTCCACCTACTGGCCAATTTAATACAAAAAAGCGAAAAATCTGCAATATATACTGCCTGGCTTATAAATAAAGTCTGATAATTTTCTATAAATCAAATAGCATAAAAATGAAAGGAGCTTAAAAATATGGACTGAGGTGAAGGGAAAGTTAATTCCTTGAAAGTATTATGAATGATATTTCAGCTGAATTAGCCAAGGTAGTTATTAGACATACTATGACAGTGGCTGTACCGCTGCAGATTGACTGATCGCCACCAAACTTGGAAGATTTGTCTGTAGTCCAGTCATACAGAAGTGAATCAAATTTTGTAAGGATCAGATGAAGCATGCCTGAGATTTAGCTGTTTGAATGAAATGGGAATGGAAATGGTGTGGCCAGCAGGTGGAGTCAGCGCTCCATTTTAGAAATGATATTAAATGCTTTCTGACCTTCTCATTTGTAAATGAAGTCTGATAATGTTGTATAAGGCAAATTGGTGAAAAATGAAAGGAAATTAAAAATATGGACTCAGCTGAAGGGAAAGGTAACAATTATTTGAAGGTTTCATGAGGAATAAGAACATTTCAGCTGAATCTGCTAAGGTGGGTCTTACACATATATGGACAGTGGCTGTCACGCCCCCATTTGACCGATCAGCACCAAATTTGGAAGGTCTGTTTGAGGTCCAGTGCTACATTAGTGGGTCAAATTTGGTGATGATCAGATGAAGTATTCCTCTGATTTAGCTGTTTGATTGAAATGATCATGGAAATGCTGTAGGTTCAGTGTGGCTGGTGGCTATACTGTACAGGCAAGTGAAGTTATCTTTATAAATTATACATATGGGCAGTGTCCTGATTTTTCTACTACCAGATTGACCTACTTAGGCTGGACATTGCAGTAGTTACAGTAATATGTTATTAATTAAGTTTTTAAATATGACAAGGGAATGCAAATGACTATCATGGGACATTGCATAATTCTTGATTTGACATGACTCACAGAACTTGCTGGGCAAAAGATTTTAACCAGTAATATGTCACTGGATCAAAAATGAGATAAATGTAAGTTGAGCTGATTTTGCAGTTTATACAGTGATGTTATATTGCTGTAGCACCCCCGTTTGACTGATCGGCACCAAATTTGGAGGGCCCTTCTCCAGTAATATCCTACATTATATATTTAAGTTTGATGATGATTGGTTGAGGCAGGCATGAGATATAGCTGTCTGATTGAAATGGGTGTGGCACCACTATGGTTTGGGTGTGGCTGGTGGCCATACCTCATGGAAAGTTTATGATTTTTTTAATAATTTTATATATGGACTGTCTCCTGATTTAAATGATACCAGATTTGTGTAGGTTTGGTGAAAATCCTAGGAGGATAAGAAAAAAGTACTGTTTTAAGACTTTTACAAAATAGGCAAAAATGGCAAGAGATATGATGAAGTTCTTTATACCATTAAATTTGTCATGAGCTAGTGGATAGCTTAAGCAACAATTGTCAATTTTATAATTAACAGTTCAGGAGAAATAGGCAGAAATGTGCTGTAGCGCCCCCATATGGCAGACTGACATGTCCTTTACAGGGTGGGCTCAGGGTCAGAATACAAATGTATAACCCAAATTTGGTTTGGATTGCTCATTGTTTAGCTGGTCAAATGGCTGCTTGATTTTGATTGGCTAATGGTGGCCAGGATTTTACAACTAATGACTGCCGTTTTACTTCTCTGACCTCAGGCTTGTACATAGTACATATCTGCCAAATTTCAATTAGATTGGTTAAGGCAGTCAGGAGATATTGGCAGTTATTAGTTGTAGCGCCCCCTATTGACGAAATGTGGGCCGCATTGTATGTTGACCCCATAATAGAGCAGGGAGGTTCGATTGTAAGTTTGGTTCAGGTAGGCTAAGGTATGGAGAAGTTATAGCAGTCAGACTGAAATAGGCCAAATTTAGGTGTGATTTGGGCGTGGCTAGTGGCCATAAAATAGACAAATGTCAGACTTTCTTGAACAGCTTTTGATCAGGTCAGTGGACTGATCGGTTTGACACCTCATTTGTCTGATTTGGTTCAATATTGTAGGACTTGAAGGCAGAAGTCAGTTTCACAAATTATGCAAATTAGCAAAAAATCTAAGTAGGCGGAGCTTCATAGTCCAAATAGCCAGTTGGTAGAGCAAAGCTGTCTGTATCAGCAGAAAAAATTATTTCAATTATAGGACTAATAGGACAGGAGATATGGACTGAAACGCGTTGGGGGGCGCTAGAGCGCCCCCATCTGGCTGACAGGCCTGGGTCGGAGAATCTGAGTAGCGGGTAGGAATTGACATCATATTACCAAGTTTGGTTGGTCTAGCTCTTACGGTTTAGGCTGTACATTCAGTTTTAGGGCGCGAAAAATAATAATAATAATAATAAAGATAACTGCAAGCAGTGACAATCGGGTCCAAAGCTAATGGAAAGAAGCAATGAAGAGGAATGAAGTGAATGGCATAAAATTAGAAGTTCACTAATTATTGTAAATGAAGTACAGACTGTAACTGATGGCCAATGCATTTAAATAGTCAGAAAATAGGACATGCAACAATGAAATGTGATACCTAACATTTAAACATTACTGTAGAAATGTTCATCAATGTTTCATAAAGGGAAAAGGATAGATGAGAAACAGAAGGGAAATGTGGTGAGTAGCTGTTCGAAACAATTGCAATTGCTGCAGCATACACATCTTGAATAAACTTTGAAGTTTGATAGATTTCTGAAAGTCAAATGGCAGGAAAATATAAGCGGATTAAAAATATGGACTTAGATGAAGGGAAAGGTGATTAATATTTAAATGTTTAAATAAACAATAAACAGATGTCAGCTGCATTAACCTAGGTTGATCTTAGACATATTATGACAGTGGCTAAATTGGAAATGAAGTACAGACTGTAACTGATGGCCAATGCATTTAAATAGTCAGAAAGTAGGAAAATGGTAAATGAGTGACAGAAGGGAAATATGGTGACTAGCTTTTAGAGAAATATTGAAATTGCTACAGTGTACACAGGCTAAAGTAACATTGAAGTTTGATAGATTCCTAAAAGTCAAATGGCAGGATTGTATAAGCAGATTAAAAATATGGACTTAGATGAAGGGAAAGGTGATTAATATTTAAATGTTTATATATACAATAAGGAGATGTCAGCTGCATTAACCAAGGTTGGTCTTAGACATATTAAGACAGTGGCTAAATTGGAAATGAAGTACGGACTGTAACTGATGGCCAATGCAGTTAAATAGTCAGAAAGTAGGAAATGCTTCTATGATAAGATAATACCTGTCATTTTGAACATTGACTTTGATATGTTGATTAAGGTACGATAAAGGGAATATGGTAGATGAGAAACAGATGGGACATGTGGTGACTAGCTGTTGGAAGAAATTGCAATTGTTGCACTGTACACAGCCTGAAGTATCTTTGAACTTTGATACATTTCTAAAAGTGAAATGAAATGAAAATGTCAATAATCTTTGAAGGTTTGATGAAAAATAAAGAAATTTCAGCTGCATTAACTATTAGTATATTTTGACAGTGGCAGAAGCGCCCCCGTTTTACCGAATGTCACCAAAGTTAGATGGTCTATTCATAGTCCAGTGCTACAGAAGTGAGTCAAATTTTGTGAGAATTCGACGAAGTATCAATGAGGTTTAGCAGACTTGATGAATTCGGTATGGAAATGGTGAGGCTAGCAGGTGGAGTTAGCGCTACATTTGATAATTGGTAGCATGCAGTCCCTGGTGTGGCAGTTTGACTACTGCCATTAGCAGAAGCAGCCTTAGTACAACAATATAAGATACAATATATAACCATTTGCTGAAGTGCCTCAGCCCAAAAGAATTTGTTTTTTGTGTCAGATGGTCTAAGTAGACGGTAGAAATAGGCACCTGCATAACTAATATTTTAAGTCTAGATCATACAAGTTAAGCTTACTTTATAGTACCTCAGTGAACACATGCTGTCTTGTATATTAAAAAAAACAACAGTGGCTTACTGCATTTGTAAAGTATTGTTCTAGACATAAGACGCCCTGAAATAATTTAATGCCATTAATGAAATACAGGACGAACTACACCTGCTGGCTAATCCATAAAAGAAATCCAAAAAACTGCAATATAAATAGAGCACCATCTCCACCTACTGGCCAATTTAATACAAAAAAGCCAAAAATCTGCAATATATACTGCCTGGCTTATAAATAAAATCTGATAATTTTCTATTAGTCAAATAGCAGAAAAATGAAAGGAGCTTAAAAATATGGACTGAGGTGAAGGGAAAGTTAATTCCTTGAAAGTATTATGAAGGATATTTCAGCTGAATTAGCCAAGGTAGTTATTAGACATACTAGGACAGTGGTTGTATGGCTCCCATTTGACTGATCGCCACCAAACTTGGAAGGTCTGTCTGTAGTCCACTGATACAGAAGTGAATAACATTTTGTAAGGATTGGATGAAGCATGCCTGAGATTTAGCTGTTTGAATGAAATGGGAATGGAGATGTTGTGGCCAGCAGGTGGAGTCAGCGCTCCATTTTAGAAATGATATTAAATGCTTTCTGACCTTCTCATTTGTAAATGAAGTCTGATAATGTTGTATAAGGCAAATTGGTGAAAAATGAAAGGAAATTAAAAAATATGGACTAAGGTGAAGGGAAAGGTAACAATTCTTTGAAGGTTTCATGAGGAATAAGGACATTTCAGCTGAATCTGTTAAGGTGGCTCTTAGACATAATACAACATTGGCTGTAGTGCCCCCATTTGCCCGATCACCACCAAACATAGATGGTCTGTCTGTAGTCCACTCCTGCAGGAGACGGTCAAATTTTGTGAAGATTGGGAGAAGCATGCCTGAGATTTAGCTGTTTGAATGAAATGGAAATGGAAATGGTGTGGCCAGCAGGTGGAGTCAACGCTCCATTTTAGAAATGCTATTTAATACTTTTAGGCCTTCTCATGTTTAAATGAATTCTGATAATGTTCTGAGGCAAATGGGTGAAAAATGAACAGAAATTAAAATATGGACCTAGTTGAAGGGAAAGCAAACAATTCTTTGAATGTTTGAAGAGAAATAAGGACATTCCAACTAAATTTGCTAAGGTGGGTCTTAGAAATATATAGACAGTGGCTGTAGCTCCCCCATTTGACCGATCGGCACCAAAGTTGGAGGGTCTGTCTGTGGTCTATGGTTACATTAGCTGGTCAAATTTTATGAGGATTCGATGAAGAATGCCTCAGATTTAGCTGTTTGATTGAAATGAGCATGGAAATGGTGCAGGTTTGGTGTAGTTGGTGGCCATAGCATACAGGTAGGTCAAGTTATTTTTATAAATTATCCATAAGGGCCGTGTCATGATTGATCTACTACCAGAATGACCTTCTTGGGCTGGACATTGTAGTAGTTATAGCAATATGTTATTTATTAAGTTTTTAAATGTCACAAGGGAATGCAAATGACAATCATTAGGCATTGCATATTTCTTGATTTGGCATAACTAAGAGAACTTGCAATACAAAAGATTTCAACCAGTCATATGTCACTGGAACAGAAATGAGATAAATGTAAGTTGTACTGATTTTGCAGGTTTATAAAGACATGTTATATTGCTGTAGCGCCCCCGTTTGACTGATCGGCACCAAATTTGGAGGGCCCTTCTCCAGTAATATCCTACATTACATATTTAAGTTTGGTGATGATTGGTTGAGGCACGCCTGAGATATAGCTGTCTGATTGAAATGGGTGTGGCACCACTATGGTTTGGGTGTGGCTGGTGGCCGTACCTAATGGAAAGTATATGATTTTTTTAATAATTTTATATAGGGACTGTCTCCTGATTTAAATGATACCAGATTTGTGTAGGTTTGGTGAAAATCCTAGGAGGATAAGAAAAAACCCTGTTTTCAGACTATTACAAAATAAGCAAAAACGGCAAGAGATATGATGAAGTTCTTTATACAATTAAATTTTCCATGAGCGAGTGGATAGGATGAGCAACAATTCTAAATTATATCTTTATCAGTTCAAGAGAAATAGACAGAAATGCAAAACTTGTTGCTGTAGCGCCCCCATCTGGCTGATTGCGGTGTCCTTAACATGGTATGCTAAGGGTAGGGAATCAAATGTGACAGCCTGTTTTGGTTGAGATTCGGTATTGTTTAGCCTGTCAAATGGCTGCTTCATTTTGATTGGCTGATGATGACCATGATTTTATGATCAATGACTGCTATGATATATGTCTGATCTCAGAATTGGTTGTAGTACATATCTGCCAAATTTCAATTAGATTGGTCAATGCAGTCAGGAGATATTGGCAGTTTTTAGTTGTAGCGCCCCCTATTGATGAAATGGGGCCAGCTTTATAAATAGTCCCCAGAATGGCGCTGGGAGGAAGGATTTGAAATTTGGTTAAGATTGGTTAAAGCAGAGCCAAGTTATAGCAATCAGACTGAAACTGGCCAAATTTATGCAAAGTTTGGGCGTGGCTGAAGACCGTATGATACAGAAATTTCATGATTATTTTTGTAAGTCTTGATCAGCTCAGAGAACTGATCGGTTTGACACCTCATTTGTCTGATTTGGTCCAATAGTGTAGGACTTGAAGGCAGAAGTCAGATTCACAAATTATGCAAATTAGCAAAAAATCTAAGTAGGCGGAGCTTCATAGTCCAAATGGCAAGTTGGTAGAGCAAAGCTGTCTGTATCAGCAGAAAAAATAATTTCAATTGTAGGACTAATAGGACAGGAGATATGGACTGAAACGCGTTGGGGGGCGCTAGAGCGCCCCCATCTGGCTGACAGGCCTGGGTCAGAGAATCTGAGTAGCGGGTAGGAATTGACATCATCTTACCAAGTTTGGTTGGTCTAGCTCTTACGGTTTAGGCTGTACATTCAGTTTTACGGCAGGAAAAAAATAATAATAATAATAATAATAATAATAATAATAAAGATAACTGCAAGCAGTGACAATCGGGTCCAAAGCTAATGGAAAGAAGCAATGAAGAGGAAAGAAGTGAATGGCATAAAATTAGAAGTTCACTAATTATTTGAAATGAAGTACAGACTGTAATTGATGAACAATGCATTTAAATTGGCAGAAAATATGAAATGCTACTATGAGATGATATCTAACATTTAAACATTACCTTGGAAATGTTTCTCAAGGTACGATAAAGGGAGAAAGGTAGATGAGAAACAGAAGGGAAATGTGGTGACTAGCTGTTGGAGAAATATTGAAATTGCTGCAGTGTACACAGGCTAAAGTAACATTGAAGTTTGATAGATTTCTAAAAGTCAAATGGCAGGATTATATAAGCAGATTAAAAATATTGACTTAGATGAAGGGAAAGGTGATTAATATTTAAATATTTAAATAAACAATAAGGAGATGTCAGCAGCATTAACCAAGGTTGGTCTTAGACATATTACGACAGTGGCTAAATTGCAAATGAAGTACAGACTGTAACTGATGGCCAATGCATTTAAATAGTCAGAAAGTAAGAAATGGTACTATGATAAGATGATACCTGACATTTTAACATCACCGTAGAAATGTTGATTAAGGTCCAATAAAGGGAAAATGGTAGATAAGAATCAGAAGGGAAATGTGGTGATTAGCTGTTGGAGAAATATTGAAATTGCTGCAGTGTACACAGGCTAAAGTAACATTGAAGTTTGATAGATTTCTAAAAGTCAAATGGTACAATTCTATAAGCAGATTAAAAATATGGACTTAGATGAAGGGAAAAGTGATTAATACTTAAATGTTTAAATAAACAATAAGGAGATGTCAGCTGCATTAACCAAGGTTGATGTTAGACATATTATGACAGTGGCTAAATTGTAAATGAAGTACAGATTTTAACTGATGGCCAATGCATTTAAATAGTCAAAATGTAGGAAATGCTACTATGATAAGATGATACTTGACATTTTAACATTACCGTAGAAATGTTGATTAAGGTACGATAAAGGGAATACGGTAGATGAGAAACATAAGGGAGATGTGGTGACTAACTGTTCAAAGAAATTGCAATTGCTGCAGTGTACACAGCCTGAAGTATCACTGAACTTTCATACATTGCTAAATGTGAAATGGCAGGAAAATGAAAGTAAATTAATATGTGTTTAATCTTTGAAGGTTTGATGAAAAATAAAGAAATTTCAGCTGCATTAACTATTAGTTTTAGACATATTTTGACAGTGGCAGTAGCGCACCTGTTTAACCGAATGTCACCAAAGTTTGATGGTCTATTCGTAGTCCAGTGCTATAGAAGTCAGTCAAATTTTATGAGAATTTGATGAAGTATTAATGAGATTTAGCATAGTAAATGAATTCGGTATTGAAATATTGTGGCCAGCAGGTGCAGTTAGCACTACATTTGATAAATGGTAGCATGCAGTCCCTGGTGTGGCAGTTTGACTACTGCCATTAGCAGAAGCAGCCTTAGTACAACAATATAAAATATAATATAGAACCATTTGGTGAAGTGCCTCAGCCCAAAAGAATGTGTGGTTTGTGTCAGATGGTCCAAGTAGATGGTAGAAATAGGCACCTGCATAACTAATATTTTAAGTCTAGATCATACAAGTTAAGCTTACTTTATAGTACCTCAGTGAACACATGCTGTCTTGTATATTTAAAACAACAGTGGCTTACTGCATTTGTAAAGTATTCTTCTAGACATAAGAAGCCCTAAAAGAATTTAATGGCATTAATGAAATAGAGGACGAACTGCACCTGCTGGCGAATCTATAAAAAAAATCCAAAAAAGTGCAATATAAATAGAGCACCATCTCCACCTACTGGCCAATTTAATACAAAAAAGCAAAAAATCTGCAATATATACTGGCTGGCTTATAAATGAAATCTGATAATTTTCTATAAGTCAAATAGCAGAAAAATGAAAGGAGCTTAAAAATATGGACTTAGGTGAAGGGAAAGTTAATTCCTTGAAAGTATTATGAAGGATATTTCAGCTGAATTAGCCAAGGTAGTTATTAGACATACTAGGACAGTGGTTGTATGGCTCCCATTTGACTGATCGCCACCAAACTTGGAAGGTCTGTCTGTAGTCCACTGATACAGAAGTGAATCAAATTTTGTAAGGATCGGATGAAGCATGCCTGAGATTTAGCTGTTTGAATGAAATGGGAATGGAAATGGTGTGGCCAGCAGGTGGAGTCAGCGCTCCATTTTAGAAATGATATTAAATGCTTTCTGACCTTCTCATTTGTAAATGAAGTCTGATAATGTTGTATAAGGCAAATTGGTGAAAAATGAAAGGAAATTAAAAATATGGACTCAGCTGAAGGGAAAGGTAACAATTATTTGAAGGTTTCATGAGGAATAAGGACATTTCAGCTGAATTTGCTAAGGTGGGTCTTACACATATATGGACAGTGGCTGTCACGCCCCCATTTGACCGATCAGCACCAAATTTGGAAGGTCTGTTTGAGGTCCAGTGCTACATTAGTGGGTCAAATTTGGTGATGATCAGACAAAGTCTGCCTCAGATTTAGCTGTTTGATTGAAATGAGCATGGAAATGGTGCAGGTTTGGTGTAGTTGGTGGCCATAGCATACAGGTAGGTCAAGCTATTTATATAAATTATCCATAAAGGCCATGTCCTGATTGATCTACTACCAGAATGACGTACTTCGGCTTGATATTTTAGTAGTTATAGCAATATGTAATTTTTTAAGTTTTTAAATATCACAAGGGAATGGAAATGACGATCATTAGGCATTGCATATATCTTGATTTGGAATGACACACAGAATTTGCAGGACAAATGATTTTTATCAGTAATATGTGACTGAAACAGAAATAAGAACAATGTAAGTTTAGCTGATTTTGCAGTTTATACAGTGATGTTATATTGCTGTAGCGCCCCCGTTTGACTGATCGCCACCAAACTTGGAAGATTTGTCTGTAGTCCAGTCATACAGAAGTGAATCAAATTTTGTAAGGATCAGATGAAGCATGCCTGAGATTTAGCTGTTTGAATGAAATGGGAATGGAAATGGTGTGGCCAGAAGGTGTAGTCAGCGCTCCATTTTAGAAATGATATTAAATGCTTTCTGACTTTCTCATTTGTAAATGAAGTCTGATAATGTTGTATAAGGCAAATTGGTGAAAAATGAAAGGAAATTAAAAATATGGACTAAGGTGAAGGGAAAGGTAACAATTCTTTGAAGGTTTCATGAGGAATAAGGACATTTCAGCTGAATCTGTTAAGGTGGCTCTTAGACATAATACAACATTGGCTGTAGTGCCCCCATTTGCCCGATCACCACCAAACATAGATGGTCTGTCTGTAGTCCACTCCTGCAGGAGACAGTCAAATTTTGTGAAGATTGGGAGAAGCATGCCTGAGATTTAGCTGTTTGAATGAAATGGAAATGGAAATGGTGTGGCCAGCAGGTGGAGTCAACGCTCCATTTTAGAAATGCTATTTAATACTTTTAGGCCTTCTCATGTTTAAATGAATTCTGATAATGTTCTGAGGCAAATGGGTGAAAAATGAACAGAAATTAAAATATGGACCTAGTTGAAGGGAAAGCAAACAATTCTTTGAATGTTTGAAGAGAAATAAGGACATTCCAACTGAATTTGCTAAGGTGGGTCTTAGAAATATATAGACAGTGGCTGTAGCTCCCCCATTTGACCGATCGGCACCAAAGTTGGAAGGTCTGTCTGTGGTCTATGGTTACATTAGCTGGTCAAATTTTATGAGGATTGGATGAAGAATGCTTCAGATTTAGCTGTTTGATTGAAATGAGCATGGAAATGGTGCAGGTTTGGTGTAGTTGGTGGCCATAGCATACAGGTAGGTCAAGTTATTTTTATAAATTATCCATAAGGGCCGTGTCATGATTGATCTACTACCAGAATGACCTTCTTGGGCTGGACATTGTAGTAGTTATAGCAATATGTTATTTATTAAGTTTTTAAATGTCACAAGGGAATGCAAATGACAATTAGGCATTGCATATTTCTTGATTTGGCATAACTAAGAGAACTTGCAATACAAAAGATTTCAACCAGTCATATGTCACTGGAACAGAAATGAGATAAATGTAAGTTGTACTGATTTTGCAGGTTTATAAAGACATGTTATATTGCTGTAGCGCCCCCGTTTGACTGATCGGCACCAAATTTGGAAGGTCTGTCTGTAGTCCACTGATACAGAAGGGAATCAAATTTTGTTAGGATTGGATGAAGCATGCCAGAGATATAACTGTTTGATTGAAATGGGCATGGAAATCATTTGGCCAGCAGGTGGAGTCAACACTCCATTTTAGAAATGCTATTTAAAACTTTTAGGCCTTCTCATGTGTAAATGAAGTCTGATAATGTTCTATGAGGCAAATGGGTGAAAAATGAACAAAAATTAAAAATATGGACCTAGTTGAAGGGAAAGGGAACAAATCTTTCAATATTTGATGAGAAATAAGGACATTTCAGCTGAATTTGCTAAGGTGGGTCTTACACATATATGCACATTAGCTGTAGCGCCCCCGTTTGACTGATCGGCACCAAATTTGGAAGGTCTGTCTGTAGTCCACTGATACAGAAGGGAATCAAATTTTGTTAGGATTGGATGAAGCATGCCAGAGATATAACTGTTTGATTGAAATGGGCATGGAAATCATTTGGCCAGCAGGTGGAGTCAACACTCCATTTTAGAAATGCTATTTAAAACTTTTAGGCCTTCTCATGTGTAAATGAAGTCTGATAATGTTCTATGAGGCAAATGGGTGAAAAATGAACAAAAATTAAAAATATGGACCTAGTTGAAGGGAAAGGGAACAAATCTTTGAATATTTGATGAGAAATAAGGACATTTCAGCTGAATTTGCTAAGGTGGGTCTTACACATATATGCACATTAGCTGTAGCGCCCCCGTTTGACTGATCAGCACCAAATTTGGAGGGTCTGTCTGAGGTGCAGTGGTACATTAGTGGGTCAAATTTCGTGAAGATCATATGAAGTATACCTCATATTTAGCTGTTTGATTGAAATGAGCATGGAAATGTGGTAGGTTCAGTGTGGCTGGTGGCCATACTGTACAGGCAGGTGAAGCTATCTTTATAAATTATACATAAGGGCAGTGTCCTGATTGATCTACTACCAGAAAGACCTACTTTGGCTAGACATTGTAGTAGTTATAGTAATATGTTATTTATTAAGTTTTTAAATATCACAAGGTAATTCAAATGACTATTATGGACTATCTTGATTTAGCATGACTAACAGAACTTGCAGGACAAAAGATTTTAACCAGTAATATGTCACTTTATCAAAAATGACAACAATGTAACTTGAACTGATTTTGCAGGTATATACAGACATGTTATATTGCTGTAGTGCCCCTGTTTGACTGATTGGCATGAAAATTGGAGGGCCCTTCCCCAGTAATGTCCTACAATATATATTTAAGTTTCGTGATGATTGGCTGAGGCACGCCTCAGATATAGCTGTCTGATTGAAATGGGTGTGGCACCAGTATGGTGTGGGTGTGGCTGGTGGCCATACCACATGGAAAGTTTCAGATTTTTTTAATATTTCTTTATAAGGACTGTCTCCTGATTAAAATGATCACAGAAATATGAAGGTTTGGTGAAAATCCAAGGAGGTTAAGAAAAAGTACTGTTTTAAGACTTTTACAAAATAGGCAAAAATGGCAAGAGATATGATGAAGTTCTTTATGCCATTAAATTTGTCATGAGCTAGTGGATAGCGTAAACAACAATTGTCAATTTTATAATTAACAGTTCAGGAGAAATAGGCAGAAATGTGCTGTAGCGCCCCCATATGGCAGACTGACATGTCCATTACAGGGTGGGTTCAGGGTCAGAGTACAAATGTAGAACCCAAATTTGGTTTGGATTGCTCATTGTTTAGCCAGTCAAATGGCTGGTTGATTTTGATTGGCTAATGGTGGCCAGGATTTTACAACTAATGACTGCCATGATACTTGTCTGACCTCAGGCTTGTACGTAGTACATATCTGCCAAATTTCAATTAGATTGGTCAAAGCAGTCAGGAGATATCAGCAGTTTTTAGTTGTAGCGCCCCCTATTGACGAAATGTGGGCTGCATTGTATGGTCACCCCATAATAGAGCAGGGAGGTTGGATTCTAAGTTTGGTTCAGGTAGGCAAAGGTATGCAGAAGTTATAGCAGTCAGACTGAAATAGGCCAAATTTAGGTGTGATTTGGGCGTGGCTAGAGGCCATAAAATAGACAAATGTCAGACTTTCTTGAACAGCTTTTGATCAGGTCAGTGGACTGATCGGTTTGACACCTCATTTGTCTGATTTGGTCCAACAGTGTAGGACTTGAAGGCAGAAGCCAGTTTCACAAATTATGCAAATTAGCAAAAAATCTAAGTAGGTGGAGCTTCATAGTCCAAATGGCAAGTTGGTAGAGCAAAGCTGTCTGTATCAGCAGAAAAAATAAATTCAATTGTAGGACTAATAGGACAGGAGATATGGACTGAAACGCGTTGAGGGGCGCTAGAGCGCCCCCATCTGGCTGACAGGACTGGGTCAGAGAATCTGAGTAGCGGGTAGGAATTGACATCATCTTACCAAGTTTGGTTGGTCTAGCTCTTACGGTTTAGGCTGTACATTCAGTTTTAGGGCAGGAAAAAAATAATAATAATAATAATAATAATAATAATAATAATAATAATAATAATAATCCTAAGAAAAACAATAATGGTCCATAAGCATTTCATGCTTTGGACCCTTAATAATCCTAAGAAAAACAATAAGGTTCCATAAGCATTTCATGCTTTGGACCCTTAATAAAAGAGAAAAATCCTAAGAAAAACAATAATGGTCCATAAGCATTTCATGCTTTGGACCCTTAATAAAAGAGAAAAATCCTAAGAAAAACAATAATGGTCCATAAGGACTTCGTCCTTTGGACCCTTAATAATAAAGATAACTGCAAGCAGTGACAATCGGGTCCAAAGCTAATGGAAAGAAGCAATGAAGAGGAATGAAGTGAATGGTATAAGATTAGAAGTTCACTAATTATTGCAAATGAAGTACAGACTGTAATTGATGAGCAATGAATTTAAATTGGCAGAAAATAGGAAATGCTTCTATGAGATGATACCTAACATTTGAACATTACCGTGGAAATGTTTATCAAGGTACGATGAAGGGAAAAGGGTAGATGAGAAACCAAAGGGAAATGTGGTGACTAGCTGTTTGAGAAATATTGCAATTGCTGCAGTGTACACAGGATGAAGTAACATTGAAGTTTGATAGATTTCTAAAAGTCAAATGGCAGTAACATATAAGCAGATTAAAAATATGGACTTAGATGAAGGGAAAGGTGATTAATATTTAAATGTCTAAATAAACAATAAGGAGATGTCAGCTGCATTAACCAAGGTTGGTCTTAAACATATTAGGACAGTGGCTAAATTGTAAATGAAGTACATAGTGTAACTGATGGCCAATGCATTGAAATAGTCAGAAAGTAAGAAAATGGTAGATAAGAAATAACAGACATGTGGTGACTAGCTGTTGGAAAAAAATTGAAATTGCTGCAGTGTACATCACTGAAGTTTGATACATTTCTAAAAGTCAAATGGCAGGATAATGAAACCAATTTATTAATATTGACTGAGGTGAAGGGAATGGTGATTAATTTTTAAATATTTGATGAGAAATAAGCTAATTTCAGTTGCATTAACCAAGGTTGGTCTTAGAAATATTATGACAGTGGCTAAATTGTAAATGAAGTACAGACTGTAACTGATGGCCAATGCATTTAAATAGTCAGAAAGTAGGAAATGCTACTATAAGATGATACCTGACATTTGAACATTACCGTAGATATGTTTATTAAGGTACGATGAAGGGAAAAGGGTAGATGAGAAACCGAAGGGAAATGTGGTGACTAGCTGTTCAAAGAAATTGCAATTGCTGCAATGTACAGAGCATGAAGTATCACTGAAGTTTGATACATTTCTAAAAGTCTAATGGCAGGAAAATTAAAGCAATTTAAAAATATTAACTGAGATCAAGGTAATGGTGATTAATCTTTAAATATTTGATGAGAAATAAGGTAATATCAGCTGCATTAGCCTAAGTTGGTCTTAGACATATTTAGAGAGTAGCTGTAGCGCCCCCCTTTGACCAATCAGCACATAAGGTGGAGGGTCTGTCTGTCGGCCAGAAATAAATCAGTCGGTCAATTTTTGAGAGGATTGGATGAAGCATGCCAGCGATATAACTGTTTGATTGAAATGGGCATGGAAATGGTTTGGCCAGCAGGTGGAGTCAGCGCTCCATTTTAGAAATACTATTTAATACTTTTAGGCCTTCTCATGTGTAAATCAAGTCTGATAATGTTATATGAGGCAAATAGGTGAAAAATGAAAGGAAATGAAAAATATGGACTAAGGTGAAGGGAAAGGTAACAATTCTTTGAAGGTTTTATGAGAAAGGACATTTCAGCTGAATTTGCTAAGGTAGGTCGTAGGCATATATGGACAGTAACTGTAGCGCCCCCATTTGACCGATCAGCACCAAATTTGGTGGGTCTGTCTGAGGTGCAGTGCTACATTAGTTGGTCAAATTTGGTGATGATCAGATGAAGTATGCCTCAGATTAAGCTGTTTGATTGAAATGAGCATGGAAATGTTGTAGGTTCAGTGTGGCTGGTGGCCATACTGTACATGCAGGTGAAGTTATCCTTATAAATTAGACATAAGGGCAGTGTCCTGATTGATCTACTACCAGAATGACCTACTTTGGCTGGACATTGCAGTAGTTATAGCAATATGTAATTTATTAAGTTTTTAAATATCACAAGGGAATGGAAATGACTATCATTAGGCATTGCATATATCTTGATTTGGAATGACACACAGAACTTGCAGGACAAATGATTTTTATAATTAATATGTGACTGGAACATAAATAAGAACAATGTAAGTTGAACTGATTTTCCAGGTTTATACAGACATGTTATATTGCTGTAGCGCCCCCGTTTGACCGATCGGCACAAAATTTGGAGGGCCATTCCCCAGTAATGTCCTACATTATATATTTAAGTTTGGTGATGATTGGTTGAGGCACGCCTAAGATATAGCTGTCTGATTGAAATGGGTGTGGCACCAGTATGGTTCGGGTGTGGCTGGTGGCCGTACCTCATGGAAAGTTTATGATTTTTTTAATAATTTTATATATGGACTGTCTCCTGATTTAAATGATACCAGATTTGTGTAGGTTTGGTGAAGATCCTAGGAGGCTAACAAAAAGCCCTGTTTTCAGACCTATATAAATCATTCAAAAAGGCATAGATGTATAACCAAGTTCTACATGTCATTTGATGTAGCATATCATACTGAACTGGCCTGGCAATAAATCTCAACTGTGCGCTTGACAATTGTTGAGAAATAGTCAGAAATGTGCTGTAGCGCCCCCATATGGCAGACTGAGGTGTCCTTTACAGGGTGGGCTCAAGGTCAGAGGACAATTGTACAACCTAAATTTGGTTTGGATTGCTCATTGTTTAGCTGGTCAAATGGCTGCTTGATTTTGATTGGCTAATGGTGGCCAAGATTTTGCAACTAATGACTGCCATGATACATGACTGACCTCAGGCATGGACGTACTACACATTTGCCAAATTTCAATTAGATTGGTCAATGCAGTCAGGAGATACTGGCAGTTTTTAGTTGTAGCGCCCCCTATTGATGAAATGGGGCCAGCTTTATACCTAGTCCCCAGAATGGCACTGGGAGGAAGGATTTCAAATTTGGTTAAGATTGGTTAAAGCAGAGCCAAGTTATAGCAATCAGACTGAAACTGGCCAAATTTATGCAAAGTTTGGGCGTGGCTGAAGACCATATGATACAGAAATTTCATGATTATTTTTGTAAGTCTTGATCAGCTCAGAGAACTGATTGGTTTGACACGTCATTTGTCTGATTTGGACAGACGGGGTAGGACTTGAAGGCAGAGGTCAGTTTTGCAAATTATGCAAATTAGCAAAAAATCTAAGTAGGCGGAGCTTCATAGTCCAAATGGCAAGTTGGTAGAGCAATGCTGTCTGTATCAGTAGAAAAAAAAAATTCAATTGTAGGACTAATAGGACAGGAGATATGGACTGAAACGCGTTGGGGGGCGCTAGAGCGCCCCCATCTGGCTGACAGGCCTGGGTCGGAGAATCTGAGTAGCGGGTAGGAATTGACATCATCTGACCAAGATAGGTTGGTCTAGCTCTTACGGTTTAGGCTGTACATTCAGTTTTACGGCAGGAAAAAAATAATAATAATAACTAGAAACTGCAAGCAGTTACTAAAGGGTCCAAAGCGTAGGACAATCGGACTGGTAGGACAGTAGAGGAATAAGGGCAGAGATCTGGCGGCCAGGGTAGTAGAAAGTCAGACAGAATTAGTCAGCCATAACATGATGGAAATTTTGGCATAGGTCTAATGCGATATGACTATATATGTTCCTGGATTTGGTACGACATAGTAAATTTGACTGCCAATAAAATTTAAGTGTAGGACAAGTAGTTCAGGAGATATCGACCAAAACGTGTTGTGGGGCGCAACGGTGCCCTCCTCTGATTGACTGGGATGGGTCAGAGAGGCTCAGTAGTGGATAGCAATAGGAATCTTACTGCCAAATTTGGACGGCCTAGGACTTACGGTTTAGGCTGGGCATTCAGTGTTAGGGAAGAAAAATAATTATAATCGAACCCTCCGGAGGAGTGCCTAAGCCCGTCTGAATGGCTGGGTTAATAACAAAAATAGAAGCTTCATTGACCATCATGGGGAAAATGCCTATATGTCTCCCCAGCTTGCTTTACAGAGAGCATGCTGTGCACATCGGGCTGCCTAGCTCAAGTACAAACTGAAGCTGGGTTCGAACCGGTGACCCTCTGATTACAAGCACACAGGTTTAGCCCACTGAGCCACCCGCTTCTGATGGTAAGATGGGTGAGATCAGTAGACACTTTCATAACTGATCTGGTAACTCAGTATAGCTGAATTGGCATAGGTTGGTCTTAGTAACATATAAACAGTGGCCGTAGCGCTCCCGTTTGACTGATCGACACAAAATTTGGAGGGTCGCTCGTTGGTATAGCACTGCATTAGTGAGAGAAATTTGGTAATGATTGGCTGAAGCATGACTGAGATATAGCTGTCTGATTGAAATGTACGTGGCACCAGTATGGTCATGGTTTGGCTTTTGGCCGTACCTTACTGAAAGCATCAGATTTTTTCTCTAAATCATTAAATGGACTGTCTCCTGATTTGAATGACAGCAGATTTAAGTAGGTGGGGCAAAAATTCTAGGAGGGCAATGAAAAAGCCTGTTTACAGATAATTGTAAATTATGCAAAAATGCAATGATATATAACCAAGTTACATATGTGTTTAGATTTGCCATGACATATTGAATTAGACTGGCAATCAATTTGAACTGTAGGCTTGACAGTTTTGTAGAAATAGGCAGAAATGCAAATGGGGCCACTGTAGCGCCCCCATCTGGCCTAGTGAGTTGTCCTTTACATGGTTTGCAGAGGGTCAGAAGTTGAATGTAGCAGCCAAATTTTGGTTTGATTGGTCTTTGTTAAGCCTGTCAAATGGCTGCTTGATGTTGATTGGCTAATGGCAGCCAAGCTTTTATGATTGATGACTGGCATTGTATGTGACTGTCCTCAGGCTACGTCGTAGTATATGTCAGCAAAATTTCAGTTGGATTGGCCAAGGCAGTCAGGAGATATTGGCAGTTTTTAGTTGTAGCGCCCCCTATGGACGAAATGCAGCCCGCCTTGGACCTTGTCCCCAGAATGGTGCCGGAAGGTAGTATTTCAAATTTGGTCTAGGTACGCCAAGGCACGGCCAAGTTATAGCCATCAGACCAAAACGGTCCAAATTTGGACATTGTTTGGGCGTGGCAAATGGCCGTAGGATATAAAAATGTCTCAATTTTGTTAATGTTTCTTGATTAGCTGAGAATTCTGATTCGTCTGACACCTCATTTGTCTGATTTGGTAGGACAAGCCAGGACTTTAAGGAAAAAGTATGATTTGCAAATTATGCAAATTAGCAAAAAATCTAAGTAGGCGGAGCTTCATGGTCCCATTGACTTTTTGGTAGGGCATGGCTGTCTGTATCAGGAGAAAAAAGAATTTTCGAAGGTACAACAAACAGGACAGGAGATATCGTCCAAAACGTGTTATGGGGCGCTACGGCGCCCCCCTCTGGCTGAGTCGGACGGGTCGGAAAACCTGAGTAGTGGGTAGGAATTCCAATCATCCTACCAAATTTGGTAGGCCTAGGACTTACGGTTTAGGCTGGGCATTCAGTTTTAGGGCAGAAAAATAATAATAATAAAGATAACTGCAAGCAGTGACAATCGGGTCCAAAGCTAATGGAAAGAAGCAATGAAGAGGAAAGAAGTGAATGGCATAAAATTAGAAGTTCACTAATTATTTGAAATGAAGTACAGACTGTAATTGATGAACAATGCATTTAAATTGGCAGAAAATATGAAATGCTACTATGAGATGATATCTAACATTTAAACATTACCTTGGAAATGTTTCTCAAGGTACGATAAAGGGAGAAAGGTAGATGAGAAACAGAAGGGAAATGTGGTGACTAGCTGTTGGAGAAATATTGAAATTGCTGCAGTGTACACAGGCTAAAGTAACATTGAAGTTTGATAGATTTCTAAAAGTCAAATGGCAGGATTATATAAGCAGATTAAAAATATTGACTTAGATGAAGGGAAAGGTGATTAATATTTAAATATTTAAATAAACAATAAGGAGATGTCAGCAGCATTAACCAAGGTTGGTCTTAGACATATTACGACAGTGGCTAAATTGCAAATGAAGTTCAGACTGTAACTGATGGCCAATGCATTTAAATAGTCAGAAAGTAAGAAATGGTACTATGATAAGATGATACCTGACATTTTAACATCACCGTAGAAATGTTGATTAAGGTCCAATAAAGGGAAAATGGTAGATAAGAATCAGAAGGGAAATGTGGTGATTAGCTGTTGGAGAAATATTGAAATTGCTGCAGTGTACACAGGCTAAAGTAACATTGAAGTTTGATAGATTTCTAAAAGTCAAATGGTACAATTCTATAAGCAGATTAAAAATATGGACTTAGATGAAGGGAAAAGTGATTAATACTTAAATGTTTAAATAAACAATAAGGAGATGTCAGCTGCATTAACCAAGGTTGATGTTAGACATATTATGACAGTGGCTAAATTGTAAATGAAGTACAGATTTTAACTGATGGCCAATGCATTTAAATAGTCAAAATGTAGGAAATGCTACTATGATAAGATGATACTTGACATTTTAACATTACCGTAGAAATGTTGATTAAGGTACGATAAAGGGAATACGGTAGATGAGAAACATAAGGGAGATGTGGTGACTAACTGTTCAAAGAAATTGCAATTGCTGCAGTGTACACAGCCTGAAGTATCACTGAACTTTCATACATTGCTAAATGTGAAATGGCAGGAAAATGAAAGTAAATTAATATGTGTTTAATCTTTGAAGGTTTGATGAAAAATAAAGAAATTTCAGCTGCATTAACTATTAGTTTTAGACATATTTTGACAGTGGCAGTAGCGCACCTGTTTAACCGAATGTCACCAAAGTTTGATGGTCTATTCGTAGTCCAGTGCTATAGAAGTCAGTCAAATTTTATGAGAATTTGATGAAGTATTAATGAGATTTAGCATAGTAAATGAATTCGGTATTGAAATATTGTGGCCAGCAGGTGCAGTTAGCACTACATTTGATAAATGGTAGCATGCAGTCCCTGGTGTGGCAGTTTGACTACTGCCATTAGCAGAAGCAGCCTTAGTACAACAATATAAAATATAATATAGAACCATTTGGTGAAGTGCCTCAGCCCAAAAGAATGTGTGGTTTGTGTCAGATGGTCCAAGTAGATGGTAGAAATAGGCACCTGCATAACTAATATTTTAAGTCTAGATCATACAAGTTAAGCTTACTTTATAGTACCTCAGTGAACACTTGCTGTCTTGTATATTTAAAACAACAGTGGCTTACTGCATTTGTAAAGTATTCTTCTAGACATAAGAAGCCCTAAAAGAATTTAATGGCACCTGCTGGCGAATCTATAAAAAAAATCCAAAAAAGTGCAATATAAATAGAGCACCATCTCCACCTACTGGCCAATTTAATACAAAAAAGCAAAAAATCTGCAATATATACTGGCTGGCTTATAAAAGAAATCTGATAATTTTCTATAAGTCAAATAGCAGAAAAATGAAAGGAGCTTAAAAATATGGACTTAGGTGAAGGGAAAGTTAATTCCTTGAAAGTATTATGAAGGATATTTCAGCTGAATTAGCCAAGGTAGTTATTAGACATACTAGGACAGTGGTTGTATGGCTCCCATTTGACTGATCGCCACCAAACTTGGAAGGTCTGTCTGTAGTCCACTGATACAGAAGTGAATCAAATTTTGTAAGGATCGGATGAAGCATGCCTGAGATTTAGCTGTTTGAATGAAATGGGAATGGAAATGGTGTGGCCAGCAGGTGGAGTCAGCGCTCCATTTTAGAAATGATATTAAATGCTTTCTGACCTTCTCATTTGTAAATGAAGTCTGATAATGTTGTATAAGGCAAATTGGTGAAAAATGAAAGGAAATTAAAAATATGGACTCAGCTGAAGGGAAAGGTAACAATTATTTGAAGGTTTCATGAGGAATAAGGACATTTCAGCTGAATCTGCTAAGGTGGGTCTTACACATATATGGACAGTGGCTGTCACGCCCCCATTTGACCGATCAGCACCAAATTTGGAAGGTCTGTTTGAGGTCCAGTGCTACATTAGTGGGTCAAATTTGGTGATGATCAGACAAAGTCTGCCTCAGATTTAGCTGTTTGATTGAAATGAGCATGGAAATGGTGCAGGTTTGGTGTAGTTGGTGGCCATAGCATACAGGTAGGTCAAGCTATTTATATAAATTATCCATAAAGGCCATGTCCTGATTGATCTACTACCAGAATGACGTACTTCGGCTTGATATTTTAGTAGTTATAGCAATATGTAATTTTTTAAGTTTTTAAATATCACAAGGGAATGGAAATGACGATCATTAGGCATTGCATATATCTTGATTTGGAATGACACACAGAACTTGCAGGACAAATGATTTTTATCAGTAATATGTGACTGAAACAGAAATAAGAACAATGTAAGTTTAGCTGATTTTGCAGTTTATACAGTGATGTTATATTGCTGTAGCGCCCCCGTTTGACTGATCGCCACCAAACTTGGAAGATTTGTCTGTAGTCCAGTCATACAGAAGTGAATCAAATTTTGTAAGGATCAGATGAAGCATGCCTGAGATTTAGCTGTTTGAATGAAATGGGAATGGAAATGGTGTGGCCAGAAGGTGTAGTCAGCGCTCCATTTTAGAAATGATATTAAATGCTTTCTGACTTTCTCATTTGTAAATGAAGTCTGATAATGTTGTATAAGGCAAATTGGTGAAAAATGAAAGGAAATTAAAAATATGGACTAAGGTGAAGGGAAAGGTAACAATTCTTTGAAGGTTTCATGAGGAATAAGGACATTTCAGCTGAATCTGTTAAGGTGGCTCTTAGACATAATACAACATTGGCTGTAGTGCCCCCATTTGCCCGATCACCACCAAACATAGATGGTCTGTCTGTAGTCCACTCCTGCAGGAGACAGTCAAATTTTGTGAAGATTGGGAGAAGCATGCCTGAGATTTAGCTGTTTGAATGAAATGGAAATGGAAATGGTGTGGCCAGCAGGTGGAGTCAACGCTCCATTTTAGAAATGCTATTTAATACTTTTAGGCCTTCTCATGTTTAAATTAATTCTGATAATGTTCTGAGGCAAATGGGTGAAAAATGAACAGAAATTAAAATATGGACCTAGTTGAAGGGAAAGCAAACAATTCTTTGAATGTTTGAAGAGAAATAAGGACATTCCAACTGAATTTGCTAAGGTGGGTCTTAGAAATATATAGACAGTGGCTGTAGCTCCCCCATTTGACCGATCGGCACCAAAGTTGGAAGGTCTGTCTGTGGTCTATGGTTACATTAGCTGGTCAAATTTTATGAGGATTGGATGAAGAATGCCTCAGATTTAGCTGTTTGATTGAAATGAGCATGGAAATGGTGCAGGTTTGGTGTAGTTGGTGGCCATAGCATACAGGTAGGTCAAGTTATTTTTATAAATTATCCATAAGGGCCGTGTCATGATTGATCTACTACCAGAATGACCTTCTTGGGCTGGACATTGTAGTAGTTATAGCAATATGTTATTTATTAAGTTTTTAAATGTCACAAGGGAATGCAAATGACAATTAGGCATTGCATATTTCTTGATTTGGCATAACTAAGAGAACTTGCAATACAAAAGATTTCAACCAGTCATATGTCACTGGAACAGAAATGAGATAAATGTAAGTTGTACTGATTTTGCAGGTTTATAAAGACATGTTATATTGCTGTAGCGCCCCCGTTTGACTGATCGGCACCAAATTTGGAAGGTCTGTCTGTAGTCCACTGATACAGAAGGGAATCAAATTTTGTTAGGATTGGATGAAGCATGCCAGAGATATAACTGTTTGATTGAAATGGGCATGGAAATCATTTGGCCAGCAGGTGGAGTCAACACTCCATTTTAGAAATGCTATTTAAAACTTTTAGGCCTTCTCATGTGTAAATGAAGTCTGATAATGTTCTATGAGGCAAATGGGTGAAAAATGAACAAAAATTAAAAATATGGACCTAGTTGAAGGGAAAGGGAACAAATCTTTGAATATTTGATGAGAAATAAGGACATTTCAGCTGAATTTGCTAAGGTGGGTCTTACACATATATGCACATTAGCTGTAGCGCCCCCATTTGACTGATCGGCACCAAATTTGGAGGGTCTGTCTGAGGTGCAGTGGTACATTAGTCGGTCAAATTTCGTGAAGATCATATGAAGTATACCTCATATTTAGCTGTTTGATTGAAATGAGCATGGAAATGTGGTAGGTTCTGTGTGGCTGGTGGCCATACTGTACAGGCAGGTGAAGCTATCTTTATAAATTATACATAAGCGCAGTGTCCTCATTGATCTACTACCAGAATGACCTACTTCGGCTGGACATTGCAGTAGTTACAGTAATATGTTATTTATTAAGTTTTTAAATATCACAAGGGAATGCAAATGACTATCATGGGACATTGCATATATTTTGATTTGCATGACTCACAGATCTTGCAGGAAAAAAGATTTTAACCAGTATTATGTCACTTGATCAAAAATGAGAACAAAGTAAGTTGAACTGATTATGCAGGTTTAGACAGACATGTTATATTGCTGTAGCACCCCCGTTTGATCGATCGGCACCAAATTTGGAGGGCCCTTCCCCAATAATGTCCTACATTATATATTTAATATTGGTGATGATTGGCAGAGGTACACCTGAGATATAGCTGTCTGATTGAAATGGGTGTGGCACCGGTATGGTTCGGGTGTGGCTGGTGGCCGTACCTCATGGAAAGTATATGATGTTTTGGATAATTTTATATATGGACTGTCTCCTGATTTAAATGATACCAGATATGTGTATGATTGGTGAAAACCCTAGGAGGCTAACAAAAAGCCCTGTTTTCAGACTTTTACAAAATAGGCAAAAAGGGCAATAGTTATGATGAATTTCTTTAAACCATTAAATTTGCCATGATCTAGTGGATAGGATTCGCAACAATTGTCAATTTAATCTTTAACAGTTCAGGAGAAATAGGCAGAAATGCAAAACTTGTTGCTGTAGCGCCCCCATCTGGCTGATTGCGGTGTCCTTAACAGGGTATGCTAAGGTTCAGGAATCAAATGTGACAGCCTGTTTTGGTTGAGATTCGGTATTGTTTAGCCTGTCAAATGGCTGCTTCAATTTGATTGGCTGATAATGACCATGATTTTATGATCAATGACTACTATGATATATGTCTGATCTCAGAATTGGTCGTAGTATGGATTTGCCAAATTTTAGTTTGATTGGTCAAGGCAGTCAGGAGATATTGGTAGTTTTTAGTTGTAGCGCCCCCTATTGATGAAATGGGGCCAGCTTTATATATAGTCCCCAGAATGGCGCTGGGAGGAAAGATTTCAAATTTGGTTAAGATTGGTTAAAGCAGAGCCAAGTTATAGCAATCAGACTGAAACTGGCCAAATTTATGCAAAGTTTGGGCGTGGCTGAAGACCATATGATAGAGAAATTTCATGATTATTTTTGTAAGTCTTGATCAGCTCAGAGAACTGATTGGTTTGACACCTTATTTGTCTGATTTGGACAGACGGGGTAGGACTTGAAGGCAGAGGTCAGTTTTGCAAATTATGCAAATTAGCAAAAAATCTAAGTAGGCGGAGCTTCATAGTCCAAATGGCAAGTTGGTAGAGCAATGCTGTCTGTATCAGCTGAAAAAAAAAATTCAATTGTAGGACTAATAGGACAGGAGATATGGACTGAAACGCGTTGGGGGGCGCTAGAGCGCCCCCATCTGGCTGACAGGCCTGGGTCGGAGAATCTGAGTAGCGGGTAGGAATTGACATCATCTTACCAAGTTTGGTTGGTCTAGTTCTTACGGTTTAGGCTGTACATTCAGTTTTACGGCAGGAAAAAAATAATAATAATAATTAAAACCTTCTACTTTTGGCAGTTACCAAGAATTTTATGAGATTGGTTGTGTCAAGTTTCTTGATGATGAATTGCATTCAGTGAAACTGGTTGTGGAGTCAAACATGTCAAGTTTTGAAAAGGAATCACGTGCAATAGACAAAGCTCAGGAAGACCTACAGCTGCATGGTGCAATGGAAGATGCTTGGGCAGAGATTTGTCCAGAGACTGAACGTGAACGGTTAGAATGTCTTGCCAGCAAATCCAACATTACACCAGAAATGAGAGAACAACGTGATGAGATACCAGATTTGTTACCAAGACATGTCGCTATATGTTGCATGACAATCCTTGTGGTATGTCCAGGCAGGAAGTCTTGGCTTTGCTTCGCTCACTGAATAACAAGCAATCTGAGATCTTTTACAAAATACGAAACTGGTGTTTACAGAAGGCACGTGGTGAAAACCCAGAACCATTTCATGTATTCATATCTGGACCTGGAGGTGTGGGCAAGTCAGTCTTGATCAAAGCAATACAGTATGAGGCAGCTCGTATCTTGTGTCAGTTGTCACATAATCCAGATGAGACCCATGTGTTACTCACTGCTCCAACTGGAGTTAGTGCTTACAACATAAAAGCTGCAATGATACACACCTGTTTCCATATTGCAACAGATGTAAAGTTGCCATATGAACCACTTGGAGATGAAAAAATAAATTCATTGAGAGCTGAACTGGGAAACCTGCAGATATTGATTATAGATGAAATTTCAATGGTTGATCACAAGCTGCTTGCGTATATTCATGGCAGATTGAGACAAATCAAACAAATTGGAGATTATTCTGCTTTTGGAAATGTTTCAATCATTGCTGTTGGAGATTTCTACCAACTTTGTCCTGTGAAAGGGAAAGCTTTATATACTGAGGGTAAAGGTGTGAATCTATGGCAGAATCATTTTGCTATGGTGGAGCTGACTCAAATTATGAGACAGAAAGATATGGAGTTTGCACAGTTGCTGAATCGACTAAGGAAACGCAAAAGGGGTGATGCAATGCTGGAGGAAGACATCGCTATGCTGAAACAATGTGTGACAGGCGAAGGACAAGACAGTACTGCTCTTCATATTTATGCAACCAATGACGAAGTTGATCAGCATAACTACCATATGCTGCGGAAGATATGCTCAGACCATGTCATCATTCATGCTCAGGATTTTGAAAGGGTTGCTGCAACTGGCAGACTGGAAAGGAAACATGGACATCATGCCAATGTTCAGAAAACATGTCTCCTAGAATCACTACATGTAGGTGTCAATGCACGAGTAATGCTGCTGAAAAACATTGATGTTTCAGACGGCCTGTTAAATGGTGCATTTGGTACAGTCAGTGACATCTGCTTTGATACTGATGAGGATTTTCCATCAGAGATATACATCACATTTGACAATGAAGCAGCTGGAAAGTCACTCAGGGGAAAGAAGCCATGCCTCAAAGTAGGGTTGGACAAAGCTACACGAATCAAACCAGAGGAGGAGAGAGTGACAAACAGTGGTGGAACACGACGGCAGTTTCCACTGAAATTAGCTTGGGCTTGTACAGTACACAAGGTACAAGGTCTGACAGTGGATAAGGCTGTTGTATCACTAAAGAAGATATTTGCAGCTGGACAAGCGTATGTAGCATTAAGCCGTGTGACTTCTCTGGAAGGCCTCATAATAGAAGACTTTAAGGAGACTGCTATATATGCAAAACAAGACATTGAGACTGCAATGCAAAGCATGCCTGCGTTTATTGAGCCTGTCATAGAAGTGCCATCATCATGCAAAATTCTCCTACATAATGTTGAAGGACTTACATGTCACCTGGATGACCTAAAGCAAGACAGAAGGTATATGGAAGCTGATATCATCTGCTTGACAGAGACATGGTTAAATTTGGAGGAAGGCACAGAAGATGTACAGCTGCCTGGATTTTCATACCATGGGAAGCCCAGACATCAGGCATATGATGGTAGTGATGCTATCTTTGCTGAACTGAAGAAGCAACAACATGGTGGTGTGGGTTTGTATTATAAAGAACATACCAACTGTACTGTGACTGATGTGCAGTGTGTCAACATTGAGTGTGTGCAGTTCAGTGTGGGCCTACTAAGAACAACAGTCTTGGTACTATACAGACCACCCTTGTATAATCTGACAATCTTTCAGAAGAACCTGATGCAGTTGATCACTCGCTTGGACAGTGTGGAAGGTGGAAAAATCATCATGGGCGACTTCAATGAAAATCTTTTGCAAGTAAGTACAATTGCTAATTTTATGGAAGAACATGGGTATGCTCAACTTGTCAAAGAAGCAACCACTGGGAAAGGCACTTTGATTGATCATGTGTATGTGAAAGACATTGTGACTAACAGCATCTCTGTTTCAGTAATGCCGACGTATTTCAGCCATCATGAATGTATAGTGCTACATTATCTATAAGAAACTGTATAAAAAAACAAAAAACAATTTGTCATGCAGTAAATCATTTGGCAGTAAGTACAATTGCTAATTTTATGGAAGAACATGGGTATGCTCAACTTATGAAAGAAGCAACCACTGGGAAAGGCACTTTGATTGATCATGTGTATGTGAAAGACATTTTGACTAACAGAATTTTTGTTTCAGCAATGCCAATGTATTTCAGCCATCATGAATGTGTAGTGCTACATTATCTAGCCATCAGTTGCTACCACTGGGGTTGCCAGTAGGCTGTGGGGGGCTAGGACTGGGGTTGGCCTTCAGAACGTTGCAACTGGGTCTCAAAGGTTAGCAGTGGAGCTGGTGTTTCAGGGCTTGGCATTTAGCCTGAGGCTGATGTTGGGCTTTGGCGGTTGGGGTCGACCTTGAGGTGGCTGTTGCTAGGCCTGCAGCTGGCACCATGCTTTAGGTGGCTGCAGCTGGACTTCAGTGAGCTGCCACTAGGGCTGAGGCAGGGGGGACTAAAGCTGGACATAGCGGCCTGTTGCTCGGGAGTAGTCTGAGGTGGGCTGATTGGGTTACCACTAGGCATAGGACTAAGGTTACGGGAGGGTCAGTAGCGCTAGGCATAAGGGGACTAGGATGTGGCACCTGGCACTGGGGGTTGGTGTGGGGGCTAGGGAAAGATTAGGACAGAGCAAGCAATGTGGGCTTTGAAAAGGGAGGTAATGTGCTCTGTCAAGTACCTCACAACAGCAGTATCCCAAAATTTTGAAATGCTATAAATAAAAAATAAAAATTTTTTTAGATATCCTGCAATATAATTGACTATTCATAAAAATTATTGTTGTGTACATAGAAATTCTGTGTTGTGGGCCAGTACAGTGCACTGAACCTCTTTACAAAGCACCACACCTTTCAAAAATGTAAATGTGTAGTTTTGTATACAACATGTTAGCTACCACTAAGCATAGGCTAATCTTAGGGGAGCGGTGTTGGGCTTCAGCTTCTGGGACAGGGGGCCTAGAGCTAGGGCTGGCTGGGAAGCAGGGGAGGATGGGGCACCTGGCACTGGGGGTGGGTGTGGGGGCTAGGGGAAGATTAGCACAGAGGACGTGACATGGGCTTGGAAAAAGGAGGTAATGTGCTCTGTCAAGTGCCTCACAACAGCAGTATGCCAAACTTGTTGATGGTATGAATTTTCCACAAAAACATAAATAATTTTAGATGTCCTGTGATTTAATTGACTATTCATGAAATGCATTGTTGCCTATATAGAAATTCTGTGTTGTGGGGCAGTACAGTGCACTGAACCTCTTTACACAGCACCACACACTTGCAAAATGTAAATGTGTAGTTGTTTATATAACATAGAATATATAATTACAATGAATTAAATGTAAGGAAATTAAGAAGTACCATCAGATGTAGACAGTACCAAACTAATGTCTTGTACTACAAAACATGCTAAAAAGACACAGAATTTCACAGAGCAAGGCTTTGATCGAAAAGAATGATGAGAGGGCGAAGAGGCAGAGACATCTATGGGCTAAGGTAAGACCATATACTGACGTGTGTTTGTATAGTGTTGTACAGTGTAGTTTCACAATCTAAAAGGAAATGTTGGACATATGTACACTGACTGTATAATGGTATTATGTATATGATGCAATTTTTGTAGTAATGTGTATGTTCTGTGTCTTTCTTCAAACAGCTAAAATGAAGTAACACTAAACAGTCATACATGTGGATGCCCTAAGATCTAAGTGGGAAAGCTGGGCAGTGAGTGTGAGACGTTTATCTAGACACAGTGGATGTGCCATGACTGGGTGGGCAAAGCAAAGGTGCGTGAGTGACAGTTTTCTCACTTAACATAGGCATGTTAGTTAAAACATACCAGTTTGCAGTGTATGAGCTTATAAATTGGGCAACTAAGTATTGTCAGAAATCCCTACTACATTGTTATATTCCATGTTTTAACCTGCCTTCTCCTATGTATAACCTCAGGTCACTAAGGCACAACTGCCATGTCCTTCCCTGATGATCAAGCTAAGGCACATCTGTCTGTCCAAGCTCTGCTATACTGCATCCTTTGTCATACAGCTGTACATTGGGAGTGTGACACATCACACTGTATGCTACATGGCCAGAGGAGCAGGCACTAATCTTGTGAGTTTGCCTTTTTCAGAGGTTTCTTCCTCTTTCATGTACTTCTAGTTTTACTCTGTCAGTGTTTGTCTAACTTACATGCCAGTTTATGCTTTTAATCTTTTCCAGCGCCTGCTGTTGATGACACTGACCCCATGCCCACCACATCAAGTTTCGTTAACACATCACACTGCCTGGTACATTGGAACAATCAGATGGTCTGGCCTGGTGAGTTTACCTCTTTGAAAGATTATTTTGTCTGTGAAGTAGTTTTACTTTACAACTGCAAATGTCTGATTGGCTGACATGCAACTTTCTGGTTTTACTCTCTTTTCCAGTGCCTTGTCTTCATATCACTGACACCATACTGACCACATCAAGTTTCCCTGCGCCCATTTTGTCGACAAGCAAAGCGTTCTCTAAAGAACTCAGAGACTGCACACAGACAGTATGAACAACACACAGATACCTGAAGTGAAATGCATCAGAAATCATCTCCACACACTATAGTCTGATGAAGGTACTTTGAGTAAAATGTGCTGTTGCTTGTGGATGTTTATTGCTATGATGCAGGGGTGCCGCCAGGGGAGGAAAGGTTAGAACAATTCTAGGGGCCCAGCACTGACATGGGGCCCTGTTAGGGGCTTTACGTTTTCGCAAAAAGGGGGGGAGGGGGCAAAATTGTAATCTTTCATGGGGCCCAAGATTTCTGGCGGCGCCCTTGCTATGATGTCTCACAATTTTTTTTTGTAGTATTTATTGAGTTATTTTCACTTTTACTCTGCAATAACAAAACATTAATGATGTGTTGTAACAGTTCTGTACTACATAATATGTTATGTAATTCACAGTCATGATGCCATGGTTAAATTGATGTCAAAATAATGATCCAGCTTTGTTTGTGATGCCTGTGTTGACTTACACTAAATTGTATATTCAAAACAATATTGCCATGTTGGCAGTTTTGTAGTATATATATATGAGTGCTACTATCACACTTTGTGGTCTTTATACACTGTTTATGTAAGAATGGTATGCACATCATATGCAAAATATTATGTCAATTGTGCTGGCTCAACTATTGTGGCCTCAATGTACTTTTTCAGCCTCCTCAAACAATAACACAAACCTAAATGTTTGGCTAAGACAAATGTAGTTAATTGCAATTTTACAATGTGTATAATGTGTTTTCCATTATGTCTCTAATGAATAACAATAAATATTATAATCATTAATACAGTCATCATTCTTAAGCATCTTAAATACACATGTAAATGTCAGAATAGATTTCAAATTATGGTAGGTGAAACAGGCAGTAAAGGAAATACACATAGAAAAAGTATTACAATGTCCTGAGCAACATTTAACAAAAATCACACTAAACTATAATGACATTCTATAGTAAATAGCCATAATGTATAATATTAGCCTGCTGTATGCATGCAGTCCCTGGTGTGGCAGTTTGAGTACTGCCATTAGCAGAAGCAGCCTTAGTACACCAATATAGGATAGAATATAGAACGCTTTGGTGAAGTGCCTCAGCCCAAAAGAATGTGTGGTTTGTGTCAGACGGTATAAGTAGTCGGTAGAAATAGGCACCTGCATACCTAATATTTTAAGTCTGGATCATACAAGTTAAGTTTACTTTATACTACCTCAGTGAACACATGCTGTCTTGTATATTTAAAACAACAGTGGCCTACTACATTTGTAAGGTATTCTTCTAGACATAAGAAGCCCTGAAATAATTGAATGGCATTAGTGAAATAGAGGACGAACTGCACCTCCTGGTGAATCTATAAAAAAAAATCCAAAAAAGGCCAATATAAATAGAGCACCATCTCCACCTACTGGCCAATGTAATACAAAAAAGCGAAAAATATGCAATATATACTGCCTGGCGTATAAATAAAATCTGATCATTTTCTATAACTCGAATAGCATAAAAATAAAAGGAGCTTAAAAATATGGACTGAGGTGAAGTGAAAGTTAACAATTTGTTTGAAAGTATTATGAAGGATATTTCAGCTGAATTAGCCAAGGTACGTATTAGACACACTAGGACAGTGGCTGTACTGCTCCCGTTTGACTGATCGCCACCAAACCTGGAAGGTCTGTCTGTAGTCCAGTGATACAGAAGTGAATCAAATTTTGTAAGGATTGGATGAAGCATGCCTGAGATTTAGCTGTTTCAATGAAATGGAATTAGAAATAGTGTGGCCACCAGGTGGAGTCAACGCTCCATTTTAAAAATACTATTTAACACTTTCAGGCCTTCTCATGGGTAAATGAAGTCTGATAATGTTGTATGAGGCAAATTGGTGAAAAATGAAAAAAAATTAAAAATATGGACTAAGCTGAAGGGAAAGGTAACAATTCTTTGAAAGTTTGATGAGGAATAAGGACATTTCAGCTGAATCTGCTAAGGTGGCTCTTAGACATAATACAACAGTGGCTGTAGCGCCCCCGTTTGACCGATCACCACCAAACTTAGAAGGTCTGTCTGTAGTCCAGTGCTGCAGCAGTGAGTCAAATTTTATGAGGATTGGATGAAGCATGCCTGTGATTTAGCTGTTTGAATGAAATGGAATTGGAAATAATGTGGCCAGCAGGTGGAGTCAACACTTCATTTTAGAAATGCTATTTAAAACTTTTAGGCCTTCTCGTGTAAATGAAGTCTGATAATGTTCTATGAGGCAAATGGGTGAAAAATGAACAGAAATTAAAAATATGGACCTAGTTGAAGGGAAAGGGAACAAATCTTTGAATATTTGATGAGAAATAAGGACATTTCAGCTGAATTTGCTAAGGTGGGTCTTAGACATATATGCACGTTAGCTGTAGCGCCCCCATTTGACTGATCGGCACCAAATTTGGAGGGTCTGTCTGAGGTGCAGTGGTACATTAGTGGGTCAAATTTCGTGAAGATCATATGAAGTATACCTCAGATTTAGCTGTTTGATTGAAATGAGCATGGAAATGCGGTAGGTTCAGTGTGGCTGGTAGCCATACTGTACAGGCAGGTGAAGCTATCTTTATAAATTATACATAAGGGCAGTGTCCTGATTGATCTACTACCAGAAAGACCTACTTTGGCTAGACATTGTAGTAGTTATAGTAATATGTTATTTATTAAGTTTTTAAATATCACAAGGTAATTCAAATGACTATCATGGACTATCTTGATTTAGCATGACTAACAGAACTTGCAGGACAAAAGATTTTAACGAGTAATATGTCACTTGATCAAAAATGACCACAATGTAAGTTGAACTGATTTTGCAGGTTTATACAGACATGTTATATTGCTGTAGTGCCCCTGTTTGACTGATTGGCATGAAAATTGGAGGGCCCTTCCCCAGTAATGTCCTACAATATATATTTAAATTTCGTGATGATTGGCTGAGGCACGCCTCACATATAGCTGTCTGATTGAAGTGGGTGTGGCACCAGTATGGTTTGGGTGTGGCTGGTGGCCATACCACATGGAAAGTTTCAGATTTTGTTAATATTTCTTTATAAGGACTATCTCCTGATTAAAATGATCACAGAAATATGAAGGTTTGGTGAAAATCCAAGGAGGTTAAGAAAAAGTACTGTTTTAAGACTTTTACAAAATAGGCAAAAATGGCAAGAGATATGATGAAGTTCTTTATACCATTAAATTTGTCATGAGCTAGTGGATAGCTTAAGCAACAATTGTCAATTTTATAATTAACAGTTCAGGAGAAATAGGCAGAAATGCACTGTAGCGCCCCCATATGGCACACTGACATGTCCTTTACAGGGTGGGCTCAGGGTCAGAGGACAAATGTACAACCCAAATTTGGTTTTGATTGCTCATTGTTTAGCCAGTCAAATGGCTGCTTGATTTTGATTGGCTAATGGTGGCCAGGATTTTACAACTAATGACTGCCATAATACTTGTCTGACCTCAGTCTTGTATGTACTACATATCTGCCAAATTTCAATTAGATTGGTCAAGGCAGTCAGTAGATATTGGCAGTTTTTAGTTGTAGCGCCCCCTATTGACGAAATGTGGGCCGCATTGTATGGTGACCCCATAAAAGAGCAGGGAGGTAGGATTGTAAGTTTGGTTCAGTTAGGCAAAGGTATGGAGATGTTATAGCAGTCAGACTGGAATAGGCCAAATTTAGGTGGGATTTGGCCGTGGCTAGTGGCCATAAAATAGACAAATGTCAGACTTTCTTGAATATCTTTGGATCAGCTCAGTGGACTGATCGGTTTGACACCTCATGTGTCTGATTTGGTCCAATAGTGTAGGACTTGAAGGCAGAAGTCAGTTTCACAAATTAAGCAAATTAGCAAAAAATCTAAGTAGGCAGAGCTTCATAGTCCAAATGGCAAGTTGGTAGAGCAAAGCTGTCTGTATCAGCAGAAAAAATAATTTCAATTGTAGGACTAATAGGACAGGAGATATGGACTGAAACGCGTTGGGGGGCGCTAGAGCGCCCCCTTCTGGCTGACAGGCCTGGGTCGGAGAATCTGAGTAGCGGGTAGGAATTGACATCATATTACCAAGTTTGGTTGGTCTAGCTCTTACGGTTTAGGCTGTACATGCAGTTTTAGGGCGCGAAAAATAATAATAATAATAATAATAATAATAATAATAATAATAATAATAATAATAATAATAAAGATAACTGCAAGCAGTGACAATCGGGTCCAAAGCTAATGGAAAGAAGCAATGAAGAGGAAAGAAGTGAATGGCATAAAATTAGAAGTTCACTAATTATTGTAAATGAAGTACAGACTGTAACTGATGGCAAATGCATTGAAATAGTCAGAAAATAGGACATGCAACAATGAAATGTGATACCTAACATTTAAACATTACTGTAGAAATGTTCATCAATGTTTGATAAAGGGAAAAGGATAGATGGGAAACAGAAGGGAAATGTGGTGAGTAGCTGTTTGAAACAATTGCAATTGCTGCAGCATACACATCTTGAATAAACATTGAAGTTTGATAGATTTCTGAAAGTCAAATGCCAGGAAAATATAAGCGGATTAAAAATATGGACTTAGATGAAGGGAAAGGTGATTAATATTTAAATGTTTAAATAAACAATAAACAGATGTCAGCTGCATTAACCTAGGTTGATCTTAGACATATTATGACAGTGGCTAAATTGGAAATGAAGTACAGACTGTAACTGATGGCCAATGCATTTAAATAGTCAGAAAGTAGGAAAATGGTAAATGAGTGACAGAAGGGAAATATGGTGACTAGCTTTTAGAGAAATATTGAAATTGCTACAGTGTACACAGGCTAAAGTAACATTGAAGTTTGATAGATTCCTAAAAGTCAAATGGCAGGATTGTATAAGCAGATTAAAAATATGGACTTAGATGAAGGGAAAGGTGATTAATATTTAAATGTTTATATATACAATAAGGAGATGTCAGCTGCATTAACCAAGGTTGGTCTTAGACATATTAAGACAGTGGCTAAATTGGAAATGAAGTACGGACTGTAACTGATGGCCAATGCAGTTAAATAGTCAGAAAGTAGGAAATGCTTCTATGATAAGATAATACCTGTCATTTTGAACATTGACTTTGATATGTTGATTAAGGTACGATAAAGGGAATATGGTAGATGAGAAACAGATGGGACATGTGGTGACTAGCTGTTGGAAGAAATTGCAATTGTTGCACTGTACACAGCCTGAAGTATCTTTGAACTTTGATACATTTCTAAAAGTGAAATGAAATGAAAATGTCAATAATCTTTGAAGGTTTGATGAAAAATAAAGAAATTTCAGCTGCATTAACTATTAGTATATTTTGACAGTGGCAGAAGCGCCCCCGTTTTACCGAATGTCACCAAAGTTAGATGGTCTATTCATAGTCCAGTGCTACAGAAGTGAGTCAAATTTTGTGAGAATTCGACGAAGTATCAATGAGGTTTAGCAGACTTGATGAATTCGGTATGGAAATGGTGAGGCTAGCAGGTGGAGTTAGCGCTACATTTGATAATTGGTAGCATGCAGTCCCTGGTGTGGCAGTTTGACTACTGCCATTAGCAGAAGCAGCCTTAGTACAACAATATAAGATACAATATATAACCATTTGCTGAAGTGCCTCAGCCCAAAAGAATTTGTTTTTTGTGTCAGATGGTCTAAGTAGACGGTAGAAATAGGCACCTGCATAACTAATATTTTAAGTCTAGATCATACAAGTTAAGCTTACTTTATAGTACCTCAGTGAACACATGCTGTCTTGCATATTAAAAAAAACAACAGTGGCTTACTGCATTTGTAAAGTATTGTTCTAGACATAAGACGCCCTGAAATAATTTAATGCCATTAATGAAATACAGGACGAACTACACCTGCTGGCTAATCCATAAAAGAAATCCAAAAAACTGCAAGATAAATAGAGCACCATCTCCACCTACTGGCCAATTTAATACAAAAAAGCCAAAAATCTGCAATATATACTGCCTGGCTTATAAATAAAATCTGATAATTTTCTATTAGTCAAATAGCAGAAAAATGAAAGGAGCTTAAAAATATGGACTGAGGTGAAGGGAAAGTTAATTTCTTGAAAGTATTATGAAGGATATTTCAGCTGAATTAGCCAAGGTAGTTATTAGACATACTAGGACAGTGGTTGTATGGCTCCCATTTGACTGATCGCCACCAAACTTGGAAGGTCTGTCTGTAGTCCACTGATACAGAAGTGAATCAAATTTTGGAAGGATCGGATGAAGCATGCCTGAGATTTAGCTGTTTGAATGAAATGGGAATGGAAATGTTGTGGCCAGCAGGTGGAGTCAGCGCTCCATTTTAGAAAAGATATTAAATGCTTTCTGACCTTCTCATTTGTAAATGAAGTCTGATAATGTTGTATAAGGCAAATTGGTGAAAAATTAAAGGAAATTAAAAATATGGACTCAGCTGAAGGGAAAGGTAACAACTATTTGAAGATTTCATGAGGAATAAGGACATTTCAGCTGAATCTGCTAAGGTGGGTCTTACACATATATGGACAGTGGCTGTCACGCCCCCATTTGACCGATCGGCACCAAATTTGCAGGGTCTGTCTGAGGTGCAGTGCTACATTAGTGGGTCAAATTTGGTGATGATCAGATGAAGTATGCCTCTGATTTAGCTGTTTCATTGAAATGATCATGGAAATGCTGTAGGTTCAGTGTGGCTGGTGGCTATACTGTACAGGCAAGTGAAGTTATCTTTATAAATTATACATATGGGCAGTGTCCTGATTTTTCTACTACCAGATTGACCTACTTAGGCTGGACATTGCAGTAGTTACAGTAATATGTTATTAATTAAGTTTTTAAATATGACAAGGGAATGCAAATGACTATCATGGGACATTGCATATTTCTTGATTTGACATGACTCACAGAACTTGCAGGGCAAAAGATTTTAACCAGTAATATGTCACTGGATCAAAAATGAGATAAATGTAAGTTGAGCTGATTTTGCAGTTTATACAGTGATGTTATATTGCTGTAGCGCCCCCGTTTGACTGATCGGCACCAAATTTGGAGGGCCCTTCTCCAGTAATATCCTACATTATATATTTAAGTTTGATGATGATTGGTTGAGGCAGGCCTGAGATATAGCTGTCTGATTGAAATGGGTGTGGCACCACTATGGTTTGGGTGTGGCTGGTGGCCATACCTCATGGAAAGTTTATGATTTTTTTAATAATTTTATATAGGGACTGTCTCCTGATTTAAATGATACCAGATTTAGGTAGGTTTGGTGAAAATCCTAGGAGGATAAGAAAAAAGTACTGTTTTAAGACTTTTACAAAATAGGCAAAAATGGCAAGAGATATGATGAAGTTCTTTATACCATTAAATTTGTCATGAGCTAGTGGATAGCTTAAGCAACAATTGTCAATTTTATAATTAACAGTTCAGGAGAAATAGGCAGAAATGGGCTGTAGCGCCCCCATATGGCAGACTGACATGTCCTTTACAGGGTGGGCTCAGGGTCAGAATACAAATGTATAACCCAAATTTGGTTTGGATTGCTCATTGTTTAGCTGGTCAAATGGCTGCTTGATTTTGATTGGCTAATGGTGGCCAGGATTTTACAACTAATGACTGCCATTTTACTTCTCTGACCTCAGGCTTGTACATAGTACATATCTGCCAAATTTCAATTAGATTGGTTAAGGCAGTCAGGAGATATTGGCAGTTATTAGTTGTAGCGCCCCCTATTGACGAAATGTGGGCCGCATTGTATGTTGACCACATAATAGAGCAGGGAGGTTGGATTGTAAGTTTGGTTCAGGTAGGCTAAGGTATGGAGAAGTTATAGCATTCAGACTCAAATAGGCCAAATTTATGTGGGATTTTGGCATGGCAAATGGCCATAAAATAGACAAATGTCAGACTTTCTTGAATCTATTTTGATCACCTAAGTGGACTGATCGGTTTGACACCTCATTTGTCTGATTTGGTCCAATATTGTAGGACTTGAAGGCAGAAGTCAGTTTCACAAATTATGCAAATTAGCAAAAAATCTAAGTAGGCGGAGCTTCATAGTCCAAATAGCAAGTTGGTAGAGCAAAGCTGTCTGTATCAGCAGAAAAAATAATTTCAATTATAGGACTAATAGGACAGGAGCTATGGATTGAAACGCGTTGGGGGGCGCTAGAGCGCCCCCATCTGGCTGACAAGCCTGGGTCAGAGAATCTGAGTAGCGGGTAGGAATTGACATCATATTACCAATTTTGGTTGGTCTAGCACTTACGGTTTAGGCTGTGCATTCAGTTTTAGGGCGCGAAAAATAATAATAATAATAATAACTAGGGCTAGGGCTGGGGCTGGGCGAGAAGCAAGGGAGGATGGGGCACCTGGCACTGGGGGTGGGTGTGGGGGCTAGGGGAAGATTAGCACAGAGGACGCGACATGGGCTTGGAAAAGGGAGGTAATGTGCTCTGTCAACTGCCTCACAACAGCAGTATGCCAAACTTGTTGATGGTATGAATTTTCCACAAAAACATAAACAATTTTAGATGTCCTGTCATATAATTGACTATTCATGAAATGCATTGTTGCCTATATAGAAATGTTGTGTTGTGGGCCAGTACAGTGCACTGAACCTCTTTACACAGCACCACACACTTGGAAAATGTAAATTTGTAGTTGTTTATATAACATAGAATATATCATTACAATGAATTAAATGTAAGGAAATGAAGAAGTACCATCAGATGTACACAGTACCAAACTAATGTCTTGTACTGCAAAACATGCTAAAAAGATACAGATTTTCACAGAGCAAGGCTTTGATCAAAAAGAATGATGAGAGGGCGAAGAGGCAGAGACATCTATGGGCTAAGGTAAGACCATATACTGATGTCTGTCTGTGTAGTGTTGTACAGTGTACTTTCACACTGTAAAAGGAAATGTTGGACATATGTACACTGACTGTATATAATGGTATTATGTATATGATGCAATTTTTGGAGTAATGTTTATGTTTTGTGTGTTTCTTCAAACAGCTAAAATGAAGTAACACTAAACAGTCATACATGTCGATGACCTAATACCTAAGTGGGAAAGCTGAGCAGTGAGTGTGAGATGTTTATCTAGACATAGTGGATGTGCCATGACTGGGTGGGCAAAGCAAAGGTGCGTGAGTGACAGTTTTCTCACTTAACATGGGCATGTTAGTTAAAACATACCAGTTTGCAGTGTATGAGCTTATAAATTGTGTAACTAAGTATTGTCAGAAATCCCTACTACATTGTTATATTGCAGATTTTAACCTGCCTTCTCCTATGTATAACCTCAGGTCACTAAGGCACAACTGCCATGTGCTTCCCTGATGATCAAGCTAAGGGACATCTGTCTGTCCAAGCTCTGCTATACTGCATCCTTCGTCATACAGCTGTACATTGGGAGTGTGACACATCACACTGAATGCTACATGGTCAGAGGAGCAGGCGCTGACCTTGTGAGTTTGCCTTCTTCAGAGGTTTCTTCCTCTTTGGTGTAGTTGTAGTTTTACTCTGTCAGTGTTTGTCTAACTTACATGTGAATTTATGCTTTTAATCTTTTAATCTTTTCCAGCGCCTGCTGTTGATCACAATGACCCCGTGCCCACCACATCAAGTTTCGTTAACACATCACACTGCCTGGTACATTGGAACAATCAGATGGTCTGGCCTGGTGAGTTTACATATTTGAAAGATTATTTTGTCTGTGAAGTAGTTTTACTTTACAACTGCAAGTGTCTGATTGGCTGACATGCAACTTTCTGGTTTTACTCTCTTTTCCAGTGCCTTGTCTTCATATCACTGACACCATACTCACCACATCAAGTTTCCCTGCGCCCATTTTGTCGACAAGCAAAGCATTCTCTAAAGAACTCAGAGACTGCACACAGACAGAATGAATTACACACAGATACCTGAAGTGAAATGCACCAAAAATCATCTCCACACACTATAGTCTGACAGCAAAGGTACTTTCAGTAAAATGTGCTATTACTTGTGGATGTTTATTGCTATGATGCAGGGGCGCCGCCAGGGTGGGGAAGGTTAGAACAATTCTAGGGGCCCAGCACTGACATGGGGCCCTGTTAGGGGCTTTACCTTTTCGCAAAAAGGGGGGGGGGGGGGGGAGCAAAATTGTAATCTTTCATGGGGCCCAATATTTCTGGCGGCGCCCCTGCTGTGATGTCTCACAATTTTTTTTTGTAGTATTTATTGAGTTATTTTGACTTTTACTCTGCAATAACAAGATATTAATGATGTGTTGTAACACTTCTGTACTACATAATATGTTATGTAATTCACAGTCATGATGCCATGGTTAAATTGATGTCAAAATAACAGTCCAGCTTTGTTTGTGATGCCTGTGTTGACTTACATTAAATTGTATATTTAAAAGAATATTGCCATGTTGGCAGTTTTGTAGTATATATATATTAGTGCTACTATCACACTTTGTGTTCTTTATACACTGTTTATGTAAGAATGCTATGCACATCATATGCGAAATATTATGTCAATTGTGCTGGCTCAAGTATTGTGGTCTCAATGTACTTTTTCAGCCTCCTCCAAGAATGACACAAACCTAAATGTTTGGCTAAGACAGATGTATTTAATTGCAATTTTACAATGTGTATAATGTGTTTTCCATTATGTCTCTAATGAGTAATAATAAATATTATAATCATTCATACAGTCATCATTCTTAAGCATGTTAAATACACATGTAAATGTCATAATAAATTTCAATTACGGTAGGTGAAACAGGCAGTAAAGGAAATATACATATAAAAAGTATTACAATGTCCTGAGCAACATTTAAGGAAAAACATACTACAATATAATGACATTATATAGTAAATGGCCATAATGTATAACATTAGCCTGCTGTATGCATGCAGTCCCTGGTGTGGCAGTTTGACTACTGCCATTAGCAGAAGCAGCCTTAGTACACCAATATAGGATAAAATATAGAACCCTTTGGTGAAGTGCCTCAGCCCAAGACAATGTATGGTTTGTGTCAGATGGTCTAAGTAGTCGGTAGAAATAGGCACCTGCATACCTAATATTTTAAGTCTAGATCATACAAGTTAAGCTTACTTTGTACTACCTCAGTGAACACATGCCGTCTTGTATATTCAAAACAACAGTGGCTTACTACATTTGTAAAGTATTCTTCTAGACATAAGAAGCCCTAAAAGAATTTAATGGCATTAATGAAACAGAGAACGAACTGCACCTGCTGGCGAATCTATAAAAAAAAAATCCAAAGTGCAATATAAATAGAGCACGATCTCCACCTACTGGCCAATTTATTACAAAAAAGCGAAAAATCTGCAATATATACTGCCTGGCTTATAAATAAAATCTGATAATTTTCTATAAGTCAAATAGCACAAAAATGAAAGGAGCTTAAAAATATGGACTGAGGTGAAGGGAAAGTTAATTCCTTGAAAGTATTATGAAGGATATTTCAGCTGAATTAGCCAAGGTACGTATTAGACATACTAGGACAGTGGCTGTACCGCTCCAGATTGACTGATCGCCACCAAACTTGGAAGATCTGTCTGTAGTCCAGTCATACAGAAGTGAATCAAATTTTGTAAGGATCGGATGAAGCATGCCTAAGATTTAGCTGTTTGAATGAAATGGGAATGGAAATGTTGTGGCCAGCAGGTGGAGTCAGCGCTCCATTTTAGAAATGATATTAAATGCTTTCTGACCTCATTTGTAAATGAAGTCTGATAATGTTGTATAAAGCAAATTAGTGAAAATTGAAAGGAAATTAAAAATATGGACGCAGGTGAAGGGAAAGGTAACAATTGTTTGAAAGTATTATGAAGGATATTTCAGCTGAATTACCAAAGGTACGTATTAGACATACTACGACAGTGGTTGTATGGCTCCCGTTTGACTGATCGCCACCAAACTTGGAAGGTCTGTCTGTAGTCCACTGATACAGAAGGGAATCAAATTTTGTTAGGATTGGATGAAGCATGCCAGAGATATAACTGTTTGATTGAAATGGGCATGGAAATCATTTGGCCAGCAGGTGGAGTCAACACTCCATTTTAGAAATGCTATTTAAAACTTTTAGGCCTTCTCATGTGTAAATGAAGTCTGATAATGTTCTATGAGGCAAATGGGTGAAAAATGAACAAAAATTAAAAATATGGACCTAGTTGAAGGGAAAGGGAACAAATCTTTGAATATTTGATGAGAAATAAGGACATTTCAGCTGAATTTGCTAAGGTGGGTCTTACACATATATGCACATTAGCTGTAGCGCCCCCATTTGACTGATCGGCACCAAATTTGGAGGGTCTGTCTGAGGTGCAGTGGTACATTAGTCGGTCAAATTTCGTGAAGATCATATGAAGTATACCTCATATTTAGCTGTTTGATTGAAATGAGCATGGAAATGTGGTAGGTTCAGTGTGGCTGGTGGCCATACTGTACAGGCAGGTGAAGCTATCTTTATAAATTATACATAAGGGCAGTGTCCTGATTGATCTACTACCAGAAAGACCTACTTTGGCTAGACATTGTAGTAGTTATAGTAATATGTTATTTATTAAGTTTTTAAATATCACAAGGTAATTCAAATGACTATTATGGACTATCTTGATTTAGCATGACTAACAGAACTTGCAGGACAAAAGATTTTAACGAGTAATATGTCACTTTATCAAAAATGACAACAATGTAACTTGAACTGATTTTGCAGGTTTATACAGACATGTTATATTGCTGTAGTGCCCCTGTTTGACTGATTGGCATGAAAATTGGAGGGCCCTTCCCCAGTAATGTCCTACAATATATATTTAAGTTTTGTGATGATTGGCTGAGGCACGCCTCAGATATAGCTGTCTGATTGAAATGGGTGTGGCACCAGTATGGTGTAGGTGTGGCTGGTGGCCATACCACATGGAAAGTTTCAGATTTTTTTAATATTTCTTTATAAGGACTGTCTCCTGATTAAAATGATCACAGAAATATGAAGGTTTGGTGAAAATCCAAGGAGGTTAAGAAAAAGTACTGTTTTAAGACTTTTACAAAATAGGCAAAAATGGCAAGAGATATGATGAAGTTCTTTATGCCATTAAATTTGTCATGAGCTAGTGGATAGCGTAAACAACAATTGTCAATTTTATAATTAACAGTTCAGGAGAAATAGGCAGAAATGTGCTGTAGCGCCCCCATATGGCAGACTGACATGTCCATTACAGGGTGGGTTCAGGGTCAGAGTACAAATGTAGAACCCAAATTTGGTTTGGATTGCTCATTGTTTAGCCAGTCAAATGGCTGGTTGATTTTGATTGGCTAATGGTGGCCAGGATTTTACAACTAATGACTGCCATGATACTTGTCTGACCTCAGGCTTGTACGTAGTACATATCTGCCAAATTTCAATTAGATTGGTCAAAGCAGTCAGGAGATATCAGCAGTTTTTAGTTGTAGCGCCCCCTATTGACGAAATGTGGGCTGCATTGTATGGTCACCCCATAATAGAGCAGGGAGGTTGGATTCTAAGTTTGGTTCAGGTAGGCAAAGGTATGCAGAAGTTATAGCAGTCAGACTGAAATAGGCCAAATTTAGGTGTGATTTGGGCGTGGCTAGTGGCCATAAAATAGACAAATGTCAGACTTTCTTGAACAGCTTTTGATCAGGTTAGTGGACTGATCGGTTTGACACCTCATTTGTCTGATTTGGTCCAACAGTGTAGGACTTGAAGGCAGAAGCCAGTTTCACAAATTATGCAAATTAGCAAAAAATCTAAGTAGGTGGAGCTTCATAGTCCAAATGGCAAGTTGGTAGAGCAAAGCTGTCTGTATCAGCAGAAAAAATAAATTCAATTGTAGGACTAATAGGACAGGAGATATGGACTGAAACGCGTTGAGGGGCGCTAGAGCGCCCCCATGTGGCTGACAGGACTGGGTCAGAGAATCTGAGTAGCGGGTAGGAATTGACATCATCTTACCAAGTTTGGTTGGTCTAGCTCTTACGGTTTAGGCTGTACATTCAGTTTTAGGGCAGGAAAAAAATAATAATAATAATAATAATAATAATAATAATAATAATAATAATAAAGATAACTGCAAGCAGTGACAATCGGGTCCAAAGCTAATGGAAAGAAGCAATGAAGAGGAAAGAAGTTAATGGCATAAAATTAGAAGTTCACCTTTTATTTGTAAATGAAGTACAGACTGTACTGTAATTGATGAGCAATGCATTTAAATAGTCAGAAAATACGAAATGCTACTATGAGATGATAGCTAACATTAAAACATTATTGTGGAAATGTTTATCAAGGTATGATAAAGGAAAATGGTAGATGAGAAACCGAAGGGAAATTTGGTGACTATCTGTTGGAGAAATATTGCAATTGCTGCAGTGTACACAGGCTAAAGTAACATTGAAGTTTGATAGATTTCTAAAAGTGAAATGGCATGATTCTATAAGCAGATTAAAAATATGGACTTTGAATAAAGGAAAGGTGAATAATATTTAAATGTTTAAAAAAATAATGAGATGTCAGCTGCATTAACCAAGGTTGGTCTTAGACATACAGTATTAGGACAGTGGCTAAATTTGAAATGAAGTACGGACTGTAACTGATGGCCAATGCATTTAAATAGTCAGAAAGTAGGAAATGCTTCTATGATAAGATAATATCTGACATTTTGAACATTGACTTTGATATGTTGATTAAGGTACGATAAAGGGAATATGGTAGATGAGAAACAGAAGGGACATGTGGTGACTAGCTGTTGGAAGAAATTGCAATTGTTGCACTGTACACAGCCTGAAGTATCTCTGAACTTTGATACATTTCTAAAAGTGAAATGAAATGAAAATGTCAATAATCTTTGAAGGTTTGATGAAAAATAAATTTCAGCTGCATTAACTATTAATATATTTTGACAGTGGCAGAAGCGCCCCCATTTAACCGAATGTCACCAAAGTTAGATGGTCTATTCATAGTCCAGTGCTACAGAAGTAAGTCAAATTTTGTGAGAATTTGATGAAGTATCAATGAGGTTTAGCAGACTTGATGAATTCGGTATGGAAATAGTGAGGCCAGCAGGTGGAGTTAGCGCTACATTTGATAATTGGTAGCATGCAGTCCCTGGTGTGGCAGTTTGACTACTGCCATTAGCAGAAGCAGCCATAGTACAACAATATAAGATATAATATATAACCATTTGCAGAAGTGCCTCAGCCCAAAAGAATTTGTTTTTTGTGTCAGATGGTCTAAGTAGACGGTAGAAATAGGCACCTGCATACCTAATATTTTAAGTCTAGATCATACAAGTTAAGCTTACTTTATAGTACCTCAGTGAACACATGCTGTCTTGTATATAAAAAAAAACAACAGTGGCTTACTGCATTTGTAAAGTATTCTTCTAGACATAAGAAGCCCTGAAAGAATTTAATGCTATTAATGAAATACAGGACGAACTACACCTGCTGGCTAATGTATAAAAAAAATCCAAAAAACTGCAATATAAATAGAGCACCATCTCCACCTACTGGCCAATTTAATACAAAAAAGTGAAAAATCTGCAATATATACTGCCTGGCTTATAAATAAAATCTGATAATTTTCTATAAATCAAACAGCATAAAAATGAAAAGAGCTTAAAAATATGGACTGAGGTGAAGGGAAAGTTAATTACTTGAAACTATTATGAAGGATATTTCAGCTGAATTACCCAAGGTAGGTATTAGACATACTAGGACAGTGGCTGTACCGCTCCAGATTGACTGATCGCCACCAAACTTGGAAGATCTGTCTGTAGTCCAGACTTACAGAAGTGAATCAAATTTTGGAAGGATCGGATGAAGCATGCCTGAGATTTAGCTGTTTGAATGAAATGGGAATGGAAATGTTGTGGCCAGCAGGTGGAGTCAGCGCTCCATTTTAGAAAAGATATTAAATGCTTTCTGACCTTCTCATTTGTAAATGAAGTCTGATAATGTTGTATAAGGCAAATTGGTGAAAAATTAAAGGAAATTAAAAATATGGACTCAGCTGAAGGGAAAGGTAACAACTATTTGAAGATTTCATGAGGAATAAGGACATTTCAGCTGAATCTGCTAAGGTAGGTCTTACACATATATGGACAGTGGCTGTCACGCCCCCATTTGACCGATCGGCACCAAATTTGCAGGGTCTGTCTGAGGTGCAGTGCTACATTAGTGGGTCAAATTTGGTGATGATCAGATGAAGTATGCCTCTGATTTAGCTGTTTCATTGAAATGATCATGGAAATGCTGTAGGTTCAGTGTGGCTGGTGGCTATACTGTACAGGCAAGTGAAGTTATCTTTATAAATTATACATATGGGCAGTGTCCTGATTTTTCTACTACCAGATTGACCTACTTACGCTGGACATTGCAGTAGTTACAGTAATATGTTATTAATTAAGTTTTTAAATATGACAAGGGAATGCAAATGACTATCATGGGACATTGCATATTTCTTGATTTGACATGACTCACAGAACTTGCAGGGCAAAAGATTTTAACCAGTAATATGTCACTGGATCAAAAATGAGATAAATGTAAGTTGAGCTGATTTTGCAGTTTATACAGTGATGTTATATTGCTGTAGCACCCCCGTTTGACTGATCGGCACCAAATTTGGAGGGCCCTTCTCCAGTAATATCCTACATTATATATTTAAGTTTGATGATGATTGGTTGAGGCAGGCCTGAGATATAGCTGTCTGATTTAAATGGGTGTGGCACCACTATGGTTTGGGTGTGGCTGGTGGCCATACCTCATGGAAAGTTTATGATTTTTTTGATAATTTTATATACGTATTGTCTCCTGATTTAAATGATAGCAGATTTGTGTAGGTTTGGTGAAAATCCTAGGAGGATAAGAAAAAGTACTGTTTTATGACTTTTACAAAATAGGCAAAAATGGCAAGAGATATGATGAAGTTCTTTATACCATTAAATTTGTCATGAGCTAGTGGATAGCGTAAACAACAATTGTCAATTTTATAATTAACAGTTCAGGAGAAATAGGCAGAAATGTGCTGTAGCGCCCCCATATGGCAGACTGACATGTCCATTACAGGGTGGGTTCAGGGTCAGAGTACAAATGTAGAACCCAAATTTGGTTTGGATTGCTCATTGTTTAGCCAGTCAAATGGCTGGTTGATTTTGATTGGCTAATGGTGGCCAGGATTTTACAACTAATGACTGCCATGATACTTGTCTGACCTCAGGCTTGTACGTAGTACATATCTGCCAAATTTCAATTAGATTGGTCAAAGCAGTCAGGAGATATCAGCAGTTTTTAGTTGTAGCGCCCCCTATTGACGAAATGTGGGCTGCATTGTATGGTCACCCCATAATAGAGCAGGGAGGTTGGATTCTAAGTTTGGTTCAGGTAGGCAAAGGTATGGAGAAGTTATAGCAGTCAGACTGAAATAGGCCAAATTTAGGTGTGATTTGGGCGTGGCTAGAGGCCATAAAATAGACAAATGTCAGACTTTCTTGAACAGCTTTTGATCAGGTCAGTGGACTGATCGGTTTGACACCTCATTTGTCTGATTTGGTCCAACAGTGTAGGACTTGAAGGCAGAAGCCAGTTTCACAAATTATGCAAATTAGCAAAAAATCTAAGTAGGTGGAGCTTCATAGTCCAAATGGCAAGTTGGTAGAGCAAAGCTGTCTGTATCAGCAGAAAAAATAAATTCAATTGTAGGACTAATAGGACAGGAGATATGGACTGAAACGCGTTGAGGGGCGCTAGAGCGCCCCCATCTGGCTGACAGGACTGGGTCAGAGAATCTGAGTAGCGGGTAGGAATTGACATCATCTTACCAAGTTTGGTTGGTCTAGCTCTTACGGTTTAGGCTGTACATTCAGTTTTAGGGCAGGAAAAAAATAATAATAATAATAATAATAATAATAATAATAATAATAATAATAATAATCCTAAGAAAAACAATAATGGTCCATAAGCATTTCATGCTTTGGACCCTTAATAATAATAATCCTAAGAAAAACAATAATGGTCCATAAGCATTTCATGCTTTGGACCCTTAATAATAATAAAGATAACTGCAAGCAGTGACAATCGGGTCCAAAGCTAATGGAAAGAAGCAATGAAGAGGAAAGAAGTGAATGGCATAAAATTAGAAGTTCACTAATTATTTGAAATGAAGTACAGACTGTAATTGATGAGCAATGAATTTAAATTGGCAGAAAATATGAAATGCTACTGAGATGATATCTAACATTTAAACATTACCTTGGAAATGTTTATCAAGGTACAATAAAGGGAAAAAGGTAGATGAGAAACAGAAGGGAAATGTGGTGACTAGCTGTTGGAGAAATATTGCAATTGCTGCAGTGTACACAGGCTGAAGTAACATTGAAGTTTGATAGATTTCTAAAAGTCAAATGGCAGGAATTTATAAGCAGATTAAAAATATGGACTTAGATGAAGGGAAAGGTGATTAATATTTAAATGTTTAAATAAACAATAAGGAGATGTCAGCTGCATTAACCAAGGTTGTTGTTAGACATATTAGGACAGTGGCTAAATTGTAAAAGAAGTATAGACTGTAACTGATGGCCAATGCATTTAAATAGTCAGAAAATACGAAATGCTACTATGAGATGATAGCTAACATCTAAACATTATTGTGGAAATGTTTATCAAGGTATGATAAAGGAAAATGGTAGATGAGAAACGGAAGGGAAATGTGGTGACTAGCTGTTGGAGAAATATTACAATTGCTGCAGTGTACACAGGCTAAAGTAACATTGAAGTTTGACAGATTTCTAAAAGTGAAATGGCATGATTCAATAAGCAGATTAAAAATATGGACTTTGAAGAAGGGAAAGGTGAATAATATTTAAATGTTTAAAAAAACAATATGGAGATGTCAGCAGCATTAACCAAGGTTGGTCTTAGACATATGACAGTGGCTAAATTTGAAATGAAGTACGGACTGTAACTGATGGCCAATGCATTTAAATAGTCAGAAAGTAGGAAATGCTTCTATGATAAGATAATACCTGACATTTTGAACATTGATTTTGATATGTTGATTAAGGTACGATAAAGGGAATATGGTAGATGAGAAACAGAAGGGACATGTGGTGACTAGCTGTTGGAAGAAATTGCAATTGTTGCACTGTACACAGCCTGAAGTATCTCTGAACTTTGATACATTTCTAAAAGTGAAATGAAATGAAAATGTCAATAATCTTTGAAGGTTTGATGAAAAAGAAATTTCAGCTGCATTAACTATTAGTATATTTTGACAGTGGCAGAAGCGCCCCCGTTTAACCGAATGTCACCAAAGTTAAATGGTCTATTCATAGTCCAGTGCTACAGAAGTGAGTCAAATTTTGTGAGAATTCGATGAAGTATGAATGAGGTTTAGCAGACTTAATGAATTCGGTATGGAAATAGTGAGGCCAGCAGGTGGAGTTAGCACTACATTTGATAATTGGTAGTATGCAGTCCCTGGTGTGGCAGTTTGACTACTGCCATTAGCAGAAGCAGCCTTAGTACAACAATATAAGATACAATATATAACCATTTGCTGAAGTGCCTCAGCCCAAAAGAATTTGTTTTTTGTGTCAGATGTTCTAAGTAGATGGTAGAAATAGGCACCTGCATACCTAATATTTTAAGTCTAGATCATACAAGTTAAGCTTACTTTATAGTACCTCACTGAACAAATGCTGTCTTGTATATTAAAAAAAACAACAGTGTCTTACTGCATTTGTAAAGTATTCTTCTAGACATAAGAAGCCCTGAAAGAATTTAATGCCATTAATGAAATACAGGACGAACACCACCTGCTGGCTAATGTATAAAAAAAAATCTAAAAAACTGCAATATAAATAGAGCACCATCTCCACCTACTGGCCAATTTAATACAAAAAAGCGAAAAATCTGCAATATATACTGCCTGGCTTATAAATAAAGTCTGATAATTTTCTATAAATCAAATAGCATAAAAATGAAAGGAGCTTAAAAATATGGACTGAGGTGAAGGGAAAGTTAATTCCTTGAAAGTATTATGAATGATATTTCAGCTGAATTAGCCAAGGTAGTTATTAGACATACTATGACAGTGGCTGTACCGCTGCAGATTGACTGATCGCCACCAAACTTGGAAGATTTGTCTGTAGTCCAGTCATACAGAAGTGAATCAAATTTTGTAAGGATCAGATGAAGCATGCCTGAGATTTAGCTGTTTGAATGAAATGGGAATGGAAATGGTGTGGCCAGCAGGTGGAGTCAGCGCTCCATTTTAGAAATGATATTAAATGCTTTCTGACCTTCTCATTTGTAAATGAAGTCTGATAATGTTGTATAAGGCAAATTGGTGAAAAATGAAAGGAAATTAAAAATATGGACTCAGCTGAAGGGAAAGGTAACAATTATTTGAAGGTTTCATGAGGAATAAGAACATTTCAGCTGAATCTGCTAAGGTGGGTCTTACACATATATGGACAGTGGCTGTCACGCCCCCATTTGACCGATCAGCACCAAATTTGGAAGGTCTGTTTGAGGTCCAGTGCTACATTAGTGGGTCAAATTTGGTGATGATCAGATGAAGTATTCCTCTGATTTAGCTGTTTGATTGAAATGATCATGGAAATGCTGTAGGTTCAGTGTGGCTGGTGGCTATACTGTACAGGCAAGTGAAGTTATCTTTATAAATTATACATATGGGCAGTGTCCTGATTTTTCTACTACCAGATTGACCTACTTAGGCTGGACATTGCAGTAGTTACAGTAATATGTTATTAATTAAGTTTTTAAATATGACAAGGGAATGCAAATGACTATCATGGGACATTGCATAATTCTTGATTTGACATGACTCACAGAACTTGCTGGGCAAAAGATTTTAACCAGTAATATGTCACTGGATCAAAAATGAGATAAATGTAAGTTGAGCTGATTTTGCAGTTTATACAGTGATGTTATATTGCTGTAGCACCCCCGTTTGACTGATCGGCACCAAATTTGGAGGGCCCTTCTCCAGTAATATCCTACATTATATATTTAAGTTTGATGATGATTGGTTGAGGCAGGCATGAGATATAGCTGTCTGATTGAAATGGGTGTGGCACCACTATGGTTTGGGTGTGGCTGGTGGCCATACCTCATGGAAAGTTTATGATTTTTTTAATAATTTTATATATGGACTGTCTCCTGATTTAAATGATACCAGATTTGTGTAGGTTTGGTGAAAATCCTAGGAGGATAAGAAAAAAGTACTGTTTTAAGACTTTTACAAAATAGGCAAAAATGGCAAGAGATATGATGAAGTTCTTTATACCATTAAATTTGTCATGAGCTAGTGGATAGCTTAAGCAACAATTGTCAATTTTATAATTAACAGTTCAGGAGAAATAGGCAGAAATGTGCTGTAGCGCCCCCATATGGCAGACTGACATGTCCTTTACAGGGTGGGCTCAGGGTCAGAATACAAATGTATAACCCAAATTTGGTTTGGATTGCTCATTGTTTAGCTGGTCAAATGGCTGCTTGATTTTGATTGGCTAATGGTGGCCAGGATTTTACAACTAATGACTGCCGTTTTACTTCTCTGACCTCAGGCTTGTACATAGTACATATCTGCCAAATTTCAATTAGATTGGTTAAGGCAGTCAGGAGATATTGGCAGTTATTAGTTGTAGCGCCCCCTATTGACGAAATGTGGGCCGCATTGTATGTTGACCCCATAATAGAGCAGGGAGGTTCGATTGTAAGTTTGGTTCAGGTAGGCTAAGGTATGGAGAAGTTATAGCAGTCAGACTGAAATAGGCCAAATTTAGGTGTGATTTGGGCGTGGCTAGTGGCCATAAAATAGACAAATGTCAGACTTTCTTGAACAGCTTTTGATCAGGTCAGTGGACTGATCGGTTTGACACCTCATTTGTCTGATTTGGTTCAATATTGTAGGACTTGAAGGCAGAAGTCAGTTTCACAAATTATGCAAATTAGCAAAAAATCTAAGTAGGCGGAGCTTCATAGTCCAAATAGCCAGTTGGTAGAGCAAAGCTGTCTGTATCAGCAGAAAAAATTATTTCAATTATAGGACTAATAGGACAGGAGATATGGACTGAAACGCGTTGGGGGGCGCTAGAGCGCCCCCATCTGGCTGACAGGCCTGGGTCGGAGAATCTGAGTAGCGGGTAGGAATTGACATCATATTACCAAGTTTGGTTGGTCTAGCTCTTACGGTTTAGGCTGTACATTCAGTTTTAGGGCGCGAAAAATAATAATAATAATAATAAAGATAACTGCAAGCAGTGACAATCGGGTCCAAAGCTAATGGAAAGAAGCAATGAAGAGGAATGAAGTGAATGGCATAAAATTAGAAGTTCACTAATTATTGTAAATGAAGTACAGACTGTAACTGATGGCCAATGCATTTAAATAGTCAGAAAATAGGACATGCAACAATGAAATGTGATACCTAACATTTAAACATTACTGTAGAAATGTTCATCAATGTTTCATAAAGGGAAAAGGATAGATGAGAAACAGAAGGGAAATGTGGTGAGTAGCTGTTCGAAACAATTGCAATTGCTGCAGCATACACATCTTGAATAAACTTTGAAGTTTGATAGATTTCTGAAAGTCAAATGGCAGGAAAATATAAGCGGATTAAAAATATGGACTTAGATGAAGGGAAAGGTGATTAATATTTAAATGTTTAAATAAACAATAAACAGATGTCAGCTGCATTAACCTAGGTTGATCTTAGACATATTATGACAGTGGCTAAATTGGAAATGAAGTACAGACTGTAACTGATGGCCAATGCATTTAAATAGTCAGAAAGTAGGAAAATGGTAAATGAGTGACAGAAGGGAAATATGGTGACTAGCTTTTAGAGAAATATTGAAATTGCTACAGTGTACACAGGCTAAAGTAACATTGAAGTTTGATAGATTCCTAAAAGTCAAATGGCAGGATTGTATAAGCAGATTAAAAATATGGACTTAGATGAAGGGAAAGGTGATTAATATTTAAATGTTTATATATACAATAAGGAGATGTCAGCTGCATTAACCAAGGTTGGTCTTAGACATATTAAGACAGTGGCTAAATTGGAAATGAAGTACGGACTGTAACTGATGGCCAATGCAGTTAAATAGTCAGAAAGTAGGAAATGCTTCTATGATAAGATAATACCTGTCATTTTGAACATTGACTTTGATATGTTGATTAAGGTACGATAAAGGGAATATGGTAGATGAGAAACAGATGGGACATGTGGTGACTAGCTGTTGGAAGAAATTGCAATTGTTGCACTGTACACAGCCTGAAGTATCTTTGAACTTTGATACATTTCTAAAAGTGAAATGAAATGAAAATGTCAATAATCTTTGAAGGTTTGATGAAAAATAAAGAAATTTCAGCTGCATTAACTATTAGTATATTTTGACAGTGGCAGAAGCGCCCCCGTTTTACCGAATGTCACCAAAGTTAGATGGTCTATTCATAGTCCAGTGCTACAGAAGTGAGTCAAATTTTGTGAGAATTCGACGAAGTATCAATGAGGTTTAGCAGACTTGATGAATTCGGTATGGAAATGGTGAGGCTAGCAGGTGGAGTTAGCGCTACATTTGATAATTGGTAGCATGCAGTCCCTGGTGTGGCAGTTTGACTACTGCCATTAGCAGAAGCAGCCTTAGTACAACAATATAAGATACAATATATAACCATTTGCTGAAGTGCCTCAGCCCAAAAGAATTTGTTTTTTGTGTCAGATGGTCTAAGTAGACGGTAGAAATAGGCACCTGCATAACTAATATTTTAAGTCTAGATCATACAAGTTAAGCTTACTTTATAGTACCTCAGTGAACACATGCTGTCTTGTATATTAAAAAAAACAACAGTGGCTTACTGCATTTGTAAAGTATTGTTCTAGACATAAGACGCCCTGAAATAATTTAATGCCATTAATGAAATACAGGACGAACTACACCTGCTGGCTAATCCATAAAAGAAATCCAAAAAACTGCAATATAAATAGAGCACCATCTCCACCTACTGGCCAATTTAATACAAAAAAGCCAAAAATCTGCAATATATACTGCCTGGCTTATAAATAAAATCTGATAATTTTCTATTAGTCAAATAGCAGAAAAATGAAAGGAGCTTAAAAATATGGACTGAGGTGAAGGGAAAGTTAATTCCTTGAAAGTATTATGAAGGATATTTCAGCTGAATTAGCCAAGGTAGTTATTAGACATACTAGGACAGTGGTTGTATGGCTCCCATTTGACTGATCGCCACCAAACTTGGAAGGTCTGTCTGTAGTCCACTGATACAGAAGTGAATAACATTTTGTAAGGATTGGATGAAGCATGCCTGAGATTTAGCTGTTTGAATGAAATGGGAATGGAGATGTTGTGGCCAGCAGGTGGAGTCAGCGCTCCATTTTAGAAATGATATTAAATGCTTTCTGACCTTCTCATTTGTAAATGAAGTCTGATAATGTTGTATAAGGCAAATTGGTGAAAAATGAAAGGAAATTAAAAAATATGGACTAAGGTGAAGGGAAAGGTAACAATTCTTTGAAGGTTTCATGAGGAATAAGGACATTTCAGCTGAATCTGTTAAGGTGGCTCTTAGACATAATACAACATTGGCTGTAGTGCCCCCATTTGCCCGATCACCACCAAACATAGATGGTCTGTCTGTAGTCCACTCCTGCAGGAGACGGTCAAATTTTGTGAAGATTGGGAGAAGCATGCCTGAGATTTAGCTGTTTGAATGAAATGGAAATGGAAATGGTGTGGCCAGCAGGTGGAGTCAACGCTCCATTTTAGAAATGCTATTTAATACTTTTAGGCCTTCTCATGTTTAAATGAATTCTGATAATGTTCTGAGGCAAATGGGTGAAAAATGAACAGAAATTAAAATATGGACCTAGTTGAAGGGAAAGCAAACAATTCTTTGAATGTTTGAAGAGAAATAAGGACATTCCAACTAAATTTGCTAAGGTGGGTCTTAGAAATATATAGACAGTGGCTGTAGCTCCCCCATTTGACCGATCGGCACCAAAGTTGGAGGGTCTGTCTGTGGTCTATGGTTACATTAGCTGGTCAAATTTTATGAGGATTCGATGAAGAATGCCTCAGATTTAGCTGTTTGATTGAAATGAGCATGGAAATGGTGCAGGTTTGGTGTAGTTGGTGGCCATAGCATACAGGTAGGTCAAGTTATTTTTATAAATTATCCATAAGGGCCGTGTCATGATTGATCTACTACCAGAATGACCTTCTTGGGCTGGACATTGTAGTAGTTATAGCAATATGTTATTTATTAAGTTTTTAAATGTCACAAGGGAATGCAAATGACAATCATTAGGCATTGCATATTTCTTGATTTGGCATAACTAAGAGAACTTGCAATACAAAAGATTTCAACCAGTCATATGTCACTGGAACAGAAATGAGATAAATGTAAGTTGTACTGATTTTGCAGGTTTATAAAGACATGTTATATTGCTGTAGCGCCCCCGTTTGACTGATCGGCACCAAATTTGGAGGGCCCTTCTCCAGTAATATCCTACATTACATATTTAAGTTTGGTGATGATTGGTTGAGGCACGCCTGAGATATAGCTGTCTGATTGAAATGGGTGTGGCACCACTATGGTTTGGGTGTGGCTGGTGGCCGTACCTAATGGAAAGTATATGATTTTTTTAATAATTTTATATAGGGACTGTCTCCTGATTTAAATGATACCAGATTTGTGTAGGTTTGGTGAAAATCCTAGGAGGATAAGAAAAAACCCTGTTTTCAGACTATTACAAAATAAGCAAAAACGGCAAGAGATATGATGAAGTTCTTTATACAATTAAATTTTCCATGAGCGAGTGGATAGGATGAGCAACAATTCTAAATTATATCTTTATCAGTTCAAGAGAAATAGACAGAAATGCAAAACTTGTTGCTGTAGCGCCCCCATCTGGCTGATTGCGGTGTCCTTAACATGGTATGCTAAGGGTAGGGAATCAAATGTGACAGCCTGTTTTGGTTGAGATTCGGTATTGTTTAGCCTGTCAAATGGCTGCTTCATTTTGATTGGCTGATGATGACCATGATTTTATGATCAATGACTGCTATGATATATGTCTGATCTCAGAATTGGTTGTAGTACATATCTGCCAAATTTCAATTAGATTGGTCAATGCAGTCAGGAGATATTGGCAGTTTTTAGTTGTAGCGCCCCCTATTGATGAAATGGGGCCAGCTTTATAAATAGTCCCCAGAATGGCGCTGGGAGGAAGGATTTGAAATTTGGTTAAGATTGGTTAAAGCAGAGCCAAGTTATAGCAATCAGACTGAAACTGGCCAAATTTATGCAAAGTTTGGGCGTGGCTGAAGACCGTATGATACAGAAATTTCATGATTATTTTTGTAAGTCTTGATCAGCTCAGAGAACTGATCGGTTTGACACCTCATTTGTCTGATTTGGTCCAATAGTGTAGGACTTGAAGGCAGAAGTCAGATTCACAAATTATGCAAATTAGCAAAAAATCTAAGTAGGCGGAGCTTCATAGTCCAAATGGCAAGTTGGTAGAGCAAAGCTGTCTGTATCAGCAGAAAAAATAATTTCAATTGTAGGACTAATAGGACAGGAGATATGGACTGAAACGCGTTGGGGGGCGCTAGAGCGCCCCCATCTGGCTGACAGGCCTGGGTCAGAGAATCTGAGTAGCGGGTAGGAATTGACATCATCTTACCAAGTTTGGTTGGTCTAGCTCTTACGGTTTAGGCTGTACATTCAGTTTTACGGCAGGAAAAAAATAATAATAATAATAATAATAATAATAATAATAAAGATAACTGCAAGCAGTGACAATCGGGTCCAAAGCTAATGGAAAGAAGCAATGAAGAGGAAAGAAGTGAATGGCATAAAATTAGAAGTTCACTAATTATTTGAAATGAAGTACAGACTGTAATTGATGAACAATGCATTTAAATTGGCAGAAAATATGAAATGCTACTATGAGATGATATCTAACATTTAAACATTACCTTGGAAATGTTTCTCAAGGTACGATAAAGGGAGAAAGGTAGATGAGAAACAGAAGGGAAATGTGGTGACTAGCTGTTGGAGAAATATTGAAATTGCTGCAGTGTACACAGGCTAAAGTAACATTGAAGTTTGATAGATTTCTAAAAGTCAAATGGCAGGATTATATAAGCAGATTAAAAATATTGACTTAGATGAAGGGAAAGGTGATTAATATTTAAATATTTAAATAAACAATAAGGAGATGTCAGCAGCATTAACCAAGGTTGGTCTTAGACATATTACGACAGTGGCTAAATTGCAAATGAAGTACAGACTGTAACTGATGGCCAATGCATTTAAATAGTCAGAAAGTAAGAAATGGTACTATGATAAGATGATACCTGACATTTTAACATCACCGTAGAAATGTTGATTAAGGTCCAATAAAGGGAAAATGGTAGATAAGAATCAGAAGGGAAATGTGGTGATTAGCTGTTGGAGAAATATTGAAATTGCTGCAGTGTACACAGGCTAAAGTAACATTGAAGTTTGATAGATTTCTAAAAGTCAAATGGTACAATTCTATAAGCAGATTAAAAATATGGACTTAGATGAAGGGAAAAGTGATTAATACTTAAATGTTTAAATAAACAATAAGGAGATGTCAGCTGCATTAACCAAGGTTGATGTTAGACATATTATGACAGTGGCTAAATTGTAAATGAAGTACAGATTTTAACTGATGGCCAATGCATTTAAATAGTCAAAATGTAGGAAATGCTACTATGATAAGATGATACTTGACATTTTAACATTACCGTAGAAATGTTGATTAAGGTACGATAAAGGGAATACGGTAGATGAGAAACATAAGGGAGATGTGGTGACTAACTGTTCAAAGAAATTGCAATTGCTGCAGTGTACACAGCCTGAAGTATCACTGAACTTTCATACATTGCTAAATGTGAAATGGCAGGAAAATGAAAGTAAATTAATATGTGTTTAATCTTTGAAGGTTTGATGAAAAATAAAGAAATTTCAGCTGCATTAACTATTAGTTTTAGACATATTTTGACAGTGGCAGTAGCGCACCTGTTTAACCGAATGTCACCAAAGTTTGATGGTCTATTCGTAGTCCAGTGCTATAGAAGTCAGTCAAATTTTATGAGAATTTGATGAAGTATTAATGAGATTTAGCATAGTAAATGAATTCGGTATTGAAATATTGTGGCCAGCAGGTGCAGTTAGCACTACATTTGATAAATGGTAGCATGCAGTCCCTGGTGTGGCAGTTTGACTACTGCCATTAGCAGAAGCAGCCTTAGTACAACAATATAAAATATAATATAGAACCATTTGGTGAAGTGCCTCAGCCCAAAAGAATGTGTGGTTTGTGTCAGATGGTCCAAGTAGATGGTAGAAATAGGCACCTGCATAACTAATATTTTAAGTCTAGATCATACAAGTTAAGCTTACTTTATAGTACCTCAGTGAACACATGCTGTCTTGTATATTTAAAACAACAGTGGCTTACTGCATTTGTAAAGTATTCTTCTAGACATAAGAAGCCCTAAAAGAATTTAATGGCATTAATGAAATAGAGGACGAACTGCACCTGCTGGCGAATCTATAAAAAAAATCCAAAAAAGTGCAATATAAATAGAGCACCATCTCCACCTACTGGCCAATTTAATACAAAAAAGCAAAAAATCTGCAATATATACTGGCTGGCTTATAAATGAAATCTGATAATTTTCTATAAGTCAAATAGCAGAAAAATGAAAGGAGCTTAAAAATATGGACTTAGGTGAAGGGAAAGTTAATTCCTTGAAAGTATTATGAAGGATATTTCAGCTGAATTAGCCAAGGTAGTTATTAGACATACTAGGACAGTGGTTGTATGGCTCCCATTTGACTGATCGCCACCAAACTTGGAAGGTCTGTCTGTAGTCCACTGATACAGAAGTGAATCAAATTTTGTAAGGATCGGATGAAGCATGCCTGAGATTTAGCTGTTTGAATGAAATGGGAATGGAAATGGTGTGGCCAGCAGGTGGAGTCAGCGCTCCATTTTAGAAATGATATTAAATGCTTTCTGACCTTCTCATTTGTAAATGAAGTCTGATAATGTTGTATAAGGCAAATTGGTGAAAAATGAAAGGAAATTAAAAATATGGACTCAGCTGAAGGGAAAGGTAACAATTATTTGAAGGTTTCATGAGGAATAAGGACATTTCAGCTGAATTTGCTAAGGTGGGTCTTACACATATATGGACAGTGGCTGTCACGCCCCCATTTGACCGATCAGCACCAAATTTGGAAGGTCTGTTTGAGGTCCAGTGCTACATTAGTGGGTCAAATTTGGTGATGATCAGACAAAGTCTGCCTCAGATTTAGCTGTTTGATTGAAATGAGCATGGAAATGGTGCAGGTTTGGTGTAGTTGGTGGCCATAGCATACAGGTAGGTCAAGCTATTTATATAAATTATCCATAAAGGCCATGTCCTGATTGATCTACTACCAGAATGACGTACTTCGGCTTGATATTTTAGTAGTTATAGCAATATGTAATTTTTTAAGTTTTTAAATATCACAAGGGAATGGAAATGACGATCATTAGGCATTGCATATATCTTGATTTGGAATGACACACAGAATTTGCAGGACAAATGATTTTTATCAGTAATATGTGACTGAAACAGAAATAAGAACAATGTAAGTTTAGCTGATTTTGCAGTTTATACAGTGATGTTATATTGCTGTAGCGCCCCCGTTTGACTGATCGCCACCAAACTTGGAAGATTTGTCTGTAGTCCAGTCATACAGAAGTGAATCAAATTTTGTAAGGATCAGATGAAGCATGCCTGAGATTTAGCTGTTTGAATGAAATGGGAATGGAAATGGTGTGGCCAGAAGGTGTAGTCAGCGCTCCATTTTAGAAATGATATTAAATGCTTTCTGACTTTCTCATTTGTAAATGAAGTCTGATAATGTTGTATAAGGCAAATTGGTGAAAAATGAAAGGAAATTAAAAATATGGACTAAGGTGAAGGGAAAGGTAACAATTCTTTGAAGGTTTCATGAGGAATAAGGACATTTCAGCTGAATCTGTTAAGGTGGCTCTTAGACATAATACAACATTGGCTGTAGTGCCCCCATTTGCCCGATCACCACCAAACATAGATGGTCTGTCTGTAGTCCACTCCTGCAGGAGACAGTCAAATTTTGTGAAGATTGGGAGAAGCATGCCTGAGATTTAGCTGTTTGAATGAAATGGAAATGGAAATGGTGTGGCCAGCAGGTGGAGTCAACGCTCCATTTTAGAAATGCTATTTAATACTTTTAGGCCTTCTCATGTTTAAATGAATTCTGATAATGTTCTGAGGCAAATGGGTGAAAAATGAACAGAAATTAAAATATGGACCTAGTTGAAGGGAAAGCAAACAATTCTTTGAATGTTTGAAGAGAAATAAGGACATTCCAACTGAATTTGCTAAGGTGGGTCTTAGAAATATATAGACAGTGGCTGTAGCTCCCCCATTTGACCGATCGGCACCAAAGTTGGAAGGTCTGTCTGTGGTCTATGGTTACATTAGCTGGTCAAATTTTATGAGGATTGGATGAAGAATGCTTCAGATTTAGCTGTTTGATTGAAATGAGCATGGAAATGGTGCAGGTTTGGTGTAGTTGGTGGCCATAGCATACAGGTAGGTCAAGTTATTTTTATAAATTATCCATAAGGGCCGTGTCATGATTGATCTACTACCAGAATGACCTTCTTGGGCTGGACATTGTAGTAGTTATAGCAATATGTTATTTATTAAGTTTTTAAATGTCACAAGGGAATGCAAATGACAATTAGGCATTGCATATTTCTTGATTTGGCATAACTAAGAGAACTTGCAATACAAAAGATTTCAACCAGTCATATGTCACTGGAACAGAAATGAGATAAATGTAAGTTGTACTGATTTTGCAGGTTTATAAAGACATGTTATATTGCTGTAGCGCCCCCGTTTGACTGATCGGCACCAAATTTGGAAGGTCTGTCTGTAGTCCACTGATACAGAAGGGAATCAAATTTTGTTAGGATTGGATGAAGCATGCCAGAGATATAACTGTTTGATTGAAATGGGCATGGAAATCATTTGGCCAGCAGGTGGAGTCAACACTCCATTTTAGAAATGCTATTTAAAACTTTTAGGCCTTCTCATGTGTAAATGAAGTCTGATAATGTTCTATGAGGCAAATGGGTGAAAAATGAACAAAAATTAAAAATATGGACCTAGTTGAAGGGAAAGGGAACAAATCTTTCAATATTTGATGAGAAATAAGGACATTTCAGCTGAATTTGCTAAGGTGGGTCTTACACATATATGCACATTAGCTGTAGCGCCCCCGTTTGACTGATCGGCACCAAATTTGGAAGGTCTGTCTGTAGTCCACTGATACAGAAGGGAATCAAATTTTGTTAGGATTGGATGAAGCATGCCAGAGATATAACTGTTTGATTGAAATGGGCATGGAAATCATTTGGCCAGCAGGTGGAGTCAACACTCCATTTTAGAAATGCTATTTAAAACTTTTAGGCCTTCTCATGTGTAAATGAAGTCTGATAATGTTCTATGAGGCAAATGGGTGAAAAATGAACAAAAATTAAAAATATGGACCTAGTTGAAGGGAAAGGGAACAAATCTTTGAATATTTGATGAGAAATAAGGACATTTCAGCTGAATTTGCTAAGGTGGGTCTTACACATATATGCACATTAGCTGTAGCGCCCCCGTTTGACTGATCAGCACCAAATTTGGAGGGTCTGTCTGAGGTGCAGTGGTACATTAGTGGGTCAAATTTCGTGAAGATCATATGAAGTATACCTCATATTTAGCTGTTTGATTGAAATGAGCATGGAAATGTGGTAGGTTCAGTGTGGCTGGTGGCCATACTGTACAGGCAGGTGAAGCTATCTTTATAAATTATACATAAGGGCAGTGTCCTGATTGATCTACTACCAGAAAGACCTACTTTGGCTAGACATTGTAGTAGTTATAGTAATATGTTATTTATTAAGTTTTTAAATATCACAAGGTAATTCAAATGACTATTATGGACTATCTTGATTTAGCATGACTAACAGAACTTGCAGGACAAAAGATTTTAACCAGTAATATGTCACTTTATCAAAAATGACAACAATGTAACTTGAACTGATTTTGCAGGTATATACAGACATGTTATATTGCTGTAGTGCCCCTGTTTGACTGATTGGCATGAAAATTGGAGGGCCCTTCCCCAGTAATGTCCTACAATATATATTTAAGTTTCGTGATGATTGGCTGAGGCACGCCTCAGATATAGCTGTCTGATTGAAATGGGTGTGGCACCAGTATGGTGTGGGTGTGGCTGGTGGCCATACCACATGGAAAGTTTCAGATTTTTTTAATATTTCTTTATAAGGACTGTCTCCTGATTAAAATGATCACAGAAATATGAAGGTTTGGTGAAAATCCAAGGAGGTTAAGAAAAAGTACTGTTTTAAGACTTTTACAAAATAGGCAAAAATGGCAAGAGATATGATGAAGTTCTTTATGCCATTAAATTTGTCATGAGCTAGTGGATAGCGTAAACAACAATTGTCAATTTTATAATTAACAGTTCAGGAGAAATAGGCAGAAATGTGCTGTAGCGCCCCCATATGGCAGACTGACATGTCCATTACAGGGTGGGTTCAGGGTCAGAGTACAAATGTAGAACCCAAATTTGGTTTGGATTGCTCATTGTTTAGCCAGTCAAATGGCTGGTTGATTTTGATTGGCTAATGGTGGCCAGGATTTTACAACTAATGACTGCCATGATACTTGTCTGACCTCAGGCTTGTACGTAGTACATATCTGCCAAATTTCAATTAGATTGGTCAAAGCAGTCAGGAGATATCAGCAGTTTTTAGTTGTAGCGCCCCCTATTGACGAAATGTGGGCTGCATTGTATGGTCACCCCATAATAGAGCAGGGAGGTTGGATTCTAAGTTTGGTTCAGGTAGGCAAAGGTATGGAGAAGTTATAGCAGTCAGACTGAAATAGGCCAAATTTAGGTGTGATTTGGGCGTGGCTAGAGGCCATAAAATAGACAAATGTCAGACTTTCTTGAACAGCTTTTGATCAGGTCAGTGGACTGATCGGTTTGACACCTCATTTGTCTGATTTGGTCCAACAGTGTAGGACTTGAAGGCAGAAGCCAGTTTCACAAATTATGCAAATTAGCAAAAAATCTAAGTAGGTGGAGCTTCATAGTCCAAATGGCAAGTTGGTAGAGCAAAGCTGTCTGTATCAGCAGAAAAAATAAATTCAATTGTAGGACTAATAGGACAGGAGATATGGACTGAAACGCGTTGAGGGGCGCTAGAGCGCCCCCATCTGGCTGACAGGACTGGGTCAGAGAATCTGAGTAGCGGGTAGGAATTGACATCATCTTACCAAGTTTGGTTGGTCTAGCTCTTACGGTTTAGGCTGTACATTCAGTTTTAGGGCAGGAAAAAAATAATAATAATAATAATAATAATAATAATAATAATAATAATAATAATAATCCTAAGAAAAACAATAATGGTCCATAAGCATTTCATGCTTTGGACCCTTAATAATCCTAAGAAAAACAATAAGGTTCCATAAGCATTTCATGCTTTGGACCCTTAATAAAAGAGAAAAATCCTAAGAAAAACAATAATGGTCCATAAGCATTTCATGCTTTGGACCCTTAATAAAAGAGAAAAATCCTAAGAAAAACAATAATGGTCCATAAGGACTTCGTCCTTTGGACCCTTAATAATAAAGATAACTGCAAGCAGTGACAATCGGGTCCAAAGCTAATGGAAAGAAGCAATGAAGAGGAATGAAGTGAATGGTATAAGATTAGAAGTTCACTAATTATTGCAAATGAAGTACAGACTGTAATTGATGAGCAATGAATTTAAATTGGCAGAAAATAGGAAATGCTTCTATGAGATGATACCTAACATTTGAACATTACCGTGGAAATGTTTATCAAGGTACGATGAAGGGAAAAGGGTAGATGAGAAACCAAAGGGAAATGTGGTGACTAGCTGTTTGAGAAATATTGCAATTGCTGCAGTGTACACAGGATGAAGTAACATTGAAGTTTGATAGATTTCTAAAAGTCAAATGGCAGTAACATATAAGCAGATTAAAAATATGGACTTAGATGAAGGGAAAGGTGATTAATATTTAAATGTCTAAATAAACAATAAGGAGATGTCAGCTGCATTAACCAAGGTTGGTCTTAAACATATTAGGACAGTGGCTAAATTGTAAATGAAGTACATAGTGTAACTGATGGCCAATGCATTGAAATAGTCAGAAAGTAAGAAAATGGTAGATAAGAAATAACAGACATGTGGTGACTAGCTGTTGGAAAAAAATTGAAATTGCTGCAGTGTACATCACTGAAGTTTGATACATTTCTAAAAGTCAAATGGCAGGATAATGAAACCAATTTATTAATATTGACTGAGGTGAAGGGAATGGTGATTAATTTTTAAATATTTGATGAGAAATAAGCTAATTTCAGTTGCATTAACCAAGGTTGGTCTTAGAAATATTATGACAGTGGCTAAATTGTAAATGAAGTACAGACTGTAACTGATGGCCAATGCATTTAAATAGTCAGAAAGTAGGAAATGCTACTATAAGATGATACCTGACATTTGAACATTACCGTAGATATGTTTATTAAGGTACGATGAAGGGAAAAGGGTAGATGAGAAACCGAAGGGAAATGTGGTGACTAGCTGTTCAAAGAAATTGCAATTGCTGCAATGTACAGAGCATGAAGTATCACTGAAGTTTGATACATTTCTAAAAGTCTAATGGCAGGAAAATTAAAGCAATTTAAAAATATTAACTGAGATCAAGGTAATGGTGATTAATCTTTAAATATTTGATGAGAAATAAGGTAATATCAGCTGCATTAGCCTAAGTTGGTCTTAGACATATTTAGAGAGTAGCTGTAGCGCCCCCCTTTGACCAATCAGCACATAAGGTGGAGGGTCTGTCTGTCGGCCAGAAATAAATCAGTCGGTCAATTTTTGAGAGGATTGGATGAAGCATGCCAGCGATATAACTGTTTGATTGAAATGGGCATGGAAATGGTTTGGCCAGCAGGTGGAGTCAGCGCTCCATTTTAGAAATACTATTTAATACTTTTAGGCCTTCTCATGTGTAAATCAAGTCTGATAATGTTATATGAGGCAAATAGGTGAAAAATGAAAGGAAATGAAAAATATGGACTAAGGTGAAGGGAAAGGTAACAATTCTTTGAAGGTTTTATGAGAAAGGACATTTCAGCTGAATTTGCTAAGGTAGGTCGTAGGCATATATGGACAGTAACTGTAGCGCCCCCATTTGACCGATCAGCACCAAATTTGGTGGGTCTGTCTGAGGTGCAGTGCTACATTAGTTGGTCAAATTTGGTGATGATCAGATGAAGTATGCCTCAGATTAAGCTGTTTGATTGAAATGAGCATGGAAATGTTGTAGGTTCAGTGTGGCTGGTGGCCATACTGTACATGCAGGTGAAGTTATCCTTATAAATTAGACATAAGGGCAGTGTCCTGATTGATCTACTACCAGAATGACCTACTTTGGCTGGACATTGCAGTAGTTATAGCAATATGTAATTTATTAAGTTTTTAAATATCACAAGGGAATGGAAATGACTATCATTAGGCATTGCATATATCTTGATTTGGAATGACACACAGAACTTGCAGGACAAATGATTTTTATAATTAATATGTGACTGGAACATAAATAAGAACAATGTAAGTTGAACTGATTTTCCAGGTTTATACAGACATGTTATATTGCTGTAGCGCCCCCGTTTGACCGATCGGCACAAAATTTGGAGGGCCATTCCCCAGTAATGTCCTACATTATATATTTAAGTTTGGTGATGATTGGTTGAGGCACGCCTAAGATATAGCTGTCTGATTGAAATGGGTGTGGCACCAGTATGGTTCGGGTGTGGCTGGTGGCCGTACCTCATGGAAAGTTTATGATTTTTTTAATAATTTTATATATGGACTGTCTCCTGATTTAAATGATACCAGATTTGTGTAGGTTTGGTGAAGATCCTAGGAGGCTAACAAAAAGCCCTGTTTTCAGACCTATATAAATCATTCAAAAAGGCATAGATGTATAACCAAGTTCTACATGTCATTTGATGTAGCATATCATACTGAACTGGCCTGGCAATAAATCTCAACTGTGCGCTTGACAATTGTTGAGAAATAGTCAGAAATGTGCTGTAGCGCCCCCATATGGCAGACTGAGGTGTCCTTTACAGGGTGGGCTCAAGGTCAGAGGACAATTGTACAACCTAAATTTGGTTTGGATTGCTCATTGTTTAGCTGGTCAAATGGCTGCTTGATTTTGATTGGCTAATGGTGGCCAAGATTTTGCAACTAATGACTGCCATGATACATGACTGACCTCAGGCATGGACGTACTACACATTTGCCAAATTTCAATTAGATTGGTCAATGCAGTCAGGAGATACTGGCAGTTTTTAGTTGTAGCGCCCCCTATTGATGAAATGGGGCCAGCTTTATACCTAGTCCCCAGAATGGCACTGGGAGGAAGGATTTCAAATTTGGTTAAGATTGGTTAAAGCAGAGCCAAGTTATAGCAATCAGACTGAAACTGGCCAAATTTATGCAAAGTTTGGGCGTGGCTGAAGACCATATGATACAGAAATTTCATGATTATTTTTGTAAGTCTTGATCAGCTCAGAGAACTGATTGGTTTGACACGTCATTTGTCTGATTTGGACAGACGGGGTAGGACTTGAAGGCAGAGGTCAGTTTTGCAAATTATGCAAATTAGCAAAAAATCTAAGTAGGCGGAGCTTCATAGTCCAAATGGCAAGTTGGTAGAGCAATGCTGTCTGTATCAGTAGAAAAAAAAAATTCAATTGTAGGACTAATAGGACAGGAGATATGGACTGAAACGCGTTGGGGGGCGCTAGAGCGCCCCCATCTGGCTGACAGGCCTGGGTCGGAGAATCTGAGTAGCGGGTAGGAATTGACATCATCTGACCAAGATAGGTTGGTCTAGCTCTTACGGTTTAGGCTGTACATTCAGTTTTACGGCAGGAAAAAAATAATAATAATAACTAGAAACTGCAAGCAGTTACTAAAGGGTCCAAAGCGTAGGACAATCGGACTGGTAGGACAGTAGAGGAATAAGGGCAGAGATCTGGCGGCCAGGGTAGTAGAAAGTCAGACAGAATTAGTCAGCCATAACATGATGGAAATTTTGGCATAGGTCTAATGCGATATGACTATATATGTTCCTGGATTTGGTACGACATAGTAAATTTGACTGCCAATAAAATTTAAGTGTAGGACAAGTAGTTCAGGAGATATCGACCAAAACGTGTTGTGGGGCGCAACGGTGCCCTCCTCTGATTGACTGGGATGGGTCAGAGAGGCTCAGTAGTGGATAGCAATAGGAATCTTACTGCCAAATTTGGACGGCCTAGGACTTACGGTTTAGGCTGGGCATTCAGTGTTAGGGAAGAAAAATAATTATAATCGAACCCTCCGGAGGAGTGCCTAAGCCCGTCTGAATGGCTGGGTTAATAACAAAAATAGAAGCTTCATTGACCATCATGGGGAAAATGCCTATATGTCTCCCCAGCTTGCTTTACAGAGAGCATGCTGTGCACATCGGGCTGCCTAGCTCAAGTACAAACTGAAGCTGGGTTCGAACCGGTGACCCTCTGATTACAAGCACACAGGTTTAGCCCACTGAGCCACCCGCTTCTGATGGTAAGATGGGTGAGATCAGTAGACACTTTCATAACTGATCTGGTAACTCAGTATAGCTGAATTGGCATAGGTTGGTCTTAGTAACATATAAACAGTGGCCGTAGCGCTCCCGTTTGACTGATCGACACAAAATTTGGAGGGTCGCTCGTTGGTATAGCACTGCATTAGTGAGAGAAATTTGGTAATGATTGGCTGAAGCATGACTGAGATATAGCTGTCTGATTGAAATGTACGTGGCACCAGTATGGTCATGGTTTGGCTTTTGGCCGTACCTTACTGAAAGCATCAGATTTTTTCTCTAAATCATTAAATGGACTGTCTCCTGATTTGAATGACAGCAGATTTAAGTAGGTGGGGCAAAAATTCTAGGAGGGCAATGAAAAAGCCTGTTTACAGATAATTGTAAATTATGCAAAAATGCAATGATATATAACCAAGTTACATATGTGTTTAGATTTGCCATGACATATTGAATTAGACTGGCAATCAATTTGAACTGTAGGCTTGACAGTTTTGTAGAAATAGGCAGAAATGCAAATGGGGCCACTGTAGCGCCCCCATCTGGCCTAGTGAGTTGTCCTTTACATGGTTTGCAGAGGGTCAGAAGTTGAATGTAGCAGCCAAATTTTGGTTTGATTGGTCTTTGTTAAGCCTGTCAAATGGCTGCTTGATGTTGATTGGCTAATGGCAGCCAAGCTTTTATGATTGATGACTGGCATTGTATGTGACTGTCCTCAGGCTACGTCGTAGTATATGTCAGCAAAATTTCAGTTGGATTGGCCAAGGCAGTCAGGAGATATTGGCAGTTTTTAGTTGTAGCGCCCCCTATGGACGAAATGCAGCCCGCCTTGGACCTTGTCCCCAGAATGGTGCCGGAAGGTAGTATTTCAAATTTGGTCTAGGTACGCCAAGGCACGGCCAAGTTATAGCCATCAGACCAAAACGGTCCAAATTTGGACATTGTTTGGGCGTGGCAAATGGCCGTAGGATATAAAAATGTCTCAATTTTGTTAATGTTTCTTGATTAGCTGAGAATTCTGATTCGTCTGACACCTCATTTGTCTGATTTGGTAGGACAAGCCAGGACTTTAAGGAAAAAGTATGATTTGCAAATTATGCAAATTAGCAAAAAATCTAAGTAGGCGGAGCTTCATGGTCCCATTGACTTTTTGGTAGGGCATGGCTGTCTGTATCAGGAGAAAAAAGAATTTTCGAAGGTACAACAAACAGGACAGGAGATATCGTCCAAAACGTGTTATGGGGCGCTACGGCGCCCCCCTCTGGCTGAGTCGGACGGGTCGGAAAACCTGAGTAGTGGGTAGGAATTCCAATCATCCTACCAAATTTGGTAGGCCTAGGACTTACGGTTTAGGCTGGGCATTCAGTTTTAGGGCAGAAAAATAATAATAATAAAGATAACTGCAAGCAGTGACAATCGGGTCCAAAGCTAATGGAAAGAAGCAATGAAGAGGAAAGAAGTGAATGGCATAAAATTAGAAGTTCACTAATTATTTGAAATGAAGTACAGACTGTAATTGATGAACAATGCATTTAAATTGGCAGAAAATATGAAATGCTACTATGAGATGATATCTAACATTTAAACATTACCTTGGAAATGTTTCTCAAGGTACGATAAAGGGAGAAAGGTAGATGAGAAACAGAAGGGAAATGTGGTGACTAGCTGTTGGAGAAATATTGAAATTGCTGCAGTGTACACAGGCTAAAGTAACATTGAAGTTTGATAGATTTCTAAAAGTCAAATGGCAGGATTATATAAGCAGATTAAAAATATTGACTTAGATGAAGGGAAAGGTGATTAATATTTAAATATTTAAATAAACAATAAGGAGATGTCAGCAGCATTAACCAAGGTTGGTCTTAGACATATTACGACAGTGGCTAAATTGCAAATGAAGTTCAGACTGTAACTGATGGCCAATGCATTTAAATAGTCAGAAAGTAAGAAATGGTACTATGATAAGATGATACCTGACATTTTAACATCACCGTAGAAATGTTGATTAAGGTCCAATAAAGGGAAAATGGTAGATAAGAATCAGAAGGGAAATGTGGTGATTAGCTGTTGGAGAAATATTGAAATTGCTGCAGTGTACACAGGCTAAAGTAACATTGAAGTTTGATAGATTTCTAAAAGTCAAATGGTACAATTCTATAAGCAGATTAAAAATATGGACTTAGATGAAGGGAAAAGTGATTAATACTTAAATGTTTAAATAAACAATAAGGAGATGTCAGCTGCATTAACCAAGGTTGATGTTAGACATATTATGACAGTGGCTAAATTGTAAATGAAGTACAGATTTTAACTGATGGCCAATGCATTTAAATAGTCAAAATGTAGGAAATGCTACTATGATAAGATGATACTTGACATTTTAACATTACCGTAGAAATGTTGATTAAGGTACGATAAAGGGAATACGGTAGATGAGAAACATAAGGGAGATGTGGTGACTAACTGTTCAAAGAAATTGCAATTGCTGCAGTGTACACAGCCTGAAGTATCACTGAACTTTCATACATTGCTAAATGTGAAATGGCAGGAAAATGAAAGTAAATTAATATGTGTTTAATCTTTGAAGGTTTGATGAAAAATAAAGAAATTTCAGCTGCATTAACTATTAGTTTTAGACATATTTTGACAGTGGCAGTAGCGCACCTGTTTAACCGAATGTCACCAAAGTTTGATGGTCTATTCGTAGTCCAGTGCTATAGAAGTCAGTCAAATTTTATGAGAATTTGATGAAGTATTAATGAGATTTAGCATAGTAAATGAATTCGGTATTGAAATATTGTGGCCAGCAGGTGCAGTTAGCACTACATTTGATAAATGGTAGCATGCAGTCCCTGGTGTGGCAGTTTGACTACTGCCATTAGCAGAAGCAGCCTTAGTACAACAATATAAAATATAATATAGAACCATTTGGTGAAGTGCCTCAGCCCAAAAGAATGTGTGGTTTGTGTCAGATGGTCCAAGTAGATGGTAGAAATAGGCACCTGCATAACTAATATTTTAAGTCTAGATCATACAAGTTAAGCTTACTTTATAGTACCTCAGTGAACACTTGCTGTCTTGTATATTTAAAACAACAGTGGCTTACTGCATTTGTAAAGTATTCTTCTAGACATAAGAAGCCCTAAAAGAATTTAATGGCACCTGCTGGCGAATCTATAAAAAAAATCCAAAAAAGTGCAATATAAATAGAGCACCATCTCCACCTACTGGCCAATTTAATACAAAAAAGCAAAAAATCTGCAATATATACTGGCTGGCTTATAAAAGAAATCTGATAATTTTCTATAAGTCAAATAGCAGAAAAATGAAAGGAGCTTAAAAATATGGACTTAGGTGAAGGGAAAGTTAATTCCTTGAAAGTATTATGAAGGATATTTCAGCTGAATTAGCCAAGGTAGTTATTAGACATACTAGGACAGTGGTTGTATGGCTCCCATTTGACTGATCGCCACCAAACTTGGAAGGTCTGTCTGTAGTCCACTGATACAGAAGTGAATCAAATTTTGTAAGGATCGGATGAAGCATGCCTGAGATTTAGCTGTTTGAATGAAATGGGAATGGAAATGGTGTGGCCAGCAGGTGGAGTCAGCGCTCCATTTTAGAAATGATATTAAATGCTTTCTGACCTTCTCATTTGTAAATGAAGTCTGATAATGTTGTATAAGGCAAATTGGTGAAAAATGAAAGGAAATTAAAAATATGGACTCAGCTGAAGGGAAAGGTAACAATTATTTGAAGGTTTCATGAGGAATAAGGACATTTCAGCTGAATCTGCTAAGGTGGGTCTTACACATATATGGACAGTGGCTGTCACGCCCCCATTTGACCGATCAGCACCAAATTTGGAAGGTCTGTTTGAGGTCCAGTGCTACATTAGTGGGTCAAATTTGGTGATGATCAGACAAAGTCTGCCTCAGATTTAGCTGTTTGATTGAAATGAGCATGGAAATGGTGCAGGTTTGGTGTAGTTGGTGGCCATAGCATACAGGTAGGTCAAGCTATTTATATAAATTATCCATAAAGGCCATGTCCTGATTGATCTACTACCAGAATGACGTACTTCGGCTTGATATTTTAGTAGTTATAGCAATATGTAATTTTTTAAGTTTTTAAATATCACAAGGGAATGGAAATGACGATCATTAGGCATTGCATATATCTTGATTTGGAATGACACACAGAACTTGCAGGACAAATGATTTTTATCAGTAATATGTGACTGAAACAGAAATAAGAACAATGTAAGTTTAGCTGATTTTGCAGTTTATACAGTGATGTTATATTGCTGTAGCGCCCCCGTTTGACTGATCGCCACCAAACTTGGAAGATTTGTCTGTAGTCCAGTCATACAGAAGTGAATCAAATTTTGTAAGGATCAGATGAAGCATGCCTGAGATTTAGCTGTTTGAATGAAATGGGAATGGAAATGGTGTGGCCAGAAGGTGTAGTCAGCGCTCCATTTTAGAAATGATATTAAATGCTTTCTGACTTTCTCATTTGTAAATGAAGTCTGATAATGTTGTATAAGGCAAATTGGTGAAAAATGAAAGGAAATTAAAAATATGGACTAAGGTGAAGGGAAAGGTAACAATTCTTTGAAGGTTTCATGAGGAATAAGGACATTTCAGCTGAATCTGTTAAGGTGGCTCTTAGACATAATACAACATTGGCTGTAGTGCCCCCATTTGCCCGATCACCACCAAACATAGATGGTCTGTCTGTAGTCCACTCCTGCAGGAGACAGTCAAATTTTGTGAAGATTGGGAGAAGCATGCCTGAGATTTAGCTGTTTGAATGAAATGGAAATGGAAATGGTGTGGCCAGCAGGTGGAGTCAACGCTCCATTTTAGAAATGCTATTTAATACTTTTAGGCCTTCTCATGTTTAAATTAATTCTGATAATGTTCTGAGGCAAATGGGTGAAAAATGAACAGAAATTAAAATATGGACCTAGTTGAAGGGAAAGCAAACAATTCTTTGAATGTTTGAAGAGAAATAAGGACATTCCAACTGAATTTGCTAAGGTGGGTCTTAGAAATATATAGACAGTGGCTGTAGCTCCCCCATTTGACCGATCGGCACCAAAGTTGGAAGGTCTGTCTGTGGTCTATGGTTACATTAGCTGGTCAAATTTTATGAGGATTGGATGAAGAATGCCTCAGATTTAGCTGTTTGATTGAAATGAGCATGGAAATGGTGCAGGTTTGGTGTAGTTGGTGGCCATAGCATACAGGTAGGTCAAGTTATTTTTATAAATTATCCATAAGGGCCGTGTCATGATTGATCTACTACCAGAATGACCTTCTTGGGCTGGACATTGTAGTAGTTATAGCAATATGTTATTTATTAAGTTTTTAAATGTCACAAGGGAATGCAAATGACAATTAGGCATTGCATATTTCTTGATTTGGCATAACTAAGAGAACTTGCAATACAAAAGATTTCAACCAGTCATATGTCACTGGAACAGAAATGAGATAAATGTAAGTTGTACTGATTTTGCAGGTTTATAAAGACATGTTATATTGCTGTAGCGCCCCCGTTTGACTGATCGGCACCAAATTTGGAAGGTCTGTCTGTAGTCCACTGATACAGAAGGGAATCAAATTTTGTTAGGATTGGATGAAGCATGCCAGAGATATAACTGTTTGATTGAAATGGGCATGGAAATCATTTGGCCAGCAGGTGGAGTCAACACTCCATTTTAGAAATGCTATTTAAAACTTTTAGGCCTTCTCATGTGTAAATGAAGTCTGATAATGTTCTATGAGGCAAATGGGTGAAAAATGAACAAAAATTAAAAATATGGACCTAGTTGAAGGGAAAGGGAACAAATCTTTGAATATTTGATGAGAAATAAGGACATTTCAGCTGAATTTGCTAAGGTGGGTCTTACACATATATGCACATTAGCTGTAGCGCCCCCATTTGACTGATCGGCACCAAATTTGGAGGGTCTGTCTGAGGTGCAGTGGTACATTAGTCGGTCAAATTTCGTGAAGATCATATGAAGTATACCTCATATTTAGCTGTTTGATTGAAATGAGCATGGAAATGTGGTAGGTTCTGTGTGGCTGGTGGCCATACTGTACAGGCAGGTGAAGCTATCTTTATAAATTATACATAAGCGCAGTGTCCTCATTGATCTACTACCAGAATGACCTACTTCGGCTGGACATTGCAGTAGTTACAGTAATATGTTATTTATTAAGTTTTTAAATATCACAAGGGAATGCAAATGACTATCATGGGACATTGCATATATTTTGATTTGCATGACTCACAGATCTTGCAGGAAAAAAGATTTTAACCAGTATTATGTCACTTGATCAAAAATGAGAACAAAGTAAGTTGAACTGATTATGCAGGTTTAGACAGACATGTTATATTGCTGTAGCACCCCCGTTTGATCGATCGGCACCAAATTTGGAGGGCCCTTCCCCAATAATGTCCTACATTATATATTTAATATTGGTGATGATTGGCAGAGGTACACCTGAGATATAGCTGTCTGATTGAAATGGGTGTGGCACCGGTATGGTTCGGGTGTGGCTGGTGGCCGTACCTCATGGAAAGTATATGATGTTTTGGATAATTTTATATATGGACTGTCTCCTGATTTAAATGATACCAGATATGTGTATGATTGGTGAAAACCCTAGGAGGCTAACAAAAAGCCCTGTTTTCAGACTTTTACAAAATAGGCAAAAAGGGCAATAGTTATGATGAATTTCTTTAAACCATTAAATTTGCCATGATCTAGTGGATAGGATTCGCAACAATTGTCAATTTAATCTTTAACAGTTCAGGAGAAATAGGCAGAAATGCAAAACTTGTTGCTGTAGCGCCCCCATCTGGCTGATTGCGGTGTCCTTAACAGGGTATGCTAAGGTTCAGGAATCAAATGTGACAGCCTGTTTTGGTTGAGATTCGGTATTGTTTAGCCTGTCAAATGGCTGCTTCAATTTGATTGGCTGATAATGACCATGATTTTATGATCAATGACTACTATGATATATGTCTGATCTCAGAATTGGTCGTAGTATGGATTTGCCAAATTTTAGTTTGATTGGTCAAGGCAGTCAGGAGATATTGGTAGTTTTTAGTTGTAGCGCCCCCTATTGATGAAATGGGGCCAGCTTTATATATAGTCCCCAGAATGGCGCTGGGAGGAAAGATTTCAAATTTGGTTAAGATTGGTTAAAGCAGAGCCAAGTTATAGCAATCAGACTGAAACTGGCCAAATTTATGCAAAGTTTGGGCGTGGCTGAAGACCATATGATAGAGAAATTTCATGATTATTTTTGTAAGTCTTGATCAGCTCAGAGAACTGATTGGTTTGACACCTTATTTGTCTGATTTGGACAGACGGGGTAGGACTTGAAGGCAGAGGTCAGTTTTGCAAATTATGCAAATTAGCAAAAAATCTAAGTAGGCGGAGCTTCATAGTCCAAATGGCAAGTTGGTAGAGCAATGCTGTCTGTATCAGCTGAAAAAAAAAATTCAATTGTAGGACTAATAGGACAGGAGATATGGACTGAAACGCGTTGGGGGGCGCTAGAGCGCCCCCATCTGGCTGACAGGCCTGGGTCGGAGAATCTGAGTAGCGGGTAGGAATTGACATCATCTTACCAAGTTTGGTTGGTCTAGTTCTTACGGTTTAGGCTGTACATTCAGTTTTACGGCAGGAAAAAAATAATAATAATAATTAAAACCTTCTACTTTTGGCAGTTACCAAGAATTTTATGAGATTGGTTGTGTCAAGTTTCTTGATGATGAATTGCATTCAGTGAAACTGGTTGTGGAGTCAAACATGTCAAGTTTTGAAAAGGAATCACGTGCAATAGACAAAGCTCAGGAAGACCTACAGCTGCATGGTGCAATGGAAGATGCTTGGGCAGAGATTTGTCCAGAGACTGAACGTGAACGGTTAGAATGTCTTGCCAGCAAATCCAACATTACACCAGAAATGAGAGAACAACGTGATGAGATACCAGATTTGTTACCAAGACATGTCGCTATATGTTGCATGACAATCCTTGTGGTATGTCCAGGCAGGAAGTCTTGGCTTTGCTTCGCTCACTGAATAACAAGCAATCTGAGATCTTTTACAAAATACGAAACTGGTGTTTACAGAAGGCACGTGGTGAAAACCCAGAACCATTTCATGTATTCATATCTGGACCTGGAGGTGTGGGCAAGTCAGTCTTGATCAAAGCAATACAGTATGAGGCAGCTCGTATCTTGTGTCAGTTGTCACATAATCCAGATGAGACCCATGTGTTACTCACTGCTCCAACTGGAGTTAGTGCTTACAACATAAAAGCTGCAATGATACACACCTGTTTCCATATTGCAACAGATGTAAAGTTGCCATATGAACCACTTGGAGATGAAAAAATAAATTCATTGAGAGCTGAACTGGGAAACCTGCAGATATTGATTATAGATGAAATTTCAATGGTTGATCACAAGCTGCTTGCGTATATTCATGGCAGATTGAGACAAATCAAACAAATTGGAGATTATTCTGCTTTTGGAAATGTTTCAATCATTGCTGTTGGAGATTTCTACCAACTTTGTCCTGTGAAAGGGAAAGCTTTATATACTGAGGGTAAAGGTGTGAATCTATGGCAGAATCATTTTGCTATGGTGGAGCTGACTCAAATTATGAGACAGAAAGATATGGAGTTTGCACAGTTGCTGAATCGACTAAGGAAACGCAAAAGGGGTGATGCAATGCTGGAGGAAGACATCGCTATGCTGAAACAATGTGTGACAGGCGAAGGACAAGACAGTACTGCTCTTCATATTTATGCAACCAATGACGAAGTTGATCAGCATAACTACCATATGCTGCGGAAGATATGCTCAGACCATGTCATCATTCATGCTCAGGATTTTGAAAGGGTTGCTGCAACTGGCAGACTGGAAAGGAAACATGGACATCATGCCAATGTTCAGAAAACATGTCTCCTAGAATCACTACATGTAGGTGTCAATGCACGAGTAATGCTGCTGAAAAACATTGATGTTTCAGACGGCCTGTTAAATGGTGCATTTGGTACAGTCAGTGACATCTGCTTTGATACTGATGAGGATTTTCCATCAGAGATATACATCACATTTGACAATGAAGCAGCTGGAAAGTCACTCAGGGGAAAGAAGCCATGCCTCAAAGTAGGGTTGGACAAAGCTACACGAATCAAACCAGAGGAGGAGAGAGTGACAAACAGTGGTGGAACACGACGGCAGTTTCCACTGAAATTAGCTTGGGCTTGTACAGTACACAAGGTACAAGGTCTGACAGTGGATAAGGCTGTTGTATCACTAAAGAAGATATTTGCAGCTGGACAAGCGTATGTAGCATTAAGCCGTGTGACTTCTCTGGAAGGCCTCATAATAGAAGACTTTAAGGAGACTGCTATATATGCAAAACAAGACATTGAGACTGCAATGCAAAGCATGCCTGCGTTTATTGAGCCTGTCATAGAAGTGCCATCATCATGCAAAATTCTCCTACATAATGTTGAAGGACTTACATGTCACCTGGATGACCTAAAGCAAGACAGAAGGTATATGGAAGCTGATATCATCTGCTTGACAGAGACATGGTTAAATTTGGAGGAAGGCACAGAAGATGTACAGCTGCCTGGATTTTCATACCATGGGAAGCCCAGACATCAGGCATATGATGGTAGTGATGCTATCTTTGCTGAACTGAAGAAGCAACAACATGGTGGTGTGGGTTTGTATTATAAAGAACATACCAACTGTACTGTGACTGATGTGCAGTGTGTCAACATTGAGTGTGTGCAGTTCAGTGTGGGCCTACTAAGAACAACAGTCTTGGTACTATACAGACCACCCTTGTATAATCTGACAATCTTTCAGAAGAACCTGATGCAGTTGATCACTCGCTTGGACAGTGTGGAAGGTGGAAAAATCATCATGGGCGACTTCAATGAAAATCTTTTGCAAGTAAGTACAATTGCTAATTTTATGGAAGAACATGGGTATGCTCAACTTGTCAAAGAAGCAACCACTGGGAAAGGCACTTTGATTGATCATGTGTATGTGAAAGACATTGTGACTAACAGCATCTCTGTTTCAGTAATGCCGACGTATTTCAGCCATCATGAATGTATAGTGCTACATTATCTATAAGAAACTGTATAAAAAAACAAAAAACAATTTGTCATGCAGTAAATCATTTGGCAGTAAGTACAATTGCTAATTTTATGGAAGAACATGGGTATGCTCAACTTATGAAAGAAGCAACCACTGGGAAAGGCACTTTGATTGATCATGTGTATGTGAAAGACATTTTGACTAACAGAATTTTTGTTTCAGCAATGCCAATGTATTTCAGCCATCATGAATGTGTAGTGCTACATTATCTAGCCATCAGTTGCTACCACTGGGGTTGCCAGTAGGCTGTGGGGGGCTAGGACTGGGGTTGGCCTTCAGAACGTTGCAACTGGGTCTCAAAGGTTAGCAGTGGAGCTGGTGTTTCAGGGCTTGGCATTTAGCCTGAGGCTGATGTTGGGCTTTGGCGGTTGGGGTCGACCTTGAGGTGGCTGTTGCTAGGCCTGCAGCTGGCACCATGCTTTAGGTGGCTGCAGCTGGACTTCAGTGAGCTGCCACTAGGGCTGAGGCAGGGGGGACTAAAGCTGGACATAGCGGCCTGTTGCTCGGGAGTAGTCTGAGGTGGGCTGATTGGGTTACCACTAGGCATAGGACTAAGGTTACGGGAGGGTCAGTAGCGCTAGGCATAAGGGGACTAGGATGTGGCACCTGGCACTGGGGGTTGGTGTGGGGGCTAGGGAAAGATTAGGACAGAGCAAGCAATGTGGGCTTTGAAAAGGGAGGTAATGTGCTCTGTCAAGTACCTCACAACAGCAGTATCCCAAAATTTTGAAATGCTATAAATAAAAAATAAAAATTTTTTTAGATATCCTGCAATATAATTGACTATTCATAAAAATTATTGTTGTGTACATAGAAATTCTGTGTTGTGGGCCAGTACAGTGCACTGAACCTCTTTACAAAGCACCACACCTTTCAAAAATGTAAATGTGTAGTTTTGTATACAACATGTTAGCTACCACTAAGCATAGGCTAATCTTAGGGGAGCGGTGTTGGGCTTCAGCTTCTGGGACAGGGGGCCTAGAGCTAGGGCTGGCTGGGAAGCAGGGGAGGATGGGGCACCTGGCACTGGGGGTGGGTGTGGGGGCTAGGGGAAGATTAGCACAGAGGACGTGACATGGGCTTGGAAAAAGGAGGTAATGTGCTCTGTCAAGTGCCTCACAACAGCAGTATGCCAAACTTGTTGATGGTATGAATTTTCCACAAAAACATAAATAATTTTAGATGTCCTGTGATTTAATTGACTATTCATGAAATGCATTGTTGCCTATATAGAAATTCTGTGTTGTGGGGCAGTACAGTGCACTGAACCTCTTTACACAGCACCACACACTTGCAAAATGTAAATGTGTAGTTGTTTATATAACATAGAATATATAATTACAATGAATTAAATGTAAGGAAATTAAGAAGTACCATCAGATGTAGACAGTACCAAACTAATGTCTTGTACTACAAAACATGCTAAAAAGACACAGAATTTCACAGAGCAAGGCTTTGATCGAAAAGAATGATGAGAGGGCGAAGAGGCAGAGACATCTATGGGCTAAGGTAAGACCATATACTGACGTGTGTTTGTATAGTGTTGTACAGTGTAGTTTCACAATCTAAAAGGAAATGTTGGACATATGTACACTGACTGTATAATGGTATTATGTATATGATGCAATTTTTGTAGTAATGTGTATGTTCTGTGTCTTTCTTCAAACAGCTAAAATGAAGTAACACTAAACAGTCATACATGTGGATGCCCTAAGATCTAAGTGGGAAAGCTGGGCAGTGAGTGTGAGACGTTTATCTAGACACAGTGGATGTGCCATGACTGGGTGGGCAAAGCAAAGGTGCGTGAGTGACAGTTTTCTCACTTAACATAGGCATGTTAGTTAAAACATACCAGTTTGCAGTGTATGAGCTTATAAATTGGGCAACTAAGTATTGTCAGAAATCCCTACTACATTGTTATATTCCATGTTTTAACCTGCCTTCTCCTATGTATAACCTCAGGTCACTAAGGCACAACTGCCATGTCCTTCCCTGATGATCAAGCTAAGGCACATCTGTCTGTCCAAGCTCTGCTATACTGCATCCTTTGTCATACAGCTGTACATTGGGAGTGTGACACATCACACTGTATGCTACATGGCCAGAGGAGCAGGCACTAATCTTGTGAGTTTGCCTTTTTCAGAGGTTTCTTCCTCTTTCATGTACTTCTAGTTTTACTCTGTCAGTGTTTGTCTAACTTACATGCCAGTTTATGCTTTTAATCTTTTCCAGCGCCTGCTGTTGATGACACTGACCCCATGCCCACCACATCAAGTTTCGTTAACACATCACACTGCCTGGTACATTGGAACAATCAGATGGTCTGGCCTGGTGAGTTTACCTCTTTGAAAGATTATTTTGTCTGTGAAGTAGTTTTACTTTACAACTGCAAATGTCTGATTGGCTGACATGCAACTTTCTGGTTTTACTCTCTTTTCCAGTGCCTTGTCTTCATATCACTGACACCATACTGACCACATCAAGTTTCCCTGCGCCCATTTTGTCGACAAGCAAAGCGTTCTCTAAAGAACTCAGAGACTGCACACAGACAGTATGAACAACACACAGATACCTGAAGTGAAATGCATCAGAAATCATCTCCACACACTATAGTCTGATGAAGGTACTTTGAGTAAAATGTGCTGTTGCTTGTGGATGTTTATTGCTATGATGCAGGGGTGCCGCCAGGGGAGGAAAGGTTAGAACAATTCTAGGGGCCCAGCACTGACATGGGGCCCTGTTAGGGGCTTTACGTTTTCGCAAAAAGGGGGGGAGGGGGCAAAATTGTAATCTTTCATGGGGCCCAAGATTTCTGGCGGCGCCCTTGCTATGATGTCTCACAATTTTTTTTTGTAGTATTTATTGAGTTATTTTCACTTTTACTCTGCAATAACAAAACATTAATGATGTGTTGTAACAGTTCTGTACTACATAATATGTTATGTAATTCACAGTCATGATGCCATGGTTAAATTGATGTCAAAATAATGATCCAGCTTTGTTTGTGATGCCTGTGTTGACTTACACTAAATTGTATATTCAAAACAATATTGCCATGTTGGCAGTTTTGTAGTATATATATATGAGTGCTACTATCACACTTTGTGGTCTTTATACACTGTTTATGTAAGAATGGTATGCACATCATATGCAAAATATTATGTCAATTGTGCTGGCTCAACTATTGTGGCCTCAATGTACTTTTTCAGCCTCCTCAAACAATAACACAAACCTAAATGTTTGGCTAAGACAAATGTAGTTAATTGCAATTTTACAATGTGTATAATGTGTTTTCCATTATGTCTCTAATGAATAACAATAAATATTATAATCATTAATACAGTCATCATTCTTAAGCATCTTAAATACACATGTAAATGTCAGAATAGATTTCAAATTATGGTAGGTGAAACAGGCAGTAAAGGAAATACACATAGAAAAAGTATTACAATGTCCTGAGCAACATTTAACAAAAATCACACTAAACTATAATGACATTCTATAGTAAATAGCCATAATGTATAATATTAGCCTGCTGTATGCATGCAGTCCCTGGTGTGGCAGTTTGAGTACTGCCATTAGCAGAAGCAGCCTTAGTACACCAATATAGGATAGAATATAGAACGCTTTGGTGAAGTGCCTCAGCCCAAAAGAATGTGTGGTTTGTGTCAGACGGTATAAGTAGTCGGTAGAAATAGGCACCTGCATACCTAATATTTTAAGTCTGGATCATACAAGTTAAGTTTACTTTATACTACCTCAGTGAACACATGCTGTCTTGTATATTTAAAACAACAGTGGCCTACTACATTTGTAAGGTATTCTTCTAGACATAAGAAGCCCTGAAATAATTGAATGGCATTAGTGAAATAGAGGACGAACTGCACCTCCTGGTGAATCTATAAAAAAAAATCCAAAAAAGGCCAATATAAATAGAGCACCATCTCCACCTACTGGCCAATGTAATACAAAAAAGCGAAAAATATGCAATATATACTGCCTGGCGTATAAATAAAATCTGATCATTTTCTATAACTCGAATAGCATAAAAATAAAAGGAGCTTAAAAATATGGACTGAGGTGAAGTGAAAGTTAACAATTTGTTTGAAAGTATTATGAAGGATATTTCAGCTGAATTAGCCAAGGTACGTATTAGACACACTAGGACAGTGGCTGTACTGCTCCCGTTTGACTGATCGCCACCAAACCTGGAAGGTCTGTCTGTAGTCCAGTGATACAGAAGTGAATCAAATTTTGTAAGGATTGGATGAAGCATGCCTGAGATTTAGCTGTTTCAATGAAATGGAATTAGAAATAGTGTGGCCACCAGGTGGAGTCAACGCTCCATTTTAAAAATACTATTTAACACTTTCAGGCCTTCTCATGGGTAAATGAAGTCTGATAATGTTGTATGAGGCAAATTGGTGAAAAATGAAAAAAAATTAAAAATATGGACTAAGCTGAAGGGAAAGGTAACAATTCTTTGAAAGTTTGATGAGGAATAAGGACATTTCAGCTGAATCTGCTAAGGTGGCTCTTAGACATAATACAACAGTGGCTGTAGCGCCCCCGTTTGACCGATCACCACCAAACTTAGAAGGTCTGTCTGTAGTCCAGTGCTGCAGCAGTGAGTCAAATTTTATGAGGATTGGATGAAGCATGCCTGTGATTTAGCTGTTTGAATGAAATGGAATTGGAAATAATGTGGCCAGCAGGTGGAGTCAACACTTCATTTTAGAAATGCTATTTAAAACTTTTAGGCCTTCTCGTGTAAATGAAGTCTGATAATGTTCTATGAGGCAAATGGGTGAAAAATGAACAGAAATTAAAAATATGGACCTAGTTGAAGGGAAAGGGAACAAATCTTTGAATATTTGATGAGAAATAAGGACATTTCAGCTGAATTTGCTAAGGTGGGTCTTAGACATATATGCACGTTAGCTGTAGCGCCCCCATTTGACTGATCGGCACCAAATTTGGAGGGTCTGTCTGAGGTGCAGTGGTACATTAGTGGGTCAAATTTCGTGAAGATCATATGAAGTATACCTCAGATTTAGCTGTTTGATTGAAATGAGCATGGAAATGCGGTAGGTTCAGTGTGGCTGGTAGCCATACTGTACAGGCAGGTGAAGCTATCTTTATAAATTATACATAAGGGCAGTGTCCTGATTGATCTACTACCAGAAAGACCTACTTTGGCTAGACATTGTAGTAGTTATAGTAATATGTTATTTATTAAGTTTTTAAATATCACAAGGTAATTCAAATGACTATCATGGACTATCTTGATTTAGCATGACTAACAGAACTTGCAGGACAAAAGATTTTAACGAGTAATATGTCACTTGATCAAAAATGACCACAATGTAAGTTGAACTGATTTTGCAGGTTTATACAGACATGTTATATTGCTGTAGTGCCCCTGTTTGACTGATTGGCATGAAAATTGGAGGGCCCTTCCCCAGTAATGTCCTACAATATATATTTAAATTTCGTGATGATTGGCTGAGGCACGCCTCACATATAGCTGTCTGATTGAAGTGGGTGTGGCACCAGTATGGTTTGGGTGTGGCTGGTGGCCATACCACATGGAAAGTTTCAGATTTTGTTAATATTTCTTTATAAGGACTATCTCCTGATTAAAATGATCACAGAAATATGAAGGTTTGGTGAAAATCCAAGGAGGTTAAGAAAAAGTACTGTTTTAAGACTTTTACAAAATAGGCAAAAATGGCAAGAGATATGATGAAGTTCTTTATACCATTAAATTTGTCATGAGCTAGTGGATAGCTTAAGCAACAATTGTCAATTTTATAATTAACAGTTCAGGAGAAATAGGCAGAAATGCACTGTAGCGCCCCCATATGGCACACTGACATGTCCTTTACAGGGTGGGCTCAGGGTCAGAGGACAAATGTACAACCCAAATTTGGTTTTGATTGCTCATTGTTTAGCCAGTCAAATGGCTGCTTGATTTTGATTGGCTAATGGTGGCCAGGATTTTACAACTAATGACTGCCATAATACTTGTCTGACCTCAGTCTTGTATGTACTACATATCTGCCAAATTTCAATTAGATTGGTCAAGGCAGTCAGTAGATATTGGCAGTTTTTAGTTGTAGCGCCCCCTATTGACGAAATGTGGGCCGCATTGTATGGTGACCCCATAAAAGAGCAGGGAGGTAGGATTGTAAGTTTGGTTCAGTTAGGCAAAGGTATGGAGATGTTATAGCAGTCAGACTGGAATAGGCCAAATTTAGGTGGGATTTGGCCGTGGCTAGTGGCCATAAAATAGACAAATGTCAGACTTTCTTGAATATCTTTGGATCAGCTCAGTGGACTGATCGGTTTGACACCTCATGTGTCTGATTTGGTCCAATAGTGTAGGACTTGAAGGCAGAAGTCAGTTTCACAAATTAAGCAAATTAGCAAAAAATCTAAGTAGGCAGAGCTTCATAGTCCAAATGGCAAGTTGGTAGAGCAAAGCTGTCTGTATCAGCAGAAAAAATAATTTCAATTGTAGGACTAATAGGACAGGAGATATGGACTGAAACGCGTTGGGGGGCGCTAGAGCGCCCCCTTCTGGCTGACAGGCCTGGGTCGGAGAATCTGAGTAGCGGGTAGGAATTGACATCATATTACCAAGTTTGGTTGGTCTAGCTCTTACGGTTTAGGCTGTACATGCAGTTTTAGGGCGCGAAAAATAATAATAATAATAATAATAATAATAATAATAATAATAATAATAATAATAATAATAAAGATAACTGCAAGCAGTGACAATCGGGTCCAAAGCTAATGGAAAGAAGCAATGAAGAGGAAAGAAGTGAATGGCATAAAATTAGAAGTTCACTAATTATTGTAAATGAAGTACAGACTGTAACTGATGGCAAATGCATTGAAATAGTCAGAAAATAGGACATGCAACAATGAAATGTGATACCTAACATTTAAACATTACTGTAGAAATGTTCATCAATGTTTGATAAAGGGAAAAGGATAGATGGGAAACAGAAGGGAAATGTGGTGAGTAGCTGTTTGAAACAATTGCAATTGCTGCAGCATACACATCTTGAATAAACATTGAAGTTTGATAGATTTCTGAAAGTCAAATGCCAGGAAAATATAAGCGGATTAAAAATATGGACTTAGATGAAGGGAAAGGTGATTAATATTTAAATGTTTAAATAAACAATAAACAGATGTCAGCTGCATTAACCTAGGTTGATCTTAGACATATTATGACAGTGGCTAAATTGGAAATGAAGTACAGACTGTAACTGATGGCCAATGCATTTAAATAGTCAGAAAGTAGGAAAATGGTAAATGAGTGACAGAAGGGAAATATGGTGACTAGCTTTTAGAGAAATATTGAAATTGCTACAGTGTACACAGGCTAAAGTAACATTGAAGTTTGATAGATTCCTAAAAGTCAAATGGCAGGATTGTATAAGCAGATTAAAAATATGGACTTAGATGAAGGGAAAGGTGATTAATATTTAAATGTTTATATATACAATAAGGAGATGTCAGCTGCATTAACCAAGGTTGGTCTTAGACATATTAAGACAGTGGCTAAATTGGAAATGAAGTACGGACTGTAACTGATGGCCAATGCAGTTAAATAGTCAGAAAGTAGGAAATGCTTCTATGATAAGATAATACCTGTCATTTTGAACATTGACTTTGATATGTTGATTAAGGTACGATAAAGGGAATATGGTAGATGAGAAACAGATGGGACATGTGGTGACTAGCTGTTGGAAGAAATTGCAATTGTTGCACTGTACACAGCCTGAAGTATCTTTGAACTTTGATACATTTCTAAAAGTGAAATGAAATGAAAATGTCAATAATCTTTGAAGGTTTGATGAAAAATAAAGAAATTTCAGCTGCATTAACTATTAGTATATTTTGACAGTGGCAGAAGCGCCCCCGTTTTACCGAATGTCACCAAAGTTAGATGGTCTATTCATAGTCCAGTGCTACAGAAGTGAGTCAAATTTTGTGAGAATTCGACGAAGTATCAATGAGGTTTAGCAGACTTGATGAATTCGGTATGGAAATGGTGAGGCTAGCAGGTGGAGTTAGCGCTACATTTGATAATTGGTAGCATGCAGTCCCTGGTGTGGCAGTTTGACTACTGCCATTAGCAGAAGCAGCCTTAGTACAACAATATAAGATACAATATATAACCATTTGCTGAAGTGCCTCAGCCCAAAAGAATTTGTTTTTTGTGTCAGATGGTCTAAGTAGACGGTAGAAATAGGCACCTGCATAACTAATATTTTAAGTCTAGATCATACAAGTTAAGCTTACTTTATAGTACCTCAGTGAACACATGCTGTCTTGCATATTAAAAAAAACAACAGTGGCTTACTGCATTTGTAAAGTATTGTTCTAGACATAAGACGCCCTGAAATAATTTAATGCCATTAATGAAATACAGGACGAACTACACCTGCTGGCTAATCCATAAAAGAAATCCAAAAAACTGCAAGATAAATAGAGCACCATCTCCACCTACTGGCCAATTTAATACAAAAAAGCCAAAAATCTGCAATATATACTGCCTGGCTTATAAATAAAATCTGATAATTTTCTATTAGTCAAATAGCAGAAAAATGAAAGGAGCTTAAAAATATGGACTGAGGTGAAGGGAAAGTTAATTTCTTGAAAGTATTATGAAGGATATTTCAGCTGAATTAGCCAAGGTAGTTATTAGACATACTAGGACAGTGGTTGTATGGCTCCCATTTGACTGATCGCCACCAAACTTGGAAGGTCTGTCTGTAGTCCACTGATACAGAAGTGAATCAAATTTTGGAAGGATCGGATGAAGCATGCCTGAGATTTAGCTGTTTGAATGAAATGGGAATGGAAATGTTGTGGCCAGCAGGTGGAGTCAGCGCTCCATTTTAGAAAAGATATTAAATGCTTTCTGACCTTCTCATTTGTAAATGAAGTCTGATAATGTTGTATAAGGCAAATTGGTGAAAAATTAAAGGAAATTAAAAATATGGACTCAGCTGAAGGGAAAGGTAACAACTATTTGAAGATTTCATGAGGAATAAGGACATTTCAGCTGAATCTGCTAAGGTGGGTCTTACACATATATGGACAGTGGCTGTCACGCCCCCATTTGACCGATCGGCACCAAATTTGCAGGGTCTGTCTGAGGTGCAGTGCTACATTAGTGGGTCAAATTTGGTGATGATCAGATGAAGTATGCCTCTGATTTAGCTGTTTCATTGAAATGATCATGGAAATGCTGTAGGTTCAGTGTGGCTGGTGGCTATACTGTACAGGCAAGTGAAGTTATCTTTATAAATTATACATATGGGCAGTGTCCTGATTTTTCTACTACCAGATTGACCTACTTAGGCTGGACATTGCAGTAGTTACAGTAATATGTTATTAATTAAGTTTTTAAATATGACAAGGGAATGCAAATGACTATCATGGGACATTGCATATTTCTTGATTTGACATGACTCACAGAACTTGCAGGGCAAAAGATTTTAACCAGTAATATGTCACTGGATCAAAAATGAGATAAATGTAAGTTGAGCTGATTTTGCAGTTTATACAGTGATGTTATATTGCTGTAGCGCCCCCGTTTGACTGATCGGCACCAAATTTGGAGGGCCCTTCTCCAGTAATATCCTACATTATATATTTAAGTTTGATGATGATTGGTTGAGGCAGGCCTGAGATATAGCTGTCTGATTGAAATGGGTGTGGCACCACTATGGTTTGGGTGTGGCTGGTGGCCATACCTCATGGAAAGTTTATGATTTTTTTAATAATTTTATATAGGGACTGTCTCCTGATTTAAATGATACCAGATTTAGGTAGGTTTGGTGAAAATCCTAGGAGGATAAGAAAAAAGTACTGTTTTAAGACTTTTACAAAATAGGCAAAAATGGCAAGAGATATGATGAAGTTCTTTATACCATTAAATTTGTCATGAGCTAGTGGATAGCTTAAGCAACAATTGTCAATTTTATAATTAACAGTTCAGGAGAAATAGGCAGAAATGGGCTGTAGCGCCCCCATATGGCAGACTGACATGTCCTTTACAGGGTGGGCTCAGGGTCAGAATACAAATGTATAACCCAAATTTGGTTTGGATTGCTCATTGTTTAGCTGGTCAAATGGCTGCTTGATTTTGATTGGCTAATGGTGGCCAGGATTTTACAACTAATGACTGCCATTTTACTTCTCTGACCTCAGGCTTGTACATAGTACATATCTGCCAAATTTCAATTAGATTGGTTAAGGCAGTCAGGAGATATTGGCAGTTATTAGTTGTAGCGCCCCCTATTGACGAAATGTGGGCCGCATTGTATGTTGACCACATAATAGAGCAGGGAGGTTGGATTGTAAGTTTGGTTCAGGTAGGCTAAGGTATGGAGAAGTTATAGCATTCAGACTCAAATAGGCCAAATTTATGTGGGATTTTGGCATGGCAAATGGCCATAAAATAGACAAATGTCAGACTTTCTTGAATCTATTTTGATCACCTAAGTGGACTGATCGGTTTGACACCTCATTTGTCTGATTTGGTCCAATATTGTAGGACTTGAAGGCAGAAGTCAGTTTCACAAATTATGCAAATTAGCAAAAAATCTAAGTAGGCGGAGCTTCATAGTCCAAATAGCAAGTTGGTAGAGCAAAGCTGTCTGTATCAGCAGAAAAAATAATTTCAATTATAGGACTAATAGGACAGGAGCTATGGATTGAAACGCGTTGGGGGGCGCTAGAGCGCCCCCATCTGGCTGACAAGCCTGGGTCAGAGAATCTGAGTAGCGGGTAGGAATTGACATCATATTACCAATTTTGGTTGGTCTAGCACTTACGGTTTAGGCTGTGCATTCAGTTTTAGGGCGCGAAAAATAATAATAATAATAATAACTAGGGCTAGGGCTGGGGCTGGGCGAGAAGCAAGGGAGGATGGGGCACCTGGCACTGGGGGTGGGTGTGGGGGCTAGGGGAAGATTAGCACAGAGGACGCGACATGGGCTTGGAAAAGGGAGGTAATGTGCTCTGTCAACTGCCTCACAACAGCAGTATGCCAAACTTGTTGATGGTATGAATTTTCCACAAAAACATAAACAATTTTAGATGTCCTGTCATATAATTGACTATTCATGAAATGCATTGTTGCCTATATAGAAATGTTGTGTTGTGGGCCAGTACAGTGCACTGAACCTCTTTACACAGCACCACACACTTGGAAAATGTAAATTTGTAGTTGTTTATATAACATAGAATATATCATTACAATGAATTAAATGTAAGGAAATGAAGAAGTACCATCAGATGTACACAGTACCAAACTAATGTCTTGTACTGCAAAACATGCTAAAAAGATACAGATTTTCACAGAGCAAGGCTTTGATCAAAAAGAATGATGAGAGGGCGAAGAGGCAGAGACATCTATGGGCTAAGGTAAGACCATATACTGATGTCTGTCTGTGTAGTGTTGTACAGTGTACTTTCACACTGTAAAAGGAAATGTTGGACATATGTACACTGACTGTATATAATGGTATTATGTATATGATGCAATTTTTGGAGTAATGTTTATGTTTTGTGTGTTTCTTCAAACAGCTAAAATGAAGTAACACTAAACAGTCATACATGTCGATGACCTAATACCTAAGTGGGAAAGCTGAGCAGTGAGTGTGAGATGTTTATCTAGACATAGTGGATGTGCCATGACTGGGTGGGCAAAGCAAAGGTGCGTGAGTGACAGTTTTCTCACTTAACATGGGCATGTTAGTTAAAACATACCAGTTTGCAGTGTATGAGCTTATAAATTGTGTAACTAAGTATTGTCAGAAATCCCTACTACATTGTTATATTGCAGATTTTAACCTGCCTTCTCCTATGTATAACCTCAGGTCACTAAGGCACAACTGCCATGTGCTTCCCTGATGATCAAGCTAAGGGACATCTGTCTGTCCAAGCTCTGCTATACTGCATCCTTCGTCATACAGCTGTACATTGGGAGTGTGACACATCACACTGAATGCTACATGGTCAGAGGAGCAGGCGCTGACCTTGTGAGTTTGCCTTCTTCAGAGGTTTCTTCCTCTTTGGTGTAGTTGTAGTTTTACTCTGTCAGTGTTTGTCTAACTTACATGTGAATTTATGCTTTTAATCTTTTAATCTTTTCCAGCGCCTGCTGTTGATCACAATGACCCCGTGCCCACCACATCAAGTTTCGTTAACACATCACACTGCCTGGTACATTGGAACAATCAGATGGTCTGGCCTGGTGAGTTTACATATTTGAAAGATTATTTTGTCTGTGAAGTAGTTTTACTTTACAACTGCAAGTGTCTGATTGGCTGACATGCAACTTTCTGGTTTTACTCTCTTTTCCAGTGCCTTGTCTTCATATCACTGACACCATACTCACCACATCAAGTTTCCCTGCGCCCATTTTGTCGACAAGCAAAGCATTCTCTAAAGAACTCAGAGACTGCACACAGACAGAATGAATTACACACAGATACCTGAAGTGAAATGCACCAAAAATCATCTCCACACACTATAGTCTGACAGCAAAGGTACTTTCAGTAAAATGTGCTATTACTTGTGGATGTTTATTGCTATGATGCAGGGGCGCCGCCAGGGTGGGGAAGGTTAGAACAATTCTAGGGGCCCAGCACTGACATGGGGCCCTGTTAGGGGCTTTACCTTTTCGCAAAAAGGGGGGGGGGGGGGGGAGCAAAATTGTAATCTTTCATGGGGCCCAATATTTCTGGCGGCGCCCCTGCTGTGATGTCTCACAATTTTTTTTTGTAGTATTTATTGAGTTATTTTGACTTTTACTCTGCAATAACAAGATATTAATGATGTGTTGTAACACTTCTGTACTACATAATATGTTATGTAATTCACAGTCATGATGCCATGGTTAAATTGATGTCAAAATAACAGTCCAGCTTTGTTTGTGATGCCTGTGTTGACTTACATTAAATTGTATATTTAAAAGAATATTGCCATGTTGGCAGTTTTGTAGTATATATATATTAGTGCTACTATCACACTTTGTGTTCTTTATACACTGTTTATGTAAGAATGCTATGCACATCATATGCGAAATATTATGTCAATTGTGCTGGCTCAAGTATTGTGGTCTCAATGTACTTTTTCAGCCTCCTCCAAGAATGACACAAACCTAAATGTTTGGCTAAGACAGATGTATTTAATTGCAATTTTACAATGTGTATAATGTGTTTTCCATTATGTCTCTAATGAGTAATAATAAATATTATAATCATTCATACAGTCATCATTCTTAAGCATGTTAAATACACATGTAAATGTCATAATAAATTTCAATTACGGTAGGTGAAACAGGCAGTAAAGGAAATATACATATAAAAAGTATTACAATGTCCTGAGCAACATTTAAGGAAAAACATACTACAATATAATGACATTATATAGTAAATGGCCATAATGTATAACATTAGCCTGCTGTATGCATGCAGTCCCTGGTGTGGCAGTTTGACTACTGCCATTAGCAGAAGCAGCCTTAGTACACCAATATAGGATAAAATATAGAACCCTTTGGTGAAGTGCCTCAGCCCAAGACAATGTATGGTTTGTGTCAGATGGTCTAAGTAGTCGGTAGAAATAGGCACCTGCATACCTAATATTTTAAGTCTAGATCATACAAGTTAAGCTTACTTTGTACTACCTCAGTGAACACATGCCGTCTTGTATATTCAAAACAACAGTGGCTTACTACATTTGTAAAGTATTCTTCTAGACATAAGAAGCCCTAAAAGAATTTAATGGCATTAATGAAACAGAGAACGAACTGCACCTGCTGGCGAATCTATAAAAAAAAAATCCAAAGTGCAATATAAATAGAGCACGATCTCCACCTACTGGCCAATTTATTACAAAAAAGCGAAAAATCTGCAATATATACTGCCTGGCTTATAAATAAAATCTGATAATTTTCTATAAGTCAAATAGCACAAAAATGAAAGGAGCTTAAAAATATGGACTGAGGTGAAGGGAAAGTTAATTCCTTGAAAGTATTATGAAGGATATTTCAGCTGAATTAGCCAAGGTACGTATTAGACATACTAGGACAGTGGCTGTACCGCTCCAGATTGACTGATCGCCACCAAACTTGGAAGATCTGTCTGTAGTCCAGTCATACAGAAGTGAATCAAATTTTGTAAGGATCGGATGAAGCATGCCTAAGATTTAGCTGTTTGAATGAAATGGGAATGGAAATGTTGTGGCCAGCAGGTGGAGTCAGCGCTCCATTTTAGAAATGATATTAAATGCTTTCTGACCTCATTTGTAAATGAAGTCTGATAATGTTGTATAAAGCAAATTAGTGAAAATTGAAAGGAAATTAAAAATATGGACGCAGGTGAAGGGAAAGGTAACAATTGTTTGAAAGTATTATGAAGGATATTTCAGCTGAATTACCAAAGGTACGTATTAGACATACTACGACAGTGGTTGTATGGCTCCCGTTTGACTGATCGCCACCAAACTTGGAAGGTCTGTCTGTAGTCCACTGATACAGAAGGGAATCAAATTTTGTTAGGATTGGATGAAGCATGCCAGAGATATAACTGTTTGATTGAAATGGGCATGGAAATCATTTGGCCAGCAGGTGGAGTCAACACTCCATTTTAGAAATGCTATTTAAAACTTTTAGGCCTTCTCATGTGTAAATGAAGTCTGATAATGTTCTATGAGGCAAATGGGTGAAAAATGAACAAAAATTAAAAATATGGACCTAGTTGAAGGGAAAGGGAACAAATCTTTGAATATTTGATGAGAAATAAGGACATTTCAGCTGAATTTGCTAAGGTGGGTCTTACACATATATGCACATTAGCTGTAGCGCCCCCATTTGACTGATCGGCACCAAATTTGGAGGGTCTGTCTGAGGTGCAGTGGTACATTAGTCGGTCAAATTTCGTGAAGATCATATGAAGTATACCTCATATTTAGCTGTTTGATTGAAATGAGCATGGAAATGTGGTAGGTTCAGTGTGGCTGGTGGCCATACTGTACAGGCAGGTGAAGCTATCTTTATAAATTATACATAAGGGCAGTGTCCTGATTGATCTACTACCAGAAAGACCTACTTTGGCTAGACATTGTAGTAGTTATAGTAATATGTTATTTATTAAGTTTTTAAATATCACAAGGTAATTCAAATGACTATTATGGACTATCTTGATTTAGCATGACTAACAGAACTTGCAGGACAAAAGATTTTAACGAGTAATATGTCACTTTATCAAAAATGACAACAATGTAACTTGAACTGATTTTGCAGGTTTATACAGACATGTTATATTGCTGTAGTGCCCCTGTTTGACTGATTGGCATGAAAATTGGAGGGCCCTTCCCCAGTAATGTCCTACAATATATATTTAAGTTTTGTGATGATTGGCTGAGGCACGCCTCAGATATAGCTGTCTGATTGAAATGGGTGTGGCACCAGTATGGTGTAGGTGTGGCTGGTGGCCATACCACATGGAAAGTTTCAGATTTTTTTAATATTTCTTTATAAGGACTGTCTCCTGATTAAAATGATCACAGAAATATGAAGGTTTGGTGAAAATCCAAGGAGGTTAAGAAAAAGTACTGTTTTAAGACTTTTACAAAATAGGCAAAAATGGCAAGAGATATGATGAAGTTCTTTATGCCATTAAATTTGTCATGAGCTAGTGGATAGCGTAAACAACAATTGTCAATTTTATAATTAACAGTTCAGGAGAAATAGGCAGAAATGTGCTGTAGCGCCCCCATATGGCAGACTGACATGTCCATTACAGGGTGGGTTCAGGGTCAGAGTACAAATGTAGAACCCAAATTTGGTTTGGATTGCTCATTGTTTAGCCAGTCAAATGGCTGGTTGATTTTGATTGGCTAATGGTGGCCAGGATTTTACAACTAATGACTGCCATGATACTTGTCTGACCTCAGGCTTGTACGTAGTACATATCTGCCAAATTTCAATTAGATTGGTCAAAGCAGTCAGGAGATATCAGCAGTTTTTAGTTGTAGCGCCCCCTATTGACGAAATGTGGGCTGCATTGTATGGTCACCCCATAATAGAGCAGGGAGGTTGGATTCTAAGTTTGGTTCAGGTAGGCAAAGGTATGCAGAAGTTATAGCAGTCAGACTGAAATAGGCCAAATTTAGGTGTGATTTGGGCGTGGCTAGTGGCCATAAAATAGACAAATGTCAGACTTTCTTGAACAGCTTTTGATCAGGTTAGTGGACTGATCGGTTTGACACCTCATTTGTCTGATTTGGTCCAACAGTGTAGGACTTGAAGGCAGAAGCCAGTTTCACAAATTATGCAAATTAGCAAAAAATCTAAGTAGGTGGAGCTTCATAGTCCAAATGGCAAGTTGGTAGAGCAAAGCTGTCTGTATCAGCAGAAAAAATAAATTCAATTGTAGGACTAATAGGACAGGAGATATGGACTGAAACGCGTTGAGGGGCGCTAGAGCGCCCCCATGTGGCTGACAGGACTGGGTCAGAGAATCTGAGTAGCGGGTAGGAATTGACATCATCTTACCAAGTTTGGTTGGTCTAGCTCTTACGGTTTAGGCTGTACATTCAGTTTTAGGGCAGGAAAAAAATAATAATAATAATAATAATAATAATAATAATAATAATAATAATAAAGATAACTGCAAGCAGTGACAATCGGGTCCAAAGCTAATGGAAAGAAGCAATGAAGAGGAAAGAAGTTAATGGCATAAAATTAGAAGTTCACCTTTTATTTGTAAATGAAGTACAGACTGTACTGTAATTGATGAGCAATGCATTTAAATAGTCAGAAAATACGAAATGCTACTATGAGATGATAGCTAACATTAAAACATTATTGTGGAAATGTTTATCAAGGTATGATAAAGGAAAATGGTAGATGAGAAACCGAAGGGAAATTTGGTGACTATCTGTTGGAGAAATATTGCAATTGCTGCAGTGTACACAGGCTAAAGTAACATTGAAGTTTGATAGATTTCTAAAAGTGAAATGGCATGATTCTATAAGCAGATTAAAAATATGGACTTTGAATAAAGGAAAGGTGAATAATATTTAAATGTTTAAAAAAATAATGAGATGTCAGCTGCATTAACCAAGGTTGGTCTTAGACATACAGTATTAGGACAGTGGCTAAATTTGAAATGAAGTACGGACTGTAACTGATGGCCAATGCATTTAAATAGTCAGAAAGTAGGAAATGCTTCTATGATAAGATAATATCTGACATTTTGAACATTGACTTTGATATGTTGATTAAGGTACGATAAAGGGAATATGGTAGATGAGAAACAGAAGGGACATGTGGTGACTAGCTGTTGGAAGAAATTGCAATTGTTGCACTGTACACAGCCTGAAGTATCTCTGAACTTTGATACATTTCTAAAAGTGAAATGAAATGAAAATGTCAATAATCTTTGAAGGTTTGATGAAAAATAAATTTCAGCTGCATTAACTATTAATATATTTTGACAGTGGCAGAAGCGCCCCCATTTAACCGAATGTCACCAAAGTTAGATGGTCTATTCATAGTCCAGTGCTACAGAAGTAAGTCAAATTTTGTGAGAATTTGATGAAGTATCAATGAGGTTTAGCAGACTTGATGAATTCGGTATGGAAATAGTGAGGCCAGCAGGTGGAGTTAGCGCTACATTTGATAATTGGTAGCATGCAGTCCCTGGTGTGGCAGTTTGACTACTGCCATTAGCAGAAGCAGCCATAGTACAACAATATAAGATATAATATATAACCATTTGCAGAAGTGCCTCAGCCCAAAAGAATTTGTTTTTTGTGTCAGATGGTCTAAGTAGACGGTAGAAATAGGCACCTGCATACCTAATATTTTAAGTCTAGATCATACAAGTTAAGCTTACTTTATAGTACCTCAGTGAACACATGCTGTCTTGTATATAAAAAAAAACAACAGTGGCTTACTGCATTTGTAAAGTATTCTTCTAGACATAAGAAGCCCTGAAAGAATTTAATGCTATTAATGAAATACAGGACGAACTACACCTGCTGGCTAATGTATAAAAAAAATCCAAAAAACTGCAATATAAATAGAGCACCATCTCCACCTACTGGCCAATTTAATACAAAAAAGTGAAAAATCTGCAATATATACTGCCTGGCTTATAAATAAAATCTGATAATTTTCTATAAATCAAACAGCATAAAAATGAAAAGAGCTTAAAAATATGGACTGAGGTGAAGGGAAAGTTAATTACTTGAAACTATTATGAAGGATATTTCAGCTGAATTACCCAAGGTAGGTATTAGACATACTAGGACAGTGGCTGTACCGCTCCAGATTGACTGATCGCCACCAAACTTGGAAGATCTGTCTGTAGTCCAGACTTACAGAAGTGAATCAAATTTTGGAAGGATCGGATGAAGCATGCCTGAGATTTAGCTGTTTGAATGAAATGGGAATGGAAATGTTGTGGCCAGCAGGTGGAGTCAGCGCTCCATTTTAGAAAAGATATTAAATGCTTTCTGACCTTCTCATTTGTAAATGAAGTCTGATAATGTTGTATAAGGCAAATTGGTGAAAAATTAAAGGAAATTAAAAATATGGACTCAGCTGAAGGGAAAGGTAACAACTATTTGAAGATTTCATGAGGAATAAGGACATTTCAGCTGAATCTGCTAAGGTAGGTCTTACACATATATGGACAGTGGCTGTCACGCCCCCATTTGACCGATCGGCACCAAATTTGCAGGGTCTGTCTGAGGTGCAGTGCTACATTAGTGGGTCAAATTTGGTGATGATCAGATGAAGTATGCCTCTGATTTAGCTGTTTCATTGAAATGATCATGGAAATGCTGTAGGTTCAGTGTGGCTGGTGGCTATACTGTACAGGCAAGTGAAGTTATCTTTATAAATTATACATATGGGCAGTGTCCTGATTTTTCTACTACCAGATTGACCTACTTACGCTGGACATTGCAGTAGTTACAGTAATATGTTATTAATTAAGTTTTTAAATATGACAAGGGAATGCAAATGACTATCATGGGACATTGCATATTTCTTGATTTGACATGACTCACAGAACTTGCAGGGCAAAAGATTTTAACCAGTAATATGTCACTGGATCAAAAATGAGATAAATGTAAGTTGAGCTGATTTTGCAGTTTATACAGTGATGTTATATTGCTGTAGCACCCCCGTTTGACTGATCGGCACCAAATTTGGAGGGCCCTTCTCCAGTAATATCCTACATTATATATTTAAGTTTGATGATGATTGGTTGAGGCAGGCCTGAGATATAGCTGTCTGATTTAAATGGGTGTGGCACCACTATGGTTTGGGTGTGGCTGGTGGCCATACCTCATGGAAAGTTTATGATTTTTTTGATAATTTTATATACGTATTGTCTCCTGATTTAAATGATAGCAGATTTGTGTAGGTTTGGTGAAAATCCTAGGAGGATAAGAAAAAGTACTGTTTTATGACTTTTACAAAATAGGCAAAAATGGCAAGAGATATGATGAAGTTCTTTATACCATTAAATTTGTCATGAGCTAGTGGATAGCGTAAACAACAATTGTCAATTTTATAATTAACAGTTCAGGAGAAATAGGCAGAAATGTGCTGTAGCGCCCCCATATGGCAGACTGACATGTCCATTACAGGGTGGGTTCAGGGTCAGAGTACAAATGTAGAACCCAAATTTGGTTTGGATTGCTCATTGTTTAGCCAGTCAAATGGCTGGTTGATTTTGATTGGCTAATGGTGGCCAGGATTTTACAACTAATGACTGCCATGATACTTGTCTGACCTCAGGCTTGTACGTAGTACATATCTGCCAAATTTCAATTAGATTGGTCAAAGCAGTCAGGAGATATCAGCAGTTTTTAGTTGTAGCGCCCCCTATTGACGAAATGTGGGCTGCATTGTATGGTCACCCCATAATAGAGCAGGGAGGTTGGATTCTAAGTTTGGTTCAGGTAGGCAAAGGTATGGAGAAGTTATAGCAGTCAGACTGAAATAGGCCAAATTTAGGTGTGATTTGGGCGTGGCTAGAGGCCATAAAATAGACAAATGTCAGACTTTCTTGAACAGCTTTTGATCAGGTCAGTGGACTGATCGGTTTGACACCTCATTTGTCTGATTTGGTCCAACAGTGTAGGACTTGAAGGCAGAAGCCAGTTTCACAAATTATGCAAATTAGCAAAAAATCTAAGTAGGTGGAGCTTCATAGTCCAAATGGCAAGTTGGTAGAGCAAAGCTGTCTGTATCAGCAGAAAAAATAAATTCAATTGTAGGACTAATAGGACAGGAGATATGGACTGAAACGCGTTGAGGGGCGCTAGAGCGCCCCCATCTGGCTGACAGGACTGGGTCAGAGAATCTGAGTAGCGGGTAGGAATTGACATCATCTTACCAAGTTTGGTTGGTCTAGCTCTTACGGTTTAGGCTGTACATTCAGTTTTAGGGCAGGAAAAAAATAATAATAATAATAATAATAATAATAATAATAATAATAATAATAATAATCCTAAGAAAAACAATAATGGTCCATAAGCATTTCATGCTTTGGACCCTTAATAATAATAATCCTAAGAAAAACAATAATGGTCCATAAGCATTTCATGCTTTGGACCCTTAATAATAATAAAGATAACTGCAAGCAGTGACAATCGGGTCCAAAGCTAATGGAAAGAAGCAATGAAGAGGAAAGAAGTGAATGGCATAAAATTAGAAGTTCACTAATTATTTGAAATGAAGTACAGACTGTAATTGATGAGCAATGAATTTAAATTGGCAGAAAATATGAAATGCTACTGAGATGATATCTAACATTTAAACATTACCTTGGAAATGTTTATCAAGGTACAATAAAGGGAAAAAGGTAGATGAGAAACAGAAGGGAAATGTGGTGACTAGCTGTTGGAGAAATATTGCAATTGCTGCAGTGTACACAGGCTGAAGTAACATTGAAGTTTGATAGATTTCTAAAAGTCAAATGGCAGGAATTTATAAGCAGATTAAAAATATGGACTTAGATGAAGGGAAAGGTGATTAATATTTAAATGTTTAAATAAACAATAAGGAGATGTCAGCTGCATTAACCAAGGTTGTTGTTAGACATATTAGGACAGTGGCTAAATTGTAAAAGAAGTATAGACTGTAACTGATGGCCAATGCATTTAAATAGTCAGAAAATACGAAATGCTACTATGAGATGATAGCTAACATCTAAACATTATTGTGGAAATGTTTATCAAGGTATGATAAAGGAAAATGGTAGATGAGAAACGGAAGGGAAATGTGGTGACTAGCTGTTGGAGAAATATTACAATTGCTGCAGTGTACACAGGCTAAAGTAACATTGAAGTTTGACAGATTTCTAAAAGTGAAATGGCATGATTCAATAAGCAGATTAAAAATATGGACTTTGAAGAAGGGAAAGGTGAATAATATTTAAATGTTTAAAAAAACAATATGGAGATGTCAGCAGCATTAACCAAGGTTGGTCTTAGACATATGACAGTGGCTAAATTTGAAATGAAGTACGGACTGTAACTGATGGCCAATGCATTTAAATAGTCAGAAAGTAGGAAATGCTTCTATGATAAGATAATACCTGACATTTTGAACATTGATTTTGATATGTTGATTAAGGTACGATAAAGGGAATATGGTAGATGAGAAACAGAAGGGACATGTGGTGACTAGCTGTTGGAAGAAATTGCAATTGTTGCACTGTACACAGCCTGAAGTATCTCTGAACTTTGATACATTTCTAAAAGTGAAATGAAATGAAAATGTCAATAATCTTTGAAGGTTTGATGAAAAAGAAATTTCAGCTGCATTAACTATTAGTATATTTTGACAGTGGCAGAAGCGCCCCCGTTTAACCGAATGTCACCAAAGTTAAATGGTCTATTCATAGTCCAGTGCTACAGAAGTGAGTCAAATTTTGTGAGAATTCGATGAAGTATGAATGAGGTTTAGCAGACTTAATGAATTCGGTATGGAAATAGTGAGGCCAGCAGGTGGAGTTAGCACTACATTTGATAATTGGTAGTATGCAGTCCCTGGTGTGGCAGTTTGACTACTGCCATTAGCAGAAGCAGCCTTAGTACAACAATATAAGATACAATATATAACCATTTGCTGAAGTGCCTCAGCCCAAAAGAATTTGTTTTTTGTGTCAGATGTTCTAAGTAGATGGTAGAAATAGGCACCTGCATACCTAATATTTTAAGTCTAGATCATACAAGTTAAGCTTACTTTATAGTACCTCACTGAACAAATGCTGTCTTGTATATTAAAAAAAACAACAGTGTCTTACTGCATTTGTAAAGTATTCTTCTAGACATAAGAAGCCCTGAAAGAATTTAATGCCATTAATGAAATACAGGACGAACACCACCTGCTGGCTAATGTATAAAAAAAAATCTAAAAAACTGCAATATAAATAGAGCACCATCTCCACCTACTGGCCAATTTAATACAAAAAAGCGAAAAATCTGCAATATATACTGCCTGGCTTATAAATAAAGTCTGATAATTTTCTATAAATCAAATAGCATAAAAATGAAAGGAGCTTAAAAATATGGACTGAGGTGAAGGGAAAGTTAATTCCTTGAAAGTATTATGAATGATATTTCAGCTGAATTAGCCAAGGTAGTTATTAGACATACTATGACAGTGGCTGTACCGCTGCAGATTGACTGATCGCCACCAAACTTGGAAGATTTGTCTGTAGTCCAGTCATACAGAAGTGAATCAAATTTTGTAAGGATCAGATGAAGCATGCCTGAGATTTAGCTGTTTGAATGAAATGGGAATGGAAATGGTGTGGCCAGCAGGTGGAGTCAGCGCTCCATTTTAGAAATGATATTAAATGCTTTCTGACCTTCTCATTTGTAAATGAAGTCTGATAATGTTGTATAAGGCAAATTGGTGAAAAATGAAAGGAAATTAAAAATATGGACTCAGCTGAAGGGAAAGGTAACAATTATTTGAAGGTTTCATGAGGAATAAGAACATTTCAGCTGAATCTGCTAAGGTGGGTCTTACACATATATGGACAGTGGCTGTCACGCCCCCATTTGACCGATCAGCACCAAATTTGGAAGGTCTGTTTGAGGTCCAGTGCTACATTAGTGGGTCAAATTTGGTGATGATCAGATGAAGTATTCCTCTGATTTAGCTGTTTGATTGAAATGATCATGGAAATGCTGTAGGTTCAGTGTGGCTGGTGGCTATACTGTACAGGCAAGTGAAGTTATCTTTATAAATTATACATATGGGCAGTGTCCTGATTTTTCTACTACCAGATTGACCTACTTAGGCTGGACATTGCAGTAGTTACAGTAATATGTTATTAATTAAGTTTTTAAATATGACAAGGGAATGCAAATGACTATCATGGGACATTGCATAATTCTTGATTTGACATGACTCACAGAACTTGCTGGGCAAAAGATTTTAACCAGTAATATGTCACTGGATCAAAAATGAGATAAATGTAAGTTGAGCTGATTTTGCAGTTTATACAGTGATGTTATATTGCTGTAGCACCCCCGTTTGACTGATCGGCACCAAATTTGGAGGGCCCTTCTCCAGTAATATCCTACATTATATATTTAAGTTTGATGATGATTGGTTGAGGCAGGCATGAGATATAGCTGTCTGATTGAAATGGGTGTGGCACCACTATGGTTTGGGTGTGGCTGGTGGCCATACCTCATGGAAAGTTTATGATTTTTTTAATAATTTTATATATGGACTGTCTCCTGATTTAAATGATACCAGATTTGTGTAGGTTTGGTGAAAATCCTAGGAGGATAAGAAAAAAGTACTGTTTTAAGACTTTTACAAAATAGGCAAAAATGGCAAGAGATATGATGAAGTTCTTTATACCATTAAATTTGTCATGAGCTAGTGGATAGCTTAAGCAACAATTGTCAATTTTATAATTAACAGTTCAGGAGAAATAGGCAGAAATGTGCTGTAGCGCCCCCATATGGCAGACTGACATGTCCTTTACAGGGTGGGCTCAGGGTCAGAATACAAATGTATAACCCAAATTTGGTTTGGATTGCTCATTGTTTAGCTGGTCAAATGGCTGCTTGATTTTGATTGGCTAATGGTGGCCAGGATTTTACAACTAATGACTGCCGTTTTACTTCTCTGACCTCAGGCTTGTACATAGTACATATCTGCCAAATTTCAATTAGATTGGTTAAGGCAGTCAGGAGATATTGGCAGTTATTAGTTGTAGCGCCCCCTATTGACGAAATGTGGGCCGCATTGTATGTTGACCCCATAATAGAGCAGGGAGGTTCGATTGTAAGTTTGGTTCAGGTAGGCTAAGGTATGGAGAAGTTATAGCAGTCAGACTGAAATAGGCCAAATTTAGGTGTGATTTGGGCGTGGCTAGTGGCCATAAAATAGACAAATGTCAGACTTTCTTGAACAGCTTTTGATCAGGTCAGTGGACTGATCGGTTTGACACCTCATTTGTCTGATTTGGTTCAATATTGTAGGACTTGAAGGCAGAAGTCAGTTTCACAAATTATGCAAATTAGCAAAAAATCTAAGTAGGCGGAGCTTCATAGTCCAAATAGCCAGTTGGTAGAGCAAAGCTGTCTGTATCAGCAGAAAAAATTATTTCAATTATAGGACTAATAGGACAGGAGATATGGACTGAAACGCGTTGGGGGGCGCTAGAGCGCCCCCATCTGGCTGACAGGCCTGGGTCGGAGAATCTGAGTAGCGGGTAGGAATTGACATCATATTACCAAGTTTGGTTGGTCTAGCTCTTACGGTTTAGGCTGTACATTCAGTTTTAGGGCGCGAAAAATAATAATAATAATAATAAAGATAACTGCAAGCAGTGACAATCGGGTCCAAAGCTAATGGAAAGAAGCAATGAAGAGGAATGAAGTGAATGGCATAAAATTAGAAGTTCACTAATTATTGTAAATGAAGTACAGACTGTAACTGATGGCCAATGCATTTAAATAGTCAGAAAATAGGACATGCAACAATGAAATGTGATACCTAACATTTAAACATTACTGTAGAAATGTTCATCAATGTTTCATAAAGGGAAAAGGATAGATGAGAAACAGAAGGGAAATGTGGTGAGTAGCTGTTCGAAACAATTGCAATTGCTGCAGCATACACATCTTGAATAAACTTTGAAGTTTGATAGATTTCTGAAAGTCAAATGGCAGGAAAATATAAGCGGATTAAAAATATGGACTTAGATGAAGGGAAAGGTGATTAATATTTAAATGTTTAAATAAACAATAAACAGATGTCAGCTGCATTAACCTAGGTTGATCTTAGACATATTATGACAGTGGCTAAATTGGAAATGAAGTACAGACTGTAACTGATGGCCAATGCATTTAAATAGTCAGAAAGTAGGAAAATGGTAAATGAGTGACAGAAGGGAAATATGGTGACTAGCTTTTAGAGAAATATTGAAATTGCTACAGTGTACACAGGCTAAAGTAACATTGAAGTTTGATAGATTCCTAAAAGTCAAATGGCAGGATTGTATAAGCAGATTAAAAATATGGACTTAGATGAAGGGAAAGGTGATTAATATTTAAATGTTTATATATACAATAAGGAGATGTCAGCTGCATTAACCAAGGTTGGTCTTAGACATATTAAGACAGTGGCTAAATTGGAAATGAAGTACGGACTGTAACTGATGGCCAATGCAGTTAAATAGTCAGAAAGTAGGAAATGCTTCTATGATAAGATAATACCTGTCATTTTGAACATTGACTTTGATATGTTGATTAAGGTACGATAAAGGGAATATGGTAGATGAGAAACAGATGGGACATGTGGTGACTAGCTGTTGGAAGAAATTGCAATTGTTGCACTGTACACAGCCTGAAGTATCTTTGAACTTTGATACATTTCTAAAAGTGAAATGAAATGAAAATGTCAATAATCTTTGAAGGTTTGATGAAAAATAAAGAAATTTCAGCTGCATTAACTATTAGTATATTTTGACAGTGGCAGAAGCGCCCCCGTTTTACCGAATGTCACCAAAGTTAGATGGTCTATTCATAGTCCAGTGCTACAGAAGTGAGTCAAATTTTGTGAGAATTCGACGAAGTATCAATGAGGTTTAGCAGACTTGATGAATTCGGTATGGAAATGGTGAGGCTAGCAGGTGGAGTTAGCGCTACATTTGATAATTGGTAGCATGCAGTCCCTGGTGTGGCAGTTTGACTACTGCCATTAGCAGAAGCAGCCTTAGTACAACAATATAAGATACAATATATAACCATTTGCTGAAGTGCCTCAGCCCAAAAGAATTTGTTTTTTGTGTCAGATGGTCTAAGTAGACGGTAGAAATAGGCACCTGCATAACTAATATTTTAAGTCTAGATCATACAAGTTAAGCTTACTTTATAGTACCTCAGTGAACACATGCTGTCTTGTATATTAAAAAAAACAACAGTGGCTTACTGCATTTGTAAAGTATTGTTCTAGACATAAGACGCCCTGAAATAATTTAATGCCATTAATGAAATACAGGACGAACTACACCTGCTGGCTAATCCATAAAAGAAATCCAAAAAACTGCAATATAAATAGAGCACCATCTCCACCTACTGGCCAATTTAATACAAAAAAGCCAAAAATCTGCAATATATACTGCCTGGCTTATAAATAAAATCTGATAATTTTCTATTAGTCAAATAGCAGAAAAATGAAAGGAGCTTAAAAATATGGACTGAGGTGAAGGGAAAGTTAATTCCTTGAAAGTATTATGAAGGATATTTCAGCTGAATTAGCCAAGGTAGTTATTAGACATACTAGGACAGTGGTTGTATGGCTCCCATTTGACTGATCGCCACCAAACTTGGAAGGTCTGTCTGTAGTCCACTGATACAGAAGTGAATAACATTTTGTAAGGATTGGATGAAGCATGCCTGAGATTTAGCTGTTTGAATGAAATGGGAATGGAGATGTTGTGGCCAGCAGGTGGAGTCAGCGCTCCATTTTAGAAATGATATTAAATGCTTTCTGACCTTCTCATTTGTAAATGAAGTCTGATAATGTTGTATAAGGCAAATTGGTGAAAAATGAAAGGAAATTAAAAAATATGGACTAAGGTGAAGGGAAAGGTAACAATTCTTTGAAGGTTTCATGAGGAATAAGGACATTTCAGCTGAATCTGTTAAGGTGGCTCTTAGACATAATACAACATTGGCTGTAGTGCCCCCATTTGCCCGATCACCACCAAACATAGATGGTCTGTCTGTAGTCCACTCCTGCAGGAGACGGTCAAATTTTGTGAAGATTGGGAGAAGCATGCCTGAGATTTAGCTGTTTGAATGAAATGGAAATGGAAATGGTGTGGCCAGCAGGTGGAGTCAACGCTCCATTTTAGAAATGCTATTTAATACTTTTAGGCCTTCTCATGTTTAAATGAATTCTGATAATGTTCTGAGGCAAATGGGTGAAAAATGAACAGAAATTAAAATATGGACCTAGTTGAAGGGAAAGCAAACAATTCTTTGAATGTTTGAAGAGAAATAAGGACATTCCAACTAAATTTGCTAAGGTGGGTCTTAGAAATATATAGACAGTGGCTGTAGCTCCCCCATTTGACCGATCGGCACCAAAGTTGGAGGGTCTGTCTGTGGTCTATGGTTACATTAGCTGGTCAAATTTTATGAGGATTCGATGAAGAATGCCTCAGATTTAGCTGTTTGATTGAAATGAGCATGGAAATGGTGCAGGTTTGGTGTAGTTGGTGGCCATAGCATACAGGTAGGTCAAGTTATTTTTATAAATTATCCATAAGGGCCGTGTCATGATTGATCTACTACCAGAATGACCTTCTTGGGCTGGACATTGTAGTAGTTATAGCAATATGTTATTTATTAAGTTTTTAAATGTCACAAGGGAATGCAAATGACAATCATTAGGCATTGCATATTTCTTGATTTGGCATAACTAAGAGAACTTGCAATACAAAAGATTTCAACCAGTCATATGTCACTGGAACAGAAATGAGATAAATGTAAGTTGTACTGATTTTGCAGGTTTATAAAGACATGTTATATTGCTGTAGCGCCCCCGTTTGACTGATCGGCACCAAATTTGGAGGGCCCTTCTCCAGTAATATCCTACATTACATATTTAAGTTTGGTGATGATTGGTTGAGGCACGCCTGAGATATAGCTGTCTGATTGAAATGGGTGTGGCACCACTATGGTTTGGGTGTGGCTGGTGGCCGTACCTAATGGAAAGTATATGATTTTTTTAATAATTTTATATAGGGACTGTCTCCTGATTTAAATGATACCAGATTTGTGTAGGTTTGGTGAAAATCCTAGGAGGATAAGAAAAAACCCTGTTTTCAGACTATTACAAAATAAGCAAAAACGGCAAGAGATATGATGAAGTTCTTTATACAATTAAATTTTCCATGAGCGAGTGGATAGGATGAGCAACAATTCTAAATTATATCTTTATCAGTTCAAGAGAAATAGACAGAAATGCAAAACTTGTTGCTGTAGCGCCCCCATCTGGCTGATTGCGGTGTCCTTAACATGGTATGCTAAGGGTAGGGAATCAAATGTGACAGCCTGTTTTGGTTGAGATTCGGTATTGTTTAGCCTGTCAAATGGCTGCTTCATTTTGATTGGCTGATGATGACCATGATTTTATGATCAATGACTGCTATGATATATGTCTGATCTCAGAATTGGTTGTAGTACATATCTGCCAAATTTCAATTAGATTGGTCAATGCAGTCAGGAGATATTGGCAGTTTTTAGTTGTAGCGCCCCCTATTGATGAAATGGGGCCAGCTTTATAAATAGTCCCCAGAATGGCGCTGGGAGGAAGGATTTGAAATTTGGTTAAGATTGGTTAAAGCAGAGCCAAGTTATAGCAATCAGACTGAAACTGGCCAAATTTATGCAAAGTTTGGGCGTGGCTGAAGACCGTATGATACAGAAATTTCATGATTATTTTTGTAAGTCTTGATCAGCTCAGAGAACTGATCGGTTTGACACCTCATTTGTCTGATTTGGTCCAATAGTGTAGGACTTGAAGGCAGAAGTCAGATTCACAAATTATGCAAATTAGCAAAAAATCTAAGTAGGCGGAGCTTCATAGTCCAAATGGCAAGTTGGTAGAGCAAAGCTGTCTGTATCAGCAGAAAAAATAATTTCAATTGTAGGACTAATAGGACAGGAGATATGGACTGAAACGCGTTGGGGGGCGCTAGAGCGCCCCCATCTGGCTGACAGGCCTGGGTCAGAGAATCTGAGTAGCGGGTAGGAATTGACATCATCTTACCAAGTTTGGTTGGTCTAGCTCTTACGGTTTAGGCTGTACATTCAGTTTTACGGCAGGAAAAAAATAATAATAATAATAATAATAATAATAATAATAAAGATAACTGCAAGCAGTGACAATCGGGTCCAAAGCTAATGGAAAGAAGCAATGAAGAGGAAAGAAGTGAATGGCATAAAATTAGAAGTTCACTAATTATTTGAAATGAAGTACAGACTGTAATTGATGAACAATGCATTTAAATTGGCAGAAAATATGAAATGCTACTATGAGATGATATCTAACATTTAAACATTACCTTGGAAATGTTTCTCAAGGTACGATAAAGGGAGAAAGGTAGATGAGAAACAGAAGGGAAATGTGGTGACTAGCTGTTGGAGAAATATTGAAATTGCTGCAGTGTACACAGGCTAAAGTAACATTGAAGTTTGATAGATTTCTAAAAGTCAAATGGCAGGATTATATAAGCAGATTAAAAATATTGACTTAGATGAAGGGAAAGGTGATTAATATTTAAATATTTAAATAAACAATAAGGAGATGTCAGCAGCATTAACCAAGGTTGGTCTTAGACATATTACGACAGTGGCTAAATTGCAAATGAAGTACAGACTGTAACTGATGGCCAATGCATTTAAATAGTCAGAAAGTAAGAAATGGTACTATGATAAGATGATACCTGACATTTTAACATCACCGTAGAAATGTTGATTAAGGTCCAATAAAGGGAAAATGGTAGATAAGAATCAGAAGGGAAATGTGGTGATTAGCTGTTGGAGAAATATTGAAATTGCTGCAGTGTACACAGGCTAAAGTAACATTGAAGTTTGATAGATTTCTAAAAGTCAAATGGTACAATTCTATAAGCAGATTAAAAATATGGACTTAGATGAAGGGAAAAGTGATTAATACTTAAATGTTTAAATAAACAATAAGGAGATGTCAGCTGCATTAACCAAGGTTGATGTTAGACATATTATGACAGTGGCTAAATTGTAAATGAAGTACAGATTTTAACTGATGGCCAATGCATTTAAATAGTCAAAATGTAGGAAATGCTACTATGATAAGATGATACTTGACATTTTAACATTACCGTAGAAATGTTGATTAAGGTACGATAAAGGGAATACGGTAGATGAGAAACATAAGGGAGATGTGGTGACTAACTGTTCAAAGAAATTGCAATTGCTGCAGTGTACACAGCCTGAAGTATCACTGAACTTTCATACATTGCTAAATGTGAAATGGCAGGAAAATGAAAGTAAATTAATATGTGTTTAATCTTTGAAGGTTTGATGAAAAATAAAGAAATTTCAGCTGCATTAACTATTAGTTTTAGACATATTTTGACAGTGGCAGTAGCGCACCTGTTTAACCGAATGTCACCAAAGTTTGATGGTCTATTCGTAGTCCAGTGCTATAGAAGTCAGTCAAATTTTATGAGAATTTGATGAAGTATTAATGAGATTTAGCATAGTAAATGAATTCGGTATTGAAATATTGTGGCCAGCAGGTGCAGTTAGCACTACATTTGATAAATGGTAGCATGCAGTCCCTGGTGTGGCAGTTTGACTACTGCCATTAGCAGAAGCAGCCTTAGTACAACAATATAAAATATAATATAGAACCATTTGGTGAAGTGCCTCAGCCCAAAAGAATGTGTGGTTTGTGTCAGATGGTCCAAGTAGATGGTAGAAATAGGCACCTGCATAACTAATATTTTAAGTCTAGATCATACAAGTTAAGCTTACTTTATAGTACCTCAGTGAACACATGCTGTCTTGTATATTTAAAACAACAGTGGCTTACTGCATTTGTAAAGTATTCTTCTAGACATAAGAAGCCCTAAAAGAATTTAATGGCATTAATGAAATAGAGGACGAACTGCACCTGCTGGCGAATCTATAAAAAAAATCCAAAAAAGTGCAATATAAATAGAGCACCATCTCCACCTACTGGCCAATTTAATACAAAAAAGCAAAAAATCTGCAATATATACTGGCTGGCTTATAAATGAAATCTGATAATTTTCTATAAGTCAAATAGCAGAAAAATGAAAGGAGCTTAAAAATATGGACTTAGGTGAAGGGAAAGTTAATTCCTTGAAAGTATTATGAAGGATATTTCAGCTGAATTAGCCAAGGTAGTTATTAGACATACTAGGACAGTGGTTGTATGGCTCCCATTTGACTGATCGCCACCAAACTTGGAAGGTCTGTCTGTAGTCCACTGATACAGAAGTGAATCAAATTTTGTAAGGATCGGATGAAGCATGCCTGAGATTTAGCTGTTTGAATGAAATGGGAATGGAAATGGTGTGGCCAGCAGGTGGAGTCAGCGCTCCATTTTAGAAATGATATTAAATGCTTTCTGACCTTCTCATTTGTAAATGAAGTCTGATAATGTTGTATAAGGCAAATTGGTGAAAAATGAAAGGAAATTAAAAATATGGACTCAGCTGAAGGGAAAGGTAACAATTATTTGAAGGTTTCATGAGGAATAAGGACATTTCAGCTGAATTTGCTAAGGTGGGTCTTACACATATATGGACAGTGGCTGTCACGCCCCCATTTGACCGATCAGCACCAAATTTGGAAGGTCTGTTTGAGGTCCAGTGCTACATTAGTGGGTCAAATTTGGTGATGATCAGACAAAGTCTGCCTCAGATTTAGCTGTTTGATTGAAATGAGCATGGAAATGGTGCAGGTTTGGTGTAGTTGGTGGCCATAGCATACAGGTAGGTCAAGCTATTTATATAAATTATCCATAAAGGCCATGTCCTGATTGATCTACTACCAGAATGACGTACTTCGGCTTGATATTTTAGTAGTTATAGCAATATGTAATTTTTTAAGTTTTTAAATATCACAAGGGAATGGAAATGACGATCATTAGGCATTGCATATATCTTGATTTGGAATGACACACAGAATTTGCAGGACAAATGATTTTTATCAGTAATATGTGACTGAAACAGAAATAAGAACAATGTAAGTTTAGCTGATTTTGCAGTTTATACAGTGATGTTATATTGCTGTAGCGCCCCCGTTTGACTGATCGCCACCAAACTTGGAAGATTTGTCTGTAGTCCAGTCATACAGAAGTGAATCAAATTTTGTAAGGATCAGATGAAGCATGCCTGAGATTTAGCTGTTTGAATGAAATGGGAATGGAAATGGTGTGGCCAGAAGGTGTAGTCAGCGCTCCATTTTAGAAATGATATTAAATGCTTTCTGACTTTCTCATTTGTAAATGAAGTCTGATAATGTTGTATAAGGCAAATTGGTGAAAAATGAAAGGAAATTAAAAATATGGACTAAGGTGAAGGGAAAGGTAACAATTCTTTGAAGGTTTCATGAGGAATAAGGACATTTCAGCTGAATCTGTTAAGGTGGCTCTTAGACATAATACAACATTGGCTGTAGTGCCCCCATTTGCCCGATCACCACCAAACATAGATGGTCTGTCTGTAGTCCACTCCTGCAGGAGACAGTCAAATTTTGTGAAGATTGGGAGAAGCATGCCTGAGATTTAGCTGTTTGAATGAAATGGAAATGGAAATGGTGTGGCCAGCAGGTGGAGTCAACGCTCCATTTTAGAAATGCTATTTAATACTTTTAGGCCTTCTCATGTTTAAATGAATTCTGATAATGTTCTGAGGCAAATGGGTGAAAAATGAACAGAAATTAAAATATGGACCTAGTTGAAGGGAAAGCAAACAATTCTTTGAATGTTTGAAGAGAAATAAGGACATTCCAACTGAATTTGCTAAGGTGGGTCTTAGAAATATATAGACAGTGGCTGTAGCTCCCCCATTTGACCGATCGGCACCAAAGTTGGAAGGTCTGTCTGTGGTCTATGGTTACATTAGCTGGTCAAATTTTATGAGGATTGGATGAAGAATGCTTCAGATTTAGCTGTTTGATTGAAATGAGCATGGAAATGGTGCAGGTTTGGTGTAGTTGGTGGCCATAGCATACAGGTAGGTCAAGTTATTTTTATAAATTATCCATAAGGGCCGTGTCATGATTGATCTACTACCAGAATGACCTTCTTGGGCTGGACATTGTAGTAGTTATAGCAATATGTTATTTATTAAGTTTTTAAATGTCACAAGGGAATGCAAATGACAATTAGGCATTGCATATTTCTTGATTTGGCATAACTAAGAGAACTTGCAATACAAAAGATTTCAACCAGTCATATGTCACTGGAACAGAAATGAGATAAATGTAAGTTGTACTGATTTTGCAGGTTTATAAAGACATGTTATATTGCTGTAGCGCCCCCGTTTGACTGATCGGCACCAAATTTGGAAGGTCTGTCTGTAGTCCACTGATACAGAAGGGAATCAAATTTTGTTAGGATTGGATGAAGCATGCCAGAGATATAACTGTTTGATTGAAATGGGCATGGAAATCATTTGGCCAGCAGGTGGAGTCAACACTCCATTTTAGAAATGCTATTTAAAACTTTTAGGCCTTCTCATGTGTAAATGAAGTCTGATAATGTTCTATGAGGCAAATGGGTGAAAAATGAACAAAAATTAAAAATATGGACCTAGTTGAAGGGAAAGGGAACAAATCTTTCAATATTTGATGAGAAATAAGGACATTTCAGCTGAATTTGCTAAGGTGGGTCTTACACATATATGCACATTAGCTGTAGCGCCCCCGTTTGACTGATCGGCACCAAATTTGGAAGGTCTGTCTGTAGTCCACTGATACAGAAGGGAATCAAATTTTGTTAGGATTGGATGAAGCATGCCAGAGATATAACTGTTTGATTGAAATGGGCATGGAAATCATTTGGCCAGCAGGTGGAGTCAACACTCCATTTTAGAAATGCTATTTAAAACTTTTAGGCCTTCTCATGTGTAAATGAAGTCTGATAATGTTCTATGAGGCAAATGGGTGAAAAATGAACAAAAATTAAAAATATGGACCTAGTTGAAGGGAAAGGGAACAAATCTTTGAATATTTGATGAGAAATAAGGACATTTCAGCTGAATTTGCTAAGGTGGGTCTTACACATATATGCACATTAGCTGTAGCGCCCCCGTTTGACTGATCAGCACCAAATTTGGAGGGTCTGTCTGAGGTGCAGTGGTACATTAGTGGGTCAAATTTCGTGAAGATCATATGAAGTATACCTCATATTTAGCTGTTTGATTGAAATGAGCATGGAAATGTGGTAGGTTCAGTGTGGCTGGTGGCCATACTGTACAGGCAGGTGAAGCTATCTTTATAAATTATACATAAGGGCAGTGTCCTGATTGATCTACTACCAGAAAGACCTACTTTGGCTAGACATTGTAGTAGTTATAGTAATATGTTATTTATTAAGTTTTTAAATATCACAAGGTAATTCAAATGACTATTATGGACTATCTTGATTTAGCATGACTAACAGAACTTGCAGGACAAAAGATTTTAACCAGTAATATGTCACTTTATCAAAAATGACAACAATGTAACTTGAACTGATTTTGCAGGTATATACAGACATGTTATATTGCTGTAGTGCCCCTGTTTGACTGATTGGCATGAAAATTGGAGGGCCCTTCCCCAGTAATGTCCTACAATATATATTTAAGTTTCGTGATGATTGGCTGAGGCACGCCTCAGATATAGCTGTCTGATTGAAATGGGTGTGGCACCAGTATGGTGTGGGTGTGGCTGGTGGCCATACCACATGGAAAGTTTCAGATTTTTTTAATATTTCTTTATAAGGACTGTCTCCTGATTAAAATGATCACAGAAATATGAAGGTTTGGTGAAAATCCAAGGAGGTTAAGAAAAAGTACTGTTTTAAGACTTTTACAAAATAGGCAAAAATGGCAAGAGATATGATGAAGTTCTTTATGCCATTAAATTTGTCATGAGCTAGTGGATAGCGTAAACAACAATTGTCAATTTTATAATTAACAGTTCAGGAGAAATAGGCAGAAATGTGCTGTAGCGCCCCCATATGGCAGACTGACATGTCCATTACAGGGTGGGTTCAGGGTCAGAGTACAAATGTAGAACCCAAATTTGGTTTGGATTGCTCATTGTTTAGCCAGTCAAATGGCTGGTTGATTTTGATTGGCTAATGGTGGCCAGGATTTTACAACTAATGACTGCCATGATACTTGTCTGACCTCAGGCTTGTACGTAGTACATATCTGCCAAATTTCAATTAGATTGGTCAAAGCAGTCAGGAGATATCAGCAGTTTTTAGTTGTAGCGCCCCCTATTGACGAAATGTGGGCTGCATTGTATGGTCACCCCATAATAGAGCAGGGAGGTTGGATTCTAAGTTTGGTTCAGGTAGGCAAAGGTATGGAGAAGTTATAGCAGTCAGACTGAAATAGGCCAAATTTAGGTGTGATTTGGGCGTGGCTAGAGGCCATAAAATAGACAAATGTCAGACTTTCTTGAACAGCTTTTGATCAGGTCAGTGGACTGATCGGTTTGACACCTCATTTGTCTGATTTGGTCCAACAGTGTAGGACTTGAAGGCAGAAGCCAGTTTCACAAATTATGCAAATTAGCAAAAAATCTAAGTAGGTGGAGCTTCATAGTCCAAATGGCAAGTTGGTAGAGCAAAGCTGTCTGTATCAGCAGAAAAAATAAATTCAATTGTAGGACTAATAGGACAGGAGATATGGACTGAAACGCGTTGAGGGGCGCTAGAGCGCCCCCATCTGGCTGACAGGACTGGGTCAGAGAATCTGAGTAGCGGGTAGGAATTGACATCATCTTACCAAGTTTGGTTGGTCTAGCTCTTACGGTTTAGGCTGTACATTCAGTTTTAGGGCAGGAAAAAAATAATAATAATAATAATAATAATAATAATAATAATAATAATAATAATAATCCTAAGAAAAACAATAATGGTCCATAAGCATTTCATGCTTTGGACCCTTAATAATCCTAAGAAAAACAATAAGGTTCCATAAGCATTTCATGCTTTGGACCCTTAATAAAAGAGAAAAATCCTAAGAAAAACAATAATGGTCCATAAGCATTTCATGCTTTGGACCCTTAATAAAAGAGAAAAATCCTAAGAAAAACAATAATGGTCCATAAGGACTTCGTCCTTTGGACCCTTAATAATAAAGATAACTGCAAGCAGTGACAATCGGGTCCAAAGCTAATGGAAAGAAGCAATGAAGAGGAATGAAGTGAATGGTATAAGATTAGAAGTTCACTAATTATTGCAAATGAAGTACAGACTGTAATTGATGAGCAATGAATTTAAATTGGCAGAAAATAGGAAATGCTTCTATGAGATGATACCTAACATTTGAACATTACCGTGGAAATGTTTATCAAGGTACGATGAAGGGAAAAGGGTAGATGAGAAACCAAAGGGAAATGTGGTGACTAGCTGTTTGAGAAATATTGCAATTGCTGCAGTGTACACAGGATGAAGTAACATTGAAGTTTGATAGATTTCTAAAAGTCAAATGGCAGTAACATATAAGCAGATTAAAAATATGGACTTAGATGAAGGGAAAGGTGATTAATATTTAAATGTCTAAATAAACAATAAGGAGATGTCAGCTGCATTAACCAAGGTTGGTCTTAAACATATTAGGACAGTGGCTAAATTGTAAATGAAGTACATAGTGTAACTGATGGCCAATGCATTGAAATAGTCAGAAAGTAAGAAAATGGTAGATAAGAAATAACAGACATGTGGTGACTAGCTGTTGGAAAAAAATTGAAATTGCTGCAGTGTACATCACTGAAGTTTGATACATTTCTAAAAGTCAAATGGCAGGATAATGAAACCAATTTATTAATATTGACTGAGGTGAAGGGAATGGTGATTAATTTTTAAATATTTGATGAGAAATAAGCTAATTTCAGTTGCATTAACCAAGGTTGGTCTTAGAAATATTATGACAGTGGCTAAATTGTAAATGAAGTACAGACTGTAACTGATGGCCAATGCATTTAAATAGTCAGAAAGTAGGAAATGCTACTATAAGATGATACCTGACATTTGAACATTACCGTAGATATGTTTATTAAGGTACGATGAAGGGAAAAGGGTAGATGAGAAACCGAAGGGAAATGTGGTGACTAGCTGTTCAAAGAAATTGCAATTGCTGCAATGTACAGAGCATGAAGTATCACTGAAGTTTGATACATTTCTAAAAGTCTAATGGCAGGAAAATTAAAGCAATTTAAAAATATTAACTGAGATCAAGGTAATGGTGATTAATCTTTAAATATTTGATGAGAAATAAGGTAATATCAGCTGCATTAGCCTAAGTTGGTCTTAGACATATTTAGAGAGTAGCTGTAGCGCCCCCCTTTGACCAATCAGCACATAAGGTGGAGGGTCTGTCTGTCGGCCAGAAATAAATCAGTCGGTCAATTTTTGAGAGGATTGGATGAAGCATGCCAGCGATATAACTGTTTGATTGAAATGGGCATGGAAATGGTTTGGCCAGCAGGTGGAGTCAGCGCTCCATTTTAGAAATACTATTTAATACTTTTAGGCCTTCTCATGTGTAAATCAAGTCTGATAATGTTATATGAGGCAAATAGGTGAAAAATGAAAGGAAATGAAAAATATGGACTAAGGTGAAGGGAAAGGTAACAATTCTTTGAAGGTTTTATGAGAAAGGACATTTCAGCTGAATTTGCTAAGGTAGGTCGTAGGCATATATGGACAGTAACTGTAGCGCCCCCATTTGACCGATCAGCACCAAATTTGGTGGGTCTGTCTGAGGTGCAGTGCTACATTAGTTGGTCAAATTTGGTGATGATCAGATGAAGTATGCCTCAGATTAAGCTGTTTGATTGAAATGAGCATGGAAATGTTGTAGGTTCAGTGTGGCTGGTGGCCATACTGTACATGCAGGTGAAGTTATCCTTATAAATTAGACATAAGGGCAGTGTCCTGATTGATCTACTACCAGAATGACCTACTTTGGCTGGACATTGCAGTAGTTATAGCAATATGTAATTTATTAAGTTTTTAAATATCACAAGGGAATGGAAATGACTATCATTAGGCATTGCATATATCTTGATTTGGAATGACACACAGAACTTGCAGGACAAATGATTTTTATAATTAATATGTGACTGGAACATAAATAAGAACAATGTAAGTTGAACTGATTTTCCAGGTTTATACAGACATGTTATATTGCTGTAGCGCCCCCGTTTGACCGATCGGCACAAAATTTGGAGGGCCATTCCCCAGTAATGTCCTACATTATATATTTAAGTTTGGTGATGATTGGTTGAGGCACGCCTAAGATATAGCTGTCTGATTGAAATGGGTGTGGCACCAGTATGGTTCGGGTGTGGCTGGTGGCCGTACCTCATGGAAAGTTTATGATTTTTTTAATAATTTTATATATGGACTGTCTCCTGATTTAAATGATACCAGATTTGTGTAGGTTTGGTGAAGATCCTAGGAGGCTAACAAAAAGCCCTGTTTTCAGACCTATATAAATCATTCAAAAAGGCATAGATGTATAACCAAGTTCTACATGTCATTTGATGTAGCATATCATACTGAACTGGCCTGGCAATAAATCTCAACTGTGCGCTTGACAATTGTTGAGAAATAGTCAGAAATGTGCTGTAGCGCCCCCATATGGCAGACTGAGGTGTCCTTTACAGGGTGGGCTCAAGGTCAGAGGACAATTGTACAACCTAAATTTGGTTTGGATTGCTCATTGTTTAGCTGGTCAAATGGCTGCTTGATTTTGATTGGCTAATGGTGGCCAAGATTTTGCAACTAATGACTGCCATGATACATGACTGACCTCAGGCATGGACGTACTACACATTTGCCAAATTTCAATTAGATTGGTCAATGCAGTCAGGAGATACTGGCAGTTTTTAGTTGTAGCGCCCCCTATTGATGAAATGGGGCCAGCTTTATACCTAGTCCCCAGAATGGCACTGGGAGGAAGGATTTCAAATTTGGTTAAGATTGGTTAAAGCAGAGCCAAGTTATAGCAATCAGACTGAAACTGGCCAAATTTATGCAAAGTTTGGGCGTGGCTGAAGACCATATGATACAGAAATTTCATGATTATTTTTGTAAGTCTTGATCAGCTCAGAGAACTGATTGGTTTGACACGTCATTTGTCTGATTTGGACAGACGGGGTAGGACTTGAAGGCAGAGGTCAGTTTTGCAAATTATGCAAATTAGCAAAAAATCTAAGTAGGCGGAGCTTCATAGTCCAAATGGCAAGTTGGTAGAGCAATGCTGTCTGTATCAGTAGAAAAAAAAAATTCAATTGTAGGACTAATAGGACAGGAGATATGGACTGAAACGCGTTGGGGGGCGCTAGAGCGCCCCCATCTGGCTGACAGGCCTGGGTCGGAGAATCTGAGTAGCGGGTAGGAATTGACATCATCTGACCAAGATAGGTTGGTCTAGCTCTTACGGTTTAGGCTGTACATTCAGTTTTACGGCAGGAAAAAAATAATAATAATAACTAGAAACTGCAAGCAGTTACTAAAGGGTCCAAAGCGTAGGACAATCGGACTGGTAGGACAGTAGAGGAATAAGGGCAGAGATCTGGCGGCCAGGGTAGTAGAAAGTCAGACAGAATTAGTCAGCCATAACATGATGGAAATTTTGGCATAGGTCTAATGCGATATGACTATATATGTTCCTGGATTTGGTACGACATAGTAAATTTGACTGCCAATAAAATTTAAGTGTAGGACAAGTAGTTCAGGAGATATCGACCAAAACGTGTTGTGGGGCGCAACGGTGCCCTCCTCTGATTGACTGGGATGGGTCAGAGAGGCTCAGTAGTGGATAGCAATAGGAATCTTACTGCCAAATTTGGACGGCCTAGGACTTACGGTTTAGGCTGGGCATTCAGTGTTAGGGAAGAAAAATAATTATAATCGAACCCTCCGGAGGAGTGCCTAAGCCCGTCTGAATGGCTGGGTTAATAACAAAAATAGAAGCTTCATTGACCATCATGGGGAAAATGCCTATATGTCTCCCCAGCTTGCTTTACAGAGAGCATGCTGTGCACATCGGGCTGCCTAGCTCAAGTACAAACTGAAGCTGGGTTCGAACCGGTGACCCTCTGATTACAAGCACACAGGTTTAGCCCACTGAGCCACCCGCTTCTGATGGTAAGATGGGTGAGATCAGTAGACACTTTCATAACTGATCTGGTAACTCAGTATAGCTGAATTGGCATAGGTTGGTCTTAGTAACATATAAACAGTGGCCGTAGCGCTCCCGTTTGACTGATCGACACAAAATTTGGAGGGTCGCTCGTTGGTATAGCACTGCATTAGTGAGAGAAATTTGGTAATGATTGGCTGAAGCATGACTGAGATATAGCTGTCTGATTGAAATGTACGTGGCACCAGTATGGTCATGGTTTGGCTTTTGGCCGTACCTTACTGAAAGCATCAGATTTTTTCTCTAAATCATTAAATGGACTGTCTCCTGATTTGAATGACAGCAGATTTAAGTAGGTGGGGCAAAAATTCTAGGAGGGCAATGAAAAAGCCTGTTTACAGATAATTGTAAATTATGCAAAAATGCAATGATATATAACCAAGTTACATATGTGTTTAGATTTGCCATGACATATTGAATTAGACTGGCAATCAATTTGAACTGTAGGCTTGACAGTTTTGTAGAAATAGGCAGAAATGCAAATGGGGCCACTGTAGCGCCCCCATCTGGCCTAGTGAGTTGTCCTTTACATGGTTTGCAGAGGGTCAGAAGTTGAATGTAGCAGCCAAATTTTGGTTTGATTGGTCTTTGTTAAGCCTGTCAAATGGCTGCTTGATGTTGATTGGCTAATGGCAGCCAAGCTTTTATGATTGATGACTGGCATTGTATGTGACTGTCCTCAGGCTACGTCGTAGTATATGTCAGCAAAATTTCAGTTGGATTGGCCAAGGCAGTCAGGAGATATTGGCAGTTTTTAGTTGTAGCGCCCCCTATGGACGAAATGCAGCCCGCCTTGGACCTTGTCCCCAGAATGGTGCCGGAAGGTAGTATTTCAAATTTGGTCTAGGTACGCCAAGGCACGGCCAAGTTATAGCCATCAGACCAAAACGGTCCAAATTTGGACATTGTTTGGGCGTGGCAAATGGCCGTAGGATATAAAAATGTCTCAATTTTGTTAATGTTTCTTGATTAGCTGAGAATTCTGATTCGTCTGACACCTCATTTGTCTGATTTGGTAGGACAAGCCAGGACTTTAAGGAAAAAGTATGATTTGCAAATTATGCAAATTAGCAAAAAATCTAAGTAGGCGGAGCTTCATGGTCCCATTGACTTTTTGGTAGGGCATGGCTGTCTGTATCAGGAGAAAAAAGAATTTTCGAAGGTACAACAAACAGGACAGGAGATATCGTCCAAAACGTGTTATGGGGCGCTACGGCGCCCCCCTCTGGCTGAGTCGGACGGGTCGGAAAACCTGAGTAGTGGGTAGGAATTCCAATCATCCTACCAAATTTGGTAGGCCTAGGACTTACGGTTTAGGCTGGGCATTCAGTTTTAGGGCAGAAAAATAATAATAATAAAGATAACTGCAAGCAGTGACAATCGGGTCCAAAGCTAATGGAAAGAAGCAATGAAGAGGAAAGAAGTGAATGGCATAAAATTAGAAGTTCACTAATTATTTGAAATGAAGTACAGACTGTAATTGATGAACAATGCATTTAAATTGGCAGAAAATATGAAATGCTACTATGAGATGATATCTAACATTTAAACATTACCTTGGAAATGTTTCTCAAGGTACGATAAAGGGAGAAAGGTAGATGAGAAACAGAAGGGAAATGTGGTGACTAGCTGTTGGAGAAATATTGAAATTGCTGCAGTGTACACAGGCTAAAGTAACATTGAAGTTTGATAGATTTCTAAAAGTCAAATGGCAGGATTATATAAGCAGATTAAAAATATTGACTTAGATGAAGGGAAAGGTGATTAATATTTAAATATTTAAATAAACAATAAGGAGATGTCAGCAGCATTAACCAAGGTTGGTCTTAGACATATTACGACAGTGGCTAAATTGCAAATGAAGTTCAGACTGTAACTGATGGCCAATGCATTTAAATAGTCAGAAAGTAAGAAATGGTACTATGATAAGATGATACCTGACATTTTAACATCACCGTAGAAATGTTGATTAAGGTCCAATAAAGGGAAAATGGTAGATAAGAATCAGAAGGGAAATGTGGTGATTAGCTGTTGGAGAAATATTGAAATTGCTGCAGTGTACACAGGCTAAAGTAACATTGAAGTTTGATAGATTTCTAAAAGTCAAATGGTACAATTCTATAAGCAGATTAAAAATATGGACTTAGATGAAGGGAAAAGTGATTAATACTTAAATGTTTAAATAAACAATAAGGAGATGTCAGCTGCATTAACCAAGGTTGATGTTAGACATATTATGACAGTGGCTAAATTGTAAATGAAGTACAGATTTTAACTGATGGCCAATGCATTTAAATAGTCAAAATGTAGGAAATGCTACTATGATAAGATGATACTTGACATTTTAACATTACCGTAGAAATGTTGATTAAGGTACGATAAAGGGAATACGGTAGATGAGAAACATAAGGGAGATGTGGTGACTAACTGTTCAAAGAAATTGCAATTGCTGCAGTGTACACAGCCTGAAGTATCACTGAACTTTCATACATTGCTAAATGTGAAATGGCAGGAAAATGAAAGTAAATTAATATGTGTTTAATCTTTGAAGGTTTGATGAAAAATAAAGAAATTTCAGCTGCATTAACTATTAGTTTTAGACATATTTTGACAGTGGCAGTAGCGCACCTGTTTAACCGAATGTCACCAAAGTTTGATGGTCTATTCGTAGTCCAGTGCTATAGAAGTCAGTCAAATTTTATGAGAATTTGATGAAGTATTAATGAGATTTAGCATAGTAAATGAATTCGGTATTGAAATATTGTGGCCAGCAGGTGCAGTTAGCACTACATTTGATAAATGGTAGCATGCAGTCCCTGGTGTGGCAGTTTGACTACTGCCATTAGCAGAAGCAGCCTTAGTACAACAATATAAAATATAATATAGAACCATTTGGTGAAGTGCCTCAGCCCAAAAGAATGTGTGGTTTGTGTCAGATGGTCCAAGTAGATGGTAGAAATAGGCACCTGCATAACTAATATTTTAAGTCTAGATCATACAAGTTAAGCTTACTTTATAGTACCTCAGTGAACACTTGCTGTCTTGTATATTTAAAACAACAGTGGCTTACTGCATTTGTAAAGTATTCTTCTAGACATAAGAAGCCCTAAAAGAATTTAATGGCACCTGCTGGCGAATCTATAAAAAAAATCCAAAAAAGTGCAATATAAATAGAGCACCATCTCCACCTACTGGCCAATTTAATACAAAAAAGCAAAAAATCTGCAATATATACTGGCTGGCTTATAAATGAAATCTGATAATTTTCTATAAGTCAAATAGCAGAAAAATGAAAGGAGCTTAAAAATATGGACTTAGGTGAAGGGAAAGTTAATTCCTTGAAAGTATTATGAAGGATATTTCAGCTGAATTAGCCAAGGTAGTTATTAGACATACTAGGACAGTGGTTGTATGGCTCCCATTTGACTGATCGCCACCAAACTTGGAAGGTCTGTCTGTAGTCCACTGATACAGAAGTGAATCAAATTTTGTAAGGATCGGATGAAGCATGCCTGAGATTTAGCTGTTTGAATGAAATGGGAATGGAAATGGTGTGGCCAGCAGGTGGAGTCAGCGCTCCATTTTAGAAATGATATTAAATGCTTTCTGACCTTCTCATTTGTAAATGAAGTCTGATAATGTTGTATAAGGCAAATTGGTGAAAAATGAAAGGAAATTAAAAATATGGACTCAGCTGAAGGGAAAGGTAACAATTATTTGAAGGTTTCATGAGGAATAAGGACATTTCAGCTGAATCTGCTAAGGTGGGTCTTACACATATATGGACAGTGGCTGTCACGCCCCCATTTGACCGATCAGCACCAAATTTGGAAGGTCTGTTTGAGGTCCAGTGCTACATTAGTGGGTCAAATTTGGTGATGATCAGACAAAGTCTGCCTCAGATTTAGCTGTTTGATTGAAATGAGCATGGAAATGGTGCAGGTTTGGTGTAGTTGGTGGCCATAGCATACAGGTAGGTCAAGCTATTTATATAAATTATCCATAAAGGCCATGTCCTGATTGATCTACTACCAGAATGACGTACTTCGGCTTGATATTTTAGTAGTTATAGCAATATGTAATTTTTTAAGTTTTTAAATATCACAAGGGAATGGAAATGACGATCATTAGGCATTGCATATATCTTGATTTGGAATGACACACAGAACTTGCAGGACAAATGATTTTTATCAGTAATATGTGACTGAAACAGAAATAAGAACAATGTAAGTTTAGCTGATTTTGCAGTTTATACAGTGATGTTATATTGCTGTAGCGCCCCCGTTTGACTGATCGCCACCAAACTTGGAAGATTTGTCTGTAGTCCAGTCATACAGAAGTGAATCAAATTTTGTAAGGATCAGATGAAGCATGCCTGAGATTTAGCTGTTTGAATGAAATGGGAATGGAAATGGTGTGGCCAGAAGGTGTAGTCAGCGCTCCATTTTAGAAATGATATTAAATGCTTTCTGACTTTCTCATTTGTAAATGAAGTCTGATAATGTTGTATAAGGCAAATTGGTGAAAAATGAAAGGAAATTAAAAATATGGACTAAGGTGAAGGGAAAGGTAACAATTCTTTGAAGGTTTCATGAGGAATAAGGACATTTCAGCTGAATCTGTTAAGGTGGCTCTTAGACATAATACAACATTGGCTGTAGTGCCCCCATTTGCCCGATCACCACCAAACATAGATGGTCTGTCTGTAGTCCACTCCTGCAGGAGACAGTCAAATTTTGTGAAGATTGGGAGAAGCATGCCTGAGATTTAGCTGTTTGAATGAAATGGAAATGGAAATGGTGTGGCCAGCAGGTGGAGTCAACGCTCCATTTTAGAAATGCTATTTAATACTTTTAGGCCTTCTCATGTTTAAATTAATTCTGATAATGTTCTGAGGCAAATGGGTGAAAAATGAACAGAAATTAAAATATGGACCTAGTTGAAGGGAAAGCAAACAATTCTTTGAATGTTTGAAGAGAAATAAGGACATTCCAACTGAATTTGCTAAGGTGGGTCTTAGAAATATATAGACAGTGGCTGTAGCTCCCCCATTTGACCGATCGGCACCAAAGTTGGAAGGTCTGTCTGTGGTCTATGGTTACATTAGCTGGTCAAATTTTATGAGGATTGGATGAAGAATGCCTCAGATTTAGCTGTTTGATTGAAATGAGCATGGAAATGGTGCAGGTTTGGTGTAGTTGGTGGCCATAGCATACAGGTAGGTCAAGTTATTTTTATAAATTATCCATAAGGGCCGTGTCATGATTGATCTACTACCAGAATGACCTTCTTGGGCTGGACATTGTAGTAGTTATAGCAATATGTTATTTATTAAGTTTTTAAATGTCACAAGGGAATGCAAATGACAATTAGGCATTGCATATTTCTTGATTTGGCATAACTAAGAGAACTTGCAATACAAAAGATTTCAACCAGTCATATGTCACTGGAACAGAAATGAGATAAATGTAAGTTGTACTGATTTTGCAGGTTTATAAAGACATGTTATATTGCTGTAGCGCCCCCGTTTGACTGATCGGCACCAAATTTGGAAGGTCTGTCTGTAGTCCACTGATACAGAAGGGAATCAAATTTTGTTAGGATTGGATGAAGCATGCCAGAGATATAACTGTTTGATTGAAATGGGCATGGAAATCATTTGGCCAGCAGGTGGAGTCAACACTCCATTTTAGAAATGCTATTTAAAACTTTTAGGCCTTCTCATGTGTAAATGAAGTCTGATAATGTTCTATGAGGCAAATGGGTGAAAAATGAACAAAAATTAAAAATATGGACCTAGTTGAAGGGAAAGGGAACAAATCTTTGAATATTTGATGAGAAATAAGGACATTTCAGCTGAATTTGCTAAGGTGGGTCTTACACATATATGCACATTAGCTGTAGCGCCCCCATTTGACTGATCGGCACCAAATTTGGAGGGTCTGTCTGAGGTGCAGTGGTACATTAGTCGGTCAAATTTCGTGAAGATCATATGAAGTATACCTCATATTTAGCTGTTTGATTGAAATGAGCATGGAAATGTGGTAGGTTCTGTGTGGCTGGTGGCCATACTGTACAGGCAGGTGAAGCTATCTTTATAAATTATACATAAGCGCAGTGTCCTCATTGATCTACTACCAGAATGACCTACTTCGGCTGGACATTGCAGTAGTTACAGTAATATGTTATTTATTAAGTTTTTAAATATCACAAGGGAATGCAAATGACTATCATGGGACATTGCATATATTTTGATTTGCATGACTCACAGATCTTGCAGGAAAAAAGATTTTAACCAGTATTATGTCACTTGATCAAAAATGAGAACAAAGTAAGTTGAACTGATTATGCAGGTTTAGACAGACATGTTATATTGCTGTAGCACCCCCGTTTGATCGATCGGCACCAAATTTGGAGGGCCCTTCCCCAATAATGTCCTACATTATATATTTAATATTGGTGATGATTGGCAGAGGTACACCTGAGATATAGCTGTCTGATTGAAATGGGTGTGGCACCGGTATGGTTCGGGTGTGGCTGGTGGCCGTACCTCATGGAAAGTATATGATGTTTTGGATAATTTTATATATGGACTGTCTCCTGATTTAAATGATACCAGATATGTGTATGATTGGTGAAAACCCTAGGAGGCTAACAAAAAGCCCTGTTTTCAGACTTTTACAAAATAGGCAAAAAGGGCAATAGTTATGATGAATTTCTTTAAACCATTAAATTTGCCATGATCTAGTGGATAGGATTCGCAACAATTGTCAATTTAATCTTTAACAGTTCAGGAGAAATAGGCAGAAATGCAAAACTTGTTGCTGTAGCGCCCCCATCTGGCTGATTGCGGTGTCCTTAACAGGGTATGCTAAGGTTCAGGAATCAAATGTGACAGCCTGTTTTGGTTGAGATTCGGTATTGTTTAGCCTGTCAAATGGCTGCTTCAATTTGATTGGCTGATAATGACCATGATTTTATGATCAATGACTACTATGATATATGTCTGATCTCAGAATTGGTCGTAGTATGGATTTGCCAAATTTTAGTTTGATTGGTCAAGGCAGTCAGGAGATATTGGTAGTTTTTAGTTGTAGCGCCCCCTATTGATGAAATGGGGCCAGCTTTATATATAGTCCCCAGAATGGCGCTGGGAGGAAAGATTTCAAATTTGGTTAAGATTGGTTAAAGCAGAGCCAAGTTATAGCAATCAGACTGAAACTGGCCAAATTTATGCAAAGTTTGGGCGTGGCTGAAGACCATATGATAGAGAAATTTCATGATTATTTTTGTAAGTCTTGATCAGCTCAGAGAACTGATTGGTTTGACACCTTATTTGTCTGATTTGGACAGACGGGGTAGGACTTGAAGGCAGAGGTCAGTTTTGCAAATTATGCAAATTAGCAAAAAATCTAAGTAGGCGGAGCTTCATAGTCCAAATGGCAAGTTGGTAGAGCAATGCTGTCTGTATCAGCTGAAAAAAAAAATTCAATTGTAGGACTAATAGGACAGGAGATATGGACTGAAACGCGTTGGGGGGCGCTAGAGCGCCCCCATCTGGCTGACAGGCCTGGGTCGGAGAATCTGAGTAGCGGGTAGGAATTGACATCATCTTACCAAGTTTGGTTGGTCTAGTTCTTACGGTTTAGGCTGTACATTCAGTTTTACGGCAGGAAAAAAATAATAATAATAAAGATAACTGCAAGCAGTGACAATCGGGTCCAAAGCTAATGGAAAGAAGCAATGAAGAGGAAAGAAGTGAATGGCATAAAATTAGAAGTTCACTAATTATTTGTTAATGAAGTACAGACTGTAATTGATGAGCAATGCATTTAAATTGGTAGAAAATATGAAATGCTACTATGAGATGATATCTAAAATTTAAACATTACCTTTGTAAATGTTTATCAAGGTACGATAAAGGGAAAAAGGTAGATGAGAAACAGAAGGGAAATGTGGTGACAAGCTGTTGGAGAAATATTGCAATTGCTGCAGTGTACACAGGCTGAAGTAACATTGAAGTTTGATAGATTTCTAAAAGTCAAACGGCAGGAATTTATAAGCAGATTAAAAATATGGACTTAGATGAAGGGAAAGGTGATTAATATTTAAATGTTTAAATAAACAATAAGGAGATGTCAGCTGCATTAACCAAGGTTGTTGTTAGACATATTATGACAGTGGCTAAATTGTAAATGAAATATAGACTGTAACTGATGGCCAATGCATTTAAATAGTCAGAAAATAAGAAATGCTACTATGAGATGATAGCTAACATTTAAACATTATTGTGGAAGTGTTTATCAAGGTATGATAAAGGAAAATGGTAGATGAGAAACGGAAGGGAAATGTGGTGACTAGCTGTTGGAGAAAGATTGCAATTGCTGCAGTGTACACAGGCTGAAGTAACATTGAAGTTTGATAGATTTCTAAAAGTCAAACGGCAGGAATTTATAAGCAGATTAAAAATATGGACTTTGAAGAAGGGAAAGGTGAATAATATTTAAATGTTTAAATAAACAATAAGGAGATGTCAGCTGCATTAACCAAGGTTGATCTTAGACATATTTTGACAGTGGCTAAATTTGAAATGAAGTACAGACTGTAACTGATGGCCAATGCATTTAAATAGTCAGAAAAAGTAGGAAATGCTTCTATGATAAGATAATACCTGACATTTTGAACATTGACTTTGATATGTTGATTAAGGTACGATAAAGTGAAGAGGGTAGATGAGAAACAGAAGGGACATGTGGTGACTAGCTGTTGGAAGAAATTGCAATTGTTGCACTGTACACAGCCTGAAGTATCTCTGAACTTTGATACATTTCTAAAAGTGAAATGAAATGAAAATGTCAATAATCTTTGAAGGTTTGATGAAAAATAAAGAAATTTCAGCTGCATTAACTATTAGTATATTTTGACAGTGGCAGAAGCGCCCCCGTTTAACCGAATGTCACCAAAGTTAGATGGTCTATTCATAGTCCAGTGCTACAGAAGTGAGTCAAATTTTGTGAGAATTCGATGAAGTATGAATGAGGTTTAGCAGACTTAATGAATACGGTATGGAAATAGTGAGGCCAGCAGGTGGAGTTAGCGCTACATTTGATAATTGGTAGCATGCAGTCCCTGGTGTGGCAGTTTGACTACTGCCATTAGCAGAAGCAGCCTTAGTACAACAATATAAGATACAATATATAACCATTTGCTGAAGTGCCTCAGCCCAAAAGAATTTGTTTTTTTTGTCAGATGGTCTAAGTAGACGGTAGAAATAGGCACCTGCATAACTAATATTTTAAGTCTAGATCATACAAGTTAAGCTTACTTTACAGTACCTCAGTGAACACATGCCGTCTTGTATATTAAAAAAAACAACAGTGGCTTACTGCATTTGTAAAGTATTCTTTTAGACATGAGAAGCCCTGAAAGAATTTAATGCCATTAATGAAAGACAGGACGAACTCCACCTGCTGGCTAATGTATAAAAAAAAATCTAAAAAACTGCAATATAAATAGAGCACCATCTCCACCTACTGGCCAATTTAATACAAAAAAGCAAAAAATCTGCAATATATACTGCCTGGCTTATAATTAAAATCTGATAATTTTCTATAAGTCAAATAGCAGAAAAATGAAAGGAGCTTAATAAAATGGACTGAGGTGAAGGGAAAGTTAATTCCATTTGAAGTATTATGAAGGATATTTCAGCTGAATTAGCCAAGGTATGTATTAGACATACTAGGAAAGTGGCTGTACCGCTCCAGATTGACTGATCGCCACCAAACTTGGAAGATTTGTCTGTAGTCCAGTCATACAGAAGTGAATCAAATTTTGTAAGGATCAGATGAAGCATGCCTGAGATTTAGCTGTTTGAATGAAATGGGAATGGAAATGGTGTGGCCAGAAGGTGTAGTCAGCGCTCCATTTTAGAAATGATATTAAATGCTTTCTGACTTTCTCATTTGTAAATGAAGTCTGATAATGTTGTATAAGGCAAATTGGTGAAAAATGAAAGGAAATTAAAAATATGGACTAAGGTGAAGGGAAAGGTAACAATTCTTTGAAGGTTTCATGAGGAATAAGGACATTTCAGCTGAATCTGTTAAGGTGGCTCTTAGACATAATACAACATTGGCTGTAGTGCCCTCATTTGCCCGATCACCACCAAACATAGATGGTCTGTCTGTAGTCCACTCCTGCAGGAGACAGTCAAATTTTGTGAAGATTGGGAGAAGCATGGCTGAGATTTAGCTGTTTGAATGAAATCGAAATGGAAATGGTGTGGCCAGCAGGTGGAGTCAACGCTCCATTTTAGAAATGCTATTTAATACTTTTAGGCCTTCTCATGTTTAAATGAATTCTGATAATGTTCTGAGGCAAATGGGTGAAAAATGAACAGAAATTAAAATATGGACCTAGTTGAAGGGAAAGCAAACAATTCTTTGAATGTTTGAAGAGAAATAAGGACATTCCAACTGAATTTGCTAAGGTGGGTCTTAGAAATATATAGACAGTGGCTGTAGCTCCCCCATTTGACCGATCGGCACCAAAGTTGGAGGGTCTGTCTGTGGTCTATGGTTACATTAGCTGGTCAAATTTTTTGAGGATTGGATGAAGAATGCCTCAGATTTAGCTGTTTGATTGAAATGAGCATGGAAATGGTGCAGGTTTGGTGTAGTTGGTGGCCATAGCATACAGGTAGGTCAAGTTATTTTTATAAATTATCCATAAGGGCCGTGTCATGATTGATCTACTACCAGAATGACCTTCTTGGGCTGGACATTGTAGTAGTTATAGCAATATGTTATTTATTAAGTTTTTAAATGTCTCAAGGGAATGCAAATGACAATCATTAGGCATTGCATATTTCTTGATTTGGCATAACTAAGAGAACTTGCAATACAAAAGATTTCAACCAGTCATATGTCACTGGAACAGAAATGAGATAAATGTAAGTTGTACTGATTTTGCAGGTTTATAAAGACATGTTATATTGCTGTAGCGCCCCCGTTTGACTGATCGGCACCAAATTTGGAAGGTCTGTCTGTAGTCCACTGATACAGAAGGGAATCAAATTTTGTTAGGATTGGATGAAGCATGCCAGAGATATAACTGTTTGATTGAAATGGGCATGGAAATCATTTGGCCAGCAGGTGGAGTCAACACTCCATTTTAGAAATGCTATTTAAAACTTTTAGGCCTTCTCATGTGTAAATAAAGTCTGATAATGTTCTATGAGGCAAATGGGTGAAAAATGAACAAAAATTAAAAATATGGACCTAGTTGAAGGGAAAGGGAACAAATCTTTGAATATTTGATGAGAAATAAGGACATTTCAGCTGAATTTGCTAAGGTGGGTCTTACAAATATATGCACATTAGCTGTAGCGCCCCCATTTGACTGATCGGCACCAAATTTGGAGGGTCTGTCTGAGGTGCAGTGGTACATTAGTGGGTTAAATTTCGTGAAGATCATATGAAGTATACCTCATATTTAGCTGTTTGATTGAAATGAGCATGGAAATGTGGTAGGTTCAGTGTGGCTGGTGGCCATACTGTACAGGCAGGTGAAGCTATCTTTATAAATTATACATAAGGGCAGTGTCCTGAATGATCTACTACCAGAAAGACCTACTTTGGCTAGACATTGTAGTAGTTATAGTAATATGTTATTTATTAAGTTTTTAAATATCACAAGGTAATTCAAATGACTATTATGGACTATCTTGATTTAGCATGACTAACAGAACTTGCAGGACAAAAGATTTTAACGAGTAATATGTCACTTTATCAAAAATGACAACAATGTAACTTGAACTGATTTTGCAGGTTTATACAGACATGTTATATTGCTGTAGTGGCCCTGTTTGACTGATTGGCATGAAAATTGGAGGGCCCTTCCCCAGTAATGTCCTACAATATATATTTAAGTTTCGTGATGATTGGCTGAGGCACGCCTCAGATATAGCTGTCTGATTGAAATGGGTGTGGCACCAGTATGGTTTGGGTGTGGCTGGTGGGCATACCACATGGAAAGATTCAGATTTTTTTAATATTTCTTTATAAGGACTGTCTCCTGATTAAAATGATCACAGAAATATGAAGGTTTGGTGAAAATCCAAGGAGGTTAAGAAAAAGTACTGTTTTAAGACTTTTACAAAATAGGCAAAAATGGCAAGAGATATGATGAAGTTCTTTATGCCATTAAATTTGTCATGAGCTAGTGGATAGCGTAAACAACAATTGTCAATTTTATAATTAACAGTTCAGGAGAAATAGGCAGAAATGTGCTGTAGCGCCCCCATATGGCAGACTGACATGTCCATTACAGGGTGGGTTCAGGGTCAGAGTACAAATGTAGAACCCAAATTTGGTTTGGATTGCTCATTGTTTAGCCAGTCAAATGGCTGGTTGATTTTGATTGGCTAATGGTGGCCAGGATTTTACAACTAATGACTGCCATGATACTTGTCTGACCTCAGGCTTGTACGTAGTACATATCTGCCAAATTTCAATTAGATTGGTCAAAGCAGTCAGGAGATATCAGCAGTTTTTAGTTGTAGCGCCCCCTATTGACGAAATGTGGGCTGCATTGTATGGTCACCCCATAATAGAGCAGGGAGGTTGGATTCTAAGTTTGGTTCAGGTAGGCAAAGGTATGGAGAAGTTATAGCAGTCAGACTGAAATAGGCCAAATTTAGGTGTGATTTGGGCGTGGCTAGTGGCCATAAAATAGACAAATGTCAGACTTTCTTGAACAGCTTTTGATCAGGTCAGTGGACTGATCGGTTTGACACCTCATTTGTCTGATTTGGTCCAACAGTGTAGGACTTGAAGGCAGAAGCCAGTTTCACAAATTATGCAAATTAGCAAAAAATCTAAGTAGGTGGAGCTTCATAGTCCAAATGGCAAGTTGGTAGAGCAAAGCTGTCTGTATCAGCAGAAAAAATAAATTCAATTGTAGGACTAATAGGACAGGAGATATGGACTGAAACGCGTTGAGGGGCGCTAGAGCGCCCCCATCTGGCTGACAGGACTGGGTCAGAGAATCTGAGTAGCGGGTAGGAATTGACATCATCTTACCAAGTTTGGTTGGTCTAGCTCTTACGGTTTAGGCTGTACATTCAGTTTTAGGGCAGGAAAAAAATAATAATAATAATAATAATAATAATAATAATAATAATAATAATAATCCTAAGAAAAACAATAATGGTCCATAAGCATTTCATGCTTTGGACCCTTAATTAAAACCTTCTACTTTTGGCAGTTACCAAGAATTTTATGAGATTGGTTGTGTCAAGTTTCTTGATGATGAATTGCATTCAGTGAAACTGGTTGTGGAGTCAAACATGTCAAGTTTTGAAAAGGAATCACGTGCAATAGACAAAGCTCAGGAAGACCTACAGCTGCATGGTGCAATGGAAGATGCTTGGGCAGAGATTTGTCCAGAGACTGAACGTGAACGGTTAGAATGTCTTGCCAGCAAATCCAACATTACACCAGAAATGAGAGAACAACGTGATGAGATACCAGATTTGTTACCAAGACTGAGTCGCTATATGTTGCATGACAATCCTTGTGGTATGTCCAGGCAGGAAGTCTTGGCTTTGCTTCGCTCACTGAATAACAAGCAATCTGAGATCTTTTACAAAATACGAAACTGGTGTTTACAGAAGGCACGTGGTGAAAACCCAGAACCATTTCATGTATTCATATCTGGACCTGGAGGTGTGGGCAAGTCAGTCTTGATCAAAGCAATACAGTATGAGGCAGCTCGTATCTTGTGTCAGTTGTCACATAATCCAGATGAGACCCATGTGTTACTCACTGCTCCAACTGGAGTTAGTGCTTACAACATAAAAGCTGCAATGATACACACCTGTTTCCATATTGCAACAGATGTAAAGTTGCCATATGAACCACTTGGAGATGAAAAAATAAATTCATTGAGAGCTGAACTGGGAAACCTGCAGATATTGATTATAGATGAAATTTCAATGGTTGATCACAAGCTGCTTGCGTATATTCATGGCAGATTGAGACAAATCAAACAAATTGGAGATTATTCTGCTTTTGGAAATGTTTCAATCATTGCTGTTGGAGATTTCTACCAACTTTGTCCTGTGAAAGGGAAAGCTTTATATACTGAGGGTAAAGGTGTGAATCTATGGCAGAATCATTTTGCTATGGTGGAGCTGACTCAAATTATGAGACAGAAAGATATGGAGTTTGCACAGTTGCTGAATCGACTAAGGAAACGCAAAAGGGGTGATGCAATGCTGGAGGAAGACATCGCTATGCTGAAACAATGTGTGACAGGCGAAGGACAAGACAGTACTGCTCTTCATATTTATGCAACCAATGACGAAGTTGATCAGCATAACTACCATATGCTGCGGAAGATATGCTCAGACCATGTCATCATTCATGCTCAGGATTTTGAAAGGGTTGCTGCAACTGGCAGACTGGAAAGGAAACATGGACATCATGCCAATGTTCAGAAAACATGTCTCCTAGAATCACTACATGTAGGTGTCAATGCACGAGTAATGCTGCTGAAAAACATTGATGTTTCAGACGGCCTGTTAAATGGTGCATTTGGTACAGTCAGTGACATCTGCTTTGATACTGATGAGGATTTTCCATCAGAGATATACATCACATTTGACAATGAAGCAGCTGGAAAGTCACTCAGGGGAAAGAAGCCATGCCTCAAAGTAGGGTTGGACAAAGCTACACGAATCAAACCAGAGGAGGAGAGAGTGACAAACAGTGGTGGAACACGACGGCAGTTTCCACTGAAATTAGCTTGGGCTTGTACAGTACACAAGGTACAAGGTCTGACAGTGGATAAGGCTGTTGTATCACTAAAGAAGATATTTGCAGCTGGACAAGCGTATGTAGCATTAAGCCGTGTGACTTCTCTGGAAGGCCTCATAATAGAAGACTTTAAGGAGACTGCTATATATGCAAAACAAGACATTGAGACTGCAATGCAAAGCATGCCTGCGTTTATTGAGCCTGTCATAGAAGTGCCATCATCATGCAAAATTCTCCTACATAATGTTGAAGGACTTACATGTCACCTGGATGACCTAAAGCAAGACAGAAGGTATATGGAAGCTGATATCATCTGCTTGACAGAGACATGGTTAAATTTGGAGGAAGGCACAGAAGATGTACAGCTGCCTGGATTTTCATACCATGGGAAGCCCAGACATCAGGCATATGATGGTAGTGATGCTATCTTTGCTGAACTGAAGAAGCAACAACATGGTGGTGTGGGTTTGTATTATAAAGAACATACCAACTGTACTGTGACTGATGTGCAGTGTGTCAACATTGAGTGTGTGCAGTTCAGTGTGGGCCTACTAAGAACAACAGTCTTGGTACTATACAGACCACCCTTGTATAATCTGACAATCTTTCAGAAGAACCTGATGCAGTTGATCACTCGCTTGGACAGTGTGGAAGGTGGAAAAATCATCATGGGCGACTTCAATGAAAATCTTTTGCAAGTAAGTACAATTGCTAATTTTATGGAAGAACATGGGTATGCTCAACTTGTCAAAGAAGCAACCACTGGGAAAGGCACTTTGATTGATCATGTGTATGTGAAAGACATTGTGACTAACAGCATCTCTGTTTCAGTAATGCCGACGTATTTCAGCCATCATGAATGTATAGTGCTACATTATCTATAAGAAACTGTATAAAAAAACAAAAAACAATTTGTCATGCAGTAAATCATTTGGCAGTAAGTACAATTGCTAATTTTATGGAAGAACATGGGTATGCTCAACTTATGAAAGAAGCAACCACTGGGAAAGGCACTTTGATTGATCATGTGTATGTGAAAGACATTTTGACTAACAGAATTTTTGTTTCAGCAATGCCAATGTATTTCAGCCATCATGAATGTGTAGTGCTACATTATCTAGCCATCAGTTGCTACCACTGGGGTTGCCAGTAGGCTGTGGGGGGCTAGGACTGGGGTTGGCCTTCAGAACGTTGCAACTGGGTCTCAAAGGTTAGCAGTGGAGCTGGTGTTTCAGGGCTTGGCATTTAGCCTGAGGCTGATGTTGGGCTTTGGCGGTTGGGGTCGACCTTGAGGTGGCTGTTGCTAGGCCTGCAGCTGGCACCATGCTTTAGGTGGCTGCAGCTGGACTTCAGTGAGCTGCCACTAGGGCTGAGGCAGGGGGGACTAAAGCTGGACATAGCGGCCTGTTGCTCGGGAGTAGTCTGAGGTGGGCTGATTGGGTTACCACTAGGCATAGGACTAAGGTTACGGGAGGGTCAGTAGCGCTAGGCATAAGGGGACTAGGATGTGGCACCTGGCACTGGGGGTTGGTGTGGGGGCTAGGGAAAGATTAGGACAGAGCAAGCAATGTGGGCTTTGAAAAGGGAGGTAATGTGCTCTGTCAAGTACCTCACAACAGCAGTATCCCAAAATTTTGAAATGCTATAAATAAAAAATAAAAATTTTTTTAGATATCCTGCAATATAATTGACTATTCATAAAAATTATTGTTGTGTACATAGAAATTCTGTGTTGTGGGCCAGTACAGTGCACTGAACCTCTTTACAAAGCACCACACCTTTCAAAAATGTAAATGTGTAGTTTTGTATACAACATGTTAGCTACCACTAAGCATAGGCTAATCTTAGGGGAGCGGTGTTGGGCTTCAGCTTCTGGGACAGGGGGCCTAGAGCTAGGGCTGGCTGGGAAGCAGGGGAGGATGGGGCACCTGGCACTGGGGGTGGGTGTGGGGGCTAGGGGAAGATTAGCACAGAGGACGTGACATGGGCTTGGAAAAAGGAGGTAATGTGCTCTGTCAAGTGCCTCACAACAGCAGTATGCCAAACTTGTTGATGGTATGAATTTTCCACAAAAACATAAATAATTTTAGATGTCCTGTGATTTAATTGACTATTCATGAAATGCATTGTTGCCTATATAGAAATTCTGTGTTGTGGGGCAGTACAGTGCACTGAACCTCTTTACACAGCACCACACACTTGCAAAATGTAAATGTGTAGTTGTTTATATAACATAGAATATATAATTACAATGAATTAAATGTAAGGAAATTAAGAAGTACCATCAGATGTAGACAGTACCAAACTAATGTCTTGTACTACAAAACATGCTAAAAAGACACAGAATTTCACAGAGCAAGGCTTTGATCGAAAAGAATGATGAGAGGGCGAAGAGGCAGAGACATCTATGGGCTAAGGTAAGACCATATACTGACGTGTGTTTGTATAGTGTTGTACAGTGTAGTTTCACAATCTAAAAGGAAATGTTGGACATATGTACACTGACTGTATAATGGTATTATGTATATGATGCAATTTTTGTAGTAATGTGTATGTTCTGTGTCTTTCTTCAAACAGCTAAAATGAAGTAACACTAAACAGTCATACATGTGGATGCCCTAAGATCTAAGTGGGAAAGCTGGGCAGTGAGTGTGAGACGTTTATCTAGACACAGTGGATGTGCCATGACTGGGTGGGCAAAGCAAAGGTGCGTGAGTGACAGTTTTCTCACTTAACATAGGCATGTTAGTTAAAACATACCAGTTTGCAGTGTATGAGCTTATAAATTGGGCAACTAAGTATTGTCAGAAATCCCTACTACATTGTTATATTCCATGTTTTAACCTGCCTTCTCCTATGTATAACCTCAGGTCACTAAGGCACAACTGCCATGTCCTTCCCTGATGATCAAGCTAAGGCACATCTGTCTGTCCAAGCTCTGCTATACTGCATCCTTTGTCATACAGCTGTACATTGGGAGTGTGACACATCACACTGTATGCTACATGGCCAGAGGAGCAGGCACTAATCTTGTGAGTTTGCCTTTTTCAGAGGTTTCTTCCTCTTTCATGTACTTCTAGTTTTACTCTGTCAGTGTTTGTCTAACTTACATGCCAGTTTATGCTTTTAATCTTTTCCAGCGCCTGCTGTTGATGACACTGACCCCATGCCCACCACATCAAGTTTCGTTAACACATCACACTGCCTGGTACATTGGAACAATCAGATGGTCTGGCCTGGTGAGTTTACCTCTTTGAAAGATTATTTTGTCTGTGAAGTAGTTTTACTTTACAACTGCAAATGTCTGATTGGCTGACATGCAACTTTCTGGTTTTACTCTCTTTTCCAGTGCCTTGTCTTCATATCACTGACACCATACTGACCACATCAAGTTTCCCTGCGCCCATTTTGTCGACAAGCAAAGCGTTCTCTAAAGAACTCAGAGACTGCACACAGACAGTATGAACAACACACAGATACCTGAAGTGAAATGCATCAGAAATCATCTCCACACACTATAGTCTGATGAAGGTACTTTGAGTAAAATGTGCTGTTGCTTGTGGATGTTTATTGCTATGATGCAGGGGTGCCGCCAGGGGAGGAAAGGTTAGAACAATTCTAGGGGCCCAGCACTGACATGGGGCCCTGTTAGGGGCTTTACGTTTTCGCAAAAAGGGGGGGAGGGGGCAAAATTGTAATCTTTCATGGGGCCCAAGATTTCTGGCGGCGCCCTTGCTATGATGTCTCACAATTTTTTTTTGTAGTATTTATTGAGTTATTTTCACTTTTACTCTGCAATAACAAAACATTAATGATGTGTTGTAACAGTTCTGTACTACATAATATGTTATGTAATTCACAGTCATGATGCCATGGTTAAATTGATGTCAAAATAATGATCCAGCTTTGTTTGTGATGCCTGTGTTGACTTACACTAAATTGTATATTCAAAACAATATTGCCATGTTGGCAGTTTTGTAGTATATATATATGAGTGCTACTATCACACTTTGTGGTCTTTATACACTGTTTATGTAAGAATGGTATGCACATCATATGCAAAATATTATGTCAATTGTGCTGGCTCAACTATTGTGGCCTCAATGTACTTTTTCAGCCTCCTCAAACAATAACACAAACCTAAATGTTTGGCTAAGACAAATGTAGTTAATTGCAATTTTACAATGTGTATAATGTGTTTTCCATTATGTCTCTAATGAATAACAATAAATATTATAATCATTAATACAGTCATCATTCTTAAGCATCTTAAATACACATGTAAATGTCAGAATAGATTTCAAATTATGGTAGGTGAAACAGGCAGTAAAGGAAATACACATAGAAAAAGTATTACAATGTCCTGAGCAACATTTAACAAAAATCACACTAAACTATAATGACATTCTATAGTAAATAGCCATAATGTATAATATTAGCCTGCTGTATGCATGCAGTCCCTGGTGTGGCAGTTTGAGTACTGCCATTAGCAGAAGCAGCCTTAGTACACCAATATAGGATAGAATATAGAACGCTTTGGTGAAGTGCCTCAGCCCAAAAGAATGTGTGGTTTGTGTCAGACGGTATAAGTAGTCGGTAGAAATAGGCACCTGCATACCTAATATTTTAAGTCTGGATCATACAAGTTAAGTTTACTTTATACTACCTCAGTGAACACATGCTGTCTTGTATATTTAAAACAACAGTGGCCTACTACATTTGTAAGGTATTCTTCTAGACATAAGAAGCCCTGAAATAATTGAATGGCATTAGTGAAATAGAGGACGAACTGCACCTCCTGGTGAATCTATAAAAAAAAATCCAAAAAAGGCCAATATAAATAGAGCACCATCTCCACCTACTGGCCAATGTAATACAAAAAAGCGAAAAATATGCAATATATACTGCCTGGCGTATAAATAAAATCTGATCATTTTCTATAACTCGAATAGCATAAAAATAAAAGGAGCTTAAAAATATGGACTGAGGTGAAGTGAAAGTTAACAATTTGTTTGAAAGTATTATGAAGGATATTTCAGCTGAATTAGCCAAGGTACGTATTAGACACACTAGGACAGTGGCTGTACTGCTCCCGTTTGACTGATCGCCACCAAACCTGGAAGGTCTGTCTGTAGTCCAGTGATACAGAAGTGAATCAAATTTTGTAAGGATTGGATGAAGCATGCCTGAGATTTAGCTGTTTCAATGAAATGGAATTAGAAATAGTGTGGCCACCAGGTGGAGTCAACGCTCCATTTTAAAAATACTATTTAACACTTTCAGGCCTTCTCATGGGTAAATGAAGTCTGATAATGTTGTATGAGGCAAATTGGTGAAAAATGAAAAAAAATTAAAAATATGGACTAAGCTGAAGGGAAAGGTAACAATTCTTTGAAAGTTTGATGAGGAATAAGGACATTTCAGCTGAATCTGCTAAGGTGGCTCTTAGACATAATACAACAGTGGCTGTAGCGCCCCCGTTTGACCGATCACCACCAAACTTAGAAGGTCTGTCTGTAGTCCAGTGCTGCAGCAGTGAGTCAAATTTTATGAGGATTGGATGAAGCATGCCTGTGATTTAGCTGTTTGAATGAAATGGAATTGGAAATAATGTGGCCAGCAGGTGGAGTCAACACTTCATTTTAGAAATGCTATTTAAAACTTTTAGGCCTTCTCGTGTAAATGAAGTCTGATAATGTTCTATGAGGCAAATGGGTGAAAAATGAACAGAAATTAAAAATATGGACCTAGTTGAAGGGAAAGGGAACAAATCTTTGAATATTTGATGAGAAATAAGGACATTTCAGCTGAATTTGCTAAGGTGGGTCTTAGACATATATGCACGTTAGCTGTAGCGCCCCCATTTGACTGATCGGCACCAAATTTGGAGGGTCTGTCTGAGGTGCAGTGGTACATTAGTGGGTCAAATTTCGTGAAGATCATATGAAGTATACCTCAGATTTAGCTGTTTGATTGAAATGAGCATGGAAATGCGGTAGGTTCAGTGTGGCTGGTAGCCATACTGTACAGGCAGGTGAAGCTATCTTTATAAATTATACATAAGGGCAGTGTCCTGATTGATCTACTACCAGAAAGACCTACTTTGGCTAGACATTGTAGTAGTTATAGTAATATGTTATTTATTAAGTTTTTAAATATCACAAGGTAATTCAAATGACTATCATGGACTATCTTGATTTAGCATGACTAACAGAACTTGCAGGACAAAAGATTTTAACGAGTAATATGTCACTTGATCAAAAATGACCACAATGTAAGTTGAACTGATTTTGCAGGTTTATACAGACATGTTATATTGCTGTAGTGCCCCTGTTTGACTGATTGGCATGAAAATTGGAGGGCCCTTCCCCAGTAATGTCCTACAATATATATTTAAATTTCGTGATGATTGGCTGAGGCACGCCTCACATATAGCTGTCTGATTGAAGTGGGTGTGGCACCAGTATGGTTTGGGTGTGGCTGGTGGCCATACCACATGGAAAGTTTCAGATTTTGTTAATATTTCTTTATAAGGACTATCTCCTGATTAAAATGATCACAGAAATATGAAGGTTTGGTGAAAATCCAAGGAGGTTAAGAAAAAGTACTGTTTTAAGACTTTTACAAAATAGGCAAAAATGGCAAGAGATATGATGAAGTTCTTTATACCATTAAATTTGTCATGAGCTAGTGGATAGCTTAAGCAACAATTGTCAATTTTATAATTAACAGTTCAGGAGAAATAGGCAGAAATGCACTGTAGCGCCCCCATATGGCACACTGACATGTCCTTTACAGGGTGGGCTCAGGGTCAGAGGACAAATGTACAACCCAAATTTGGTTTTGATTGCTCATTGTTTAGCCAGTCAAATGGCTGCTTGATTTTGATTGGCTAATGGTGGCCAGGATTTTACAACTAATGACTGCCATAATACTTGTCTGACCTCAGTCTTGTATGTACTACATATCTGCCAAATTTCAATTAGATTGGTCAAGGCAGTCAGTAGATATTGGCAGTTTTTAGTTGTAGCGCCCCCTATTGACGAAATGTGGGCCGCATTGTATGGTGACCCCATAAAAGAGCAGGGAGGTAGGATTGTAAGTTTGGTTCAGTTAGGCAAAGGTATGGAGATGTTATAGCAGTCAGACTGGAATAGGCCAAATTTAGGTGGGATTTGGCCGTGGCTAGTGGCCATAAAATAGACAAATGTCAGACTTTCTTGAATATCTTTGGATCAGCTCAGTGGACTGATCGGTTTGACACCTCATGTGTCTGATTTGGTCCAATAGTGTAGGACTTGAAGGCAGAAGTCAGTTTCACAAATTAAGCAAATTAGCAAAAAATCTAAGTAGGCAGAGCTTCATAGTCCAAATGGCAAGTTGGTAGAGCAAAGCTGTCTGTATCAGCAGAAAAAATAATTTCAATTGTAGGACTAATAGGACAGGAGATATGGACTGAAACGCGTTGGGGGGCGCTAGAGCGCCCCCTTCTGGCTGACAGGCCTGGGTCGGAGAATCTGAGTAGCGGGTAGGAATTGACATCATATTACCAAGTTTGGTTGGTCTAGCTCTTACGGTTTAGGCTGTACATGCAGTTTTAGGGCGCGAAAAATAATAATAATAATAATAATAATAATAATAATAATAATAATAATAATAATAATAATAAAGATAACTGCAAGCAGTGACAATCGGGTCCAAAGCTAATGGAAAGAAGCAATGAAGAGGAAAGAAGTGAATGGCATAAAATTAGAAGTTCACTAATTATTGTAAATGAAGTACAGACTGTAACTGATGGCAAATGCATTGAAATAGTCAGAAAATAGGACATGCAACAATGAAATGTGATACCTAACATTTAAACATTACTGTAGAAATGTTCATCAATGTTTGATAAAGGGAAAAGGATAGATGGGAAACAGAAGGGAAATGTGGTGAGTAGCTGTTTGAAACAATTGCAATTGCTGCAGCATACACATCTTGAATAAACATTGAAGTTTGATAGATTTCTGAAAGTCAAATGCCAGGAAAATATAAGCGGATTAAAAATATGGACTTAGATGAAGGGAAAGGTGATTAATATTTAAATGTTTAAATAAACAATAAACAGATGTCAGCTGCATTAACCTAGGTTGATCTTAGACATATTATGACAGTGGCTAAATTGGAAATGAAGTACAGACTGTAACTGATGGCCAATGCATTTAAATAGTCAGAAAGTAGGAAAATGGTAAATGAGTGACAGAAGGGAAATATGGTGACTAGCTTTTAGAGAAATATTGAAATTGCTACAGTGTACACAGGCTAAAGTAACATTGAAGTTTGATAGATTCCTAAAAGTCAAATGGCAGGATTGTATAAGCAGATTAAAAATATGGACTTAGATGAAGGGAAAGGTGATTAATATTTAAATGTTTATATATACAATAAGGAGATGTCAGCTGCATTAACCAAGGTTGGTCTTAGACATATTAAGACAGTGGCTAAATTGGAAATGAAGTACGGACTGTAACTGATGGCCAATGCAGTTAAATAGTCAGAAAGTAGGAAATGCTTCTATGATAAGATAATACCTGTCATTTTGAACATTGACTTTGATATGTTGATTAAGGTACGATAAAGGGAATATGGTAGATGAGAAACAGATGGGACATGTGGTGACTAGCTGTTGGAAGAAATTGCAATTGTTGCACTGTACACAGCCTGAAGTATCTTTGAACTTTGATACATTTCTAAAAGTGAAATGAAATGAAAATGTCAATAATCTTTGAAGGTTTGATGAAAAATAAAGAAATTTCAGCTGCATTAACTATTAGTATATTTTGACAGTGGCAGAAGCGCCCCCGTTTTACCGAATGTCACCAAAGTTAGATGGTCTATTCATAGTCCAGTGCTACAGAAGTGAGTCAAATTTTGTGAGAATTCGACGAAGTATCAATGAGGTTTAGCAGACTTGATGAATTCGGTATGGAAATGGTGAGGCTAGCAGGTGGAGTTAGCGCTACATTTGATAATTGGTAGCATGCAGTCCCTGGTGTGGCAGTTTGACTACTGCCATTAGCAGAAGCAGCCTTAGTACAACAATATAAGATACAATATATAACCATTTGCTGAAGTGCCTCAGCCCAAAAGAATTTGTTTTTTGTGTCAGATGGTCTAAGTAGACGGTAGAAATAGGCACCTGCATAACTAATATTTTAAGTCTAGATCATACAAGTTAAGCTTACTTTATAGTACCTCAGTGAACACATGCTGTCTTGCATATTAAAAAAAACAACAGTGGCTTACTGCATTTGTAAAGTATTGTTCTAGACATAAGACGCCCTGAAATAATTTAATGCCATTAATGAAATACAGGACGAACTACACCTGCTGGCTAATCCATAAAAGAAATCCAAAAAACTGCAAGATAAATAGAGCACCATCTCCACCTACTGGCCAATTTAATACAAAAAAGCCAAAAATCTGCAATATATACTGCCTGGCTTATAAATAAAATCTGATAATTTTCTATTAGTCAAATAGCAGAAAAATGAAAGGAGCTTAAAAATATGGACTGAGGTGAAGGGAAAGTTAATTTCTTGAAAGTATTATGAAGGATATTTCAGCTGAATTAGCCAAGGTAGTTATTAGACATACTAGGACAGTGGTTGTATGGCTCCCATTTGACTGATCGCCACCAAACTTGGAAGGTCTGTCTGTAGTCCACTGATACAGAAGTGAATCAAATTTTGGAAGGATCGGATGAAGCATGCCTGAGATTTAGCTGTTTGAATGAAATGGGAATGGAAATGTTGTGGCCAGCAGGTGGAGTCAGCGCTCCATTTTAGAAAAGATATTAAATGCTTTCTGACCTTCTCATTTGTAAATGAAGTCTGATAATGTTGTATAAGGCAAATTGGTGAAAAATTAAAGGAAATTAAAAATATGGACTCAGCTGAAGGGAAAGGTAACAACTATTTGAAGATTTCATGAGGAATAAGGACATTTCAGCTGAATCTGCTAAGGTGGGTCTTACACATATATGGACAGTGGCTGTCACGCCCCCATTTGACCGATCGGCACCAAATTTGCAGGGTCTGTCTGAGGTGCAGTGCTACATTAGTGGGTCAAATTTGGTGATGATCAGATGAAGTATGCCTCTGATTTAGCTGTTTCATTGAAATGATCATGGAAATGCTGTAGGTTCAGTGTGGCTGGTGGCTATACTGTACAGGCAAGTGAAGTTATCTTTATAAATTATACATATGGGCAGTGTCCTGATTTTTCTACTACCAGATTGACCTACTTAGGCTGGACATTGCAGTAGTTACAGTAATATGTTATTAATTAAGTTTTTAAATATGACAAGGGAATGCAAATGACTATCATGGGACATTGCATATTTCTTGATTTGACATGACTCACAGAACTTGCAGGGCAAAAGATTTTAACCAGTAATATGTCACTGGATCAAAAATGAGATAAATGTAAGTTGAGCTGATTTTGCAGTTTATACAGTGATGTTATATTGCTGTAGCGCCCCCGTTTGACTGATCGGCACCAAATTTGGAGGGCCCTTCTCCAGTAATATCCTACATTATATATTTAAGTTTGATGATGATTGGTTGAGGCAGGCCTGAGATATAGCTGTCTGATTGAAATGGGTGTGGCACCACTATGGTTTGGGTGTGGCTGGTGGCCATACCTCATGGAAAGTTTATGATTTTTTTAATAATTTTATATAGGGACTGTCTCCTGATTTAAATGATACCAGATTTAGGTAGGTTTGGTGAAAATCCTAGGAGGATAAGAAAAAAGTACTGTTTTAAGACTTTTACAAAATAGGCAAAAATGGCAAGAGATATGATGAAGTTCTTTATACCATTAAATTTGTCATGAGCTAGTGGATAGCTTAAGCAACAATTGTCAATTTTATAATTAACAGTTCAGGAGAAATAGGCAGAAATGGGCTGTAGCGCCCCCATATGGCAGACTGACATGTCCTTTACAGGGTGGGCTCAGGGTCAGAATACAAATGTATAACCCAAATTTGGTTTGGATTGCTCATTGTTTAGCTGGTCAAATGGCTGCTTGATTTTGATTGGCTAATGGTGGCCAGGATTTTACAACTAATGACTGCCATTTTACTTCTCTGACCTCAGGCTTGTACATAGTACATATCTGCCAAATTTCAATTAGATTGGTTAAGGCAGTCAGGAGATATTGGCAGTTATTAGTTGTAGCGCCCCCTATTGACGAAATGTGGGCCGCATTGTATGTTGACCACATAATAGAGCAGGGAGGTTGGATTGTAAGTTTGGTTCAGGTAGGCTAAGGTATGGAGAAGTTATAGCATTCAGACTCAAATAGGCCAAATTTATGTGGGATTTTGGCATGGCAAATGGCCATAAAATAGACAAATGTCAGACTTTCTTGAATCTATTTTGATCACCTAAGTGGACTGATCGGTTTGACACCTCATTTGTCTGATTTGGTCCAATATTGTAGGACTTGAAGGCAGAAGTCAGTTTCACAAATTATGCAAATTAGCAAAAAATCTAAGTAGGCGGAGCTTCATAGTCCAAATAGCAAGTTGGTAGAGCAAAGCTGTCTGTATCAGCAGAAAAAATAATTTCAATTATAGGACTAATAGGACAGGAGCTATGGATTGAAACGCGTTGGGGGGCGCTAGAGCGCCCCCATCTGGCTGACAAGCCTGGGTCAGAGAATCTGAGTAGCGGGTAGGAATTGACATCATATTACCAATTTTGGTTGGTCTAGCACTTACGGTTTAGGCTGTGCATTCAGTTTTAGGGCGCGAAAAATAATAATAATAATAATAAAGATAACTGCAAGCAGTGACAATCGGGTCCAAAGCTAATGGAAAGAAGCAATGAAGAGGAATGAAGTGAATGGCATAAAATTAGAAGTTCACTAATTATTGGAAATGAAGTACAGACTGTTATTGATGAGCAATGCATTTAAATTGGCAGAAAATAGGAAATGCTTCTATGAGATGATACTTAACATTTGAACATTGCCGTGGAAATGTTAATCAAGGTACGATGAAGGGAACAGGGTAGATGAGAAACCGAAGGGAAATGTGGTGACTAGCTGTTTGAGAAATATTGCAATTGCTGCAGTGTACACAGGATGAAGTAACATTGAAGTTTGATAAATTTCTAAAAGTCAAATGGCAGTAACATATAAGCAGATTAAAAATATGGACTTAGATGAAGGGAAAGGTGATTAATATTTAAATGTCTAAATAAACAATAAGGAGATGTCAGCTGCATTAACCAAGGTTGGTCTTAAATATATTAGGACAGTGGCTAAAATGGAAATGAAGTACAGACTGTAACTGATGGCCAATGAATTTAAATAGTCAGAGAATAGGAAATGATACTATGAGATGATGATATGTAACATTTTAACATTACCGTAGAAAAGTTCATCAAGGTACGATAAAGAGAAAATGGTAGATGAGAAACAGAAGGGAAATGTGGTCAGTAGCTGTTTGGAGAAATATTGCAATTGCTACAGTGTACACAGGCTGAAGTAACATTGAAGTTTGACAGATTTCTAAAAGTTAAATGGCAGTAATCTATAAGCAGATAAAAAATATAAACTTAGATAAAGGGAAAGGTGATTAATATTTAAATGTCTAAATAAACAATAAGGAGATGTCAGCTGCATTAACCAAGGTTGGTCTTAGACATTTTAAGACTGAGGCTAAATTGCAAATGAATTACAGATTGTAACTGATGGTTAATGCATTTAAATAGTCAGAAATTATAAAATGCTACTATGATAAGATGATACCTGACATTTAAACATTACCGTAGAAATGTTGATTAAGGTACAATAAATGGAAAATGGTAGATGAGAAACAGAAGGGAAATGTGGTGATTAGCTGTTCAAAGAAATTGCAATTGCTGCAATGTACACAGTGTGAAGAAACATTGAAGTTAGATAGATTTCTAACAGTCAAATGGCTGTAATATATAACCAGATTAAAAATATCGGCTTAGATGAAGGGAAAGGTGATTAATATTTAAATGTTTAAATGAACAATAAGTAGTTGTCAGCTGCATTAACCAAGGTTGGTCTTAAAAATATTAGGACAGTGGCTAAATTGGAAATGAAGTACAGACTGTAACTGATAGCCAATGCATTTAATTAGTCAGAAAATAAGAAATACTACTATGAACATGCAGCTTTCTGGTTTTACTCTCTTTTCCAGTGCCTTATCTTCATATCAGTGACACCATACTCACCACATCATGTTTCCCTGCGCCAATTTTTTCGACAACCAAAGCGTTCTCTAAAGAACTCAGAGACTGCACACAGACAGTATGAACTACAAACAGATACCTGAAGTGAAATGCACCAGAAATCATCTCCACACACTATAGTCTGACAGCAAAGGTATTTTCAGTAAAATGTGCTGTTGCTTGTGGATATTTATTGCTGTGATGTCTCACAATTTTTTTAGTATTATTTATTAAGTTATTTTCAGTTTTACTGTGCAATAACAAAACATTAATGATGTGTTGTAACAGTTCTGTACTACATAATATGTTACATAATTTACAGTCATGATACCATGATTAAATTGATGTCAAAATAACGGTCCAGCTTTGTGATGCCTGTGTTGACTTACAATAAATTTTATATTGAAAAGAATATTGCCATGTTGCAAGTTTTATATTATATATATATATTAGTGCTTCTATCACACTTTTGTGGTCTTTATACACTGTTTATGTAAGAATGGTATGCACATCATATGCGAAATATTATGTCAATTGTGCTGGCTCAACTATTGTGGTCTCACTGTACTTCTTCAGCCTCCTCAAACAATGACACAAACCTAAATGTTTGGCTAAGACAGATGTATTTAATTGCAATTTTACAATGTGTATAATGTGTTTTCCATTATGTCTCTAATTAGTAATAATAAATATTATAATTATTAATACAGTCATCATTCTTAAGCATGTTAAATACACATGTAAATGTCATAATAAATTTCAATTACGGTAGGTGAAACAGGCAGTAAAGGAAATATACATATAAAAAGTATTACAATGTCCTGAGCAACATTTAAGGAAAAACATACTACAATATAATGACATTATATAGTAAATGGCCATAATGTATAACATTAGCCTGCTGTATGCATGCAGTCCCTGGTGTGGCAGTTTGACTACTGCCATTAGCAGAAGCAGCCTATGACACCAATATAGGATAAAATATAGAACCCTTTGGTGAAGTGCCTCAGCCCAAGACAATGTATGGTTTCTGTCAGATGGTCTAAGTAGTCGGTAGAAATAGGCACCTGCATACCTAATATTTTAAGTCTAGATCATACAAGTTAAGCTTACTTTGTACTACCTCAGTGAACACATGCCGTCTTGAATATTCAAAACAACAGTGGCTTACTACATTTGTAAAGTATTCTTCTAGACATAAGAAGCCCTAAAAGAATTTAATGGCATTAATGAAATAGAGGACGAACTGCACCTGCTGGCGAATCTATAAAAAAATCCAAAAAAGTGCAATATAAATAGAGCACCATCTCCACCTACTGGCCAATTTAATACAAAAAAGTGAAAAATCTGCAATATATACTGCCTGGCTTATAAATAAAATCTGATAATTTTCTATAAGTCAAATAGCAGAAAAATGAAAGGAGCTTAAAAATATGGACTGAGGTGAAGGGAAAGTTAATTCCTTGAAAGTATTATGAAGGATATTTCAGCTGAATTAGCCAAGGTAGGTATTAGACATACTAGGACAGTGGCTGTACCGCTCCAGATTGACTGATCGCCACCAAACTTGGAAGATTTGTCTGTAGTCCAGTCATACAGAAGTGAATCAAATTTTGTAAGGATCAGATGAAGCATGCCTGAGATTTAGCTGTTTGAATGAAATGGGAATGGAAATGGTCTGGCCAGCAGGTGGAGTCAGTGCTCCATTTTAGAAATGATATTAAATGCTTTCTGACCTTCTCATTTGTAAATGAAGTCTGATAATGTTGTATGAGGCAAATTGGTGAAAAATGAAAGGAAATTAAAAATATGGACTCAGCTGAAGGGAAAGGTAACAATTATTTGAAGGTTTCATGAGGAATAAGGACATTTCAGCTGAATCTGCTAAGGTGGGTCTTACACATATATGGACAGTGGCTGTCACGCCCCCATTTGACCGATCGGCACCAAATTTGGAGGGTCTATCTGGGGTCCACTGCTACATAAACCGGTCAAATTTGATGAGGATTTGATGAAGAATGCCACAGATTTAGCTGATTGATTGAAATGAGCATGGAAATGCTGGAGGTTCAGTGTGGCTGGTGGCCATACTGTACAGGCAGGTGAAGTTATCTTTATAAATTATACATAAGCGCAGTGTCCTCATTGATCTACTACCAGAATGACCTACTTCGGCTGGACATTGCAGTAGTTACAGTAATATGTTATTTATTAAGTTTTTAAATATCACAAGGGAATGCAAATGACTATCATGGGACATTGCATATATTTTGATTTGGCATGACTCACAGATCATGCAGGAAAAAAGATTTTAACCAGTATTATGTCACTTGATCAAAAATGAGAACAAAGTAAGTTGAACTGATTTTGCAGGTTTAGACAGACATGTTATATTGCTGTAGCGCCCCCGTTTGATCGATCGGCACCAAATTTGGAGGGCCCTTCCCCAATAATGTCCTACATTATATATTTAATATTGGTGATGATTGGCAGAGGTACACCTGAGATATAGCTGTCTGATTGAAATGGGTGTGGCACCGGTATGGTTCGGGTGTGGCTGGTGGCCGTACCTCATGGAAAGTATATGATGTTTTGGATAATTTTATATATGGACTGTCTATTGATTTAAATGATACCAGATATGTGTATGATTGGTGAAAACCTTAGGAGGCTAACAAAAAGCCCTGTTTTCAGACTTTTACAAAATAGGCAAAAAGGGCAAGAGTTATGATGAAGTTCTTTAAACCATTAAATTTGCCATGATCTAGTGGATAGGATTCACAACAATTGTCAATTTAATCTTTAACAGTTCAGGAGAAATAGGCAGAAATGCAAAACTTGTTGCTGTAGCGCCCCCATCTGGCTGATTGCGGTGTCCTTAACAGGGTATGCTAAGGTTCAGGAATCAAATGTGACAGCCTGTTTTGGTTGAGATTCGGTATTGTTTAGCCTGTCAAATGGCTGCTTCAATTTGATTGGCTGATGATGACCATGATTTTATGATCAATGACTACTATGGTATATCTCTGATCTCAGAATTGGTCGTAGTATGTATTTGCCAAATTTTAGTTTGATTGGTCAAGGCAGTCAGGAGATATTGGTAGTTTTTAGTTGTAGCGCCCCCTATTGATGAAATGGGGCCAGCTTTATTTCTTGTCCCCAGAATGGCACTGGGAGGAAGAATTTCAAATTTGGTTATACTCGGCTAAAGCAGGGCCAAGTTATAGCAGTCAGACTGAAATAGGCCAAATTTAGGTGGGATTTGGGCATGGCTAGTGGCCATAAAATAGAGAAATGTCAGACTTTCTTTAATATCTTTTGATCAGCTCAGTGGACTGATCGGTTTGACACCTCATTTGTCAGATTTGGTCCAATAATGTAGGACTTGAATGCAGAAGTCAGTTTCACAAATTATGCAAATTAGCAAAAAATCTAAGTAGGCGGAGCTTCATAGTCCAAATGGCAAGTTGGGAGAGCAAAGCTGTCTGTATCAGCAGAAAAAGTAATTTCAATTATAGGACTAATAGGACAGGAGATATGGACTGAAACACATTGGGGGGCGCTAGAGCGCCCCCATCTGGCTGACAGGCCTGGGTCGGAAAATCTGAGTAGCGGGTAGGAATTGACATCATATTACCAAGTTTGGTTGGTCTAGCTCTTACGGTTTAGGCTGTACATTCAGTTTTAGGGCGCGAAAAATAATAATAATAAAGATAACTGCAAGCAGTGACAATCGGGTCCAAAGCTAATGGAAAGAAGCAATGAAGAGGAAAGAAGTGAATGGCATAAAATTAGAAGTTCACTAATTATTTGTAAATGAAGTACAGACTGTAATTGATGAGCAATGCATTTAAATTGGTAGAAAATATGAAATGCTACTATGAGATGATATCTAACATTTAAACATTACCTTTGGAAATGTTTATCAAGGTACGATAAAGGGAAAAAGGTAGATGAGAAACAGAAGGGAAATGTGGTGACAAGCTGTTGGAGAAATATTGCAATTGCTGCAGTGTACACAGGCTGAAGTAACATTGAAGTTTGATAGATTTCTAAAAGTCAAATGGCAGGAATTTATAAGCAGATTAAAAATATGGACTTAGATGAAGGGAAAGGTGATTAATATTTAAATGTTTAAATAAACAATAAGGAGATGTCAGCTGCATTAACCAAGGTTGTTGTTAGACATATTATGACAGTGGCTAAATTGTAAATGAAATATAGACTGTAACTGATGGCCAATGCATTTAAATAGTCAGAAAATAAGAAATGCTACTATGGGATGATAGCTAACATTTAAACATTATTGTGGAAGTGTTTATCAAGGTATGATAAAGGAAAATGGTAGATGAGAAACGGAAGGGAAATGTGGTGACTAGCTGTTGGAGAAAGATTGCAATTGCTGCAGTGTACACAGGCTGAAGTAACATTGAAGTTTGATAGATTTCTAAAAGTCAAACGGCAGGAATTTATAAGCAGATTAAAAATATGGACTTTGAAGAAGGGAAAGGTGAATAATATTTAAATGTTTAAATAAACAATAAGGAGATGTCAGCTGCATTAACCAAGGTTGATCTTAGACATATTTTGACAGTGGCTAAATTTGAAATGAAGTACGGACTGTAACTGATGGCCAATGCATTTAAATAGTCAGAAAAAGTAGGAAATGCTTCTATGATAAGATAATATCTGACATTTTGAACATTGACTTTGATATGTTGATTAAGGTACGATAAAGGGAATATGGTAGATGAGAAACAGAAGGGACATGTGGTGACTAGCTGTTGGAAGAAATTGCAATTGTTGCACTGTACACAGCCTGAAGTATCTCTGAACTTTGATACATTTCTAAAAGTGAAATGAAATGAAAATGTCAATAATCTTTGAAGGTTTGATGAAAAATAAAGAAATTTCAGCTGCATTAACTATTAATATATTTTGACAGTGGCAGAAGCGCCCCCATTTAACCGAATGTCACCAAAGTTAGATGGTCTATTCATAGTCCAGTGCTACAGAAGTGAGTCAAATTTTGTGAGAATTCGATGAAGTATGAGTGAGGTTTAGCAGACTTAATGAATTCGGTATGGAAATAGTGAGGCCAGCAGGTGGAGTTAGCGCTACATTTGATAATTGGTAGCATGCAGTCCCTGGTGTGGCAGTTTGACTACTGCCATTAGCAGAAGCAGCCATAGTATAACAATATAAGATATAATATATAACCATTTGCTGAAGTGCCTCAGCCCAAAAGAATTTGTTTTTTGTGTCAGATGGTCTAAGTAGACGGTAGAAATAGGCACCTGCATACCTAATATTTTAAGTCTAGATCATACAAGTTAAGCTTACTTTATAGTACCTCAGTGAACACATGCTGTCTTGTATATTAAAAAAAACAACAGTGGCTTACTGCATTTGTAAAGTATTCTTCTAGACATAAGAAGCCCTGAAAGAATTTAATGCTATTAATGAAATACAGGACGAACTACACCTGCTGGCTAATGTATAAAAAAAATCCAAAAAACTGCAATATAAATAGAGCACCATCTCCACCTACTGGCCAATTTAATACAAAAAAGTGAATAATCTGCAATATATACTGCCTGGCTTATAAATAAAATCTGATAATTTTCTATAAATCAAACAGCATAAAAATGAAAAGAGCTTAAAAATATGGACTGAGGTGAAGGGAAAGTTAATTACTTGAAACTATTATGAAGGATATTTCAGCTGAATTACCCAAGGTAGGTATTAGACATACTAGGACAGTGGCTGTACTGCTCCAGATTGACTGATCGCCACCAAACTTGGATGATCTGTCTGTAGTCCAGACTTACAGAAGTGAATCAAATTTTGGAAGGATCGGATGAAGCATGCCTGAGATTTAGCTGTTTGAATGAAATGGGAATGGAAATGTTGTGGCCAGCAGGTGGAGTCAGCGCTCCATTTTAGAAAAGATATTAAATGCTTTCTGACCTTCTCATTTGTAAATGAAGTCTGATAATGTTGTATAAGGCAAATTGGTGAAAAATTAAAGGAAATTAAAAATATGGACTCAGCTGAAGGGAAAGGTAACAACTATTTGAAGATTTCATGAGGAATAAGGACATTTCAGCTGAATCTGCTAAGGTGGGTCTTACATATATATGGACAGTGGCTGTCACGCCCCCATTTGACCGATCGGCACCAAATTTGCAGGGTCTGTCTGAGGTGCAGTGCTACATTAGTGGGTGAAATTTGGTGATGATCAGATGAAGTATGCCTCTGATTTAGCTGTTTCATTGAAATGATCATGGAAATGCTGTAGGTTCAGTGTGGCTGGTGGCTATACTGTACAGGCAAGTGAAGTTATCTTTATAAATTATACATATGGGCAGTGTCCTGATTTTTCTACTACCAGATTGACCTACTTAGGCTGGACATTGCAGTAGTTACAGTAATATGTTATTAATTAAGTTTTTAAATATGACAAGGGAATGCAAATGACTATCATGGGACATTGCATATTTCTTGATTTGACATGACTCACAGAACTTGCAGGGCAAAAGATTTTAACCAGTAATATGTCACTGGATCAAAAATGAGATAAATGTAAGTTGAGCTGATTTTGCAGTTTATACAGTGATGTTATATTGCTGTAGCACCCCCGTTTGACTGATCGGCACCAAATTTGGAGGGCCCTTCTCCAGTAATATCCTACATTATATATTTAAGTTTGATGATGATTGGTTGAGGCAGGCCTGAGATATTGCTGTCTGATTGAAATGGGTGTGGCACCACTATGGTTTGGGTGTGGCTGGTGGCCATACCTCAAAGAAAGTTTATGATTTTTTTAATAATTTTATATAGGGACTGTCTCCTGATTTAAATGATACCAGATTTGTGTAGGTTTGGTGAAAATCCTAGGAGGATAAGAAAAAGTACTGTTTTAAGACTTTTACAAAATAGGCAAAAATGGCAAGAGATATGATGAAGTTCTTTATACCATTAAATTTGTCATGAGCTAGTGGATAGCTTAAGCAACAATTGTCAATTTTATAATTAACAGTCCAGGAGAAATAGGCAGAAATGTGCTGTAGCGCCCCCATATGGCAGACTGACATGTCCTTTACAGGGTGGGCTCAGGGTCAGAATACAAATGTATAAGCCAAATTTGGTTTGGATTGCTCATTGTTTAGCTGGTCAAATGGCTGCTTGATTTTGATTGGCTAATGGTGGCCAGGATTTTACAACTAATGACTGCCATTTTACTTCTCTGACCTCAGGCTTGTACATAGTACATATCTGCCAAATTTCAATTAGATTGGTTAAGGCAGTCAGGAGATATTGGCAGTTATTAGTTGTAGCGCCCCCTATTGACGAAATGTGGGCCACATTGTATGTTGACCCCATAATAGAGCAGGGAGGTTGGATTGTAAGTTTGGTTCAGGTAGGCTAAGGTATGGAGAAGTTATAGCAGTCAGACTGAAATAGGCCAAATTTAGGTGGGATTTGGGCATGGCTAGTGGCCATAAAATAGACAAATGTCAGACTTTCTTGAATCTATTTTGATCAGCTAAGTGGACTGATCGGTTTGACACCTCATTTGTCTGATTTGGTCCAATATTGTAGGACTTGAAGGCAGAAGTCAGTTTCACAAATTATGCAAATTAGCAAAAAATCTAAGTAGGCGGAGCTTCATAGTCCAAATAGCCAGTTGGTAGAGCAAAGCTGTCTGTATCAGCAGAAAAAATAATTTCAATTATAGGACTAATAGGACAGGAGCTATGGACTGAAACGCGTTGGGGGGCGCTAGAGCGCCCCCATCTGGCTGACAGGCCTGGGTCAGAGAATCTGAGTAGCGGGTAGGAATTGACATCATATTACCAAGTTTGGTTGGTCTAGCACTTACGGTTTAGGCTGTGCATTCAGTTTTAGGGCGCGAAAAATAATAATAATAATAATAATAAAAGAGAAAAATCCTAAGAAAAACAATAATGGTCCATAAGGACTTCGTCCTTTGGACCCTTAACTAGGGCTAGGGCTGGGGCTGGGCGAGAAGCAAGGGAGGATGGGGCACCTGGCACTGGGGGTGGGTGTGGGGGCTAGGGGAAGATTAGCACAGAGGACGCGACATGGGCTTGGAAAAGGGAGGTAATGTGCTCTGTCAACTGCCTCACAACAGCAGTATGCCAAACTTGTTGATGGTATGAATTTTCCACAAAAACATAAACAATTTTAGATGTCCTGTCATATAATTGACTATTCATGAAATGCATTGTTGCCTATATAGAAATGTTGTGTTGTGGGCCAGTACAGTGCACTGAACCTCTTTACACAGCACCACACACTTGGAAAATGTAAATTTGTAGTTGTTTATATAACATAGAATATATCATTACAATGAATTAAATGTAAGGAAATGAAGAAGTACCATCAGATGTACACAGTACCAAACTAATGTCTTGTACTGCAAAACATGCTAAAAAGATACAGATTTTCACAGAGCAAGGCTTTGATCAAAAAGAATGATGAGAGGGCGAAGAGGCAGAGACATCTATGGGCTAAGGTAAGACCATATACTGATGTCTGTCTGTGTAGTGTTGTACAGTGTACTTTCACACTGTAAAAGGAAATGTTGGACATATGTACACTGACTGTATATAATGGTATTATGTATATGATGCAATTTTTGGAGTAATGTTTATGTTTTGTGTGTTTCTTCAAACAGCTAAAATGAAGTAACACTAAACAGTCATACATGTCGATGACCTAATACCTAAGTGGGAAAGCTGAGCAGTGAGTGTGAGATGTTTATCTAGACATAGTGGATGTGCCATGACTGGGTGGGCAAAGCAAAGGTGCGTGAGTGACAGTTTTCTCACTTAACATGGGCATGTTAGTTAAAACATACCAGTTTGCAGTGTATGAGCTTATAAATTGTGTAACTAAGTATTGTCAGAAATCCCTACTACATTGTTATATTGCAGATTTTAACCTGCCTTCTCCTATGTATAACCTCAGGTCACTAAGGCACAACTGCCATGTGCTTCCCTGATGATCAAGCTAAGGGACATCTGTCTGTCCAAGCTCTGCTATACTGCATCCTTCGTCATACAGCTGTACATTGGGAGTGTGACACATCACACTGAATGCTACATGGTCAGAGGAGCAGGCGCTGACCTTGTGAGTTTGCCTTCTTCAGAGGTTTCTTCCTCTTTGGTGTAGTTGTAGTTTTACTCTGTCAGTGTTTGTCTAACTTACATGTCAATTTATGCTTTTAATCTTTTAATCTTTTCCAGCGCCTGCTGTTGATCACAATGACCCCGTGCCCACCACATCAAGTTTCGTTAACACATCACACTGCCTGGTACATTGGAACAATCAGATGGTCTGGCCTGGTGAGTTTACATATTTGAAAGATTATTTTGTCTGTGAAGTAGTTTTACTTTACAACTGCAAGTGTCTGATTGGCTGACATGCAACTTTCTGGTTTTACTCTCTTTTCCAGTGCCTTGTCTTCATATCACTGACACCATACTCACCACATCAAGTTTCCCTGCGCCCATTTTGTCGACAAGCAAAGCATTCTCTAAAGAACTCAGAGACTGCACACAGACAGAATGAATTACACACAGATACCTGAAGTGAAATGCACCAAAAATCATCTCCACACACTATAGTCTGACAGCAAAGGTACTTTCAGTAAAATGTGCTATTACTTGTGGATGTTTATTGCTATGATGCAGGGGCGCCGCCAGGGTGGGGAAGGTTAGAACAATTCTAGGGGCCCAGCACTGACATGGGGCCCTGTTAGGGGCTTTACCTTTTCGCAAAAAGGGGGGGGGGGGGGGAGCAAAATTGTAATCTTTCATGGGGCCCAATATTTCTGGCGGCGCCCCTGCTGTGATGTCTCACAATTTTTTTTTGTAGTATTTATTGAGTTATTTTGACTTTTACTCTGCAATAACAAGATATTAATGATGTGTTGTAACACTTCTGTACTACATAATATGTTATGTAATTCACAGTCATGATGCCATGGTTAAATTGATGTCAAAATAACAGTCCAGCTTTGTTTGTGATGCCTGTGTTGACTTACATTAAATTGTATATTTAAAAGAATATTGCCATGTTGGCAGTTTTGTAGTATATATATATTAGTGCTACTATCACACTTTGTGTTCTTTATACACTGTTTATGTAAGAATGCTATGCACATCATATGCGAAATATTATGTCAATTGTGCTGGCTCAAGTATTGTGGTCTCAATGTACTTTTTCAGCCTCCTCCAAGAATGACACAAACCTAAATGTTTGGCTAAGACAGATGTATTTAATTGCAATTTTACAATGTGTATAATGTGTTTTCCATTATGTCTCTAATGAGTAATAATAAATATTATAATCATTCATACAGTCATCATTCTTAAGCATGTTAAATACACATGTAAATGTCATAATAAATTTCAATTACGGTAGGTGAAACAGGCAGTAAAGGAAATATACATATAAAAAGTATTACAATGTCCTGAGCAACATTTAAGGAAAAACATACTACAATATAATGACATTATATAGTAAATGGCCATAATGTATAACATTAGCCTGCTGTATGCATGCAGTCCCTGGTGTGGCAGTTTGACTACTGCCATTAGCAGAAGCAGCCTTAGTACACCAATATAGGATAAAATATAGAACCCTTTGGTGAAGTGCCTCAGCCCAAGACAATGTATGGTTTGTGTCAGATGGTCTAAGTAGTCGGTAGAAATAGGCACCTGCATACCTAATATTTTAAGTCTAGATCATACAAGTTAAGCTTACTTTGTACTACCTCAGTGAACACATGCCGTCTTGTATATTCAAAACAACAGTGGCTTACTACATTTGTAAAGTATTCTTCTAGACATAAGAAGCCCTAAAAGAATTTAATGGCATTAATGAAACAGAGAACGAACTGCACCTGCTGGCGAATCTATAAAAAAAAAATCCAAAGTGCAATATAAATAGAGCACGATCTCCACCTACTGGCCAATTTATTACAAAAAAGCGAAAAATCTGCAATATATACTGCCTGGCTTATAAATAAAATCTGATAATTTTCTATAAGTCAAATAGCACAAAAATGAAAGGAGCTTAAAAATATGGACTGAGGTGAAGGGAAAGTTAATTCCTTGAAAGTATTATGAAGGATATTTCAGCTGAATTAGCCAAGGTACGTATTAGACATACTAGGACAGTGGCTGTACCGCTCCAGATTGACTGATCGCCACCAAACTTGGAAGATCTGTCTGTAGTCCAGTCATACAGAAGTGAATCAAATTTTGTAAGGATCGGATGAAGCATGCCTAAGATTTAGCTGTTTGAATGAAATGGGAATGGAAATGTTGTGGCCAGCAGGTGGAGTCAGCGCTCCATTTTAGAAATGATATTAAATGCTTTCTGACCTCATTTGTAAATGAAGTCTGATAATGTTGTATAAAGCAAATTAGTGAAAATTGAAAGGAAATTAAAAATATGGACGCAGGTGAAGGGAAAGGTAACAATTGTTTGAAAGTATTATGAAGGATATTTCAGCTGAATTACCAAAGGTACGTATTAGACATACTACGACAGTGGTTGTATGGCTCCCGTTTGACTGATCGCCACCAAACTTGGAAGGTCTGTCTGTAGTCCACTGATACAGAAGGGAATCAAATTTTGTTAGGATTGGATGAAGCATGCCAGAGATATAACTGTTTGATTGAAATGGGCATGGAAATCATTTGGCCAGCAGGTGGAGTCAACACTCCATTTTAGAAATGCTATTTAAAACTTTTAGGCCTTCTCATGTGTAAATGAAGTCTGATAATGTTCTATGAGGCAAATGGGTGAAAAATGAACAAAAATTAAAAATATGGACCTAGTTGAAGGGAAAGGGAACAAATCTTTGAATATTTGATGAGAAATAAGGACATTTCAGCTGAATTTGCTAAGGTGGGTCTTACACATATATGCACATTAGCTGTAGCGCCCCCATTTGACTGATCGGCACCAAATTTGGAGGGTCTGTCTGAGGTGCAGTGGTACATTAGTCGGTCAAATTTCGTGAAGATCATATGAAGTATACCTCATATTTAGCTGTTTGATTGAAATGAGCATGGAAATGTGGTAGGTTCAGTGTGGCTGGTGGCCATACTGTACAGGCAGGTGAAGCTATCTTTATAAATTATACATAAGGGCAGTGTCCTGATTGATCTACTACCAGAAAGACCTACTTTGGCTAGACATTGTAGTAGTTATAGTAATATGTTATTTATTAAGTTTTTAAATATCACAAGGTAATTCAAATGACTATTATGGACTATCTTGATTTAGCATGACTAACAGAACTTGCAGGACAAAAGATTTTAACGAGTAATATGTCACTTTATCAAAAATGACAACAATGTAACTTGAACTGATTTTGCAGGTTTATACAGACATGTTATATTGCTGTAGTGCCCCTGTTTGACTGATTGGCATGAAAATTGGAGGGCCCTTCCCCAGTAATGTCCTACAATATATATTTAAGTTTTGTGATGATTGGCTGAGGCACGCCTCAGATATAGCTGTCTGATTGAAATGGGTGTGGCACCAGTATGGTGTAGGTGTGGCTGGTGGCCATACCACATGGAAAGTTTCAGATTTTTTTAATATTTCTTTATAAGGACTGTCTCCTGATTAAAATGATCACAGAAATATGAAGGTTTGGTGAAAATCCAAGGAGGTTAAGAAAAAGTACTGTTTTAAGACTTTTACAAAATAGGCAAAAATGGCAAGAGATATGATGAAGTTCTTTATGCCATTAAATTTGTCATGAGCTAGTGGATAGCGTAAACAACAATTGTCAATTTTATAATTAACAGTTCAGGAGAAATAGGCAGAAATGTGCTGTAGCGCCCCCATATGGCAGACTGACATGTCCATTACAGGGTGGGTTCAGGGTCAGAGTACAAATGTAGAACCCAAATTTGGTTTGGATTGCTCATTGTTTAGCCAGTCAAATGGCTGGTTGATTTTGATTGGCTAATGGTGGCCAGGATTTTACAACTAATGACTGCCATGATACTTGTCTGACCTCAGGCTTGTACATATTACATATCTGCCAAATTTCAATTAGATTGGTCAAGGCAGTCAGGAGATATTGGCAGTTTTTAGTTGTAGCGCCCCCTATTGATGAAATGGGGCCAGCTTTATATCTACTCCCCAGAATGGCGCTAGGAGGTAGGATTTCAAATTTGGTTAAGATCGGCTAAAGCAGGGCCAACTTATAGCAGTCAGACTGAAACTGGCCAAATTTAGGTGGAGTTTGAGCGTGGCTGAAGGCCATATGATACAGAAATTTTATGATTATTTTTAATAAGTCTTGACCAGCTCAGAGAACTGATTGGTTTGACACCTCATATGTCTGATTTGGACAGACGGGGTAGGACTTCAGGCCAGAAGTAGGATTTGCAAATTATGCAAATTAGCAAAAAATCTAAGTAGGCGGAGCTTCATAGTCCAAATGGCAAGATGGTAGAGCAAAGCTGTCTGCATCAGCAGAAAAGATAATTTTAATTGTAGGACTAATAGGACAGGAGATATGGACTGAAACGCGTTGGGGGGCGCTAGAGCGCCCCCATCTGGCTGACTGGGCTGGGTCAGAGAATCTGAGTAGCGGGTAGGAATTGACATCATCTTACCAAGTTTGGTTGGTCTAGCTCTTACAGTTTAGGCTGTACATTCAGTTTTACGGCAGGAAAAAAATAATAATAATAATAATAATAATAAAGATAACTGCAAGCAGTGACAATCGGGTCCAAAGCTAATGGAAAGAAGCAATGAAGAGGAATGAAGTGAATGGTATAAGATTAGAAGTTCACTAATTATTGCAAATGAAGTACAGACTGTAATTGATGAGCAATGAATTTAAATTGGCAGAAAATAGGAAATGCTTCTATGAGATGATACCTAACATTTGAACATTACCGTGGAAATGTTTATCAAGGTACGATGAAGGGAAAAGGGTAGATGAGAAACCAAAGGGAAATGTGGTGACTAGCTGTTTGAGAAATATTGCAATTGCTGCAGTGTACACAGGATGAAGTAACATTGAAGTTTGATAGATTTCTAAAAGTCAAATGGCAGTAACATATAAGCAGATTAAAAATATGGACTTAGATGAAGGGAAAGGTGATTAATATTTAAATGTCTAAATAAACAATAAGGAGATGTCAGCTGCATTAACCAAGGTTGGTCTTAAACATATTAGGACAGTGGCTAAATTGTAAATGAAGTACAGACTGTAACTGATGGCCAATGCATTTAAATAGTCAGAAAGAAGGAAATGCTACTATAAGATGATACCTGACATTTGAACATTACCGTAGAAATGTTGATTAAGGTACAATAAATGGAAATCGGTAGATGAGAAACAGAAGGGAAATGTGGTGACTAGCTGTTCAAAGAAATTGCAATTGCTGCAATGTACAGAGCATGAAGTATCACTGAAGTTTGATACATTTCTAAAAGTCTAATGGCAGAAAAATTAAAGCAATTTAAAAATATTAACTGAGATCAAGGTAATGGTGATTAATCTTTAAATATTTGATGAGAAATAAGGTAATATCAGCTGCATTAGCCTATGTTGGTCTTAGACATATTTAGAGAGTAGCTGTAGCGCCCCCCTTTGACCAATCAGCACATAAGGTGGAGGGTCTGTCTGTGGGCCAGAGAAAAATCAGTCGGTCAATTTTTCAGAGGATTGGATGAAGCATGCCAGCGATATAACTGTTTGATTGAAATGGGCATGGAAATGGTTTGGCCAGCAGGTGGAGTCAGCGCTCCATTTTAGAAATACTATTTAATACTTTTAGGCCTTCTCATGTGTAAATGAAGTCTGATAATGTTATATGAGGCAAATAGGTGAAAAATGAAAGGAAATGAAAAATATGGACTAAGGTGAAGGGAAAGGTAACTATTCTTTGAAGGATTTATGAGAAAGAAGGACATTTCAGCTGAATTTGCTAAGGTAGGTCGTAGACATATATGGACAGTAACTGTAGCGCCCCCATTTGACCGATCAGCACCAAATTTGGTGGGTCTGTCTGAGGTGCAGTGCTACATTAGTTGGTCAAATTTGGTGATGATCAGATGAAGTATGCCTCAGATTAAGCTGTTTGATTGAAATGAGCATGGAAATGCTGTAGGTTCAGTGTGGCTGGTGGCTATACTGTACAGGCAAGTGAAGTTATCTTTATAAATTATACATATGGGCAGTGTCCTGATTTTTCTACTACCAGATTGACCTACTTAGGATGGAGATTGCAGCAGTTACAGTAATATGTTATTTATTAAGTTTTTAAATATGACAAGGGAATGCAAATGACTATCATGGGACATTGCATATTTCTTGATTTGACATGACTCACAGAACTTGCAGGGCTAAAGATTTTAACCAGTAATATGTCACTGGATCAAAAATGAGATAAATGTAAGTTGAGCTGATTTTTCAGTTTATACAGTGATGTTATATGGCTGTAGCACCCCCGTTTGACTGATCGGCACCAAATTTGGAGGGCCCTTCTCCAGTAATATCTTACATTATATATTTAAGTTTGATGATGATTGGTTGAGGCAGGCCTGAGATATAGCTGTCTGATTGAAATGGGTGTGGCACCACTATGGTTTGGGTGTGGCTGGTGGCCATACCTCATGGAAATTTTTTGATTTTTTTAATAATTTTATATAGGGACTGTCTCCTGATTTAAATGATACCAGATTTGTGTAGGTTTGGTGAAAATCCTAGGAGGATAAGAAAAAGTACTGTTTTAAGACTTTTACAAAATAGGCAAAAATGGCAAGAGATATGATGAAGTTCTTTATACCATTAAATTTGTCATGAGCTTGTGGATAGCTTAAGCAACAATTGTCAATTTTATAATTAACAGTTCAGGAGAAATAGGCAGAAATGTGCTGTAGCGCCCCCATATGGCAGACTGACATGTCCTTTACAGGGTGGGCTCATGGTCAGAATACAAATGTATAACCGAAATTTGGTTTGGATTGCTCATTGTTTAGCTGGTCAAATGGCTGCTTGATTTTGATTGGCTAATGGTGGCCAGGATTTTACAACTAATGACTGCCATTTTACTTCTCTGACCTCAGGCTTGTACATAGTACATATCGGCCAAATTTCAATTAGATTGGTTAAGGCAGTCAGGAGATATTGGCAGTTATTAGTTGTAGCGCCCCCTATTGACGAAATGGGGCCAGCTTTATATCTACTCCCCAGAATGGCGCTGGGAGGTAGGATTTCAAATTTGGTTAAGATTGGTTAAAGCAGAGCCAAGTTATAGCAATCAGACTGAAACTGGCCAAATTTATGCAAAGTTTGGGCGTGGCTGAAGACCATATGATACAGAAATTTCATGATTATTTTTGTAAGTCTTGATCAGCTCAGAGAACTGATTGGTTTGACACCTCATTTGTCTGATTGGGACAGACGGGGTAGGACTTGAAGGCAGAGGTCAGATTTGCAAATTATGCAAATTAGCAAAAAATCTAAGTAGGCGGAGCTTCATAGTCCAAATGGCAAGTTGGTAGAGCAAAGCTGTCTGTATCAGCAGAAAAAATAATTTCAATTGTAGGACTAATAGGACAGGAGATATGGACTGAAACGCGTTGGGGGGCGCTAGAGCGCCCCCATCTGGCTGACAGGGCTGGGTCAGAGAATCTGAGTAGCGGGTAGGAATTGACATCATCTTACCAAGTTTGGTTGGTCTAGCTCTTACGGTTTAGGCTGTACATTCAGTTTTACGGCAGGAAAAAAATAATAATAATAATAATAATAATAATAATAATAAAAGAGAAAAATCCTAAGAAAAACAATAAGGTTCCATAAGCATTTCATGCTTTGGACCCTTAATAAAAGAGAAAAATCCTAAGAAAAACAATAATGGTCCATAAGCATTTCATGCTTTGGACCCTTAATAATAATAAAAGAGAAAAATCCTAAGAAAAACAATAATGGTCCATAAGGACTTCGTCCTTTGGACCCTTAATAATAATAATAATAATAATAATAATAATAATAATCCTAAGAAAAACAATAATGGTCCATAAGCATTTCATGCTTTGGACCCTTAATAATAATAAAGATAACTGCAAGCAGTGACAATCGGGTCCAAAGCTAATGGAAAGAAGCAATGAAGAGGAAAGAAGTGAATGGCATAAAATTAGAAGTTCACTAATTATTTGAAATGAAGTACAGACTGTAATTGATGAGCAATGAATTTAAATTGGCAGAAAATATGAAATGCTACTGAGATGATATCTAACATTTAAACATTACCTTGGAAATGTTTATCAAGGTACAATAAAGGGAAAAAGGTAGATGAGAAACAGAAGGGAAATGTGGTGACTAGCTGTTGGAGAAATATTGCAATTGCTGCAGTGTACACAGGCTGAAGTAACATTGAAGTTTGATAGATTTCTAAAAGTCAAATGGCAGGAATTTATAAGCAGATTAAAAATATGGACTTAGATGAAGGGAAAGGTGATTAATATTTAAATGTTTAAATAAACAATAAGGAGATGTCAGCTGCATTAACCAAGGTTGTTGTTAGACATATTAGGACAGTGGCTAAATTGTAAAAGAAGTATAGACTGTAACTGATGGCCAATGCATTTAAATAGTCAGAAAATACGAAATGCTACTATGAGATGATAGCTAACATCTAAACATTATTGTGGAAATGTTTATCAAGGTATGATAAAGGAAAATGGTAGATGAGAAACGGAAGGGAAATGTGGTGACTAGCTGTTGGAGAAATATTACAATTGCTGCAGTGTACACAGGCTAAAGTAACATTGAAGTTTGACAGATTTCTAAAAGTGAAATGGCATGATTCAATAAGCAGATTAAAAATATGGACTTTGAAGAAGGGAAAGGTGAATAATATTTAAATGTTTAAAAAAACAATATGGAGATGTCAGCAGCATTAACCAAGGTTGGTCTTAGACATATGACAGTGGCTAAATTTGAAATGAAGTACGGACTGTAACTGATGGCCAATGCATTTAAATAGTCAGAAAGTAGGAAATGCTTCTATGATAAGATAATACCTGACATTTTGAACATTGATTTTGATATGTTGATTAAGGTACGATAAAGGGAATATGGTAGATGAGAAACAGAAGGGACATGTGGTGACTAGCTGTTGGAAGAAATTGCAATTGTTGCACTGTACACAGCCTGAAGTATCTCTGAACTTTGATACATTTCTAAAAGTGAAATGAAATGAAAATGTCAATAATCTTTGAAGGTTTGATGAAAAATAAAGAAATTTCAGCTGCATTAACTATGAGTATATTTTGACAGTGGCAGAAGCGCCCCCGTTTAACCGAATGTCACCAAAGTTAGATGGTCTATTCATAGTCCAGTGCTACAGAAGTGAGTCAAATTTTGTGAGAATTCGATGAAGTATGAATGAGGTTTAGCAGACTTAATGAATACGGTATGGAAATAGTGAGGCCAGCAGGTGGAGTTAGCGCTACATTTGATAATTGGTAGTATGCAGTCCCTGGTGTGGCAGTTTGACTACTGCCATTAGCAGAAGCAGCCTTAGTACAACAATATAAGATACAATATAGAACCCTTTGGTGAAGTGCCTCAGCCCAAGACAATGTATGGTTTGTGTCAGATGGTCTAAGTAGTCGGTAGAAATAGGCACCTGCATACCTAATATTTTAAGTCTAGATCATACAAGTTAATCTTACTTTATAGTACCTCAGTGAACACATGCCGTCTTGTATATTCAAAACAACAGTGGCTTACTGCATTTGAAAAGTATTCTTCTAGACATAAGAAGCCCTAAAAGAATTTAATGGCATTAATGAAATAGAGGACGAACTCCACCTGCTGGCGAATCTATAAAAAAAAATCCAAAAAAGTGCAATATAAATAGAGCACCATCTCCACCTACTGGCCAATTTAATACAAAAAAGTGAAAAATCTGCAATATATACTGCCTGGCTTATAAATAAAATCTGATAATTTTCTATAAGTCAAATAGCAGAAAAATGAAAGGAGCTTAAAAATATGGACTGAGGTGAAGGGAAAGTTAATTCCTTGAAAGTATTATGAAGGATATTTCAGCTGAATTAGCCAAGGTAGGTATTAGACATACTAGGAAAGTGGCTGTATCGCTCCAGATTGACTGATCGCCACCAAACTTGGAAGATCTGTCTGTAGTCCAGTCATACAGAAGTGAATCAAATTTTGTAAGGATCAGATGAAGCATGCCTGAGATTTAGCTGTTTGAATGAAATGGTAATGGAAATGGTGTGGCCAGCAGGTGGAGTCAGCGCTCCATTTTTGAAATGATATTAAATACTTTCTGACCTTCTCATTTGTAAATGAAGTCTGATAATGTTGTATGAGGCAAATTGGTAAAAAATGAAAGGAAATTAAAAATATGGACGCAGGTGAAGGGAAAGGTAACAATTGTTTGAAAGTATTATGAAGGATATTTCAGCTGAATTACCAAAGGTACGTATTAGACATACTACGACAGTGGTTGTATAGCTCCCGTTTGACTGATCGCCACCAAACTTGGAAGGTCTGTCTGTAGTCCACTGATACAGAAGGGAATCAAATTTTGTTAGGATTGGATGAAGCATGCCAGAGATATGACTGTTTAATTGAAATGGGCATGGAAATCATTTGGCCAGCAGGTGGAGTCAACACTCCATTTTAGAAATGCTATTTAAAACTTTTAGGCCTTCTCATGTGTAAATGAAGTCTGATAATGTTCTATGAGGCAAATGGGTGAAAAATGAACAAAAATTAAAAATATGGACCTAGTTGAAGGGAAAGGGAACAAATCTTTGAATATTTGATGAGAAATAAGGACATTTCAGCTGAATTTGCTAAGGTGGGTCTTACACATATATGCACATTAGCTGTAGCGCCCCCATTTGACTGATCGGCACCAAATTTGGAGGGTCTGTCTGAGGTGCAGTGGTACATTAGTGGGTCAAATTTCGTGAAGATCATATGAAGTATACCTCATATTTAGCTGTTTGATTGAAATGAGCATGGAAATGTGGTAGGTTCTGTGTGGCTGGTGGCCATACTGTACAGGCAGGTGAAGCTATCTTTATAAATTATACATAAGCGCAGTGTCCTCATTGATCTACTACCAGAATGACCTACTTCGGCTGGACATTGCAGTAGTTACAGTAATATGTTATTTATTAAGTTTTTAAATATCACAAGGGAATGCAAATGACTATCATGGGACATTGCATATATTTTGATTTGGCATGACTCACAGATCTTGCAGGAAAAAAGATTTTAACCAGTATTATGTCACTTGATCAAAAATGAGAACAAAGTAAGTTGAACTGATTTTGCAGGTTTAGACAGACATGTTATATTGCTGTAGCACCCCCGTTTGATCGATCGGCACCAAATTTGGAGGGCCCTTCCCCAATAATGTCCTACATTATATATTTAATATTGGTGATGATTGGCAGAGGTACACCTGAGATATAGCTGTCTGATTGAAATGGGTGTGGCACCGGTATGGTTCGGGTGTGGCTGGTGGCCGTACCTCATGGAAAGTATATGATGTTTTGGATAATTTTATATATGGACTGTCTCCTGATTTAAATGATACCAGATATGTGTATGATTGGTGAAAACCCTAGGAGGCTAACAAAAAGCCCTGTTTTCAGACTTTTACAAAATAGGCAAAAAGGGCAATAGTTATGATGAATTTCTTTAAACCATTAAATTTGCCATGATCTAGTGGATAGGATTCGCAACAATTGTCAATTTAATCTTTAACAGTTCAGGAGAAATAGGCAGAAATGCAAAACTTGTTGCTGTAGCGCCCCCATCTGGCTGATTGCGGTGTCCTTAACAGGGTATGCTAAGGTTCAGGAATCAAATGTGACAGCCTGTTTTGGTTGAGATTCGGTATTGTTTAGCCTGTCAAATGGCTGCTTCAATTTGATTGGCTGATAATGACCATGATTTTATGATCAATGACTACTATGATATATGTCTGATCTCAGAATTGGTCGTAGTATGGATTTGCCAAATTTTAGTTTGATTGGTCAAGGCAGTCAGGAGATATTGGTAGTTTTTAGTTGTAGCGCCCCCTATTGATGAAATGGGGCCAGCTTTATATATAGTCCCCAGAATGGTGCTGGGAGGAAAGATTTCAAATTTGGTTAAGATTGGTTAAAGCAGAGCCAAGTTATAGCAATCAGACTGAAACTGGCCAAATTTATGCAAAGTTTGGGCGTGGCTGAAGACCATATGATAGAGAAATTTCATGATTATTTTTGTACGTCTTGATCAGCTCAGAGAACTGATTGGTTTGACACCTTATTTGTCTGATTTGGACAGACGGGGTAGGACTTGAAGGCAGAGGTCAGTTTTGCAAATTATGCAAATTAGCAAAAAATCTAAGTAGGCGGAGCTTCATAGTCCAAATGGCAAGTTGGTAGAGCAATGCTGTCTGTATCAGCTGAAAAAAAAAATTCAATTGTAGGACTAATAGGACAGGAGATATGGACTGAAACGCGTTGGGGGGCGCTAGAGCGCCCCCATCTGGCTGACAGGCCTGGGTCGGAGAATCTGAGTAGCGGGTAGGAATTGACATCATCTTACCAAGTTTGGTTGGTCTAGTTCTTACGGTTTAGGCTGTACATTCAGTTTTACGGCAGGAAAAAAATAATAATAATAATAAAAAGAAAAACCGTAAGAAAAACAATAATGGTCCATAAGCATTTCATGCTTTGGACCCTTAATAAAAAGAAAAACCGTAAGAAAAACAATAATGGTCCATAAGCATTTCATGCTTTGGACCCTTAATAATAATAATAAAGATAACTGCAAGCAGTGACAATCGGGTCCAAAGCAAATGGACAGAAGCAATGAATAGTAATGAAGTGAATGTCATAAATTAAAAGTTTACTAATTATTGTAAATGAAGTATAGACTGTAATTGATGAGCAATGCATTTAAATAGTCAGAAAATATGAAATGATACTATGAGATGATGATACGTAACATTTTTAACATTACTGTAGAAATGTTTATCAAGGTACGATAAAGGGAAAAAGGTAGATGAGAAACAGAAGGGAAATGTGGTGACTAGCTGTTGGAGAAATATTGCAATTGCTGCAGTGTACACAGGCTGAAGTAACATTGAACTTTGATTGATTTCTAAAAGTTAAATGGCAGAAATATATAAGCAGATTAAAAATATGGACTTAGATGAAGCGAAAGGTGATTAATATTTAAATGTTTAAATGAACAATAAGATGTCAGCTGCATTAACCAAGGATGGTGTTAGACTTATTAAGACAGTGGCTAAATTGGAAATGAAGTACAGATTCAAACTGATGGCCAATGCATTTTAATAGTCAGAAAGTAGGAAATGCTACTATGATAAGATGATACTTGACATTTTAACATTACCGTAGAAATGTTGATTAAGGTCCTATAAAGGTAATATGGTAGATGAGAAACAGAAGGGAAATGTGGTGACTAGCTGTTCAAAGAAATTGCAATAGCTGCAGTGTACACAGCCTGAAGTATCACTGAACCTTGATACATTTCTAAAAGTGAAATGGCAGGAAAATGAAAGTGAATGAAAATGTGATTAATCTTTGAAGGTTTGATGAAAAATAAAGAAATTTCAGCTGCATTAACTATGAGTTTTAGACATATTTTGACAGCGGCAGTAGCACCCCTGTTTAACCGAATGTCACCAAAGTTGGATGGTCTATTCGTAGTCCAGTGCTACATAAGTGAGTCAAATTTTATGAGAATTCGATGAAGTATGAATGAGATTTAGCAGACTAAATGAATTCGGTATGGAAATAGTGTGGCCAGCAGGTGGAGTTAGCACTACATTTGATAATTGGTAGCATGCAGTCCCTGGTGTGGCAGTTTGACTACTGCCATTAGCAGAAGCAGCCTTAGTACACCAATATAGGATACAATATAGAACCCTTTGGTGAAGTGCCTCAGCCCAAGACAATGTATGGTTTGTGTCAGATGGTCTAAGTAGTCGGTAGAAATAGGCACCTGCATACCTAATATTTTAAGTCTAGATCATACAAGTTAATCTTACTTTATAGTACCTCAGTGAACACATGCCGTCTTGTATATTCAAAACAACAGTGGCTTACTGCATTTGAAAAGTATTCTTCTAGACATAAGAAGCCCTAAAAGAATTTAATGGCATTAATGAAATAGAGGACGAACTCCACCTGCTGGCGAATCTATAAAAAAAAATCCAAAAAAGTGCAATATAAATAGAGCACCATCTCCACCTACTGGCCAATTTAATACAAAAAAGTGAAAAATCTGCAATATATACTGCCTGGCTTATAAATAAAATCTGATAATTTTCTATAAGTCAAATAGCAGAAAAATGAAAGGAGCTTAAAAATATGGACTGAGGTGAAGGGAAAGTTAATTCCTTGAAAGTATTATGAAGGATATTTCAGCTGAATTAGCCAAGGTAGGTATTAGACATACTAGGAAAGTGGCTGTATCGCTCCAGATTGACTGATCGCCACCAAACTTGGAAGATCTGTCTGTAGTCCAGTCATACAGAAGTGAATCAAATTTTGTAAGGATCAGATGAAGCATGCCTGAGATTTAGCTGTTTGAATGAAATGGGAATGGAAATGGTGTGGCCAGAAGGTGTAGTCAGCGCTACATTTTAGAAATGATATTAAATGCTTTCTGACCTTCTCATTTGTAAATGAAGTCTGATAATGTTGTATAAGGCAAATTGGTGAAAAATGAAAGGAAATTAAAAATATGGAATAAGGTGAAGGGAAAGGTAACAATTCTTTGAAGGTTTCATGAGGAATAAGGACATTTCAGTTGAATCTGCTAAGGTGGCTCTTAGACATAATACAACATTGGCTGTAGTGCCCCCGTTTGCCCGATCACCACCAAACTTAGATGGTCTGTCTGTAGTCCACTCCTGCAGGAGAGAGTCAAATTTTGTGAAGATTGGGAGAAGCATGCCTGAGATTTAGCTGTTTGAATGAAATGGAAATGGAAATGGTGTGGCCAGCAGGTGGAGTCAATGCTCCATTTTCGAAATGCTATTTAATACTTTTAGGCCTTCTCATGTTTAAATGAATTCTGATAATGTTCTATGAGGCAAATGGGTGAAAAATGAACAGAAATTAAAATATGGACCTAGTTGATGGGAAAGCAAACAATTCTATGAATGTTTGAAGAGAAATAAGGACATTCCAACTGAATTTGCTAAGGTGGGTCTTAGAAATATATAGACAGTGGCTGTAGCTCCCCCATTTGACCGATCGGCACCAAAGTTGGAGGGTCTGTCTGTGGTCCATGGTTACATTAACTGGTCAAATTTTATGAGGATTGGATGAAGAATGCCTCAGATTTAGCTGTTTGATTGAAATGAGCATGGAAATGGTGCAGGTTTGGTGTAGTTGGTGGCCATAGCATACAGGTAGGTCAAGTTATTTTTATAAATTATCCATAAGGGCCGTGTCATGATTGATCTACTACCAGAATGACCTTCTTGGGCTGGACATTGTAGTAGTTATAGCAATATGTTATTTATTAAGTTTTTAAATGTCACAAGGGAATGCAAATGACAATCATTAGGCATTGCATATTTCTTGATTTGGCATAACTAAGAGAACTTGCAATACAAAAGATTTCAACCAGTCATATGTCACTGGAACAGAAATGAGATAAATGTAAGTTGTACTGATTTTGCAGGTTTATAAAGACATGTTATATTGCTGTAGCGCCCCCGTTTGACTGATCGGCACCAAATTTGGAGGGCCCTTCTCCAGTAATATCCTACATTACATATTTAAGTTTGGTGATGATTGGTTGAGGCACGCCTGAGATATAGCTGTCTGATTGAAATGGGTGTGGCACCACTATGGTTTGGGTGTGGCTGGTGGCCGTACCTCATGGAAAGTTTATGATTTTTTTAATAATTTTATATAGGGACTGTCTCCTGATTTAAATGATACCAGATTTGTGTAGGTTTGGTGAAAATCCTAGGAGGATAAGAAAAAACCCTGTTTTCAGACTGTTACAAAATAGGCAAAAACGGCAAGAGATATGATGAAGTTCTTTATACCATTAAATTTGCCACGAGGGAGAGGATAGGATTCGCAACAATTCTAAATTCTATCTTTATCAGTTCAAGAGAAATAGACAGAAATGCAAAACTTGTTGCTGTAGCGCCCCCATCTGGCTGATTGCGGTGTCCTTAACATGGTATGCTAAGGTTAGGGAATCAAATGTGACACCCTGTTTTGGTTGAGATTCGGTATTGTTTAGCCAGTCAAATGGCTGCTTGATTTTGATTGGCTAATGGTGGCCAGGATTTTACAACTAATGACTGCCATGATACTTGTCTGACCTCAGGCTTGTACATATTACATGTCTGCCAAATTTCAATTAGATTGGTCAAGGCAGTCAGGAGATATTGGCAGTTTTTAGTTGTAGCGCCCCCTATTGATGAAATGGGGCCAGCTTTATATCTAGTCCCCAGAATGGCGCTGGGAGGAAGGATTTCAAATTTGGTTAAGATTGGTTAAAGCAGAGCCAAGTTATAGCAATCAGACTGAAACTGGCCAAATTTATACAAAGTTTGGGCGTGGCTGAAGACCGTATGATACAGAAATTTCATGATTATTTTTGTAAGTCTTGATCAGCTCAGAGAACTGATTGGTTTGACACCTCATTTGTCTGATTAGGACAGACGGGGTAGGACTTGAAGGCAGAGGTCAGTTTTGCAAATTATGCAAATTAGCTAAAAATCTAAGTAGGCGGAGCTTCATAGTCCATATGGCAAGTTGGTAGAGCAAAGCTGTCTGTATCAGCAGAAAAAATAATTTCAATTGTAGGACTAAAAGGACAGGAGATATGGACTGAAACGCGTTGGGGGGCGCTAGAGCGCCCCCATCTGGCTGATAGACTTGGGTCGGAGAATCTGAGTAGCGGGTAGGAATTGACATCATCGTACCAAGTTTGGTTGGTCTAGCTCTTACGGTTTAGGCTGTACATTCAGTTTTACGGCAGGAAAAAAATAATAATAAAGATAACTGCAAGCAGTGACAATCGGGTCCAAAGCTAATGGAAAGAAGCAATGAAGAGGAATGAAGTGAATGGCATAAAATTAGAAGTTCACTAATTATTGAAAATGAAGTACAGACTGTAACTGATGGCCAATGCATTTAAATAGTCAGAAAATAGGACATGCAACAATGAAATGTGATACCTAACATTTAAACATTACTGTAGAAATGTTCATCAATGTTTGATAAAGGGAAAAGGATAGATGAGAAACAGAAGGGAAATGTGGTGAGTAGCTGTTCGAAACAATTGCAATTGCTGCAGCATACACATCTTGAATAAACATTGAAGTTTGATAGATTTCTGAAAGTCAAATGGCAGGAAAATATAAGCGGATTAAAAATATGGAGATGAAGGGAAAGGTGATTAATATTTAAATGTTTAAATAAACAATAAACAGATGTCAGCTGCATTAACCTAGGTTGATCTTAGACATATTATGACAGTGGCTAAATTGGAAATGAAGTACAGACTGTAACTGATGGCCAATGCATTTAAATAGTCAGAAAGTAGGAAAATGGTAAATGAGAGACAGAAGGGAAATATGGTGACTAGCTTTTAGAGAAATATTGCAATTGCTGCAGTGTACACAGGCTGAAGTAACATTGAAGTTTGATAGATTTCTAAAAGTGAAATGGCAGGAATATATAAGCAGATTAATAATATGGACTTAGATGAAGGGAAAGGTGATTAATATTTAAATGTTTAAATAAACAATAAGGAGATGTCAGCTGCATTAACCAAGGATGTTGTTAGACATATTAGGACAGTCGCTAAATTGGTAATGAAGTACAGATTGTAACTGATGGCCAATGCATTTAAATAGTCAGAATGTTGCAAATGCTACTATGATAAGATGATACTTGACATTTTAACATTACCGTAGAAATGATGATTAAGGTACGATAAAGGGAAGATGGTAGATGAGAAACAGAAGGGAAATGTGGTGACTAGCTGTTCAAAGAAATTGCAGTTGCTGCAGTGTACACAGCCTGAAGTATCACTGAACTTTGATACATTTCTAAAAGTGGAATGGCAGGAAAATGAAAGTAAATGAATATGTGATTAATCTCTGAAGGTTTGATGAAAAATAAAGAAATTTCAGCTTCATTAACTATGAGTTTTAGACATATTTTGACAGCGGCAGTAGCGCCCCCGTTTAACCGAATGTCACCAAAGTTCGATGGTCTATTCGTAGTCCAGTGCTATAGAAGTGACTAAAATTTTATGAGAATTTGATGAAGTATCAATGAGATTTAGCAGACTTAATGAATTCGATATGGAAATAGTGTGGCCAGCAGGTGCAGTTAGCACTACATTTGATAAATGGTAGCATGCAGTCCCTGGTGTGGCAGTTTGACTACTGCCATTAGCAGAAGCAGCCTTAGTAAACCAATGTATGATATAATATAGAACCCTTTGGTGAAGTGCCTCAGCCCAAAAGAATGTGTGGTTTGTGTCAGATGGTCTAAGTAGACGGTAGAAATAGGCACCTGCATACCTAATATTTTAAGTCTAGATCATACAAGTTAAGCTTACTTTATACTACCTCAGTGAACACATGCTGTCTTGTATATTTAAAACAACAGTGGCTAACTGCATTTGTAAAGTGTTCTTCTAGACATGAGAAGCCCTGAAAGAATTTAATGGCATTAATGAAATAGAGGACGAACTACACCTGCTGGCGAATCTATAAAAAAAAATCTAAAAAAGTGCAATATAAATAGAGCACCATCTCCACCTACTGGCCAAATTAATACAAAACATTGAAAAATCTGCAATATATACTGCCTGGCTTATAAATAAAATCTGATAATTTTCTATATGTCAAATAGCAGAAAAATGAAAGGAGCTTAAAAATATGGACTGAGGTGAAGGGAAAGTTAATTCTTTGAAAGTATTATGAAGGATATTTCAGCTGAATTAGCCATGGTAGGTATTAGACATACTAGGACAGTGGCTGTACCGCTCCAGATTGACTGATCGCCACCAAACTTGGAAGATCTGTCTGTAGTCCAGTCATACAGAAGTGAATCAAATTTTGTAAGAATCGGATGAAGCATGCCTGAGATTTAGCTGTTTGAATGAAATGGGAATGGAAATGTTGTGGCCAGCAGGTGGAGTCAGCGCTCCATTTTAGAAATGATATTAAATGCTTTCTGACCTTCTCATTTGTAAATGAAGTCTGATAATGTTGTATAAGGCAAATTGGTGAAAAATTAAAGGAACTTAAAAATATGGACTAAGGTGTAGGGAAAGGTAAAAATTCTTTGAAGGATTTATGAGAAAGAAGGACATTTCAGCTGAATTTGCTAAGGTGGGTCTTAGACATAAATGGACAGTAGCTGTAGCGCCCCCATTTGACCGATCGGCACCAAATTTGCAGGGTCTGTCTGAGGTGCAGTGCTACATTAGTGGGTCAAATTTGGTGATGATCAGATGAAGTATTCCTCTGATTTAGCTGTTTGATTGAAATGATCATGGAAATGCTGTAGGTTCAGTGTGGCTGGTGGCTATACTGTACAGGCAAGTGAAGTTATCTTTATAAATTATACATATGGGCAGTGTCCTGATTTTTCTACTACCAGATTGACCTACTTAGGCTGGACATTGCAGTAGTTACAGTAATATGTTATTAATTAAGTTTTTAAATATGACAAGGGAATGCAAATGACTATCATGGGACATTGCATATTTCTTGATTTGACATGACTCACAGAACTTGCAGGGCAAAAGATTTTAACCAGTAATATGTCACTGGATCAAAAATGAGATAAATGTAAGTTGAGCTGATTTTGCAGTTTATACAGTGATGTTATATTGCTGTAGCGCCCCCGTTTGACCGATCGGCACCAAATTTGGAGGGCCCTTCTCCAGTAATATCCTACATTATATATTTAAGTTTGATGATGATTGGTTGAGGCAGGCCTGAGATATAGCTGTCTGATTGAAATGGGTGTGGCACCACTATGGTTTGGGTGTGGCTGGTGGCCATACCTCATGGAAAGTTTATGATTTTTTTAATAATTTTATATAGGGACTGTCTCCTGATTTAAATGATACCAGATTTGTGTAGGTTTGGTGAAAATCCTAGGAGGATAAGAAAAAGTACTGTTTTAAGACTTTTACAAAATAGGCAAAAATGGCAAGAGATATGATGAAGTTCTTTATACCATTAAATTTGTCATGAGCTAGTGGATAGCTTAAGCAACAATTGTCAATTTTATAATTAACAGTCCAGGAGAAATAGGCAGAAATGTGCTGTAGCGCCCCCATATGGCAGACTGACATGTCCTTTACAGGGTGGGCTCAGGGTCAGAATACAAATGTATAACCCAAATTTGGTTTGGATTGCTCATTGTTTAGCTGGTCAAATGGCTGCTTGATTTTGATTGGCTAATGGTGGCCAGGATTTTACAACTAATGACTGCCATTTTACATCTCTGACCTCAGGCTTGTACATAGTACATATCTGCCAAATTTCAATTAGATTGGTTAAGGCAGTCAGGAGATATTGGCAGTTATTAGTTGTAGCGCCCCCTATTGACGAAATGTGGGCCGCATTGTATGTTGACCCCATAATAGAGCAGGGAGGTTGGATTGTAAGTTTGGTTCAGGTAGGCTAAGGTATGGAGAAGTTATAGCATTCAGACTGAAATAGGCCAAATTTAGGTGGGATTTGGGCATGGCTAGTGGCCATAAAATAGACAAATGTCAGACTTTCTTGAATATATTTTGATCAGCTCAGTGGACTGATCGGTTTGACACCTCATTTGTCTGATTTGGTTCAATATTGTAGGACTTGAAGGCAGAAGTCAGTTTCACAAATTATGCAAATTAGCAAAAAATCTAAGTAGGCGGAGCTTCATAGTCCAAATAGCCAGTTGGTAGAGCAAAGCTGTCTGTATCAGCAGAAAAAATAATTTCAATTATAGGACTAATAGGACAGGAGATATGGACTGAAACGCGTTGGGGGGCGCTAGAGCGCCCCCATCTGGCTGACAGGCCTGGGTCGGAGAATCTGAGTAGCGGGTAGGAATTGACATCATATTACCAAGTTTGGTTGGTCTAGCTCTTACGGTTTAGGCTGTACATTCAGTTTTAGGGCGCGAAAAATAATAATAAAGATAACTGCAAGCAGTGACAATCGGGTCCAAAGCAAATGGGCAGAAGCAATGAATAGTAATGAAGTGAATGGCATAAAATTAGAAGTTCACTAATTATTGTAAATGAAGTACAGACTGTAATTGATTAGCAATGCATTTAAATTGGCAGAAAATAGGAAATGCTTCTATGAGATGATACCTAACATTTAAACATTACCATGGAAATGTTTATCAAGGTACGATGAAGGGAAAATGGTAGATGAGAAACCGAAGGGAAATGTGGTGACTAGCTGTTTGAGAAATATTGCAATTGCTGCAGTGTACACAGGATGAAGTAATATTGAAGTTTGATAGATTTCTAAAAGTGAAATGGCAGTAATATATAAGCAGATAAATAATATGGACTTAGATGAAGGGAAAGGTGATTCATATTTAAATGTTTAAATAAACAATAAGGAGATGTCAGCTGCATTAACCAAGGTTGTTAGACATATTACGACAGTGGCTAAATTGTAAATGAAGTATAGACTGTAACTGATGGCCAATGCATAGAAATCGTCAGAAATAAGGAACATGGTAGATGAGAAAGAACGGACATGTGGTGACCAGCTTTTGGGAAAAATTGAAATTGCTGTAGTGTACATCACTGAAGTTTGATAGATTTCTAAAAGTCAAATGGCAGGAAAATGAAAGTAATTTTATAATATTGACTGAGATGAAGGGAAAGTTGATTAATATTTAAATATTTGATGACAGATAAATAATTTTCAGCTGCATTAACTAAGGTTGATCTTAGACATATTATGACAGTAGCTAAATTGTAAATGAAGTACAGACTGTAACTGATGGCCAATTAATTTAAATAGTCAGAGAATAGGAAATGATACTATGAGATGATGATACGTAACATTTTAACATTACCGTAGAAATGTTCATCAAGGTACGATAAAGGGAAAATGGTAGATGAGAAACAGAAGGGAAATGTGGTGACTAGCTGTTCAAAGAAATGGCAATTGCTGCAGTGTACATCACTGAAGTTTGATAGATTTCTAAAAGGTAAATGCCAGGAATATATAAGCAAATTAAAAACATAGACTTAGATGAAGGGAAAGTTGATTAATATTTTAATGTTTAAATAAACAATAAGGAGATGTCAGCTGCATTAACACAGTTTTAGACATATTTCGACAGTGGCAGTAGCGCCCCCGTTTAACCGAATGTCAGCAAAGTTTGATGGTCTATTCGTAGTCCAGTGCTATAGAAGTCAGTCAAATTTTATGAGAATTAGATGAAGTATGAATGAGATTTAGCAGACTAAACAAATTCGGAATGGAAATAGTGTTGCTAGCAGGTGCAGTTAGCACATTTGATAAATGATAGCATGCAGTACCTGGTGTGGCAGCTTGACTACTGCCATTAGCAGAAGCAGCCTTAGTACAACAATATATGATATAATAAAGAACCTTTTGGTGAAGTGCCTCAGCCCAAAAGAATGTGTGGTTTGTGTCAGATGATCTAAGTAGACAGTAAAAATAGGCACCTGCATACCTAATATTTTAAGTCTAGATCATACAAGTTAAGCTTACTTTATAGTACCTCAGTGAACAAATGCTGTCTTGTATATTTAAAAAACAACAGTGGCTTACTACATTTGTAAAGTATTCTTCTAGACATGAGAAGCCCTGAAATAATTTAATGGCATTAATGAAATAGAGGACGAACTCCACCTGCTGGCGAATCTATAAAAAAAAAATCTAAAAATGTGCAATATAAATAGAGCACCATCTCCACCTACTGGCCAATTTAATACAAAAAAGCGAAAAGTCTGCAATATATAATGCCTGGCTTATAAATAAAATCTGATAATTTTCTATAAGTCAAATAGCAGAAAAATGAAAGGAGCTTAAAAATATGGACTGAGGTGAAGGGAAAGTTAATTACTTGAAACTATTATGAAGGATATTTCAGCTGAATTACCCAAGGTAGGTATTAGACATACTAGGACAGTGGCTGTACTGCTCCAGATTGACTGATCGCCACCAAACTTGGAAGATCTGTCTGTAGTCCAGACTTACAGAAGTGAATCAAATTTTGGAAGGATCGGATGAAGCATGCCTGAGATTTAGCTGTTTGAATGAAATGGGAATGGAAATGTTGTGGCCAGCAGGTGGAGTCAGCGCTCCATTTTAGAAAAGATATTAAATGCTTTCTGACCTTCTCATTTGTAAATGAAGTCTGATAATGTTGTATAAGGCAAATTGGTGAAAAATTAAAGGAAATTAAAAATATGGACTCAGCTGAAGGGAAAGGTAACAACTATTTGAAGATTTCATGAGGAATAAGGACATTTCAGCTGAATCTGCTAAGGTGGGTCTTACACATATATGGACAGTGGCTGTCACGCCCCCATTTGACCGATCGGCACCAAATTTGCAGGGTCTGTCTGAGGTGCAGTGCTACATTAGTGGGTCAAATTTGGTGATGATCAGATGAAGTATGCTTCTGATTTAGCTGTTTCATTGAAATGATCATGGAAATGCTGTAGGTTCAGTGTGGCTGGTGGCTATACTGTACAGGCAAGTGAAGTTATCTTTATAAATTATACATATGGGCAGTGTCCTGATTTTTCTACTACCAGATTGACCTACTTAGGCTGGACATTGCAGTAGTTACAGTAATATGTTATTAATTAAGTTTTTAAATATGACAAGGGAATGCAAATGACTATCATGGGACATTGCATATTTCTTGATTTGACATGACTCACAGAACTTGCAGGGCAAAAGATTTTAACCAGTAATATGTCACTGGATCAAAAATGAGATAAATGTAAGTTGAGCTGATTTTGCAGTTTATACAGTGATGTTATATTGCTGTAGCGCCCCCGTTTGACTGATCGGCACCAAATTTGGAGGGCCCTTCTCCAGTAATATCCTACATTATATATTTAAGTTTGATGATGATTGGTTGAGGCAGGCCTGAGATATAGCTGTCTGATTGAAATGGGTGTGGCACCACTATGGTTTGGGTGTGGCTGGTGGCCATACCTCATGGAAAGTTTATGATTTTTTTAATAATTTTATATAGGGACTGTCTCCTGAATTAAATGATAACAGATTTGTGTAGGTTTGGTGAAAATCCTAGGAGGATAAGAAAAAAGTACTGTTTTAAGACTTTTACAAAATAGGCAAAAATGGCAAGAGATATGATGAAGTTCTTTATACCATGAAATTTGTCATGAGCTAGTGGATAGCTTAAGCAACAATTGTCAATTTTATAATTAACAGTTCAGGAGAAATAGGCAGAAATGTGCTGTAGCGCCCCCATATGGCAGACTGACATGTCCTTTACAGGGTGGGCTCAGGGTCAGAATACAAATGTATAACCCAAATTTGGTTTGGATTGCTCATTGTTTAGCTGGTCAAATGGCTGCTTGATTTTGATTGGCTAATGGTGGCCAGGATTTTACAACTAATGACTGCCATTTTACTTCTCTGACCTCAGGCTTGTACATAGTACATATCTGCCAAATTTCAATTAGATTGGTTAAGGCAGTCAGGAGATATTGGCAGTTATTAGTTGTAGCGCCCCCTATTGACGAAATGTGGGCCACATTGTATGTTGACCACATAATAGAGCAGGGAGGTTGGATTGTAAGTTTGGTTCAGGTAGGCTAAGGTATGGAGAAGTTATAGCATTCAGACTGAAATAGGCCAAATTTAGGTGGGATTTGGGCATGGCTAGTGGCCATAAAATAGACAAATGTCAGACTTTCTTGAATCTATTTTGATCAGCTAAGTGGACTGATCGGTTTGACACCTCATTTGTCTGATTTGGTCCAATATTGTAGGACTTGAAGGCAGAAGTCAGTTTCACAAATTATGCAAATTAGCAAAAAATCTAAGTAGGCGGAGCTTCATAGTCCAAATAGCCAGTTGGTAGAGCAAAGCTGTCTGTATCAGCAGAAAAAATAATTTCAATTATAGGACTAATAGGACAGGAGCTATGGACTGAAACGCGTTGGGGGGCGCTAGAGCGCCCCCATCTGGCTGACAGGCCTGGGTCAGAGAATCTGAGTAGCGGGTAGGAATTGACATCATATTACCAAGTTTGGTTGGTCTAGCACTTACGGTTTAGGCTGTGCATTCAGTTTTAGGGCGCGAAAAATAATAATAATAATAAAGATAACTGCAAGCAGTGACAATCGGGTCCAAAGCTAATGGAAAGAAGCAATGAAGAGGAATGAAGTGAATGGCATAAAATTAGAAGTTCACTAATTATTGTAAATGAAGTACAGACTGTAACTGATGGCCAATGCATTTAAATAGTCAGAAAATAGGACATGCAACAATGAAATGTGATACCTAACATTTAAACATTACTGTAGAAATGTTCATCAATGTTTCATAAAGGGAAAAGGATAGATGAGAAACAGAAGGGAAATGTGGTGAGTAGCTGTTCGAAACAATTGCAATTGCTGCAGCATACACATCTTGAATAAACTTTGAAGTTTGATAGATTTCTGAAAGTCAAATGGCAGGAAAATATAAGCGGATTAAAAATATGGACTTAGATGAAGGGAAAGGTGATTAATATTTAAATGTTTAAATAAACAATAAACAGATGTCAGCTGCATTAACCTAGGTTGATCTTAGACATATTATGACAGTGGCTAAATTGGAAATGAAGTACAGACTGTAACTGATGGCCAATGCATTTAAATAGTCAGAAAGTAGGAAAATGGTAAATGAGTGACAGAAGGGAAATATGGTGACTAGCTTTTAGAGAAATATTGAAATTGCTACAGTGTACACAGGCTAAAGTAACATTGAAGTTTGATAGATTCCTAAAAGTCAAATGGCAGGATTGTATAAGCAGATTAAAAATATGGACTTAGATGAAGGGAAAGGTGATTAATATTTAAATGTTTATATATACAATAAGGAGATGTCAGCTGCATTAACCAAGGTTGGTCTTAGACATATTAAGACAGTGGCTAAATTGGAAATGAAGTACGGACTGTAACTGATGGCCAATGCAGTTAAATAGTCAGAAAGTAGGAAATGCTTCTATGATAAGATAATACCTGTCATTTTGAACATTGACTTTGATATGTTGATTAAGGTACGATAAAGGGAATATGGTAGATGAGAAACAGATGGGACATGTGGTGACTAGCTGTTGGAAGAAATTGCAATTGTTGCACTGTACACAGCCTGAAGTATCTTTGAACTTTGATACATTTCTAAAAGTGAAATGAAATGAAAATGTCAATAATCTTTGAAGGTTTGATGAAAAATAAAGAAATTTCAGCTGCATTAACTATTAGTATATTTTGACAGTGGCAGAAGCGCCCCCGTTTTACCGAATGTCACCAAAGTTAGATGGTCTATTCATAGTCCAGTGCTACAGAAGTGAGTCAAATTTTGTGAGAATTCGACGAAGTATCAATGAGGTTTAGCAGACTTGATGAATTCGGTATGGAAATGGTGAGGCTAGCAGGTGGAGTTAGCGCTACATTTGATAATTGGTAGCATGCAGTCCCTGGTGTGGCAGTTTGACTACTGCCATTAGCAGAAGCAGCCTTAGTACAACAATATAAGATACAATATATAACCATTTGCTGAAGTGCCTCAGCCCAAAAGAATTTGTTTTTTGTGTCAGATGGTCTAAGTAGACGGTAGAAATAGGCACCTGCATAACTAATATTTTAAGTCTAGATCATACAAGTTAAGCTTACTTTATAGTACCTCAGTGAACACATGCTGTCTTGTATATTAAAAAAAACAACAGTGGCTTACTGCATTTGTAAAGTATTGTTCTAGACATAAGACGCCCTGAAATAATTTAATGCCATTAATGAAATACAGGACGAACTACACCTGCTGGCTAATCCATAAAAGAAATCCAAAAAACTGCAATATAAATAGAGCACCATCTCCACCTACTGGCCAATTTAATACAAAAAAGCCAAAAATCTGCAATATATACTGCCTGGCTTATAAATAAAATCTGATAATTTTCTATTAGTCAAATAGCAGAAAAATGAAAGGAGCTTAAAAATATGGACTGAGGTGAAGGGAAAGTTAATTCCTTGAAAGTATTATGAAGGATATTTCAGCTGAATTAGCCAAGGTAGTTATTAGACATACTAGGACAGTGGTTGTATGGCTCCCATTTGACTGATCGCCACCAAACTTGGAAGGTCTGTCTGTAGTCCACTGATACAGAAGTGAATAACATTTTGTAAGGATTGGATGAAGCATGCCTGAGATTTAGCTGTTTGAATGAAATGGGAATGGAGATGTTGTGGCCAGCAGGTGGAGTCAGCGCTCCATTTTAGAAATGATATTAAATGCTTTCTGACCTTCTCATTTGTAAATGAAGTCTGATAATGTTGTATAAGGCAAATTGGTGAAAAATGAAAGGAAATTAAAAAATATGGACTAAGGTGAAGGGAAAGGTAACAATTCTTTGAAGGTTTCATGAGGAATAAGGACATTTCAGCTGAATCTGTTAAGGTGGCTCTTAGACATAATACAACATTGGCTGTAGTGCCCCCATTTGCCCGATCACCACCAAACATAGATGGTCTGTCTGTAGTCCACTCCTGCAGGAGACGGTCAAATTTTGTGAAGATTGGGAGAAGCATGCCTGAGATTTAGCTGTTTGAATGAAATGGAAATGGAAATGGTGTGGCCAGCAGGTGGAGTCAACGCTCCATTTTAGAAATGCTATTTAATACTTTTAGGCCTTCTCATGTTTAAATGAATTCTGATAATGTTCTGAGGCAAATGGGTGAAAAATGAACAGAAATTAAAATATGGACCTAGTTGAAGGGAAAGCAAACAATTCTTTGAATGTTTGAAGAGAAATAAGGACATTCCAACTAAATTTGCTAAGGTGGGTCTTAGAAATATATAGACAGTGGCTGTAGCTCCCCCATTTGACCGATCGGCACCAAAGTTGGAGGGTCTGTCTGTGGTCTATGGTTACATTAGCTGGTCAAATTTTATGAGGATTCGATGAAGAATGCCTCAGATTTAGCTGTTTGATTGAAATGAGCATGGAAATGGTGCAGGTTTGGTGTAGTTGGTGGCCATAGCATACAGGTAGGTCAAGTTATTTTTATAAATTATCCATAAGGGCCGTGTCATGATTGATCTACTACCAGAATGACCTTCTTGGGCTGGACATTGTAGTAGTTATAGCAATATGTTATTTATTAAGTTTTTAAATGTCACAAGGGAATGCAAATGACAATCATTAGGCATTGCATATTTCTTGATTTGGCATAACTAAGAGAACTTGCAATACAAAAGATTTCAACCAGTCATATGTCACTGGAACAGAAATGAGATAAATGTAAGTTGTACTGATTTTGCAGGTTTATAAAGACATGTTATATTGCTGTAGCGCCCCCGTTTGACTGATCGGCACCAAATTTGGAGGGCCCTTCTCCAGTAATATCCTACATTACATATTTAAGTTTGGTGATGATTGGTTGAGGCACGCCTGAGATATAGCTGTCTGATTGAAATGGGTGTGGCACCACTATGGTTTGGGTGTGGCTGGTGGCCGTACCTAATGGAAAGTATATGATTTTTTTAATAATTTTATATAGGGACTGTCTCCTGATTTAAATGATACCAGATTTGTGTAGGTTTGGTGAAAATCCTAGGAGGATAAGAAAAAACCCTGTTTTCAGACTATTACAAAATAAGCAAAAACGGCAAGAGATATGATGAAGTTCTTTATACAATTAAATTTTCCATGAGCGAGTGGATAGGATGAGCAACAATTCTAAATTATATCTTTATCAGTTCAAGAGAAATAGACAGAAATGCAAAACTTGTTGCTGTAGCGCCCCCATCTGGCTGATTGCGGTGTCCTTAACATGGTATGCTAAGGGTAGGGAATCAAATGTGACAGCCTGTTTTGGTTGAGATTCGGTATTGTTTAGCCTGTCAAATGGCTGCTTCATTTTGATTGGCTGATGATGACCATGATTTTATGATCAATGACTGCTATGATATATGTCTGATCTCAGAATTGGTTGTAGTACATATCTGCCAAATTTCAATTAGATTGGTCAATGCAGTCAGGAGATATTGGCAGTTTTTAGTTGTAGCGCCCCCTATTGATGAAATGGGGCCAGCTTTATAAATAGTCCCCAGAATGGCGCTGGGAGGAAGGATTTGAAATTTGGTTAAGATTGGTTAAAGCAGAGCCAAGTTATAGCAATCAGACTGAAACTGGCCAAATTTATGCAAAGTTTGGGCGTGGCTGAAGACCGTATGATACAGAAATTTCATGATTATTTTTGTAAGTCTTGATCAGCTCAGAGAACTGATCGGTTTGACACCTCATTTGTCTGATTTGGTCCAATAGTGTAGGACTTGAAGGCAGAAGTCAGATTCACAAATTATGCAAATTAGCAAAAAATCTAAGTAGGCGGAGCTTCATAGTCCAAATGGCAAGTTGGTAGAGCAAAGCTGTCTGTATCAGCAGAAAAAATAATTTCAATTGTAGGACTAATAGGACAGGAGATATGGACTGAAACGCGTTGGGGGGCGCTAGAGCGCCCCCATCTGGCTGACAGGCCTGGGTCAGAGAATCTGAGTAGCGGGTAGGAATTGACATCATCTTACCAAGTTTGGTTGGTCTAGCTCTTACGGTTTAGGCTGTACATTCAGTTTTACGGCAGGAAAAAAATAATAATAATAATAATAATAATAATAATAATAAAGATAACTGCAAGCAGTGACAATCGGGTCCAAAGCTAATGGAAAGAAGCAATGAAGAGGAAAGAAGTGAATGGCATAAAATTAGAAGTTCACTAATTATTTGAAATGAAGTACAGACTGTAATTGATGAACAATGCATTTAAATTGGCAGAAAATATGAAATGCTACTATGAGATGATATCTAACATTTAAACATTACCTTGGAAATGTTTCTCAAGGTACGATAAAGGGAGAAAGGTAGATGAGAAACAGAAGGGAAATGTGGTGACTAGCTGTTGGAGAAATATTGAAATTGCTGCAGTGTACACAGGCTAAAGTAACATTGAAGTTTGATAGATTTCTAAAAGTCAAATGGCAGGATTATATAAGCAGATTAAAAATATTGACTTAGATGAAGGGAAAGGTGATTAATATTTAAATATTTAAATAAACAATAAGGAGATGTCAGCAGCATTAACCAAGGTTGGTCTTAGACATATTACGACAGTGGCTAAATTGCAAATGAAGTACAGACTGTAACTGATGGCCAATGCATTTAAATAGTCAGAAAGTAAGAAATGGTACTATGATAAGATGATACCTGACATTTTAACATCACCGTAGAAATGTTGATTAAGGTCCAATAAAGGGAAAATGGTAGATAAGAATCAGAAGGGAAATGTGGTGATTAGCTGTTGGAGAAATATTGAAATTGCTGCAGTGTACACAGGCTAAAGTAACATTGAAGTTTGATAGATTTCTAAAAGTCAAATGGTACAATTCTATAAGCAGATTAAAAATATGGACTTAGATGAAGGGAAAAGTGATTAATACTTAAATGTTTAAATAAACAATAAGGAGATGTCAGCTGCATTAACCAAGGTTGATGTTAGACATATTATGACAGTGGCTAAATTGTAAATGAAGTACAGATTTTAACTGATGGCCAATGCATTTAAATAGTCAAAATGTAGGAAATGCTACTATGATAAGATGATACTTGACATTTTAACATTACCGTAGAAATGTTGATTAAGGTACGATAAAGGGAATACGGTAGATGAGAAACATAAGGGAGATGTGGTGACTAACTGTTCAAAGAAATTGCAATTGCTGCAGTGTACACAGCCTGAAGTATCACTGAACTTTCATACATTGCTAAATGTGAAATGGCAGGAAAATGAAAGTAAATTAATATGTGTTTAATCTTTGAAGGTTTGATGAAAAATAAAGAAATTTCAGCTGCATTAACTATTAGTTTTAGACATATTTTGACAGTGGCAGTAGCGCACCTGTTTAACCGAATGTCACCAAAGTTTGATGGTCTATTCGTAGTCCAGTGCTATAGAAGTCAGTCAAATTTTATGAGAATTTGATGAAGTATTAATGAGATTTAGCATAGTAAATGAATTCGGTATTGAAATATTGTGGCCAGCAGGTGCAGTTAGCACTACATTTGATAAATGGTAGCATGCAGTCCCTGGTGTGGCAGTTTGACTACTGCCATTAGCAGAAGCAGCCTTAGTACAACAATATAAAATATAATATAGAACCATTTGGTGAAGTGCCTCAGCCCAAAAGAATGTGTGGTTTGTGTCAGATGGTCCAAGTAGATGGTAGAAATAGGCACCTGCATAACTAATATTTTAAGTCTAGATCATACAAGTTAAGCTTACTTTATAGTACCTCAGTGAACACATGCTGTCTTGTATATTTAAAACAACAGTGGCTTACTGCATTTGTAAAGTATTCTTCTAGACATAAGAAGCCCTAAAAGAATTTAATGGCATTAATGAAATAGAGGACGAACTGCACCTGCTGGCGAATCTATAAAAAAAATCCAAAAAAGTGCAATATAAATAGAGCACCATCTCCACCTACTGGCCAATTTAATACAAAAAAGCAAAAAATCTGCAATATATACTGGCTGGCTTATAAATGAAATCTGATAATTTTCTATAAGTCAAATAGCAGAAAAATGAAAGGAGCTTAAAAATATGGACTTAGGTGAAGGGAAAGTTAATTCCTTGAAAGTATTATGAAGGATATTTCAGCTGAATTAGCCAAGGTAGTTATTAGACATACTAGGACAGTGGTTGTATGGCTCCCATTTGACTGATCGCCACCAAACTTGGAAGGTCTGTCTGTAGTCCACTGATACAGAAGTGAATCAAATTTTGTAAGGATCGGATGAAGCATGCCTGAGATTTAGCTGTTTGAATGAAATGGGAATGGAAATGGTGTGGCCAGCAGGTGGAGTCAGCGCTCCATTTTAGAAATGATATTAAATGCTTTCTGACCTTCTCATTTGTAAATGAAGTCTGATAATGTTGTATAAGGCAAATTGGTGAAAAATGAAAGGAAATTAAAAATATGGACTCAGCTGAAGGGAAAGGTAACAATTATTTGAAGGTTTCATGAGGAATAAGGACATTTCAGCTGAATTTGCTAAGGTGGGTCTTACACATATATGGACAGTGGCTGTCACGCCCCCATTTGACCGATCAGCACCAAATTTGGAAGGTCTGTTTGAGGTCCAGTGCTACATTAGTGGGTCAAATTTGGTGATGATCAGACAAAGTCTGCCTCAGATTTAGCTGTTTGATTGAAATGAGCATGGAAATGGTGCAGGTTTGGTGTAGTTGGTGGCCATAGCATACAGGTAGGTCAAGCTATTTATATAAATTATCCATAAAGGCCATGTCCTGATTGATCTACTACCAGAATGACGTACTTCGGCTTGATATTTTAGTAGTTATAGCAATATGTAATTTTTTAAGTTTTTAAATATCACAAGGGAATGGAAATGACGATCATTAGGCATTGCATATATCTTGATTTGGAATGACACACAGAATTTGCAGGACAAATGATTTTTATCAGTAATATGTGACTGAAACAGAAATAAGAACAATGTAAGTTTAGCTGATTTTGCAGTTTATACAGTGATGTTATATTGCTGTAGCGCCCCCGTTTGACTGATCGCCACCAAACTTGGAAGATTTGTCTGTAGTCCAGTCATACAGAAGTGAATCAAATTTTGTAAGGATCAGATGAAGCATGCCTGAGATTTAGCTGTTTGAATGAAATGGGAATGGAAATGGTGTGGCCAGAAGGTGTAGTCAGCGCTCCATTTTAGAAATGATATTAAATGCTTTCTGACTTTCTCATTTGTAAATGAAGTCTGATAATGTTGTATAAGGCAAATTGGTGAAAAATGAAAGGAAATTAAAAATATGGACTAAGGTGAAGGGAAAGGTAACAATTCTTTGAAGGTTTCATGAGGAATAAGGACATTTCAGCTGAATCTGTTAAGGTGGCTCTTAGACATAATACAACATTGGCTGTAGTGCCCCCATTTGCCCGATCACCACCAAACATAGATGGTCTGTCTGTAGTCCACTCCTGCAGGAGACAGTCAAATTTTGTGAAGATTGGGAGAAGCATGCCTGAGATTTAGCTGTTTGAATGAAATGGAAATGGAAATGGTGTGGCCAGCAGGTGGAGTCAACGCTCCATTTTAGAAATGCTATTTAATACTTTTAGGCCTTCTCATGTTTAAATGAATTCTGATAATGTTCTGAGGCAAATGGGTGAAAAATGAACAGAAATTAAAATATGGACCTAGTTGAAGGGAAAGCAAACAATTCTTTGAATGTTTGAAGAGAAATAAGGACATTCCAACTGAATTTGCTAAGGTGGGTCTTAGAAATATATAGACAGTGGCTGTAGCTCCCCCATTTGACCGATCGGCACCAAAGTTGGAAGGTCTGTCTGTGGTCTATGGTTACATTAGCTGGTCAAATTTTATGAGGATTGGATGAAGAATGCTTCAGATTTAGCTGTTTGATTGAAATGAGCATGGAAATGGTGCAGGTTTGGTGTAGTTGGTGGCCATAGCATACAGGTAGGTCAAGTTATTTTTATAAATTATCCATAAGGGCCGTGTCATGATTGATCTACTACCAGAATGACCTTCTTGGGCTGGACATTGTAGTAGTTATAGCAATATGTTATTTATTAAGTTTTTAAATGTCACAAGGGAATGCAAATGACAATTAGGCATTGCATATTTCTTGATTTGGCATAACTAAGAGAACTTGCAATACAAAAGATTTCAACCAGTCATATGTCACTGGAACAGAAATGAGATAAATGTAAGTTGTACTGATTTTGCAGGTTTATAAAGACATGTTATATTGCTGTAGCGCCCCCGTTTGACTGATCGGCACCAAATTTGGAAGGTCTGTCTGTAGTCCACTGATACAGAAGGGAATCAAATTTTGTTAGGATTGGATGAAGCATGCCAGAGATATAACTGTTTGATTGAAATGGGCATGGAAATCATTTGGCCAGCAGGTGGAGTCAACACTCCATTTTAGAAATGCTATTTAAAACTTTTAGGCCTTCTCATGTGTAAATGAAGTCTGATAATGTTCTATGAGGCAAATGGGTGAAAAATGAACAAAAATTAAAAATATGGACCTAGTTGAAGGGAAAGGGAACAAATCTTTCAATATTTGATGAGAAATAAGGACATTTCAGCTGAATTTGCTAAGGTGGGTCTTACACATATATGCACATTAGCTGTAGCGCCCCCGTTTGACTGATCGGCACCAAATTTGGAAGGTCTGTCTGTAGTCCACTGATACAGAAGGGAATCAAATTTTGTTAGGATTGGATGAAGCATGCCAGAGATATAACTGTTTGATTGAAATGGGCATGGAAATCATTTGGCCAGCAGGTGGAGTCAACACTCCATTTTAGAAATGCTATTTAAAACTTTTAGGCCTTCTCATGTGTAAATGAAGTCTGATAATGTTCTATGAGGCAAATGGGTGAAAAATGAACAAAAATTAAAAATATGGACCTAGTTGAAGGGAAAGGGAACAAATCTTTGAATATTTGATGAGAAATAAGGACATTTCAGCTGAATTTGCTAAGGTGGGTCTTACACATATATGCACATTAGCTGTAGCGCCCCCGTTTGACTGATCAGCACCAAATTTGGAGGGTCTGTCTGAGGTGCAGTGGTACATTAGTGGGTCAAATTTCGTGAAGATCATATGAAGTATACCTCATATTTAGCTGTTTGATTGAAATGAGCATGGAAATGTGGTAGGTTCAGTGTGGCTGGTGGCCATACTGTACAGGCAGGTGAAGCTATCTTTATAAATTATACATAAGGGCAGTGTCCTGATTGATCTACTACCAGAAAGACCTACTTTGGCTAGACATTGTAGTAGTTATAGTAATATGTTATTTATTAAGTTTTTAAATATCACAAGGTAATTCAAATGACTATTATGGACTATCTTGATTTAGCATGACTAACAGAACTTGCAGGACAAAAGATTTTAACCAGTAATATGTCACTTTATCAAAAATGACAACAATGTAACTTGAACTGATTTTGCAGGTATATACAGACATGTTATATTGCTGTAGTGCCCCTGTTTGACTGATTGGCATGAAAATTGGAGGGCCCTTCCCCAGTAATGTCCTACAATATATATTTAAGTTTCGTGATGATTGGCTGAGGCACGCCTCAGATATAGCTGTCTGATTGAAATGGGTGTGGCACCAGTATGGTGTGGGTGTGGCTGGTGGCCATACCACATGGAAAGTTTCAGATTTTTTTAATATTTCTTTATAAGGACTGTCTCCTGATTAAAATGATCACAGAAATATGAAGGTTTGGTGAAAATCCAAGGAGGTTAAGAAAAAGTACTGTTTTAAGACTTTTACAAAATAGGCAAAAATGGCAAGAGATATGATGAAGTTCTTTATGCCATTAAATTTGTCATGAGCTAGTGGATAGCGTAAACAACAATTGTCAATTTTATAATTAACAGTTCAGGAGAAATAGGCAGAAATGTGCTGTAGCGCCCCCATATGGCAGACTGACATGTCCATTACAGGGTGGGTTCAGGGTCAGAGTACAAATGTAGAACCCAAATTTGGTTTGGATTGCTCATTGTTTAGCCAGTCAAATGGCTGGTTGATTTTGATTGGCTAATGGTGGCCAGGATTTTACAACTAATGACTGCCATGATACTTGTCTGACCTCAGGCTTGTACGTAGTACATATCTGCCAAATTTCAATTAGATTGGTCAAAGCAGTCAGGAGATATCAGCAGTTTTTAGTTGTAGCGCCCCCTATTGACGAAATGTGGGCTGCATTGTATGGTCACCCCATAATAGAGCAGGGAGGTTGGATTCTAAGTTTGGTTCAGGTAGGCAAAGGTATGGAGAAGTTATAGCAGTCAGACTGAAATAGGCCAAATTTAGGTGTGATTTGGGCGTGGCTAGAGGCCATAAAATAGACAAATGTCAGACTTTCTTGAACAGCTTTTGATCAGGTCAGTGGACTGATCGGTTTGACACCTCATTTGTCTGATTTGGTCCAACAGTGTAGGACTTGAAGGCAGAAGCCAGTTTCACAAATTATGCAAATTAGCAAAAAATCTAAGTAGGTGGAGCTTCATAGTCCAAATGGCAAGTTGGTAGAGCAAAGCTGTCTGTATCAGCAGAAAAAATAAATTCAATTGTAGGACTAATAGGACAGGAGATATGGACTGAAACGCGTTGAGGGGCGCTAGAGCGCCCCCATCTGGCTGACAGGACTGGGTCAGAGAATCTGAGTAGCGGGTAGGAATTGACATCATCTTACCAAGTTTGGTTGGTCTAGCTCTTACGGTTTAGGCTGTACATTCAGTTTTAGGGCAGGAAAAAAATAATAATAATAATAATAATAATAATAATAATAATAATAATAATAATAATCCTAAGAAAAACAATAATGGTCCATAAGCATTTCATGCTTTGGACCCTTAATAAAGATAACTGCAAGCAGTGACAATCGGGTCCAAAGCTAATGGAAAGAAGCAATGAAGAGGAAAGAAGTGAATGGCATAAAATTAGAAGTTCACTAATTATTTGAAATGAAGTACAGACTGTAATTGATGAACAATGCATTTAAATTGGCAGAAAATATGAAATGCTACTATGAGATGATATCTAACATTTAAACATTACCTTGGAAATGTTTCTCAAGGTACGATAAAGAGAAAAAGGTAGATGAGAAACAGAAGGGAAATGTGGTGACTAGCTGTTGGAGAAATATTGAAATTGCTGCAGTGTACACAGGCTAAAGTAACATTGAAGTTTGATAGATTTCTAAAAGTCAAATGGCAGGATTATATAAGCAGATTAAAAATATTGACTTAGATGAAGGGAAAGGTGATTAATATTTAAATATTTAAATAAACAATAAGGAGATGTCAGCAGCATTAACCAAGGTTGGTCTTAGACATATTACGACAGTGGCTAAATTGCAAATGAAGTACAGACTGTAACTGATGGCCAATGCATTTAAATAGTCAGAAAGTAAGAAATGGTACTATGATAAGATGATACCTGACATTTTAACATTTAAATGTTGATTAAGGTCCAATAAAGGGAAAATGGTAGATAAGAATCAGAAGGGAAATGTGGTGATTAGCTGTTGGAGAAATATTGAAATTGCTGCAGTGTACACAGGCTAAAGTAACATTGAAGATTTCTAAAAGTCAAATGGTACAATTCTATAAGCAGATTAAAAATATAGACTTAGATGAAGGGAAAAGTGATTAATACTTAAATGTTTAAATAAACAATAAGGAGATGTCAGCTGCATTAACCAAGGTTGTTGTTAGACATATTAGGACAGTGGCTAAATTGTAAAAGAAGTATAGACTGTAACTGATGGCCAATGCATTTAAATAGTCAGAAAATACGAAATGCTACTATGAGATGATAGCTAACATTTAAACATTATTGTGGAAATTTTTATCAAGGTATGATAAAGGAAAATGGTAGATGAGAAACGGAAGGGAAATGTGGTGACTAGCTGTTGGAGAAATATTGCAATTGCTGCAGTGTACACAGGCTAAAGTAACATTGAAGTTTGATAGATTTCTAAAACTGAAATGGCATGATTCTATAAGCAGATTAAAAATATGGACTTTGAAGAAGGGAAAGGTGAATAATATTTAAATGTTTAAAAAAGCAATAAGGAGATGTCAGCTGCATTAATCAAGGTTGGTCTTAGACATATTAAGACAGTGGCTAAATTTGAAATGAAGTACGGACTGTAACTGATGACCAATGCATTTAAATAGTCAGAAAGTAGGAAATGCTTCTATGATAAGATAATACCTGACATTTTGAACATTGACTTTGATATGTTGATTAAGGTACGATAAAGGGAATATGGAAGATGAGAAACAGAAGGGACATGTGGTGACTAGCTGTTGGAAGAAATTGCAATTGTTGCACTGTACACAGCCTGAAGTATCTCTGAACTTTGATACATTTCTAAAAGTGAAATGAAATGAAAATGTCAATAATCTTTGAAGGTTTGATGAAAAATAAAGAAATTTCAGCTGTATTAACTATTAGTATATTTTGACAGTGGCAGAAGCGCCCCCGTTTAACCGAATGTCACCAAAGTTAGATGGTCTATTCATAGTCCAGTGCTACAGAAGTTAGTCAAATTTTATGAGAATTCGATGAAGTATGAATGAGGTTTAGCAGACTTAATGAATTCGGCATGGAAATAGTGAGGCCAGCAGGTGGAGTTAGCGCTACATTTGATAATTGGTATCATGCAGTCCCTGGTGTGGCAGTTTGACTACTGCCATTTGCAGAAGCAGCCATAGTACAACAATATAAGATACAATATATAACCATTTGCTGAAGTGCCTCAGCCCAAAAGAATTTGTTTTTTGTGTCAGATGGTCTAAGTAGACGGTAGAAATAGGCACCTGCATACCTAATATTTTAAGTCTAGATCATACAAGTTAAGCTTACTTTATAGTACCTCAGTGAACACATGCTGTCTTGTATATTAAAAAAAACAACAGTGGCTTACTGCATTTGTAAAGTATTCTTCTAGACATAAGAAGCCCTGAAAGAATTTAATGCTATTAATGAAATACAGGACGAACTACACCTGCTGGCTAATGTATAAAAAAAATCCAAAAAACTGCAATATAAATAGAGCACCATCTCCACCTACTGGCCAATTTAATACAAAAAAGTGAAAAATCTGCAATATATACTGCCTGGCTTATAAATAAAATCTGATAATTTTCTATAAATCAAACAGCATAAAAATGAAAAGAGCTTAAAAATATGGACTGAGGTGAAGGGAAAGTTAATTACTTGAAACTATTATGAAGGATATTTCAGCTGAATTACCAAAAGTAGGTATTAGACATACTAGGACAGTGGCTGTACTGCTCCAGATTGACTGATCGCCACCAAACTTGGAAGATCTGTCTGTAGTCCAGACTTACAGAAGTGAATCAAATTTTGGAAGGTTCGGATGAAGCATGCCTGAGATTTAGCTGTTTGAATGAAATGGGAATGGAAATGTTGTGGCCAGCAGGTGGAGTCAGCGCTCCATTTTAGAAAAGATATTAAATGCTTTCTGACCTTCTCATTTGTAAATGAAGTCTGATAATGTTGTATAAGGCAAATTGGTGAAAAATTAAAGGAAATTAAAAATATGGACTCAGCTGAAGGGAAAGGTAACAACTATTTGAAGATTTCATGAGGAATAAGGACATTTCAGCTGAATCTGCTAAGGTGGGTCTTACACATATATGGACAGTGGCTGTCACGCCCCCATTTGACCGATCGGCACCAAATTTGCAGGGTCTGTCTGAGGTGCAGTGCTACATTAGTGGGTCAAATTTGGTGATGATCAGATGAAGTATGCCTCTGATTTAGCTGTTTCATTGAAATGATCATGGAAATGCTGTAGGTTCAGTGTGGCTGGTGGCTATACTGTACAGGCAAGTGAAGTTATCTTTATAAATTATACATATGGGCAGTGTCCTGATTTTTCTACTACCAGATTGACCTACTTAGGCTGGACATTGCAGTAGTTACAGTAATATGTTATTAATTAAGTTTTTAAATATGACAAGGGAATGCAAATGACTATCATGGGACATTGCATATTTCTTGATTTGACATGACTCACAGAACTTGCAGGGCAAAAGATTTTAACCAGTAATATGTCACTGGATCAAAAATGAGATAAATGTAAGTTGAGCTGATTTTGCAGTTTATACAGTGATGTTATATTGCTGTAGCACCCCCGTTTGACTGATCGGCACCAAATTTGGAGGGCCCTTCTCCAGTAATATCCTACATTATATATTTAAGTTTGATGATGATTGGTTGAGGCAGGCCTGAGATATAGCTGTCTGATTGAAATGGGTGTGGCACCACTATGGTTTGGGTGTGGCTGGTGGCCATACCTCATGGAAAGTTTATGATTTTTTTGATAATTTTATATACGGACTGTCTCCTGATTTAAATGATAGCAGATTTGTGTAGGTTTGGTGAAAATCCTAGGAGGATAAGAAAAAGTACTGTTTTATGACTTTTACAAAATAGGCAAAAATGGCAAGAGATATGATGAAGTTCTTTATACCATTAAATTTGTCATGAGCTAGTGGATAGCGTAAACAACAATTGTCAATTTTATAATTAACAGTTCAGGAGAAATAGGCAGAAATGTGCTGTAGCGCCCCCATATGGCAGACTGACATGTCCATTACAGGGTGGGTTCAGGGTCAGAGTACAAATGTAGAACCCAAATTTGGTTTGGATTGCTCATTGTTTAGCCAGTCAAATGGCTGGTTGATTTTGATTGGCTAATGGTGGCCAGGATTTTACAACTAATGACTGCCATGATACTTGTCTGACCTCAGGCTTGTACGTAGTACATATCTGCCAAATTTCAATTAGATTGGTCAAAGCAGTCAGGAGATATCAGCAGTTTTTAGTTGTAGCGCCCCCTATTGACGAAATGTGGGCTGCATTGTATGGTCACCCCATAATAGAGCAGGGAAGTTGGATTCTAAGTTTGGTTCAGGTAGACAAAGGTATGGAGAAGTTATAGCAGTCAGACTGAAATAGGCCAAATTTAGGTGTGATTTGGGCGTGGCTAGTGGCCATAAAATAGACAAATGTCAGACTTTCTTGAACAGCTTTTGATCAGGTCAGTGGACTGATCGGTTTGACACCTCATTTGTCTGATTTGGTCCAACAGTGTAGGACTTGAAGGCAGAAGCCAGTTTCACAAATTATGCAAATTAGCAAAAAATCTAAGTAGGTGGAGCTTCATAGTCCAAATGGCAAGTTGGTAGAGCAAAGCTGTCTGTATCAGCAGAAAAAATAAATTCAATTGTAGGACTAATAGGACAGGTGATATGGACTGAAACGCGTTGAGGGGCGCTAGAGCGCCCCCATCTGGCTGACAGGACTGGGTCAGAGAATCTGAGTAGCGGGTAGGAATTGACATCATCTTACCAAGTTTGGTTGGTCTAGCTCTTACGGTTTAGGCTGTACATTCAGTTTTAGGGCAGGAAAAAAAAAATAATAATAATAATAATAATAATAATAATAATAATAATAATAATAATAATAATAATAATAATCCTAAGAAAAACAATAATGGTCCATAAGCATTTCATGCTTTGGACCCTTAATAAAGATAACTGCAAGCAGTGACAATCGGGTCCAAAGCTAATGGAAAGAAGCAATGAAGAGGAAAGAAGTGAATGGCATAAAATTAGAAGTTCACTAATTATTTGTAAATGAAGTACAGACTGTAATTGATGAGCAATGCATTTAAATTGGTAGAAAATATGAAATGCTACTATGAGATGATATCTAACATTTAAACATTACCTTTGGAAATGTTTATTAAGGTATGATAAAGGAAAATGGTAGATGAGAAACGGAAGGGAAATGTGGTGACTAGCTGTTGGAGAAAGATTGCAATTGCTGCAGTGTACACAGGCTGAAGTAACATTGAAGTTTGATAGATTTCTAAAAGTCAAATGGCAGGAATTTATAAGCAGATTAAAAATATGGACTTTGAAGAAGGAAAGGTGAATGATATTTAAATGTTTAAAAAAAACAATAAGGAGATGTCAGCTGCATTAACCAAGGTTGATCTTAGACATATTTTGACAGTGGCTAAATTTGAAATGAAGTACAGACTGTAACTGATGGCCAATGCATTTAAATTGTCAGAAAAAGTAGGAAATGCTTCTATGATAAGATAATACCTGACATTTTGAACATTGACTTTGATATGTTGATTAAGGTACGATAAAGGGAAGAGGGTAGATCAGAAACAGAAGGGACATGTGGTGACTAGCTGTTGGAAGAAATTGCAATTGTTGCACTGTACACAGCCTGAAGTATCTCTGAACTTTGATACATTTCTAAAAGTGAAATGAAATGAAAATGTCAATAATCTTTGAAGTTTTGATGAAAAATAAAGAAATTTCAGCTGCATTAACTATTAGTATATTTTGACAGTGGCAGAAGCGCCCCCGTTTAACCGAATGTCACCAAAGTTAGATGGTCTATTCATAGTCCAGTGCTACAGAAGTGAGTCAAATTTTGTCAGAATTCAATGAAGTATGAATGAGGTTTAGCAGACTTAATGAATTCGGTATGGAAATAGTGAGGCCAGCAGGAGGAGTTAGCACTACATTTGATAATTGGTAGTATGCAGTCCCTGGTGTGGCAGTTTGACTACTGCCATTAGCAGAAGCAGCCTTAGTACAACAATATAAGATACAATATATAACCATTTGCTGAAGTGCCTCAGCCCAAAAGAATTAGTTTTTTGTGTCAGATGTTCTAAGTAGACGGTAGAAATAGGCACCTGCATAACTAATATTTTAAGTCTAGATCATACAAGTTAAGCTTACTTTATAGTACCTCAGTGAACAAATGCTGTCTTGTATATTAAAAAAAACAACAGTGGCTTACTGCATTTGTAAAGTATTCTTCTAGACATAAGAAGCCCTGAAAGAATTTAATGCCATTAATGAAATACAGGACGAACTGCACCTGCTGGCTAATGTATAAAAAAAAATCTAAAAAACTGCAATATAAATAGAGCACCATCTCCACCTACTGGCCAATTTAATACAAAAAAAGTGAAAAATCTGCAATATATACTGCCTGGCTTATAAATAGAATCTGATAATTTTCTATAAATCAAATAGCATAAAAATGAAAGGAGCTTAAAAATATGGACTGAGGTGAAGGGAAAGTTAATTCCTTGAAAGTATTATGAATGATATTTCAGCTGAATTAGCCAAGGTAGGTATTAGACATACTATGACAGTGGCTCCAGATTGACTGATCGCCACCAAACTTGGAAGATTTGTCTGTAGTCCAGTCATACAGAAGTGAATCAAATTTTGTAAGGATCAGATGAAGCATGCCTGAGATTTAGCTGTTTGAATGAAATGGGAATGGAAATGGTGTGGCCAGCAGGTGGAGTCAGCGCGCCATTTTAGAAATGATATTAAATGCTTTCTGACCTTCTCATTTGTAAATGAAGTCTGATAATGTTGTATAAGGCAAATTGGTGAAAAATGAAAGGAAATTAAAAATATGGACTCAGCTGAAGGGAAAGGTAACAATTATTTGAAGGTTTCATGAGGAATAAGGACATTTCAGCTGAATCTGCTAAGGTGGGTCTTACACATATATGGACAGTGGCTGTCACGCCCCCATTTGACCGATCAGCACCAAATTTGGAAGGTCTGTTTGAGGTCCAGTGCTACATTAGTGGGTCAAATTTGGTGATGATCAGACGAAGTCTGCCTCAGATTTAGCTGTTTGATTGAAATGAGCATGGAAATGGTGCAGGTTTGGTGTAGTTGCTGGCCATAGCATACAGGTAGGTCAAGCTATTTTTATAAATTATCTATAAGGGCTGTGTCATGATTAATCTAATACCAGAATGACCTACTTTGGCTGGACATTGTAGTAGTTATAGCAATATGTTATTTATTAAGTTTTTAAATATCACAAGGGAATGCAAATGACAATCATTAGGCATTGCATATTTCTTGATTTGGCATGACTAAGAGAAATTGCAATACAAAAGATTTCAACTAGTCATATATCACTGGAACAGAAATGAGAAAAATGTAAGTTGAACTGATTTAGCAGGTTTATACAGACATGTTATATTGCTGTAGCGCCCCTGTTTGACTGATCGGCACCAAATTTGGAGGGCCCTTACCCAGTAATGTCCTACATTATGTATTTAAGTTTGGTGATGATTGGCTGAGGCCTGCCTGAGATATAGCTGTCTGATAGAAATGGGTGTGGCACCAGTATGGTTTGGGTGTGACTGGAGGCCATACCTAATGGATAGTTTATGATTTTTTGGATAATTATATATAAAGACTGTCTCCTGATTTAATTGATACCAGATTTGTGTAGGTTTGGTGAAAATCTTAGGAGGCTAACAAAAAGTCCTGTTTTCAGACTGTTACAAAATAAGCAAAAATGGCAAGAGATATGATGAAGTTCTTTATACCATTAAATTTGCCATGAGACAGTGGATAGGATTCGCAACAATTCTCAACTTAATCTTTATCAGTTCAAGAGAAATAGACAGAAATGCAAAACTTGTTGCTGTAGCGCCCCCATCTGGCTGATTGCGGTGTCCTTAACAGGGTATGCTAAGGGTCGGGAATCAAATGTGACTGCCTGTTTTGGTTGAGATTCGCTATTGTTTAGCCTGTCAAATGGCTGCTTCATTTTGATTGGCTGATGATGACCATGATTTTATGATCAATGACTACTATGATATATGGCTGATCTCAGAATTGGCCATAGTTTATATATGCCAAATTTTTGTTAGATTGGTCAAGGCAGTCAGGAGATATTGGCAGTTTTTAGTTGTAGCGCCCCCTATTGACAAAATGGGGCCAGCTTTATATCTACTCCCCAGAATGGCGCTAGGAGGTAGGATTTCAAATTTGGTTAAGATCGGCTAAAGCAGGGCCAACTTATAGCAGTCAGACTGAAACTGGCCAAATTTAGGTGGAGTTTGAGCGTGGCTGAAGGCCATATGATACAGAAATTTTATGATTATTTTTAATAAGTCTTGACCAGCTCAGAGAACTGATTGGTTTGACCCCTCATATGACTGATTTGGACAGACGGGGTAGGACTTCAGGCCAGAAGTAGGATTTGCAAATTATGCAAATTAGCAAAAAATCTAAGTAGGCGGAGCTTCATAGTCCAAATGGCAAGATGGTAGAGCAAAGCTGTCTGCATCAGCAGAAAAAATAATTTCAATTGTAGGACTAATAGGACAGGAGATATGGACTGAAACGCGTTGGGGGGCGCTAGAGCGCCCCCATCTGGCTGACAGGGCTGGGTCAGAGAATCTGAGTAGCGGGTAGGAATTGACATCATCTTACCAAGATTGGTTGGTCTAGCTCTCACGGTTTAGGCTGTACATTCAGTTTTACGGCAGGAAAAAAATAATAATAATAATAATAATTAAAAATAAAGAAATTTCAGCTGCATTAACTATGAGTATATTTTGACAGTGGCAGAAGCGCCCCCGTTTAACCGAATGTCACCAAAGTGAACTTTGATAATTTATAAAATTGAAATGGCAGGAAAATTAAAGTAAATGAATATGTGATTAATCTCTGAAGGTTTGATGAAAAATAAAGAAATTTCAGCTTCATTGACTATGAGTTTTAGACATATTTTGACAGTGGCAGTAGCGCCCCCGTTTAACCGAATGTCACCAAAGTTGGATGGTCTATTCGTAGTCCAGTGCTATAGAAGTGACTGAAATTTTATGAGAATTTGATGAAGTATCAATGAGATTTAGCAGACTGAATGAATTCGGTATGGAAATAGTGTGGCCAGCAGGTGGAGTTAGCACTATATTTGATAAATGGTAGTATGCAGTCCCTGGTGTGGCAGTTTGACTACTGCCATTAGCAGAAGCAGCCTTAGTACAACAATATAAGATACAATATATAACCATTTGCTGAAGTGCCTCAGCCCAAAAGAATTTGTTTTTTGTGTCAGATGGTCTAAGTAGACGGTAGAAATAGGCACCTGCATACCTAATATTTTAAGTCTAGATCATACAAGTTAAGCTTACTTTATAGTACCTCAGTGAACACATGCTGTCTTGTATATTAAAAAAGAACAACAGTGGCTTACTGCATTTGTAAAGTATTCTTCTAGACATAAGAAGCCCTGAAACAATTTAATGATATTAATGAAATACAGGACGAACACCACCTGCTGGCTAATCTATAAAAAAAAAATCCAAAAAAGTGCAATATAAATAGAGCACCATCTCCACCTACTGGCCAATTTAATACAAAAAAGCGAAAAATCTGCAATATATACTGCCTGGCTTATAAATAAAATCTGATAATTTTCTATAAGTCAAATAGCAGAAAAATGAAAGGAGCTTAAAAATATGGACTGAGGTGAAGGGAAAGTTAATTCCTTGAAAGTATTATGAAGGATATTTCAGCTGAATTAGCCAAGGTAGGTATTAGACATACTAGGATAGTGGCTGTACCGCTCCAGATTGACTGATCGCCACCAAACTTGGAAGATCTGTCTGTAGTCCAGTCATACAGAAGTGAATCAAATTTTGTAAGGATCGGATGAAGCATGCCTGAGATTTAGCTGTTTGAATGAAATGGGAATGGAAATGTTGTGGCCAGCAGGTGGAGTCAGCGCTCCATTTTAGAAATGATATTAAATGCTTTCTGACCTTCTCATTTGTAAATGAAGTCTGATAATGTTGTATAAGGCAAATTGGTGAAAAATGAAAGGAACTTAAAAATATGGACTAAGGTGTAGGGAAAGGTAAAAATTCTTTGAAGGATTTATGAGAAAGAAGGACATTTCAGCTGAATTTGCTAAGGTTGGTCTTAGACATAAATGGACAGTAGCTGTAGTGCCCCCATTTGACCGATCGGCACCAAATTTGCAGGGTCTGTCTGAGGTGCAGTGCTACATTAGTGGGTCAAATTTGGTGATGATCAGATGAAGTATTCCTCTGATTTAGCTGTTTGATTGAAATGATCATGGAAATGCTGTAGGTTCAGTGTGGCTGGTGGCTATACTGTACAGGCAAGTGAAGTTATCTTTATAAATTATACATATGGGCAGTGTTCTGATTTTTCTACTACCAGATTGACCTACTTAGGCTGGACATTGCAGTAGTTACAGTAATATGTTATTAATTAAGTTTTTAAATATGACAAGGGAATGCAAATGACTATCATGGGACATTGCATATTTCTTGATTTGACATGACTCACAGAACTTGCTGGGCAAAAGATTTTAACCAGTAATATGTCACTGGATCAAAAATGAGATAAATGTAAGTTGAGCTGATTTTGCAGTTTATACAGTGATGTTATATTGCTGTAGCACCCCCGTTTGACTGATCGGCACCAAATTTGGAGGGCCCTTCTCCAGTAATATCCTACATTATATATTTAAGTTTGATGATGATTGGTTGAGGCAGGCCTGAGATATAGCTGTCTGATTGAAATGGGTGTGGCACCACTATGGATTGGGTGTGGCTGGTGGCCATACCACATGGAAAGTTTCAGATTTTGTTAATATTTCTTTATAAGGACTGTCTCCTGATTAAAATGATCACAGAAATATGAAGGTTTGGTGAAAATCCAAGGAGGTTAAGGAAAAGTACTGTTTTAAGACTTTTACAAAATAGGCAAAAATGGCAAGAGATATGATGAAGTTCTTTATAACATTAAATTTGTCATGAGCTAGTGGATAGCTTAAGCAACAATTGTCAATTTTATAATTAACAGTTCAGGAGAAATAGGCAGAAATGCGCTGTAGCGCCCCCATATGGCAGACTGACATGTCCCTTACAGGGTGGGCTCAGGGTCAGAGGACAAATGTACAACCCAAATTTGGTTTGGATTGCTCATTGTTTAGCCAGTCAAATGGCTGCTTGATTTTGATTGGCTAATGGTGGCCAGTATTTTACAACTAATGACTGCCATGATACTTGCCTGACCTCAGGCTTGGACGTAGTACATATCTGCCAAATTTCAATTAGATTGGTCAAGGCAGTCAGGAGATATTGCCAGTTTTTAGTTGTAGCGCCCCCTATTGACGAAATGTGGGCCGCATTGTATGGTGACCCCATAATAGAGCAGGGAGGTTGGATTGTAAGTTTGGTTCAGGTAGGCTAAAGTATGGAGAAGTTATAGCATTCAGACTGAAATAGGCCAAACTTAGGTTGGATTTGGGCATGGCTAGTGGCCATAAAATAGACAAATGTCAGACTTTCTTGAATATATTTTGATCAGCTCAGTGGACTGATCGGTTTGACACCTCATTTGTCTGATTTGGTTCAATATTGTAGGACTTGAAGGCAGAAGTCAGTTTCACAAATTATGCAAATTAGCAAAAAATCTAAGTAGGCGGAGCTTCATAGTCCAAATAGCCAGTTGGTAGAGCAAAGCTGTCTGTATCAGCAGAAAAAATAATTTCAATTATAGGACTAATAGGACAGGAGATATGGACTGAAACGCGTTGGGGGGCGCTAGAGCGCCCCCATCTGGCTGACAGGCCTGGGTCGGAGAATCTGAGTAGCGGGTAGGAATTGACATCATATTACCAAGTTTGGTTGGTCTAGCTCTTACGGTTTAGGCTGTACATTCAGTTTTAGGGCGCGAAAAATAATAATAATAATAATAATAATAATAAAAGAGAAAAATCCTAAGAAAAACAATAATGGTCCATAAGGACTTCGTCCTTTGGACCCTTAATAAAAAGAAAAACCGTAAGAAAAACAATAATGGTCCATAAGCATTTCATGCTTTGGACCCTTAATAATAATAATAATAAAGATAACTGCAAGCAGTGACAATCGGGTCCAAAGCTAATGGAAAGAAGCAATGAAGAGGAAAGAAGTGAATGGCATAAAATTAGAAGTTCACTAATTATTTGAAATGAAGTACAGACTGTAATTGATGAACAATGCATTTAAATTGGCAGAAAATATGAAATGCTACTATGAGATGATATCTAACATTTAAACATTACCTTGGAAATGTTTCTCAAGGTACGATAAAGGGAGAAAGGTAGATGAGAAACAGAAGGGAAATGTGGTGACTAGCTGTTGGAGAAATATTGAAATTGCTGCAGTGTACACAGGCTAAAGTAACATTGAAGTTTGATAGATTTCTAAAAGTCAAATGGCAGGATTATATAAGCAGATTAAAAATATTGACTTAGATGAAGGGAAAGGTGATTAATATTTAAATATTTAAATAAACAATAAGGAGATGTCAGCAGCATTAACCAAGGTTGGTCTTAGACATATTACGACAGTGGCTAAATTGCAAATGAAGTTCAGACTGTAACTGATGGCCAATGCATTTAAATAGTCAGAAAGTAAGAAATGGTACTATGATAAGATGATACCTGACATTTTAACATCACCGTAGAAATGTTGATTAAGGTCCAATAAAGGGAAAATGGTAGATAAGAATCAGAAGGGAAATGTGGTGATTAGCTGTTGGAGAAATATTGAAATTGCTGCAGTGTACACAGGCTAAAGTAACATTGAAGTTTGATAGATTTCTAAAAGTCAAATGGTACAATTCTATAAGCAGATTAAAAATATGGACTTAGATGAAGGGAAAAGTGATTAATACTTAAATGTTTAAATAAACAATAAGGAGATGTCAGCTGCATTAACCAAGGTTGATGTTAGACATATTATGACAGTGGCTAAATTGTAAATGAAGTACAGATTTTAACTGATGGCCAATGCATTTAAATAGTCAAAATGTAGGAAATGCTACTATGATAAGATGATACTTGACATTTTAACATTACCGTAGAAATGTTGATTAAGGTACGATAAAGGGAATACGGTAGATGAGAAACATAAGGGAGATGTGGTGACTAACTGTTCAAAGAAATTGCAATTGCTGCAGTGTACACAGCCTGAAGTATCACTGAACTTTCATACATTGCTAAATGTGAAATGGCAGGAAAATGAAAGTAAATTAATATGTGTTTAATCTTTGAAGGTTTGATGAAAAATAAAGAAATTTCAGCTGCATTAACTATTAGTTTTAGACATATTTTGACAGTGGCAGTAGCGCACCTGTTTAACCGAATGTCACCAAAGTTTGATGGTCTATTCGTAGTCCAGTGCTATAGAAGTCAGTCAAATTTTATGAGAATTTGATGAAGTATTAATGAGATTTAGCATAGTAAATGAATTCGGTATTGAAATATTGTGGCCAGCAGGTGCAGTTAGCACTACATTTGATAAATGGTAGCATGCAGTCCCTGGTGTGGCAGTTTGACTACTGCCATTAGCAGAAGCAGCCTTAGTACAACAATATAAAATATAATATAGAACCATTTGGTGAAGTGCCTCAGCCCAAAAGAATGTGTGGTTTGTGTCAGATGGTCCAAGTAGATGGTAGAAATAGGCACCTGCATAACTAATATTTTAAGTCTAGATCATACAAGTTAAGCTTACTTTATAGTACCTCAGTGAACACTTGCTGTCTTGTATATTTAAAACAACAGTGGCTTACTGCATTTGTAAAGTATTCTTCTAGACATAAGAAGCCCTAAAAGAATTTAATGGCACCTGCTGGCGAATCTATAAAAAAAATCCAAAAAAGTGCAATATAAATAGAGCACCATCTCCACCTACTGGCCAATTTAATACAAAAAAGCAAAAAATCTGCAATATATACTGGCTGGCTTATAAATGAAATCTGATAATTTTCTATAAGTCAAATAGCAGAAAAATGAAAGGAGCTTAAAAATATGGACTTAGGTGAAGGGAAAGTTAATTCCTTGAAAGTATTATGAAGGATATTTCAGCTGAATTAGCCAAGGTAGTTATTAGACATACTAGGACAGTGGTTGTATGGCTCCCATTTGACTGATCGCCACCAAACTTGGAAGGTCTGTCTGTAGTCCACTGATACAGAAGTGAATCAAATTTTGTAAGGATCGGATGAAGCATGCCTGAGATTTAGCTGTTTGAATGAAATGGGAATGGAAATGGTGTGGCCAGCAGGTGGAGTCAGCGCTCCATTTTAGAAATGATATTAAATGCTTTCTGACCTTCTCATTTGTAAATGAAGTCTGATAATGTTGTATAAGGCAAATTGGTGAAAAATGAAAGGAAATTAAAAATATGGACTCAGCTGAAGGGAAAGGTAACAATTATTTGAAGGTTTCATGAGGAATAAGGACATTTCAGCTGAATCTGCTAAGGTGGGTCTTACACATATATGGACAGTGGCTGTCACGCCCCCATTTGACCGATCAGCACCAAATTTGGAAGGTCTGTTTGAGGTCCAGTGCTACATTAGTGGGTCAAATTTGGTGATGATCAGATGAAGTATTCCTCTGATTTAGCTGTTTGATTGAAATGATCATGGAAATGCTGTAGGTTCAGTGTGGCTGGTGGCTATACTGTACAGGCAAGTGAAGTTATCTTTATAAATTATACATATGGGCAGTGTCCTGATTTTTCTACTACCAGATTGACCTACTTAGGCTGGACATTGCAGTAGTTACAGTAATATGTTATTAATTAAGTTTTTAAATATGACAAGGGAATGCAAATGACTATCATGGGACATTGCATAATTCTTGATTTGACATGACTCACAGAACTTGCTGGGCAAAAGATTTTAACCAGTAATATGTCACTGGATCAAAAATGAGATAAATGTAAGTTGAGCTGATTTTGCAGTTTATACAGTGATGTTATATTGCTGTAGCACCCCTGTTTGACTGATCGGCACCAAATTTGGAGGGCCCTTCTCCAGTAATATCCTACATTATATATTTAAGTTTGATGATGATTGGTTGAGGCAGGCCTGAGATATAGCTGTCTGATTGAAATGGGTGTGGCACCACTATGGTTTGGGTGTGGCTGGTGGCCATACCTCATGGAAAGTTTATGATTTTTTTAATAATTTTATATATGGACTGTCTCCTGATTTAAATGATACCAGATTTGTGTAGGTTTGGTGAAAATCCTAGGAGGATAAGAAAAAAGTACTGTTTTAAGACTTTTACAAAATAGGCAAAAATGGCAAGAGATATGATGAAGTTCTTTATACCATTAAATTTGTCATGAGCTAGTGGATAGCTTAAGCAAAAATTGTCAATTTTATAATTAACAGTTCAGGAGAAATAGGCAGAAATGTGCTGTAGCGCCCCCATATGGCAGACTGACATGTCCTTTACAGGGTGGGCTCAGGGTCAGAATACAAATGTATAACCCAAATTTGGTTTGGATTGCTCATTGTTTAGCTGGTCAAATGGCTGCTTGATTTTGATTGGCTAATGGTGGCCAGGATTTTACAACTAATGACTGCCGTTTTACTTCTCTGACCTCAGGCTTGTACATAGTACATATCTGCCAAATTTCAATTAGATTGGTTAAGGCAGTCAGGAGATATTGGCAGTTATTAGTTGTAGCGCCCCCTATTGACGAAATGTGGGCCGCATTGTACGTTGACCCCATAATAGAGCAGGGAGGTTCGATTGTAAGTTTGGTTCAGGTAGGCTAAGGTATGGAGAAGTTATAGCAGTCAGACTGAAATAGGCCAAATTTAGGTGTGATTTGGGCGTGGCTAGTGGCCATAAAATAGACAAATGTCAGACTTTCTTGAACAGCTTTTGATCAGGTCAGTGGACTGATCGGTTTGACACCTCATTTGTCTGATTTGGTTCAATATTGTAGGACTTGAAGGCAGAAGTCAGTTTCACAAATTATGCAAATTAGCAAAAAATCTAAGTAGGCGGAGCTTCATAGTCCAAATAGCCAGTTGGTAGAGCAAAGCTGTCTGTATCAGCAGAAAAAATAATTTCAATTATAGGACTAATAGGACAGGAGATATGGACTGAAACGCGTTGGGGGGCGCTAGAGCGCCCCCATCTGGCTGACAGGCCTGGGTCAGAGAATCTGAGTAGCGGGTAGGAATTGACATAATATTACCAAGTTTGGTTGGTCTAGCTCTTACGGTTTAGGCTGTACATTCAGTTTTAGGGCGCGAAAAATAATAATAATAATAATAATAAAAGAGAAAAATCCTAAGAAAAACAATAATGGTCCATAAGCATTTCATGCTTTGGACCCTTAATAATAATAATAAAGATAACTGCAAGCAGTGACAATCGGGTCCAAAGCTAATGGAAAGAAGCAATGAAGAGGAATGAAGTGAATGGCATAAAATTAGAAGTTTACTAATTATTGGAAATGAAGTACAGACTGTAATTGATGAGCAATGCATTTAAATTGGCAGAAAATAGAAAATGCTTCTATGAGATGATAACTAACATTTGAACATTACCGTGGAAATGTTTATCAAGGTACGATGAAGGGAAAAGGGTAGATGAGAAACCGAAGGGAAATGTGGTGACTAGCTGTTTGAGAAATATTGCAATTGCTGCAGTGTACACAGCATGAAGTAACATTGAAGTTTGATAGATTTCTAAAAGTCAAATGGCAGTAACATATAAGCAGATTAAAAATATGGACATAGATGAAGGGAAAGGTGATTAATATTTAAATGTCTAAATAAACAATAAGGAGATGTCAGCTGCATTAACCAAGGTTGGTCTTAAATATATTAGGACAGTGGCTAAATTGGAAATGAAGTACAGACTGTAACTGATAGCCAATGCATTTAAATAGTCATAAAATAGGAAATGCTACTATGAACATGCAGCTTTCTGGTTTTACTCTCTTTTCCAGTGCCTTATCTTCATATCAGTGACACCATACTCACCACATCAAGTTTCCCTGCGCCCATTTTTTCGACAACCAAAGCGTTCTCTAAAGAACTCAGAGACTGCACACAGACAGTATGAACTACAAACAGATACCTGAAGTGAAATGCACCAGAAATCATCTCCACGCACTATAGTCTGACAGCAAAGGTACTTTGAGTAAAATGTGCTGTTGCTTGTGGATATTTATTGCTGTGATGTCTCACAATTTTTTTTGTAGTATTTATTAAGTTATTTTCAGTTTTACTCTGCAATAACAAAACATTAATGATGTGTTGTAACAGTTCTGTACTACATATGTTACGTAATTTACAGTCATGATTCCATGGTTAAATTGATGTCAAAATAACGGTCCAGCTTTGTTTGTGATGCCTGTGTTGACTTACACTAAATTGTATATTCAAAAGAATATTGCCATGTTGGCAGTTTTGTAGTATATATATATCAGTGGTACTATCACACTTTGTGGTCTTTAACACTGTTTATGTAAGAATGCTATGCACATCATATGCGAAATATTATGTCAATTGTGCTGGCTCAACTATTGTGGTCTCAATGTACTTTTTCAGCCTCCTCAAACAATGACACAAACCTAAATGTTTGGCTAAGACAGATGTATTTAATTGCAATTTTACAATGTGTATAATGTGTTTTCCATTATGTCTATAATGAATAATAATAAATATAATCATTAATACAGCCATCATTCTTAAGCATGTTAAATACCAATGTAAATGTCAGAATAAATTTCAATTATGGTAGGTGAAACAGGCAGTAAAGGAAATATACATACAAAAAGTATTACAATGTCCTGAGCAACATTTAAGGAAAAACATACTACACTATAATGACATTATATAGTAAATGGCCATAATGTATAACATTAGCCTGCTGTATGCATGCAGTCCCTGGTGTGGCAGTTTGACTACTACCATTAGCAGAAGCAGCCTTAGTACACCAATATAGGATAGATTATAGAACCCTTTGGTGAAGTGCCTCAGCCCAAGACAATGTATGGTTTGTGTCAGATGGTCTAAGTAGTCGGTAGAAATAGGCACCTGCACACCTAATTTTTTAAGTCTAGATCATACAAGTTAAGCTTACTTTATACTACCTCAGTGAACACATGCCGTCTTGTATATTGAAAACAACAGTGGCTTACTCCATTTGTAAAGTATTCTTCTAGACATAAGAAGCCCTAAAATAATTTAACGGCATTAATGAAATAGAGGATGAACTGCACCTGCTGGCTAATCTATAAAAAAAAATTTAAAAAAGTGCAATATAAATAGAGCACCATCTCCACCTACTGGCCAATTTAATACAAAAAAGCGAAAAATCTGCAATGTATACTGCCTGGCTTATAAATAAAATCTGATAATTTTCTATAAGTCAAATAGCAGAAAAATGAAAGGACCTTAAAAATACGGACTGAGGTGAAGGGAAAGTTAATTCCTTGAAAGTATTATGAAGGATGTTTCAGCTGAATTAGCCAAGGTAGATATTAGACATACTAGGACAGTGGCTGTACTGCTCCAGATTGACTGACCGCCACCAAACTTGGAAGATCTGTCTGTAGTCCAGTCATACAGAAGTGAATCAAATTTTGTAAGGATCGGATGAAGCATGCCTGAGATTTAGCTGTTTGAATGAAATGGGAATGGAAATGTTGTGGCCAGCAGGTGGAGTCAGCGCTCCATTTTAGAAATGATATTAAATGCTTTCTGACCTTCTCATTTGTAAATGAAGTCTGATAATGTTGTATAAGGCAAATTGGTGAAAAATGAAAAGAACTTAAAAATATGGACTAAGGTGTAGGGAAAGGTAACAATTCTTTGAAGGATTTATGAGAAAGAAGGACATTTCAGCTGAATTTGCTAAGGTGGGTCTTAGACATAAATGGACAGTAGCTGTAGCGCCCCCATTTGACCGATCGGCACCAAATTTGCAGGGTCTGTCTGAGGTGCAGTGCTACATTAGTGGGTCAAATTTGGTGATGATCAGATGAAGTATGCCTCTGATTTAGCTGTTTGATTGAAATGATCATGGAAATGCTATAGGTTCAGTGTGGCTGGTGGCTAAACTGTACAGGCAAGTGAAGTTATCTTTATAAATTATACATATGGGCAGTGTCCTGATTTTTCTACTACCAGATTGACCTACTTAGGCTGGACATTGCAGTAGTTACAGTAATATGTTATTAATTAAGTTTTTAAATATGACAAGGGAATGCAAATGACTATCATGGGACATTGCATATTTCTTGATTTGACATGACTCACAGAACTTGCAGGGCAAAAGATTTTAACCAGTAATATGTCACTGGATCAAAAATAAGATAAATGTAAGTTGAGCTGATTTTGCAGTTTATACAGTGATGTTATATTGCTGTAGCACCCCCGTTTGACTGATCGGCACCAAATTTGGAGGGCCCTTCTCCAGTAATATCCTACATTATATATTTAAGTTTGATGATGATTGGTTGAGGCAGGCCTGAGATATAGCTGTCTGATTGAAATGGGTGTGGCACCACTATGGTTTGGGTGTGGCTGGTGGCCATACCTCATGGAAAGTTTATGATTTTTTTAATAATTTTATATAGGGACTGTCTCCTGATTTAAATGATACCAGGTTTGTGTAGGTTTGGTGAAAATCCTAGGAGGATAAGAAAAAAGTACTGTTTAAAGACTTTTACAAAATAGGCAAAAATGGCAAGAGATATGATGAAGTTCTTTATGCCATTAAATTTGTCATGAGCTAGTGGATAGCGTAAACAACAATTGTCAATTTTATAATTAACAGTTCAGGAGAAATAGGCAGAAATGTGCTGTAGCGCCCCCATATGGCAGACTGACATGTCCATTACAGGGTGGGTTCAGGGTCAGAGTACAAATGTAGAACCCAAATTTGGTTTGGATTGCTCATTGTTTAGCCAGTCAAATGGCTGGTTGATTTTGATTGGCTAATGGTGGCCAGGATTTTACAACTAATGACTGCCATGATACTTGTCTGACCTCAGGCTTGTACGTAGTACATATCTGCCAAATTTCAATTAGATTGGTCAAAGCAGTCAGGAGATATCAGCAGTTTTTAGTTGTAGCACCCCCTATTGACGAAATGTGGGCTGCATTGTATGGTCACCCCATAATAGAGCAGGGAGGTTGGATTGTAAGTTTGGTTCAGGTAGGCAAAGGTATGGAGAAGTTATAGCATTCAGACTGAAATAGGCCAAATTTAGGTGGGATTTGGGCATGGCTAGTGGCCATAAAATAGACAAATGTCAGACTTTCTTGAATCTATTTTGATCAGCTAAGTGGACTGATCGGTTTGACACCTCATTTGTCTGATTTGGTCCAATATTGTAGGACTTGAAGGCAGAAGTCAGTTTCACAAATTATGCAAATTAGCAAAAAATCTAAGTAGGCGGAGCTTCATAGTCCAAATAGCAAGTTGGTAGAGCAAAGCTGTCTGTATCAGCAGAAAAAATAATTTCAATTATAAGACTAATAGGACAGGAGATATGGACTGAAACGCATTGGGGGGCGCTAGAGCGCCCCCATCTGGCTGACAGGCCTGGGTCAGAGAATCTGAGTAGCGGGTAGGAATTGACATCATATTACCAAGTTTGGTTGGTCTAGCACTTACGGTTTAGGCTGTGCATTCAGTTTTAGGGCGCGAAAAATAATAATAAAGATAACTGCAAGCAGTGACAATCGGGTCCAAAGCAAATGGAAAGAAGTAATGAACTGAAATGAAGTGAATGGCATAAAATTACAAGTTCACTAATTATTGGAAATGAAGTACAGACTGTAATTGATGAGCAATGCATTTAAATTGGTAGAAAATATGAAATGCTACTATGAGATGATATCTAACATTTAAACATTACCTTTGGAAATGTTTATCAAGGTACGATAAAGGGAAAAAGGTAGATGAGAAACAGAAGGGAAATGTGGTGACAAGCTGTTGGAGAAATATTGCAATTGCTGCAGTGTACACAGGCTGAAGTAACATTGAAGTTTGATAGATTTCTAAAAGTCAAATGGCAGGAATTTATAAGCAGATTAAAAATATGGACTTAGATGAAGGGAAAGGTGATTAATATTTAAATGTTTAAATAAACAATAAGGAGATGTCAGCTGCATTAACCAAGGTTGTTGTTAGACATATTATGACAGTGGCTAAATTGTAAATGAAATATAGACTGTAACTGATGGCCAATGCATTTAAATAGTCAGAAAATAAGAAATGCTACTATGAGATGATAGCTAACATTTAAACATTATTGTGGAAGTGTTTATCAAGGTATGATAAAGGAAAATGGTAGATGAGAAACGGAAGGGAAATGTGGTGACTAGCTGTTGGAGAAAGATTGCAATTGCTGCAGTGTACACAGGCTGAAGTAACATTGAAGTTTGATAGATTTCTAAAAGTCAAACGGCAGGAATTTATAAGCAGATTAAAAATATGGACTTTGAAGAAGGGAAAGGTGAATAATATTTAAATGTTTAAATAAACAATAAGGAGATGTCAGCTGCATTAACCAAGGTTGATCTTAGACATATTTTGACAGTGGCTAAATTTGAAATGAAGTACAGACTGTAACTGATGGCCAATGCATTTAAATAGTCAGAAAAAGTAGGAAATGCTTCTATGATAAGATAATACCTGACATTTTGAACATTGACTTTGATATGTTGATTAAGGTACGATAAAGGGAAGAGGGTAGATGAGAAACAGAAGGGACATGTGGTGACTAGCTGTTGGAAGAAATTGCAATTGTTGCACTGTACACAGCCTGAAGTATCTCTGAACTTTGATACATTTCTAAAAGTGAAATGAAATGAAAATGTCAATAATCTTTGAAGGTTTGATGAAAAATAAAGAAATTTCAGCTGCATTAACTATGAGTATATTTTGACAGTGGCAGAAGCGCCCCCGTTTAACCGAATGTCACCAAAGTTAGATGGTCTATTCATAGTCCAGTGCTACAGAAGTGAGTCAAATTTTGTGAGAATTCGATGAAGTATGAATGAGGTTTAGCAGACTTAATGAATACGGTATGGAAATAGTGAGGCCAGCAGGTGGAGTTAGCGCTACATTTGATAATTGGTAGTATGCAGTCCCTGGTGTGGCAGTTTGACTACTGCCATTAGCAGAAGCAGCCTTAGTACAACAATATAAGATACAATATATAACCATTTGCTGAAGTGCCTCAGCCCAAAAGAATTTGTTTTTTGTGTCAGATGGTCTAAGTAGACGGTAGAAATAGGCACCTGCATAACTAATATTTTAAATCTAGATCATACAAGTTAAGCTTACTTTACAGTACCTCAGTGAACACATGCTGTCTTGTATATTAAAAAAAACAACAGTGGCTTACTGCATTTGTAAAGTATTCTTCTAGACATGAGAAGCCCTGAAAGAATTTAATGCCATTAATGAAATACAGGACGAACTCCACCTGCTGGCTAATGTATAAAAAAAAATCCAAAAAACTGCAATATAAATAGAGCACCATCTCCACCTACTGGCCAATTTAATACAAAAAAGCAAAAAATCTGCAATATATACTGCCTGGCTTATAATTAAAATCTGATAATTTTCTATAAGTCAAATAGCAGAAAAATGAAAGGAGCTTAATAATATGGACTGAGGTGAAGGGAAAGTTAATTCCTTTAAAGTATTATGAAGGATATTTCAGCTGAATTAGCCAAGGTAGGTATTAGACATACTAGGAAAGTGGCTGTACCGCTCCAGATTGACTGATCGCCACCAAACTTGGAAGATTTGTCTGTAGTCCAGTCATACAGAAGTGAATCAAATTTTGTAAGGATCAGATGAAGCATGCCAGAGATTTAGCTGTTTGAATGAAATGGGAATGGAAATGGTGTGGCCAGAAGGTGTAGTCAGCGCTCCATTTTAGAAATGATATTAAATGCTTTCTGACTTTCTCATTTGTAAATGAAGTCTGATAATGTTGTATAAGGCAAATTGGTGAAAAATGAAAGGAAATTAAAAATATGGACTAAGGTGAAGGGAAAGGTAACAATTCTTTGAAGGTTTCATGAGGAATAAGGACATTTCAGCTGAATCTGTTAAGGTGGCTCTTAGACATAATACAACATTGGCTGTAGTGCCCCCATTTGCCCGATCACCACCAAACATAGATGGTCTGTCTGTAGTCCACTCCTGCAGGAGACAGTCAAATTTTGTGAAGATTGGGAGAAGCATGCCTGAGATTTAGCTGTTTGAATGAAATGGAAATGGAAATGGTGTGGCCAGCAGGTGGAGTCAACGCTCCATTTTAGAAATGCTATTTAATACTTTTAGGCCTTCTCATGTTTAAATTAATTCTGATAATGTTCTGAGGCAAATGGGTGAAAAATGAACAGAAATTAAAATATGGACCTAGTTGAAGGGAAAGCAAACAATTCTTTGAATGTTTGAAGAGAAATAAGGACATTCCAACTGAATTTGCTAAGGTGGGTCTTAGAAATATATAGACAGTGGCTGTAGCTCCCCCATTTGACCGATCGGCACCAAAGTTGGAAGGTCTGTCTGTGGTCTATGGTTACATTAGCTGGTCAAATTTTATGAGGATTGGATGAAGAATGCCTCAGATTTAGCTGTTTGATTGAAATGAGCATGGAAATGGTGCAGGTTTGGTGTAGTTGGTGGCCATAGCATACAGGTAGGTCAAGTTATTTTTATAAATTATCCATAAGGGCCGTGTCATGATTGATCTACTACCAGAATGACCTGCTTGGGCTGGACATTGTAGTAGTTATAGCAATATGTTATTTATTAAGTTTTTAAATGTCACAAGGGAATGCAAATGACAATCATTAGGCATTGCATATTTCTTGATTTGGCATAACTAAGAGAACTTGCAATACAAAAGATTTCAACCAGTCATATGTCACTGGAACAGAAATGAGATAAATGTAAGTTGTACTGATTTTGCAGGTTTATAAAGACATGTTATATTGCTGTAGCGCCCCCGTTTGACTGATCGGCACCAAATTTGGAAGGTCTGTCTGTAGTCCACTGATACAGAAGGGAATCAAATTTTGTTAGGATTGGATGAAGCATGCCAGAGATATAACTGTTTGATTGAAATGGGCATGGAAATCATTTGGCCAGCAGGTGGAGTCAACACTCCATTTTAGAAATGCTATTTAAAACTTTTAGGCCTTCTCATGTGTAAATGAAGTCTAATAATGTTCTATGAGGCAAATGGGTGAAAAATGAACAAAAATTAAAAATATGGACCTAGTTGAAGGGAAAGGGAACAAATCTTTGAATATTTGATGAGAAATAAGGACATTTCAGCTGAATTTGCTAAGGTGGGTCTTACACATATATGCACATTAGCTGTAGCGCCCCCATTTGACTGATCGGCACCAAATTTGGAGGGTCTGTCTGAGGTGCAGTGGTATATTAGTGGGTCAAATTTCGTGAAGATCATATGAAGTATACCTCATATTTAGCTGTTTGATTGAAATGAGCATGGAAATGTGGTAGGTTCAGTGTGGCTGGTGGCCATACTGTACAGGCAGGTGAAGCTATCTTTATAAATTATACATAAGGGCAGTGTCCTGATTGATCTACTACCAGAAAGACCTACTTTGGCTAGACATTGTAGTAGTTATAGTAATATGTTATTTATTAAGTTTTTAAATATCACAAGGTAATTCAAATGACTATTATGGACTATCTTGATTTAGCATGACTAACAGAACATGCAGGACAAAAGATTTTAACGAGTAATATGTCACTTTATCAAAAATGACAACAATGTAACTTGAACTGATTTTGCAGGTTTATACAGACATGTTATATTGCTGTAGTGCCCCTGTTTGACTGATTGGCATGAAAATTGGAGGGCCCTTCCCCAGTAATGTCCTACAATATATATTTAAGTTTCGTGATGATTGGCTGAGGCACGCCTCAGATATAGCTGTCTGATTGAAATGGGTGTGGCACCAGTATGGTGTGGGTGTGGCTGGTGGCCATACCACATGGAAAGTTTCAGATTTTTTTAATATTTCTTTATAAGGACTGTCTCCTGATTAAAATGATCACAGAAATATGAAGGTTTGGTGAAAATCCAAGGAGGTTAAGAAAAAGTACTGTTTTAAGACTTTTACAAAATAGGCAAAAATGGCAAGAGATATGATGAAGTTCTTTATGCCATTAAATTTGTCATGAGCTAGTGGATAGCGTAAACAACAATTGTCAATTTTATAATTAACAGTTCAGGAGAAATAGGCAGAAATGTGCTGTAGCGCCCCCATATGGCAGACTGACATGTCCATTACAGGGTGGGTTCAGGGTCAGAGTACAAATGTAGAACCCAAATTTGGTTTGGATTGCTCATTGTTTAGCCAGTCAAATGGCTGGTTGATTTTGATTGGCTAATGGTGGCCAGGATTTTACAACTAATGACTGCCATGATACTTGTCTGACCTCAGGCTTGTACGTAGTACATATCTGCCAAGTTTCAATTAGATTGGTCAAAGCAGTCAGGAGATATCAGCAGTTTTTAGTTGTAGCGCCCCCTATTGACGAAATGTGGGCTGCATTGTATGGTCACCCCATAATAGAGCAGGGAGGTTGGATTCTAAGTTTGGTTCAGGTAGGCAAAGGTATGGAGAAGTTATAGCAGTCAGACTGAAATAGGCCAAATTTAGGTGTGATTTGGGCATGGCTAGTGGCCATAAAATAGACAAATGTCAGACTTTCTTGAACAGCTTTTGATCAGGTCAGTGGACTGATCGGTTTGACACCTCATTTGTCTGATTTGGTCCAACAATGTAGGACTTGAAGGCAGAAGCCAGTTTCACAAATTATGCAAATTAGCAAAAAATCTAAGTAGGTGGAGCTTCATAGTCCAAATGGCAAGTTGGTAGAGCAAAGCTGTCTGTATCAGCAGAAAAAATAAATTCAATTGTAGGACTAATAGGACAGGAGATATGGACTGAAACGTGTTGAGGGGCGCTAGAGCGCCCCCATCTGGCTGACAGGACTGGGTCAGAGAATCTGAGTAGCGGGTAGGAATTGACATCATCTTACCAAGTTTGGTTGGTCTAGCTCTTACGGTTTAGGCTGTACATTCAGTTTTAGGGCAGGAAAAAAATAATAATAATAATAATAATAACTAGAAACTGCAAGCAGTTACGAAAGGGTCCAAAGCGTAGGACGATCGGACTGGTAGGACAGTAGAGGAATAACGGCAGAGAACCGGCGGCCAGGGTAGTAGAAAGTCAGACAAAATTAGACTGCCATAACAGGATGAAGATTTAGCGTAGCTCTAATGCGACAGGAGATGTAGGGCAAACCGTAGAGGAGGGTACTAACAAGTCAGACAGAACAACAGGTCAGCAGATGTCAGACAGAACAGAACTTGTTTTGGTCAGATGGTTTTAGTAGAAGGTAGAAATCAGGATGCAGATTGTTTAGTATCGGTCTAACAGGTCAGGAAATGGACATAATGTAGAACCCTGTGGTGTAGTGCCTGAACCTGATTTAATGCATTGTTTTGGTCAGATGGTCTGAGTAGTAAGTAGAAATCATGATATAGATTAGTTAATATCGGCCTAACAGGTCAGCAAATGTAGGACAGAATGTAGAACCCTGTGGTGGAGTGCCTTAGCCTGACTGAATGCATGGTTTGGGTCAGATGGCCTGACTAGTTGGTAGATTTAGGCACCTTCATACCTGGTCTGGTAAGTCTAGATATTACACAGTTGCTTATTTATACTGCCTGTGTAAACATAGGCTGTGTTGCATATTCTTAACAAAGTGCTGAGTTGCGGCAGTGTGACATGTAACAGCAGTAATATCATGCCGTATCATATTGTAGGTTGTACATTTAGACAGGAGAAAGGCTAAAAGTATTGAAGGCATTATTGAAATGGAGCGCTGACTCCACCTGCTGGCCAATTTATTATAAAATTGTAATTGCTGCAGTGTACACAGCCTGAAGAAAGATCAAAGTTTGAAAGATTTGTAAAAGTCAAATGGCAGGAAATTATAAGCAGATTAAAAATATGGACTTAGATGAAGGGAAAGGTGATTAATATTTTAATTTTTAAATAAACAATAAGCAGATTTCAGCTGCATTAACCAAGGTTGGTCTTAGACATATTAGAACAGCGGCTGTAGCACCCCAATTTGACCGATTGCCACCAAACTTGGAAGGTCTGTCTGTAGTCCAGTGACACAGAAGCGAGTCAAATTTTGTAAGGATATGATGAAGCATGCCAGAGATATAGCTGTTTGATTGAAATGTGTATGGAAATGGTGTGGCCAGCAGGTGGAATCAGCGCTCCATTTTAGAAATTGCATTTAATACTTTCAGGTCTTCTTATGTGTAAATTAAGTCTGATAATGTTCTATGAGGCAAATCGGTGAAAAATGAAAGTAAATAAAAAATATGGACTCAGGTGAAGGGATAGGTAACAATTTTTTCAAGGTTTTATGAGAAATAAGGACATTTCAGCTGAATTTGCTAAGGTGGGTCTTAGACATATATGGACAGTGGCTGTAGCGCCCCCCGTTTGACCGATTGGCACCAAAATTGGAGGGTCTGTCTGATGTCCCTTACTACATTAGGCTGTCAAATTTGATGAGGATTGGCTGAAGCACGGCTGAGATTTAGATGGTTGATTGAAATGAGCATGGATATGGTGCAGGTTTGGTGTAGCTGGTGGCCATAGCATACAGGTAGGTCAAGATATTTTTATGAATTATCCATAAGGGCAATGTCCTGATTGATGTACTACCAGAATGACCTACTTCGGCTGGACATTGTAGAAGTTACAGTAATATGTTATTTATTAAGCTTTTAAACATCACAAGGGAATGAAAATGACTATCATTGGGCATTGCATGTCTTGATATGGCATGACTCACAGAACTGGCAGTACAAAATATTTTAACCAGTAATATGTCACAATAACAGAAATGAGATAAATGTAAGTTGAACTGCTTTTCAAGGTTTATACAGACATGTTATATTGTTGTAGCGCCCCCGTTTGACCGATCGGCACCAAATTTGGAGGGCCCTTCTGGACTACTATTCTACAGGATATGTTAAAGTTTGGTGATGATTGGCTGAGGCAGGCCTGAGATATAGCTGTCGGATTGAATTGGGCATGGCACCTGTATGGTTTGTGTGTGGCTGGTGACTATACCTCATGCAAAGTTTATGATTTTTTTATGAATTATTTATTATGACTGTCTCCTGATTTAAATGATACCAGATTTGTGTAGGTTTGGTGAAAATCCTAGGAGGTTAACGAAATGCCTTGTTTTCAGACCAATATGAATTATGCAAAAACGCAAAGATGCAGAAGCAAGTTCTACATGTTGTTTGATTTGGCATGTCGTACTGAATTGACCTGGCAATAAATGTCGATTGTAGACTTCACCCTTCTCGAGAAATAGGCAGAAATGCAAAAGTTGTCACTGTAGCGCCCCCATCTGGCCGAGTGAGGTGTCCTTTGCATGGTGGGCTGCGGGTCAGAGGACAAATATACCACAAAAATTTGGTATAGATTGGTCATTTATAAGCCTGTCAAATGCCTGCTTGATTTTGATTGGCCGATGGCGGCCACTATTTAAGGAATGATGACTGCCATAGTATGTGACTGACCACAGGCTGGGTGCTAGTACATATCTGCCAAATTTCAGTTAGACTGGCAAAGGCAGTCAGGAGATATTGCCAGTTTTTAGTTGTAGCGCCCCCTATTGACGAAATGCGGCCCGCTTTGGACCGTGTCCCCAGAATGGTGTAGGGAGGTAGCATTTCAAATTTGGTCAAGGTAGGCCAAGGCACGGCCAAGTTATAGCCATCAGACCAAAATGGGCCAAATTTGGACATTGTTTGGGCGTGGCTATTGGCCATAGGATATAAAAATGTCTGAATTTTGTTGATGATTCTTGATCAGCTGAAAATTCTGATTCGTCTGACACCTCATTTGTCTGATTTGGTAGGACAAGCCAGGACTTTAAGGAAAAAGTATGATTTGCAAATTATGCAAATTAGCAAAAAATCTAAGTAGGCGGAGCTTCATGGTCCCAATGACTTTTTGGTAGGGCATGGCTGTCTGTATCAGGAGAAAAAAGAATTTTGAAGGTAGGACAAACAGGACAGGAGATATCATCCAAAACGTGTTATGGGGCGCTACGGCGCCCCCCTCTGGCTGAGTCGGACGGGTCGGAAAACCTGAGTAGTGGGTAGGAATTCCAATCATCGTACCAAATTTGGTAGGCCTAGGACTTACGGTTTAGGCTGGGCATTCAGTTTTAGGGCAGAAAAATAATAATAATAATAATCCTAAGAAAAACAATAAGGTTCCATAGCATTTCATGCTTTGGACCCTTAATAATAATAATAATAATAATAATAATAATCCTAAGAAAAACAATAATGGTCCATAAGCATTTCATGCTTTGGACCCTTAATAATAATAATAAAAGAGAAAAATCCTAAGAAAAACAATAATGGTCCATAAGCATTTCATGCTTTGGACCCTTAATAATAAAAGAGAAAAATCCTAAGAAAAACAATAATGGTCCATAAGCATTTCATGCTTTGGACCCTTAATAATAATAATAATAATAATAATAAAAGAGAAAAATCCTAAGAAAAACAATAATGGTCCATAAGGACTTCGTCCTTTGGACCCTTAATAATAATAATAATAATAATAATAATAATAATAATAATCCTAAGAAAAACAATAATGGTCCATAAGCATTTCATGCTTTGGACCCTTAATAATAATAATAATCCTAAGAAAAACAATAAGGTTCCATAAGCATTTCATGCTTTGGACCCTTAATAATTATAAGCAGATTAAAAATATGGACTTAGATGAAGGGAAAGGTGATTAATTTTTAAATGTTTAAATAAACAATAAGGAGATGTCAGCTGCATTAACCAAGGTTGTTGTTAGACATATTATGACAGTGGCTAAATTGTAAATGAAGTATAGACTGTAACTGATGGCCAATGCATTTAAATAGTCAGAAAATAAGAAATGCTACTATGAGATGATAGCTAACATTTAAACATTATTGTGGAAATGTTTATCAAGGTATGATAAAGGACAATGGTAGATGAGAAACGGAAGGGAAATGTGGTGACTAGCTGTTGGAGAAAGATTGCAATTGCTGCAGTGTACACAGGCTGAAGTAACATTGAAGTTTGATAGATTTCTAAAAGTCAAATGGCAGGAATTTATAAGCAGATTAAAAATATGGACTTTGAAGAAGGGAAAGGTGAATAATATTTATATGTTTAAATACACAATAAGGAGATGTCAGCTGCATTAACCAAGGTTGGTCTTAGACATATTTTGACAGTGGCTAAATTTGAAATGAAGTACAGACTGTAACTGATGGCCAATGCATTTAAATAGTCAGAAAAAGTAGGAAATGCTTCTATGATAAGATAATACCTGACATTTTGAACATTGACTTTGATATGTTGATTAAGGTACGATAAAGGGAAGAGGGTAGATCAGAAACAGAAGGGACATGTGGTGACTAGCTGTTGGAAGAAATTGCAATTGTTGCACTGTACACAGCCTGAAGTATCTCTGAACTTTGATACATTTCTAAAAGCGAAATGAAATGAAAATGTCAATAATCTTTGAAGGTTTGATGAAAAATAAAGAAATTTCAGCTGCATTAACTATTAGTATATTTTGACAGTGGCAGAAGTGCCCCCGTTTAACCGAATGTCACCAAAGTTAGATGGTCTATTCATAGTCCAGTGCTACAGAAGTGAGTCAAATTTTGTGAGAATTCGATGAAGTATGAATGAGGTTTAGCAGACTAAATGAATTCGGTATGGAAATAGTGAGGCCAGCAGCCTTAGTACAACAATATAAGATACAATATATAACCATTTGCTGAAGTGCCTCAGCCCAAAAGAATTTGTTTTTTGTGTCAGATGGTCTAAGTAGACGGTAGAAATAGGCACCTGCATACCTAATATTTTAAGTCTAGATCATACAAGTTAAGCTTACTTTATAGTACCTCAGTGAACAAATGCTGTCTTGTATATTAAAAAAAACAACAGTGGCTTACTGCATTCTTCTAGACATAAGAAGCCCTGAAAGAATTTAATGCCATTAATGAAATACAGGACGAACACCACCTGCTGGCTAATGTATAAAAAAAAATCTAAAAAACTGCAATATAAATAGAGCACCATCTCCACCTACTGGCCAATTTAATACAAAAAAAGCGAAAAATCTGCAATATATACTGCCTGGCTTATAAATAAAATCTGATAATTTTCTATAAATCAAATAGCATAAAAATGAAAGGAGCTTAAAAATATGGACTGAGGTGAAGGGAAAGTTAATTCCTTGAAAGTATTATGAATGATATTTCAGCTGAATTAGCCAAGGTAGGTATTAGACATACTATGACAGTGGCTGTACCGCTCCAGATTGACTGATCGCCACCAAACTTGGAAGATTTGTCTGTAGTCCAGTCATACAGAAGTGAATCAAATTTTGTAAGGATCAGATGAAGCATGCCTGAGATTTAGCTGTTTGAATGAAATGGGAATGGAAATGGTGTGGCCAGCAGGTGGAGTCAGCGCTCCATTTTAGAAATGATATTAAATGCTTTCTGACCTTCTCATTTGTAAATGAAGTCTGATAATGTTGTATAAGGCAAATTGGTGAAAAATGAAAGGAAATTAAAAATATGGACTCAGCTTAAGGGAAAGGTAACAATTATTTGAAGGTTTCATGAGGAATAAGGACATTTCAGCTGAATCTGCTAAGGTGGGTCTTACACATATATGGACAGTGGCTGTCACGCCCCCATTTGACCGATCAGCACCAAATTTGGAAGGTCTGTTTGAGGTCCAGTGCTACATTAGTGGGTCAAATATGGTGATGATCAGACGAAGTCTGCCTCAGATTTAGCTGTTTTATTGAAATGAGCATGGAAATGGTGCAGGTTTGGTGTAGTTGGTGGCCATAGCATACAGGTAGGTCAAGCTATTTTTATAAATTATCTATAAGGACCATGTCATGATTGATCTAATATCAGAATGACCTACTTTGGCTGGACATTGTAGTAGTTATAGCAATATGTTATTTATTAAGTTTTTAATAATCACAAGGGAATGCAAATGACTATCATGTAACATTGCATATATCTTGATTTGCAATGTCACACAGAACTTGCAGGACAAAATATTTTTATCAGTAATATGTGACTGTAACAGAAATAAGAACAATGTAAGTTGAACTGATTTTCCACATTTATACAGACATGTTATATTGCTGTAGCGCCCCCGTTTGACCAATCGGCACATAATTTGGAGGGCCCTTCCCCAGTAATGTCCTACATTATATATTTAAGTTTGGTGATGATTGGTTGAGGCACGCCTAAGATATAGTTGTCTGATTGAAATTGGTGTGGCACCAGTATGGTTTGGGTGTGGCTGGTGGCCGTACCTCATGGAAAGTTTATGATTTTTTTAATATTTCTTTATACGGACTGTCTCCTGATTAAAATGATCACAGAAATATTAAGGTTTGGTGAAAATCCAAGGAGGTTAAGAAAAAGTACTGTTTTAAGACTTTTACAAAATAGGCAAAAATGGCAAGAGATATGATGAAGTTCTTTATAACATTAAATTTGTCATGAGCTAGTGGATAGCTTAAGCAACAATTGTCAATTTTATAATTAACAGTTCAGGAGAAATAGGCAGAAATGCGCTGTAGCGCCCCCATATGGCAGACTGACATGTCCTTTACAGGGTGGGCTCAGGGTCAGAGGACAAATGTACAACCCAAATTTGGTTTGGATTGCTCATTGTTTAACCAGTCAAATGGCTGCTTGATTTTGATTGGCTAATGGTGGCCAGGATTTTACAACTAATGACTGCCATGATACTTGTCTGACCTCAGGCTTGTACATATTACATATCTGCCAAATTTCAATTAGATTGGTCAAGGCAGTCAGGAGATATTGGCAGTTTTTAGTTGTAGCGCCCCCTATTGATGAAATGGGGCCAGCTTTATATCTAGTCCCCAGAATGGCGCTGGGAGGAACGATTTAAAATTTGGTTAAGATTGGTTAAAGCAGAGCCAAGTTATAGCAATCAGACTGAAACTGGCCAAATTTATGCAAAGTTTGGGTGTGGCTGAAGACCGTATGATACAGAAATTTCATGATTATTTTTGTAAGTCTTGATCAGCTCAGAGAACTGATTGGTTTGACACCTCATTTGTCTGATTGGGACAGACGGGGTAGGACTTGAAGGCAGAGGTCAGTTTTGCAAATTATGCAAATTAGCAAAAAATCTAAGTAGGCGGAGCTTCATAGTCCAAATGGCAAGTTGGTAGAGCAAAGCTGTCTGTATCAGCAGAAAAAATAATTTCAATTGTAGGACTAATAGGACAGGAGATATGGACTGAAACGCGTTGGGGGGCGCTAGAGCGCCCCCATCTGGCTGACAGGCCTGGGTCGGAGAATCTGAGTAGCGGGTAGGAATTGACATCATCTTACCAAGTTTGGTTGGTCTAGTTCTTACGGTTTAGGCTGTACATTCAGTTTTACGGCAGGAAAAAAATAATAATAATAAAGATAACTGCAAGCAGTGACAATCGGGTCCAAAGCTAATGGAAAGAAGCAATGAAGAGGAATGAAGTGAATGGTATAAGATTAGAAGTTCACTAATTATTGCAAATGAAGTACAGACTGTAATTGATGAGCAATGAATTTAAATTGGCAGAAAATAGGAAATGCTTCTATGAGATGATACCTAACATTTGAACATTACCGTGGAAATGTTTATCAAGGTACGATGAAGGGAAAAGGGTAGATGAGAAACGAAAGGGAAATGTGGTGACTAGCTGTTTGAGAAATATTGCAATTGCTGCAGTGTACACAGAATGAAGTAACATTGAAGTTTGATAGATTTCTAAAAGTCAAATGGCAGTAACATATAAGCAGATTAAAAATATGGACTTAGATGAAGGGAAAGGTGATTAATATTTAAATGTTTAAATAAACAATAAGGAAATGTCAGCTGCATTAACCAAGGTTGTTGTTAGACATATTAGGACAGTGGCTAAATTGTAAATGAAGTATAGACTGTAACTGATGGCCAATGCATTTAAATAGTCAGAAAATAAGAAATGCTACTATGAGATGATAGCTAACATTTAAACATTATTGTGGAAATGTTTATCAAGGTATGATAAAGGAAAATGGTAGATGAGAAATGGAAGGGAAATGTGGTGACTAGCTGTTGGAGAAATATTGCAATTGCTGCAGTGTACACAGGCTAAAGTAACATTGAAGTTTGATAGATTTTTTAAAGTGAAATGGCAGGATTCTATAAGCAGATTAAAAATATGGACTTTGAAGAAGGGAAAGGTGAATAATATTTAAATGTTTAAATAAACAATAAGGAGATGTCAGCTGCATTAACCAAGGTTGCTCTTAGACATATTATGACAGTGGCTAAATTTGAAATGAAGTACAGACTGTAACTGATGGCCAATGCATTTAAATATTCAGAAAGTAGGAAATGCTTCTATGATAAGATAATACCTGACATTTTGAACATTGACTTTGATATGTTGATTAAGGTACGATAAACGGAAGAGGGTAGATGAGAAACAGAAGGGACATGTGGTGACTAGCTGTTGGAAGAAATTGCAATTGTTGCACTGTACACAGCCTGAAGTATCTCTGATCTTTGATACATTTCTAAAAGTGAAATGAAATGAAAATGTCAATAATCTTTGAAGGTTTGATGAAAAATAAAAAAATTTCAGCTGCATTAACTATGAGTATATTTTGACAGTGGCAGAAGCACCCCCGTTTAACTGAATGTCAGCAAAGTTAGATGGTCTATTCATACTCCAGTGCTACAGAAGTGAGTCAAATTTTGTGAGAATTCGATGAAGTATGAATGAGGTTTAGCAGACTTAATGAATTCGGTATAGAAATAATGAGGCCAGCAGGTGGAGTTAGCGCTACATTTGATAATTGGTATCATGCAGTCCCTGGTGTGGCAGTTTGACTACTGCCATTTGCAGAAGCAGCCATAGTTCAACAATATAAGATACAATATATAACCATTTGCTGAAGTGCCTCAGCCCAAAAGAATTTGTTTTTTGTGTCAGATGGTCTAAGTAGTCAGTAGAAATAGGCACCTGCATACCTAATATTTTAAGTCTAGATCATACAAGTTAAGCTTACTTTATAGTACCTCAGTGAACACATGCTGTCTTGTATATTAAAAAAAACAACAGTGGCTTACTGCATTTGTAAAGTATTCTTCTAGACATAAGAAGCCCTGAAAGAATTTAATGCTATTAATGAAATACAGGACGAACTACACCTGCTGGCTAATGTATAAAAAAAATCCAAAAAACTGCAATATAGAGCACCATCTCCACCTACTGGCCAATTTAATACAAAAAAGTGAAAAATCTGCAATATACACTGCCTGGCTTATAAATAAAATCTGATAATTTTCTATAAATCAAACAGCATAAAAATGAAAAGAGCTTAAAAATATGGATTGAGGTGAAGGGAAAGTTAATTACTTGAAACTATTATGAAGGATATTTCAGCTGAATTACCGAAGGTAGGTAATAGACATACTAGGACAGTGGCTGTACTGCTCCAGATTGACTGATCGCCACCAAACTTGGAAGATCTGTCTGTAGTCCAGACTTACAGAAGTGAATCAAATTTTGGAAGGATCGGATGAAGCATGCCTGAGATTTAGCTGTTTGAATGAAATGGGAATGGAAATGTTGTGGCCAGCAGGTGGAGTCAGCGCTCCATTTTAGAAAAGATATTAAATGCTTTCTGACCTTCTCATTTGTAAATGAAGTCTGATAATGTTGTATAAGGCAAATTGGTGAAAAATTAAAGGAAATTAAAAATATGGACTCAGCTGAAGGGAAAGGTAACAACTATTTGAAGATTTCATGAGGAATAAGGACATTTCAGCTGAATCTGCTAAGGTGGGTCTTACACATATATGGACAGTGGCTGTCACGCCCCCATTTGACCGATCGGCACCAAATTTGCAGGGTCTGTCTGAGGTGCAGTGCTACATTAGTGGGTCAAATTTGGTGATGATCAGATGAAGTATGCCTCTGATTTAGCTGTTTCATTGAAATGATCATGGAAATGCTGTAGGTTCAGTGTGGCTGGTGGCTATACTGTACAGGCAAGTGAAGTTATCTTTATAAATTATACATATGGGCAGTGTCCTGATTTTTCTACTACCAGATTGACCTACTTAGGCTGGACATTGCAGTAGTTACAGTAATATGTTATTAATTAAGTTTTTAAATATGACAAGGGAATGCAAATGACTATCATGGGACATTGCATATTTCTTGATTTGACATGACTCACAGAACTTGCAGGGCAAAAGATTTTAACCAGTAATATGTCACTGGATCAAAAATGAGATAAATGTAAGTTGAGCTGATTTTGCAGTTTATACAGTGATGTTATATTGCTGTAGCACCCCCGTTTGACTGATCGGCACCAAATTTGGAGGGCCCTTCTCCAGTAATATCCTACATTATATATTTAAGTTTGATGATGATTGGTTGAGGCAGGCCTGAGATATAGCTGTCTGATTGAAATGGGTGTGGCACCACTATGGTTTGGGTGTGGCTGGTGGCCATACCTCATGGAAAGTTTATGATTTTTTTAATAATTTTATATAGGGACTGTCTCCTAATTTAAATGATACCAGATTTGTGTAAGTTTGGTGAAAATCCTAGGAGGATAAGAAAAAAGTACTGTTTTAAGACTTTTACAAAATAGGCAAAAATGGCAAGAGATATGATGAAGTTCTTTATACCATTAAATTTGTCATGAGCTAGTGGATAGCTTAAGCAGCAATTGTCAATTTTATAATTAACAGTCCAGGAGAAATAGGCAGAAATGTGCTGTAGCGCCCCCATATGGCAGACTGACATGTCCTTTACAGGGTGGGCTCAGGGTCAGAATACAAATGTATAACCCAAATTTGGTTTGGATTGCTCATTGTTTAGCTGGTCAAATGGCTGCTTGATTTTGATTGGCTAATGGTGGCCAGGATTTTACAACTAATGACTGCCATTTTACTTCTCTGACCTCAGGCTTGTACATAGTACATATCTGCCAAATTTCAATTAGATTGGTTAAGGCAGTCAGGAGATATTGGCAGTTATTAGTTGTAGCGCCCCCTATTGATGAAATAGGGCCAGCTTTATATGTAGTCCCCAGAATGGCGCTGGGAGGAAGGATTTCAAATTTGGTTAAGATTGGTTAAAGCAGAGCCAAGTTATAGCAATCAGACTGAAACTGGCCAAATTTATGCAAAGTTTGGGCGTGGCTGAAGAACGTATGATACAGAAATTTCATGATTGTTTTTGTAAGTCTTGATCAGCTCAGAGAACTGATTTGTTTGACACCTCATTTGTCTGATTGGGACAGACGGGGTAGGACTTGAAGGCAGAGGTCAGTTTTGCAAAATATGCAAATTAGCAAAAAATCTAAGTAGGCGGAGCTTCATAGTCCAAATGGCAAGTTGGTAGAGCAAAGCTGTCTGTATCAGCAGAAAAAATAATTTCAATTGTAGGACTAATAGGACAGGAGATATGGACTGAAACGCGTTGGGGGGCGCTAGAGCGCCCCCATCTGGCTGACAGGCCTGGGTCGGAGAATCTGAGTAGCGGGTAGGAATTGACATCATCTTACCAAGTTTGGATGGTCTAGCACTTATGGTTTAGGCTGTACATTCAGTTTTACGGCAGGAAAAAAATAATAATAATAATAATAATAATAATAATCCTAAGAAAAACAATAATGGTCCATAAGCATTTCATGCTTTGGACCCTTAATAATAAAGATAACTGCAAGCAGTGACAATCGGGTCCAAAGCTAATGGAAAGAAGCAATGAAGAGGAATGAAGTGAATGGCATAAAATTAGAAGTTCACTAATTATTGGAAATGAAGTACAGACTGTAATTGATGAGCAATGCATTTAAATTGACAGAAAATAGGAAATGCTTCTATGACATGATACCTAACATTTGAACATTACCGTGGAAATGTTAATCAAGGTACGATGAAGGGAACAGGGTAGATGAGAAACCGAAGGGAAATGTGGTGACTAGCTGTTTGAGAAATATTGCAATTGCTGCAGTGTACACAGGATGAAGTAACATTGAAGTTTGATAGATTTCTAAAAGTCAAATGGCAGTAACATATAAGCAGATTAAAAATATGGACTTAGATGAAGGGAAAGGTGATTAATATTTAAATGTCTAAATTAACAATAGGGAGATGTCAGCTGCATTAACCAAGGTTGGTCTTAAATATATTATGACAGTGGCTAAATTGGAAATGAAGTACAGACTGTAACTGATAGCCAATGCATTTAAATAGTCAGAAAATAGGAAATGCTACTATGAACATGCAGCTATCTGGTTTTACTCTCTTTTCCAGTGCCTTATCTTCATATCAGTGACACTATACTCACCACATCAAGTTTCCCTGTGCCCATTTTTTCGACAACCAAAGCGTTCTTTAAAGAACTCAGAGACTGCACGCAGACAGTATGAACTTCAAACAGATACCTGAAGTGAAATGCACCAGAAATCATCTCCACACACTATAGTCTGACAGCAAAGGTACTTTGAGTAAAATGTGCTGTTGTTTGTGGATATTTATTGCTGTGATGTCTCAATTTTTTTTGTAGTATTTATTTAGTTATTTTCAGTTTTACTCTGCAATAACAAAACATTAATGATGTGTTGTAACAGTTCTGTACTATATCATATGTTACGTAATTTACAGTCATGATGCCATGGTTAAATTGATGTCAAAATAACGGTCCAGCTTTGTTTGTGATGCCTGTGTTGACTTACTGTACACTAAATTGTATATTCAAAAGAATATTGCCATGTTGGCAGTTTTGTAGTATATATATATTAGTGCTACTATAACACTTTGTGGTCTTTATACACTGTTTATTTAAGAATGCTATACACATCACATGCGAAATATTATGTCAATTGTGCTGGCTCAACTATTGTGGTCTCAATGTACTTTTTCAGCCTCCTCAAACAATGACACAAACCTAAATGTTTGGCTAAGACAGATGTATTTAATTGCAATTTTACAATGTGTATAATGTGTTTTCCATTATGTTTCTAATTAGTAATAATAAATATTATAATCATTAATACAGTCATCATTCTTAAGCATGTTAGATACACATGTAAATGTCAGAATAAATTTCAATTACGGTAGGTGAAACAGGCAGTAAAGGAAATATACATATAAAAAGTATTACAATGTCCTGAGCAACATTTAAGGAAAAACACACTACACTATAATGACATTATATAGTAAATGGCCATAATGTATAATATTAGCCTGCTGTATGCATACAGTCCCTGGTGTGGCAGTTTGACTACTGCCATAAGCAGAAGCAGCCTTAGTACAACAATATAAGATACAATATATAACCATTTGCTGAAGTGCCTCAGCCCAAAAGAATTTGTTTTTTGTGTCAGATGGTCTAAGTAGACGGTAGAAATAGGCACCTGCATAACTAATATTTTAAGTCTAGATCATACAAGTTAAGCTTACTTTACAGTACCTCAGTGAACACATGCTGTCTTGTATATTAAAAAAACAACAGTGGCTTACTGCATTTGTAAAGTATTCTTCTAGACATGAGAAGCCCTGAAAGAATTTAATGCCATTAATGAAATACAGGATGAACTCCACCTGCTGGCTAATGTATAAAAAAAAATCCAAAAAACTGCAATATAAATAGAGCACCATCTCCACCTACTGGCCAATTTAATACAAAAAAGCAAAAAATCTGCAATATATACTGCCTGGCTTATAATTAAAATCTGATAATTTTCTATAAGTCAAATAGCAGAAAAATGAAAGGAGCTTAATAATATGGACTGAGGTGAAGGGAAAGTTAATTCCTTGAAAGTATTATGAAGGATATTTCAGCTGAATTAGCCAAGGTAGGTATTAAACATAATATGACAGTGGCTGTACCGCTCCAGATTGACTGATCGCCACCAAACTTGGACGATTTGTCTGTAGTCCAGTCATACAGAAGTGAATCAAATTTTGTAAGGATCAGATGAAGCATGCCTGAGATTTAGCTGTTTGAATGAAATGGTAATGGAAATGGTGTGGCCAGCAGGTGGAGTCAGCGCTCCATTTTTGAAATGATATTAAATACTTTCTGACCTTCTCATTTGTAAATGAAGTCTGATAATGTTGTATGAGGCAAATTGGTAAAAAATGAAAGGAAATTAAAAATATGGACGCAGGTGAAGGGAAAGGTAACAATTGTTTGAAAGTATTATGAAGGATATTTCAGCTGAATTACCAAAGGTACGTATTAGACACACTACGACAGTGGTTGTATAGCTCCCGTTTGACTGATCGCCACCAAACTTGGAAGGTCTGTCTGTAGTCCACTGATACAGAAGGTAATCAAATTTTGTTAGGATTGGATGAAGCATGCCAGAGATATAACTGTTTAATTGAAATGGGCATGGAAATCATTTGGCCAGCAGGTGGAGTCAACACTCCATTTTAGAAATGCTATTTAAAACTTTTAGGCCTTCTCATGTGTAAATGAAGTCTGATAATGTTCTATGAGGCAAATAGGTGAAAAATGAACAAAAATTAAAAATATGGACCTAGTTGAAGGGAAAGGGAACAAATCTTTGAATATTTGATGAGAAATAAGGACATTTCAGCTGAATTTGCTAAGGTGGGTCTTACACATATATGCACATTAGCTGTAGCGCCCCCATTTGACTGATCGGCACCAAATTTGGAGGGTCTGTCTGAGGTGCAGTGGTACATTAGTCGGTCAAATTTCGTGAAGATCATATGAAGTGTACCTCATATTTAGCTGTTTGATTGAAATGAGCATGGAAATGTGGTAGGTTCTGTGTGGCTGGTGGCCATACTGTACAGGCAGGTGAAGCTATCTTTATAAATTATACATAAGCGCAGTGTCCTCATTGATCTACCACCAGAATGACCTACTTCGGCTGGACATTGCAGTAGTTACAGTAATATGTTATTTATTAAGTTTTTAAATATCACAAGGGAATGCAAATGACTATCATGGGACATTGCATATATTTTGATTTGCATGACTCACAGATCTTGTAGGAAAAAAGATTTTAACCAGTATTATGTCACTTGATCAAAAATGAGAACAAAGTTGAACTGATTTTGCAGGTTTAGACAGACATGTTATATTGCTGTAGCACCCCCGTTTGATCGATCGGCACCAAATTTGGAGGGCCCTTCCCCAATAATGTCCTACATTATATATTTAATATTGGTGATGATTGGCAGAGGTACACCTGAGATATAGCTGTCTGATTGAAATGGGTGTGGCACCGGTATGGTTCGGGTGTGGCTGGTGGCCGTACCTCATGGAAAGTATATGATGTTTTGGATAATTTTATATATGGACTGTCTCCTGATTTAAATGATACCAGATATGTGTATGATTGGTGAAAACCCTAGGAGGCTAACAAAAAGCCCTGTTTTCAGACTTTTACAAAATAGGCAAAAAGGGCAATAGTTATGATGAATTTCTTTAAACCATTAAATTTGCCATGATCTAGTGGATATGATTCGCAACAATTGTCAATTTAATCTTTAACAGTTCAGGAGAAATAGGCAGAAATGCAAAACTTGTTGCTGTAGCGCCCCCATCTGGCTGATTGCGGTGTCCTTAACAGGGTATGCTAAGGTTCAGGAATCAAATGTGACAGCCTGTTTTGGTTGAGATTCGGTATTGTTTAGCCTGTCAAATGGCTGCTTCAATTTGATTGGCTGATAATGACCATGATTTTATGATCAATGACTACTATGATATATGTCTGATCTCAGAATTGGTCGTAGTATGGATTTGCCAAATTTTAGTTTGATTGGTCAAGGCAGTCAGGAGATATTGGTAGTTTTTAGTTGTAGCGCCCCCTATTGATGAAATGGGGCCAGCTTTATATATAGTCCCCAGAATGGCGCTGGGAGGAAAGATTTCAAATTTGGTTAAGATTGGTTAAAGCAGAGCCAAGTTATAGCAATCAGACTGAAACTGGCCAAATTTATGCAAAGTTTGGGCGTGGCTGAAGACCATATGATAGAGAAATTTCATGATTATTTTTGTAAGTCTTGATCAGCTCAGAGAACTGATTGGTTTGACACCTTATTTGTCTGATTTGGACAGACGGGGTAGGACTTGAAGGCAGAGGTCAGTTTTGCAAATTATGCAAATTAGCAAAAAATCTAAGTAGGCGGAGCTTCATAGTCCAAATGGCAAGTTGGTAGAGCAATGCTGTCTGTATCAGCTGAAAAAAAAAATTCAATTGTAGGACTAATAGGACAGGAGATATGGACTGAAACGCGTTGGGGGGCGCTAGAGCGCCCCCATCTGGCTGACAGGCCTGGGTCGGAGAATCTGAGTAGCGGGTAGGAATTGACATCATCTTACCAAGTTTGGTTGGTCTAGCTCTTACGGTTTAGGCTGTACATTCAGTTTTAGGGCAGGAAAAAAATAATAATAATAATAATAATAATAATAATAATAATAATAATAAAGATAACTGCAAGCAGTGACAATCGGGTCCAAAGCAAATGGGCAGAAGCAATGAATAGTAATGAAGTGAATGGCATAAAATTAGAAGTTCACTAATTATTGTAAATGAAGTACAGACTGTAATTGATTAGCAATGCATTTAAATTGGCAGAAAATAGGAAATGCTTCTATGAGATGATACCTAACATTTAAACATTACCATGGAAATGTTTATCAAGGTACGATGAAGGGAAAATGGTAGATGAGAAGCCGAAGGGAAATGTGGTGACTAGCTGTTTGAGAAATATTGCAATTGCTGCAGTGTACACAGGATGAAGTAATATTGAAGTTTGATAGATTTCTAAAAGTGAAATGGCAGTAATATATAAGCAGATAAATAATATGGACTTAGATGAAGGGAAAGGTGATTCATATTTAAATGTTTAAATAAACAATAAGGAGATGTCAGCTGCATTAACCAAGGTTGTTAGACATATTACGACAGTGGCTAAATTGTAAATGAAGTATAGACTGTAACTGATGGCCAATGCATAGAAATCGTCAGAAATAAGGAACATGGTAGATGAGAAAGAACGGACATGTGGTGACCAGCTTTTGGGAAAAATTGAAATTGCTGTAGTGTACATCACTGAAGTTTGATAGATTTCTAAAAGTCAAATGGCAGGAAAATGAAAGTAATTTTATAATATTGACTGAGATGAAGGGAAAGTTGATTAATATTTAAATATTTGATGACAGATAAATAATTTTCAGCTGCATTAACTAAGGTTGATCTTAGACATATTATGACAGTAGCTAAATTGTAAATGAAGTACAGACTGTAACTGATGGCCAATTAATTTAAATAGTCAGAGAATAGGAAATGATACTATGAGATGATGATACGTAACATTTTAACATTACCGTAGAAATGTTCATCAAGGTACGATAAAGGGAAAATGGTAGATGAGAAACAGAAGGGAAATGTGGTGACTAGCTGTTCAAAGAAATGGCAATTGCTGCAGTGTACATCACTGAAGTTTGATAGATTTCTAAAAGGTAAATGCCAGGAATATATAAGCAAATTAAAAACATAGACTTAGATGAAGGGAAAGTTGATTAATATTTTAATGTTTAAATAAACAATAAGGAGATGTCAGCTGCATTAACACAGTTTTAGACATATTTCGACAGTGGCAGTAGCGCCCCCGTTTAACCGAATGTCAGCAAAGTTTGATGGTCTATTCGTAGTCCAGTGCTATAGAAGTCAGTCAAATTTTATGAGAATTAGATGAAGTATGAATGAGATTTAGCAGACTAAACAAATTCGGAATGGAAATAGTGTTGCTAGCAGGTGCAGTTAGCACATTTGATAAATGGTAGCATGCAGTCCCTGGTGTGGCAGCTTGACTACTGCCATTAGCAGAAGCAGCCTTAGTACAACAATATATGATATAATAAAGAACCTTTTGGTGAAGTGCCTCAGCCCAAAAGAATGTGTGGTTTGTGTCAGATGATCTAAGTAGACAGTAAAAATAGGCACCTGCATACCTAATATTTTAAGTCTAGATCATACAAGTTAAGCTTACTTTATAGTACCTCAGTGAACAAATGCTGTCTTGTATATTTAAAAAACAACAGTGGCTTACTACATTTGTAAAGTATTCTTCTAGACATGAGAAGCCCTGAAATAATTTAATGGCATTAATGAAATAGAGGACGAACTCCACCTGCTGGCGAATCTATAAAAAAAAATCTAAAAATGTGCAATATAAATAGAGCACCATCTCCACCTACTGGCCAATTTAATACAAAAAAGCGAAAAGTCTGCAATATATAATGCCTGGCTTATAAATAAAATCTGATAATTTTCTATAAGTCAAATAGCAGAAAAATGAAAGGAGCTTAAAAATATGGACTGAGGTGAAGGGAAAGTTAATTACTTGAAACTATTATGAAGGATATTTCAGCTGAATTACCCAAGGTAGGTATTAGACATACTAGGACAGTGGCTGTACTGCTCCAGATTGACTGATCGCCACCAAACTTGGAAGATCTGTCTGTAGTCCAGACTTACAGAAGTGAATCAAATTTTGGAAGGATCGGATGAAGCATGCCTGAGATTTAGCTGTTTGAATGAAATGGGAATGGAAATGTTGTGGCCAGCAGGTGGAGTCAGCGCTCCATTTTAGAAAAGATATTAAATGCTTTCTGACCTTCTCATTTGTAAATGAAGTCTGATAATGTTGTATAAGGCAAATTGGTGAAAAATTAAAGGAAATTAAAAATATGGACTCAGCTGAAGGGAAAGGTAACAACTATTTGAAGATTTCATGAGGAATAAGGACATTTCAGCTGAATCTGCTAAGGTGGGTCTTACACATATATGGACAGTGGCTGTCACGCCCCCATTTGACCGATCGGCACCAAATTTGCAGGGTCTGTCTGAGGTGCAGTGCTACATTAGTGGGTCAAATTTGGTGATGATCAGATGAAGTATGCCTCTGATTTAGCTGTTTCATTGAAATGATCATGGAAATGCTGTAGGTTCAGTGTGGCTGGTGGCTATACTGTACAGGCAAGTGAAGTTATCTTTATAAATTATACATATGGGCAGTGTCCTGATTTTTCTACTACCAGATTGACCTACTTAGGCTGGACATTGCAGTAGTTACAGTAATATGTTATTAATTAAGTTTTTAAATATGACAAGGGAATGCAAATGACTATCATGGGACATTGCATATTTCTTGATTTGACATGACTCACAGAACTTGCAGGGCAAAAGATTTTAACCAGTAATATGTCACTGGATCAAAAATGAGATAAATGTAAGTTGAGCTGATTTTGCAGTTTATACAGTGATGTTATATTGCTGTAGCGCCCCCGTTTGACTGATCGGCACCAAATTTGGAGGGCCCTTCTCCAGTAATATCCTACATTATATATTTAAGTTTGATGATGATTGGTTGAGGCAGGCCTGAGATATAGCTGTCTGATTGAAATGGGTGTGGCACCACTATGGTTTGGGTGTGGCTGGTGGCCATACCTCATGGAAAGTTTATGATTTTTTTAATAATTTCATATAGGGACTGTCTCCTGATTTAAATGATACCAGATTTGTGTAGGTTTGGTGAAAATCCTAGGAGGATAAGAAAAAGTACTGTTTTAAGACTTTTACAAAATAGGCAAAAATGGCAAGAGATATGATGAAGTTCTTTATAACATTAAATTTGTCATGAGCTAGTGGATAGCTTAAGCAACAATTGTCAATTTTATAATTAACAGTCCAGGAGAAATAGGCAGAAATGTGCTGTAGCGCCCCCATATGGCAGACTGACATGTCCTTTACAGGGTGGGCTCAGGGTCAGAATACAAATGTATAAGCCAAATTTGGTTTGGATTGCTCATTGTTTAGCTGGTCAAATGGCTGCTTGATTTTGATTGGCTAATGGTGGCCAGGATTTTACAACTAATGACTGCCATTTTACTTCTCTGACCTCAGGCTTGTACATAGTACATATCTGCCAAATTTCAATTAGATTGGTTAAGGCAGTCAGGAGATATTGGCAGTTATTAGTTGTAGCGCCCCCTATTGACGAAATGTGGGCCGCATTGTATGTTGACCTCATAATAGAGCAGGGAGGTTGGATTGTAAGTTTGGTTCAGGTAGGCTAAGGTATGGAGAAGTTATAGCATTCAGACTGAAATAGGCCAAATTTAGGTGGGATTTGGGCATGGCTAGTGGCCATAAAATAGACAAATGTCAGACTTTCTTGAATCTATTTTGATCAGCTAAGTGGACTGATCGGTTTGACACCTCATTTGTCTGATTTGGTCCAATATTGTAGGACTTGAAGGCAGAAGTCAGTTTCACAAATTATGCAAATTAGCAAAAAATCTAAGTAGGCGGAGCTTCATAGTCCAAATAGCCAGTTGGTAGAGCAAAGCTGTCTGTATCAGCAGAAAAAATAATTTCAATTATAGGACTAATAGGACAGGAGCTATGGATTGAAACGCGTTGGGGGGCGCTAGAGCGCCCCCATCTGGCTGACAGGCCTGGGTCAGAGAATCTGAGTAGCGGGTAGGAATTGACATCATATTACCAATTTTGGTTGGTCTAGCACTTACGGTTTAGGCTGTGCATTCAGTTTTAGGGCGCGAAAAATAATAATAATAATAATAATAAAAGAGAAAAATCCTAAGAAAAACAATAATGGTCCATAAGGACTTCGTCCTTTGGACCCTTAATAATCCTAAGAAAAACAATAATGGTCCATAAGCATTTCATGCTTTGGACCCTTAATAATAATAAAGATAACTGCAAGCAGTGACAATCGGGTCCAAAGCTAATGGAAAGAAGCAATGAAGAGGAATGAAGTGAATGGCATAAAATTAGAAGTTCACTAATTATTGTAAATGAAGTACAGACTGTAACTGATGGCCAATGCATTTAAATAGTCAGAAAGTAGGACATGCAACAATGAAATGTGATACCTAACATTTAAACATTACTGTAGAAATGTTCATCAATGTTTCATAAAGGGAAAAGGATAGATGAGAAACAGAAGGGAAATGTGGTGAGTAGCTGTTCGAAACAATTGCAATTGCTGCAGCATACACATCTTGAATAAACTTTGAAGTTTGATAGATTTCTGAAAGTCAAATGGCAGGAAAATATAAGCGGATTAAAAATATGGACTTAGATGAAGGGAAAGGTGATTAATATTTAAATGTTTAAATAAACAATAAACAGATGTCATGGCATTAACCTAGGTTGATCTTAGACATATTATGACAGTGGCTAAATTGGAAATGAAGTACAGACTGTAACTGATGGCCAATGCATTTAAATAGTCAGAAAGTAGGAAAATGGTAAATGAGTGACAGAAGGGAAATATGGTGACTAGCTTTTAGAGAAATATTGAAATTGCTACAGTGTACACAGGCTAAAGTAACATTGAAGTTTGATAGATTCCTAAAAGTCAAATGGCAGGATTGTATAAGCAGATTAAAAATATGGACTTAGATGAAGGGAAAGGTGATTAATATTTAAATGTTTATATATACAATAAGGAGATGTCAGCTGCATTAACCAAGGTTGGTCTTAGACATATTAAGACAGTGGCTAAATTGGAAATGAAGTACGGACTGTAACTGATGGCCAATGCAGTTAAATAGTCAGAAAGTAGGAAATGCTTCTATGATAAGATAATACCTGTCATTTTGAACATTGACTTTGATATGTTGATTAAGGTACGATAAAGGGAATATGGTAGATGAGAAACAGATGGGACATGTGGTGACTAGCTGTTGGAAGAAATTGCAATTGTTGCACTGTACACAGCCTGAAGTATCTTTGAACTTTGATACATTTCTAAAAGTGAAATGAAATGAAAATGTCAATAATCTTTGAAGGTTTGATGAAAAATAAAGAAATTTCAGCTGCATTAACTATTAGTATATTTTGACAGTGGCAGAAGCGCCCCCGTTTTACCGAATGTCACCAAAGTTAGATGGTCTATTCATAGTCCAGTGCTACAGAAGTGAGTCAAATTTTGTGAGAATTCGACGAAGTATCAATGAGGTTTAGCAGACTTGATGAATTCGGTATGGAAATGGTGAGGCTAGCAGGTGGAGTTAGCGCTACATTTGATAATTGGTAGCATGCAGTCCCTGGTGTGGCAGTTTGACTACTGCCATTAGCAGAAGCAGCCTTAGTACAACAATATAAGATACAATATATAACCATTTGCTGAAGTGCCTCAGCCCAAAAGAATTTGTTTTTTGTGTCAGATGGTCTAAGTAGACGGTAGAAATAGGCACCTGCATAACTAATATTTTAAGTCTAGATCATACAAGTTAAGCTTACTTTATAGTACCTCAGTGAACACATGCTGTCTTGCATATTAAAAAAAACAACAGTGGCTTACTGCATTTGTAAAGTATTGTTCTAGACATAAGACGCCCTGAAATAATTTAATACCATTAATGAAATACAGGACGAACTACACCTGCTGGCTAATCCATAAAAGAAATCCAAAAAACTGCAAGATAAATAGAGCACCATCTCCACCTACTGGCCAATTTAATACAAAAAAGCCAAAAATCTGCAATATATACTGCCTGGCTTATAAATAAAATCTGATAATTTTCTATTAGTCAAATAGCAGAAAAATGAAAGGAGCTTAAAAATATGGACTGAGGTGAAGGGAAAGTTAATTTCTTGAAAGTATTATGAAGGATATTTCAGCTGAATTAGCCAAGGTAGTTATTAGACATACTAGGACAGTGGTTGTATGGCTCCCATTTGACTGATCGCCACCAAACTTGGAAGGTCTGTCTGTAGTCCACTGATACAGAAGTGAATCAAATTTTGGAAGGATCGGATGAAGCATGCCTGAGATTTAGCTGTTTGAATGAAATGGGAATGGAAATGTTGTGGCCAGCAGGTGGAGTCAGCGCTCCATTTTAGAAAAGATATTAAATGCTTTCTGACCTTCTCATTTGTAAATGAAGTCTGATAATGTTGTATAAGGCAAATTGGTGAAAAATTAAAGGAAATTAAAAATATGGACTCAGCTGAAGGGAAAGGTAACAACTATTTGAAGATTTCATGAGGAATAAGGACATTTCAGCTGAATCTGCTAAGGTGGGTCTTACACATATATGGACAGTGGCTGTCACGCCCCCATTTGACCGATCGGCACCAAATTTGCAGGGTCTGTCTGAGGTGCAGTGCTACATTAGTGTGTCAAATTTGGTGATGATCAGATGAAGTATGCCTCTGATTTAGCTGTTTCATTGAAATGATCATGGAAATGCTGTAGGTTCAGTGTGGCTGGTGGCTATACTGTACAGGCAAGTGAAGTTATCTTTATAAATTATACATATGGGCAGTGTCCTGATTTTTCTACTACCAGATTGACCTACTTAGGCTGGACATTGCAGTAGTTACAGTAATATGTTATTAATTAAGTTTTTAAATATGACAAGGGAATGCAAATGACTATCATGGGACATTGCATATTTCTTGATTTGACATGACTCACAGAACTTGCAGGGCAAAAGATTTTAACCAGTAATATGTCACTGGATCAAAAATGAGATAAATGTAAGTTGAGCTGATTTTGCAGTTTATACAGTGATGTTATATTGCTGTAGCGCCCCCGTTTGACTGATCGGCACCAAATTTGGAGGGCCCTTCTCCAGTAATATCCTACATTATATATTTAAGTTTGATGATGATTGGTTGAGGCAGGCCTGAGATATAGCTGTCTGATTGAAATGGGTGTGGCACCACTATGGTTTGGGTGTGGCTGGTGGCCATACCTCATGGAAAGTTTATGATTTTTTTAATAATTTTATATAGGGACTGTCTCCTGATTTAAATGATACCAGATTTGTGTAGGTTTGGTGAAAATCCTAGGAGGATAAGAAAAAGTACTGTTTTAAGACTTTTACAAAATAGGCAAAAATGGCAAGAGATATGATGAAGTTCTTTATACCATTAAATTTGTCATGAGCTAGTGGATAGCTTAAGCAACAATTGTCAATTTTATAATTAACAGTCCAGGAGAAATAGGCAGAAATGTGCTGTAGCGCCCCCATATGGCAGACTGACATGTCCTTTACAGGGTGGGCTCAGGGTCAGAATACAAATGTATAAGCCAAATTTGGTTTGGATTGCTCATTGTTTAGCTGGTCAAATGGCTGCTTGATTTTGATTGGCTAATGGTGGCCAGGATTTTACAACTAATGACTGCCATTTTACTTCTCTGACCTCAGGCTTGTACATAGTACATATCTGCCAAATTTCAATTAGATTGGTTAAGGCAGTCAGGAGATATTGGCAGTTATTAGTTGTAGCGCCCCCTATTGATGAAATAGGGCCAGCTTTATATGTAGTCCCCAGAATGGCGCTGGGAGGAAGGATTTCAAATTTGGTTAAGATTGGTTAAAGCAGAGCCAAGTTATAGCAATCAGACTGAAACTGGCCAAATTTATGCAAAGTTTGGGCGTGGCTGAAGAACGTATGATACAGAAATTTCATGATTGTTTTTGTAAGTCTTGATCAGCTCAGAGAACTGATTTGTTTGACACCTCATTTGTCTGATTGGGACAGACGGGGTAGGACTTGAAGGCAGAGGTCAGTTTTGCAAAATATGCAAATTAGCAAAAAATCTAAGTAGGCGGAGCTTCATAGTCCAAATGGCAAGTTGGTAGAGCAAAGCTGTCTGTATCAGCAGAAAAAATAATTTCAATTGTAGGACTAATAGGACAGGAGATATGGACTGAAACGCGTTGGGGGGCGCTAGAGCGCCCCCATCTGGCTGACAGGCCTGGGTCGGAGAATCTGAGTAGCGGGTAGGAATTGACATCATCTTACCAAGTTTGGATGGTCTAGCACTTATGGTTTAGGCTGTACATTCAGTTTTACGGCAGGAAAAAAATAATAATAATAATAAAGATAACTGCAAGCAGTGACAATCGGGTCCAAAGCTAATGGAAAGAAGCAATGAAGAGGAAAGAAGTGAATGGCATAAAATTTGAAGTTCACCAATTATTTGAAATGAAGTACAGACTGTAATTGATGAGCAATGCATTTAAATTGGTAGAAAATATGAAATGCTACTATGAGATGATATCTAACATTTAAACATTACCTTGGAAATGTTTATTAAGGTACGATAAAGGGAAAAAGGTAGATCAGAAACAGAAGGGAAATGTGGTGACTAGCTGTTGGAGAAATATTGCAATTCCTGCAGTGTACACAGACTGAAGTAACATTGAAGATTGATAGATTTCTAAAAGTCAAATGGCAGTAATTTATAAGCAGATTAAAAATATGGACTTAGATGAAGGGAAAGGTGATTAATATTTAAATGTTTAAATAAACAATAAGGAGATGTCAGCTGCATTAACCAAGGTTGTTGTTAGACAAATTAGGACAGTTGCTAAATTGTAAAAGAAGTATAGACTGTAACTGATGGCCAATGCATTTAAATAGTCAGAAATTAGGAAATGCTACTATAAGATGATAGCTAACATTTAAACATTATTGTGGAAATGTTTATCAAGGTATGATAAAGGAAAATGGTAGATGAGAAATGGAAGGGAAATGTGGTGACTTGCTGTTGGAGAAATATTGCAATTTCTGCAGTGTACACAGGCTAAAGTAACATTGAAGTTTGATAGATTTCTAAAAGTGAAATGGCATGATTCTATAAGCAGATTAAAAATATGGACTTTGAAGAAGGGAAAGTTGAATAATGTTTAAATGTTTAAAAAAACAATAAGGAGATGTCAGCTGCATTAATCAAGGTTGGTCTTAGACATATTAAGACAGTGGCTAAATTTTAAATGAAGTACGGACTGTAACTGATGGCCAATGCATTTAAATAGTCAGAAAGTAGGAAATGCTTCTATGATAAGATAATATCTGACATTTTGAACATTGACTTTGATATGTTGATTAAGGTACGATAAAGGGAATATGGTAGACGAGAAACAGAAGGGACATGTGGTGACTAGCTGTTGGAAGAAATTGCAATTGTTGCACTGTACACAGCCTGAAGTATCTCTGAACTTTGATACATTTCTAAAAGTGAAATGAAATGAAAATGTCAATAATCTTTGAAGGTTTGATGAAAAATAAATTTCAGCTGCATTAACTATTAATATATTTTGACAGTGGCAGAAGCGCCCCCATTTAACCGAATGTCACCAAAGTTAGATGGTCTATTCATAGTCCAGTGCTACAGAAGTGAGTCAAATTTTGTGAGATTTCGATGAAGTATGAATGAGGTTTAGCAGACTTAATGAATTCGGTATGGAAATAGTGAGGCCAGCAGGTGGAGTTAGCGCTACATTTGATAATTGGTAGTATGCAGTCCCTGGTGTGGCAGTTTGACTACTGCCATTAGCAGAAGCAGCCTTAGTACAACAATATAAGATACAATATATAACCATTTGCTGAAGTGCCTCAGCCCAAAAGAATTTGTTTTTTGTGTCAGATGGTCTAAGTAGACGGTAGAAATAGGCACCTGCATACCTAATATTTTAAGTCTAGATCATACAAGTTAAGCTTACTTTATAGTACCTCAGTGAACACATGCTGTCTTGTATATTAAAAAAAAACAACAGTGGCTTACTGCATTTGTAAAGTATTCTTCTAGACATAAGAAGCCCTGAAAGAATTTAATGCCATTAAGGAAATACAGGACGAACACCACCTGCTGGCTAATGTATAAAAAAAAATCGAAAAAACTGCAATATAAATAGAGCACCATCTCCACCTACTGGCCAATTTAATACAAAAAAGCCAAAAATCTGCAATATATACTGCCTGGCTTATAAATAAAATCTGATAATTTTCTATAAGTCAAATAGCATAAAAATGAAAGGAGCTTAAAAATATGGACTGAGGTGAAGGGAAAGTTAATTCCTTGAAAGTATTATGAAGGATATTTCAGCTGAATTAGCCAAGGTAGATATTAAACATAATAGGACAGTGGCTGTACCGCTCCAGATTGACTGATCGCCACCAAACTTGGAAGATTTGTCTGTAGTCCAGTCATACAGAAGTGAATCAAATTTTGTAAGGATCAGATGAAGCATGCCTGAGATTTAGCTGTTTGAATGAAATGGGAATGGAAATGTTGTGGCCAGCAGGTGGAGTCAGCGCTCCATTTTAGAAATGATATTAAATGCTTTCTGACCTTCTCATTTGTAAATGAAGTCTGATAATGTTGTATAAGGCAAATTGGTGAAAAATGAAAGGAACTTAAAAATATGGACTAAGGTGTAGGGAAAGTTAAAAATTATTTGAAGGATTTATGAGAAAGAAGGACATTTCAGCTCAATTTGCTAAAGTGGGTCTTAGACATATATGGACATTAGCTGTAGCGCCCCCATTTGACCGATCGGCACCAAATTTGGAGGGTCTGTCTGAGGTGCAGTGGTACATTAATGGGTCAAATTTGGTGATGATCAGATAAAGTATGCCTTAGATTTAGCTGTTTGATTGAAATGAGCATTTAAATGTTGCAGGTTAGGTGTAGCTGGTGGCCATAGCATACAGGTAGGTCAAGTTATTTTTATAAATTATCCATAAAGGCCATGTCCTGATTGATCTACTACCAGAATGACGTACTTCGGCTGGATATTGTAGTAGTTATAGCAATATGTAATTTTTTAAGTTATTAAATATCACAAGGGAATGGAAATAACTATCATTAGGCATTGCATATATCTTGATTTGGAATGACACACAGAACTTGCAGGACAAATGATTTTTATCAGTAATATGTGACTGGAACAGAAATAAGAACAATGTAAATTGAACTGATTTTCCAGGTTTATACAGACATGTTATATTGCTGTAGCGCCCCCGTTTGACCGATCGGCACAAAATTTGGAGGGCCCTTTCCGAGTAATGTCCTACATTATATATTTAAGTTTGGTGATGATTGGTTGAGGCACGCCTAAGATATAGCTGTCTGATTGAATTGGCCATGGCACCTATATGGTTTGGGTATGGCTGGTGGCCGATCCTCATTGAAAGTTTAGGTTTTTTTGGATAATTATATATAAGGACTGTCTCCTGATTTAAATGATACCAGATTTGTGTAGGTTTGGTGAAAATCCTAGGAGGCTAACGAAATGTCTTGTTTTCAGACCAATATGAATTATGCAAAAATGCTAAGGTGCAGAAGCAAGTTCTACATGTTGTTTGATTTGGCATGTCGTACTGAATTGAACTGGCAGTAAATGTCGATTGTAGGCTTCACCATTCTGGAGAAATAGGCAGAAACGCAAAAGTTGTCACTGTAGCGCCCCCATCTGGCCGAGTGAGGTGTCCTTTACAGGGTAGGCAGAGGGTGAGAGCACAAATGTATCACCCAAATTTGATTTAGATTGGTCATTGATAAGCCTGTCAAATGGCTGCTTGATTTTGATTGGACGATGGCGGCCACTCTTTAAGGACGAATTACTGCCATTGTATGTGACTGACCACAGGCTGCGTCCTAGTACATATCTGCCAAATTTCAGTTAGATTGGCCAAGGCAGTCAGGAGATACTGCCAGTTTTTAGTTGTAGCGCCCCCTATTGACGAAATGCGGCCCGCCTTGGACCGTGTCCCCAGGATGGTGTTGCGAGGTAGGATTTCAAATTTGGTCAAGGTAGGCCAAGGAATTGCCAAGTTATAGCCATCAAACCAAAATGGGCGAAATTTGGCCATTGTTTGGGCGTGGCTAATGGCCGTAGGATATAAAAATGTCAGAATTTTGTTGATGATTCTTGATCAGCTCAGAGTTCTGATTCGTTTGACACCTCATTTGTCTGATTTGGTAGAACAAGCTAGGACTTGAAGGGAAAAGTAGGATTTGCAAATTATGCAAATTAGCAAAAAATCTAAGTAGGCGGAGCTTCATAGTCCAAATGGCAAGTTGGTAGGGAATGGCTGTCTGTATCAGCAGAAAAAAGAATTTCAATTGTAGGACTAATAGGACAGGAGATATGGACTGAAATGCTTTGGGGGGCGCTAGAGCGCCCCCATCTGGCTGACAAGATTGGGTCAGAGAATCTGAGTAGCGGGTAAGAATTGACATCATCTTACCAAGTTTGGTTGGTCTAGCTCTTACGGTTTAGGCTGTACATTCAGTTTTACGGCAGGAAAAAAATAATAATAATAAAGATAACTGCAAGCAGTGACAATCGGGTCCAAAGCAAATGGACAGAAGCAATGAATAGTAATGAAGTAAATGGCATAAAATTAAAAGTTCACTAATTATTTGAAATGAAGTATAGACTGTAATTGATTAGTAATGCATTTAAATAGTTAGAAAATAGGAAATGCTACTGAGATGATATGTAGCATTTTAACATTACCGTAGAAATGTTTTTCAAGGATAGATGAGAAACAGTAGGGAAATGTGGAGACTAGCTGTAACTGATGGCCCATGCATTTAAATAGTCAGAAAGTAGGAAATGGTACTATCATAAGATGTTACCTGACATTTTAACATTACTGTAGAAATGTTGATTAAGGTACGATAAAGAGAAAATGGTAGATGAGAAACAGATGGGAAATGTGGTGATTAGCTGTTCAAAGAAATTGCACTTGCTGCATTGTACACAGTGTTGAGAAACATTGAAGTTTGATAGATTTCTAACAGTCAAATGGCAGGAATATATAAGCAGATTAAAATATAGACTTAGATGAAGGTAAAGGTGATTCATATTTAAATGTTTAAATAAACAATAAGGAGATGTCAGCTGCATTAACCAAGGTTGGTCTTAGACATATTAGGACAGTGGCTAAATTGGAAATGAAGTACAGACTGTAACTGATGGCCAATGCATTTAAATAGTCAGAAAGTAGGAAAATGGTAGGTGAGAAAGAACGGACATGTGGTGACTAGCTGTTGGAAAAAATTGACATTGGTGTAGTGTACATCACTGAAGTTTGATACACAGGAAAGTGAAAGCAATTTAATAATATGGACTGAGATGAAGGGAAAGGTGATTAATATTTCAATATTTGAAGTGAGATAAGCTAATTTCAGCTGCATTAACCAAGGTTGATGTGTGACATATAAGGACAGTGGCTAAATTGGAAATGAAGTACAGACTGTAACTGATGGTCAATGCATTTAAATAGTCATAAAGTAGGACATGCTTCTCTGATAAGATGATACCTGACATTTGAACATTACCGTAGAAATGTTTATTAAGGTATGATAAAGGGAACAGGGTAGATGAGAAACAGAAGGGAAATGTGGTGACTAGCTGTTGGAGAAATATTGCAATTGCTGCAGTGTACACAGGCTAAAGTAACATTGAAGTTTGATAGATTTCTAAAAGTCAAATGGCAGGATTGTATAAGCAGATTAAAAATATGGACTTAGAGGAAGGGAAAGGTGATTAATATTTAAATCTTTAAATAAACAATAAGCAGATTTCAGCTGCTTTAACCAAGGTTGGTCTTAGACATATTAAGACAGTGGCTGTATTGGAAATGAAGTACAGACTGTAAATGATGGCCAATGCATTGAAATAGTCAGAAAGTAGGAAAATGGTAGATGAGAAAGAATTGACATGTGGTGACTTGCTGTTGGAAAAAATTGAAATTGCTGCAGTGTACATCACTGAAGTTTGATACATTTCTAAAAGTCTAATGGCAGGAAAATGAAAGTAATTTAAAAATATAGACTAAGATGAAGGGAAAGGTGATTATCTTACAGTATTTGATGATAAATAAGGAAATTTCAGCTGCATTAGCCAAGGTGGGTCTTAGACATATTTAGACAGTGGCCGTAGCGCCCCCATTTGACCAATCAGCACGAAAGGTGGAGGGTCTGTCTGTGGGCCAGTGATAAATCAGTGGGTTATATTTTGAGGGGATTGGATGAAGCATGCCAGAGATATAGCTGTTTGATTGAAATGGGCATGGAAATGGTTTGGCCAGCAGGTGGAGTCAGCGCTCCATTTTAGAAATGCTCTTTAATATTTTCAGACCTCCTTAAGTGTAAATGAAGTCTGATAATGTTGTATAAGGCAAATGGGTGACAAATGAAAGGAAATTAAAAATATGGACTCAGGTGAAGGGAAAGGTAACAATTCGCTGAAGGTTTTATGAGAAAGAAGGATATTTCAGCTTAATTTGCTAAGGTTGGTCTTAGACATATATAGACAGTAGCTGTAGTGCCCCTATTTGACCGATCGGCACCAAATTTGCAGGGTCTGTCTGAGGTGCAGTGGTACATTAGTGTGTCAAATTTGTTGATGATCAGACAAAGTCTGCCTCAGATATAGCTGTTTGATTGAAATGAGCATGGAAATGGTGCAGGTTTGGTGTAGTTGGTGGCCATAGCACACAGATTGGTCAAGTTATTTTTATATATTATCGATAAGGGCCGTGTTGTGATTGATCTAATACCAGAATGACCTACTTAGGCTGGACATTGTAGTAGTTATAGCAATATGTTATTTATTAAGTTTTTAAATATCACAAGGGAATGCAAATGACTATCATGGGACATTGCATATATTTTGATTTGGCATGACTCACAGATCTTGCAGGAAAAAATATTCTAACCAGTATTATGTCACTTGATCAAAAATGAGAACAAAGTAAGTTGAACTGATTTTGCAGGTTTATACAGACATGTTATATTGCTGTAGCGCCCCCGTTTGATCGATCGGCACCAAATTTGGAGGGCCCTTCCCCAATGATGTCCTACATTATATATTTAAGATTGGTGATGATTGGCTGAGGTACACCTGAGATATAGCTGTCTGATTGAAATGGGTGTGGCACCAGTATGGTTCAGGTGTGGCTGGTGGCCATACCTGATGGAAAGTATATGATTTTTTGGATAATTATATATATGGACTGTCTCCAGATTTAAATGATAGCAGATTTGTGTAGGATTGGTGAAAACCCTAGGAGGCTAACAAAAAGCCCTGTTTTCAGACTTTTACAAAATAGGCAAAAAGGGCAATAGTTATGATGAAGTTCTTTATAACATTAAATTTGCCATGATCTAGTGGATAGGATTAGCAACAATTCTTAATTTAATCTTTAACAGTTCAGGAGAAATAGGCAGAAATGCAAAACTTGTTGCTGTAGCGCCCCCATCTGGATGATTGCGGTGTCCTTAACAGGGTATGCTAAGGGTCAGGAATCAAATGTGACAGCCTGTTTTGGTTGAGATTCGGTATTGTTTAGCCTGTCAAATGGCTGCTTCAATTTGATTGGCTGATGATGACCATGATTTTATGATCAATGACTACTATGATATATGTCTGATCTCAGAATTGGTCGTAGTACGAATTTGCCAAATTTTAGTTTGATTGGTCAAGGCAGTCAGGAGATATTGGCAGTTTTTAGTTGTAGCGCCCCCTATTGATGAAATGGGGCCAGCTTTATATCTAGTCCCCAGAATGGCGCTGGGAGGAATGATTAAAAATTTGGTTAAGATTGGTTAAAGCAGAGCCAAGTTATAGCAATCAGACTGAAACTGGCCAAATTTATGCAAAGTTTGGGCGTGGCTGAAGACCATATGATACAGAAATTTCATGATTATTTTTGTAAGTCTTGATCAGCTCAGAGAACTGATTGGTTTGACACCTCATTTGTCTGATTGGGACAGACGGGGTAGGACTTGAAGGCAGAGGTCAGTTTTGCAAATTATGCAAATTAGCAAAAAATCTAAGTAGGCGGAGCTTCATAGTCCAAATGGCAAGATGGTAGAGCAATGCTGTCTGTATCAGCAGAAAAAAAAATTTCAATTGTAGGACTAATAGGACAGGAGATATGGACTGAAATGCGTTGAGGGGCCCTAGAGCGCCCCCATCTGGCTGACAGGACTGGGTCAGAGAATCTGAGTAGCGGGTAGGAATTGACATCATCTGACCAAGATAGGTTGGTCTAGCTCTTACGGTTTAGGCTGTACATTCAGTTTTACGGCAGGAAAAAAAAAATAATAATAATAAAAAGAAAAACCGTAAGAAAAACAATGGTCCATAAGCATTTCATGCTTTGGACCCTTAAATAACTGCAAGCAGTGACAATCGGGTCCAAAGCAAATGGGCAGAAGTAATGATTAGTAATGAAGTGAATGGCATAAAATTAGAAGTTCACTAATTATTGTAAATGAAGTACAGACTGTAATTGATTAACAATGCATTTAAATTGGCAGAAAATAGGAAATGCTTCTATGAGATGATACCTAACATTTAAACATTACCGTGGAAATGTTTATCAAGGTACGATGAAGGGAAAATGGTAGATGAGAAACCGAAGGGAAATGTGGTGACTAGCTGTTTGAGAAATATTGCAATTGCTGCAGTGTACACAGGATGAAGTAATATTGAAGTTTGATAGATTTCTAAAAGTGAAATGGCAGTAATATATAAGCAGATAAAAAATATGGACTTAGATGAATGGAAAGGTGATTAATATTTAAATGTTTAAATAAACAACAAGGAGATGTCAGCTGCATTAACCAAGGTTGTTAGACATATTAGGACAGTGGCTAAATTGTAAATGAAGTATAGACTGTAACTGATGGCCAATGCATAGAAATCGTCAGAAATAAGGAACATGGTAGATGAGAAAGAACGGACATGTGGTAACTAGCTTTTGGGAAAAATTGAAATTGCTGTAGTGTACATCACTGAAGTTTGATAGATTTCTAAAAGTCAAATGGCAGGAAAATGAAAGCAATTTTATAATATGGACTGGGATGAAGGGAAAGTTGATTAATATTTAAATATTTGATGACAAATAAATTAATTTCAGCTGCATTAACTAAGGTTGATCTTAGACATATTATGACAGTGGCTAAATTTGAAATGAAGTACAGATTATAACTGATGGCCAATGCATTTAAATAGTCATAATGTAGGAAATGCTACTATGATAAGATGATACTTGACATTTTAACATTACCGTAGAAATGTTGATTAAGGTACGATAAAGGGAAGATGGTAGATGAGAAACAGAAGGGAAATTTGGTGACTAGCTTTTCAAAGAAATTGCAATTGCTGCAGTGTACACAGCCTGAAGTATCACTGAACTTTGATACATTTCTAAAAGTGAAATGGCAGGAAAATGAAAGTGAATGAATATGTGATTAATCTTTGAAGGTTTGATGAAAAATAAAGAAATTTCAGCTACATTAACTCAGTTTTAGACATATTTCGACAGTGGCAGTAGCGCCCCCGTTTAACCGAATGTCACCAAAGTTTGATGGTCTATTCGTAGTCCAGTGCTATAGAAGTCAGTCAAATTTTATGAGAATTAGATGAAGTATGAATGAGATTTAGCAGACTAAATAAATTCGGTATGGAAATAGTGTGACCAGCAGGTGCAGTTAGCACTACATTTGATAAATGGTAGCATGCAGTCCCTGGTGTGGCAGTTTGACTACTGCCATTAGCAGAAGCAGCCTTAGTACACCAATATAGGATATAGTATAGAACCCTTTGGTGATGTGCCTCAGCCCAAGACAATGTATGGTTTGTGTCAGATGGTCTAAGTAGTTGGTAGAAATAGGCACCTGCATACCTAATATTTTAAGTCTAGATCATACAAGTTAAGCTTACTTTGTACTACCTCAGTGAACACATGCCGTCTTGTATATTCAAAACAACAGTGGCTTACTGCATTTGTAAAGTATTCTTGTAGACATAAGAAGCCCTAAAAGAATTTAATGGCATAAATGAAATATAGGACGAACTGCACCTGCTGGCGAATCTATAAAAAAAATCCAAAAAAGTGCAATATAAATAGAGCACCATCTCCACCTACTGGCCAATTTAATACAAAAAAGCCAAAAATCTGCAATATATACTGCCTGGCTTATAAATAAAATCTGATAATTTTCTATAAGTCAAATAGCAGAAAAATGAAAGGAGCTTAAAAATATGGACTGAGGTGAAGGGAAAGTTAATTCCTTGAAAGTATTATGAAGGATATTTCAGCTGAATTAACCAAGGTAGTTATTAGACATACTAGGACAGTGGTTGTATGGCTCCCATTTGACTGATCGCCACCAAACTTGGAAGGTCTGTCTGTAGTCCACTGATACAGAAGTGAATCAAATTTTGTAAGGATCGGATGAAGCATGCCTGAGATTTAGCTGTTTGAATGAAATGGGAATGGAAATGGTGTGGCCAGCAGGTGGAGTCAGCGCTCCATTTTAGAAATGATATTAAATGCTTTCTGACCTTCTCATTTGTAAATGAAGTCTGATAATGTTGTATAAGGCAAATTGGTGAAAAATGAAAGGAAATTAAAAATATGGACTCAGCTGAAGGGAAAGGTAACAATTATTTGAAGGTTTCATGAGGAATAAGGACATTTCAGCTGAATCTGCTAAGGTGGGTCTTACACATATATGGACAGTGGCTGTCACGCCCCCATTTGACCGATCAGCACCAAATTTGGAAGGTCTGTTTGAGGTCCAGTGCTACATTAGTGGGTCAAATTTGGTGATGATCAGATGAAGTATTCCTCTGATTTAGCTGTTTGATTGAAATGATCATGGAAATGCTGTAGGTTCAGTGTGGCTGGTGGCTATACTGTACAGGCAAGTGAAGTTATTTTTATAAATTATACATATGGGCAGTGTCCTGATTTTTCTACTACCAGATTGACCTACTTAGGCTGGACATTGCAGTAGTTACAGTAATATGTTATTAATTAAGTTTTTAAATATGACAAGGGAATGCAAATGATTATCATGGGACATTGCATAATTCTTAATTTGACATGACTCACAGAACTTGCTGGGCAAAAGATTTTAACCAGTAATATGTCACTGGATCAAAAATGAGATAAATGTAAGTTGAGCTGATTTTGCAGTTTATACAGTGATGTTATATTGCTGTAGCACCCCCGTTTGACTGATCGGCACCAAATTTGGAGGGCCCTTCTCCAGTAATATCCTACATTATATATTTAAGTTTGATGATGATTGGTTGAGGCAGGCCTGAGATATAGCTGTCTGATTGAAATGGGTGTGGCACCACTATGGTTTGGGTGTGGCTGGTGGCCATACCTCATGGAAAGTTTATGATTTTTTTAATAATTTTATATATGGACTGTCTCCTGATTTAAATGATACCAGATTTGTGTAGGTTTGGTGAAAATCCTAGGAGGATAAGAAAAAAGTACTGTTTTAAGACTTTTACAAAATAGGCAAAAATGGCAAGAGATATGATGAAGTTCTTTATACCACTAAATTTGTCATGAGCTAGTGGATAGCTTAAGCAACAATTGTCAATTTTATAATTAACAGTTCAGGAGAAATAGGCAGAAATGTGCTGTAGCGCCCCCATATGGCAGACTGACATGTCCTTTACAGGGTGGGCTCAGGGTCAGAATACAAATGTATAACCCAAATTTGGTTTGGATTGCTCATTGTTTAGCTGGTCAAATGGCTGCTTGATTTTGATTGGCTAATGGTGGCCAGGATTTTACAACTAATGACTGCCGTTTTACTTCTCTGACCTCAGGCTTGTACATAGTACATATCTGCCAAATTTCAATTAGATTGGTTAAGGCAGTCAGGAGATATTGGCAGTTATTAGTTGTAGCGCCCCCTATTGACGAAATGTGGGCCGCATTGTACGTTGACCCCATAATAGAGCAGGGAGGTTCGATTGTAAGTTTGGTTCAGGTAGGCTAAGGTATGTAGAAGTTATAGCAGTCAGACTGAAATAGGCCAAATTTAGGTGTGATTTGGGCGTGGCTAGTGGCCATAAAATAGACAAATGTCAGACTTTCTTGAACAGCTTTTGATCAGGTCAGTGGACTGATCGGTTTGACACCTCATTTGTCTGATTTGGTTCAATATTGTAGGACTTGAAGGCAGAAGTCAGTTTCACAAATTATGCAAATTAGCAAAAAATCTAAGTAGGCGGAGCTTCATAGTCCAAATAGCCAGTTGGTAGAGCAAAGCTGTGTGTATCAGCAGAAAAAATAATTTCAATTATAGGACTAATAGGACAGGAGATATGGACTGAAACGCGTTGGGGGGCGCTAGAGCGCCCCCATCTGGCTGACAGGCCTGGGTCGGAGAATCTGAGTAGCGGGTAGGAATTGACATCATATTACCAAGTTTGGTTGGTCTAGCTCTTACGGTTTAGGCTGTACATTCAGTTTTAGGGCGCGAAAAATAATAATAATAATAATAAAGATAACTGCAAGCAGTGACAATCGGGTCCAAAGCTAATGGAAAGAAGCAATGAAGAGGAAAGAAGTTAATGGCATAAAATTAGAAGTTCACCTTTTATTTGTAAAGGAAGTACAGACTGTACTGTAATTGATGAGCAATGCATTTAAATTGGTAGAAAATATGAAATGCTACTATGAGATATCTAACATTTAAACATTACATTTAGAAATGTTTATCAAGGTACGATGAAGGGAAAAAGGTAGATGAGAAACAGAAGGGAAATGTGGTGACTAGCTGTTGGAGAAATATTGCAATTGCTGCAGTGTACACAGGCTGAAGTAACATTGAAGTTTGATAGATTTCTAAAAGTCAAATGGCAGGAATTTATAAGCAGATTAAAAATATGGACTTAGATGAAGGGAAAGGTGATTAATATTTAAATGTTTAAATAAACAATAAGGAGATGTCAGCTGCATTAACCAAGGTTGTTGTTAGACATATTAGGACAGTGGCTAAATTGTAAAAGAAGTATAGACTGTAACTGATGGCCAATGCATTTAAATAGTCAGAAAATACGAAATGCTACTATGAGATGATAGCTAACATTAAAACATTATTGTGGAAATGTTTATCAAGGTATGATAAAGGAAAATGGTAGATGAGAAACCGAAGGGAAATGTGGTGACTAGCTGTTGGAGAAATATTGCAATTGCTGCAGTGTACACAGGCTAAAGTAACATTGAAGTTTGATAGATTTCTAAAAGTGAAATGGCATGATTCTATAAGCAGATTAAAAATATGGACTTTGAAGAAAGGAAAGGTGAATAATATTTAAATGTTTAAAAAAATAATAAGGAGATGTCAGCTGCATTAACCAAGGTTGGTCTTAGACATTCAGTATTAGGACAGTGGCTAAATTTGAAATGAAGTATGGACTGTAACTGATGGCCAATGCATTTAAATAGTCAGAAAGTAGGAAATGCTTCTATGATAAGATAATATCTGACATTTTGAACATTGACTTTGATATGTTGATTAAGGTACGATAAAGGGAATATGGTAGATGAGAAACAGAAGGGACATGTGGTGACTAGCTGTTGGAAGAAATTGCAATTGTTGCACTGTACACAGCCTGAAGTATCTCTGAACTTTGATACATTTCTAAAAGTGAAATGAAATGAAAATATCAATAATCGTTGAAGGTTTGATGAAAAATAAAGAAATTTCAGCTGCATTAACTATGAGTATATTTTGACAGTGGCAGAAGCACCCCCGTTTAACCGAATGTCACCAAAGTTAGATGGTCTATTCATAGTCCAGTGCTACAGAAGTGAGTCAAATTTTGTGAGAATTCGATGAAGTATGAATGAGGTTTAGCAGACTTAATGAATTCGGTATGGAAATAGTGAGGCCAGCAGGTGGAGTTAGCGCTACATTTGATAATTGGTATCATGCAGTCCCTGGTGTGGCAGTTTGACTACTGCCATTAGCAGAAGCAGCCATAGTACAACAATATAAGATATAATATATAACCATTTGCTGAAGTGCCTCAGCCCAAAAGAATTTGTTTTTTGTGTCAGATGGTCTAAGTAGACGGTAGAAATAGGCACCTGCATACCTAATATTTTAAGTCTAGATCATACAAGTTAAGCTTACTTTATAGTACCTCAGTGAACACATGCTGTCTTGTATATTAAAATAAACAATAGTGGCTTACTGCATTTGTAAAGTATTCTTCTAGACATAAGAAGCCCTGAAAGAATTTAATGCTATTAATGAAATACAGGACGAACTACACCTGCTGGCTAATGTATAAAAAAAATCCAAAAAACTGCAATATAAATAGAGCACCATCTCCACCTACTGGCCAATTTAATTCAAAAAAGTGAAAAATCTGCAATATATACTGCCTGGCTTATAAATAAAATCTGATAATTTTCTATAAATCAAACAGCATAAAAATGAAAAGAGCTTAAAAATATGGACTGAGGTGAAGGGAAAGTTAATTACTTGAAACTATTATGAAGGATATTTCAGCTGAATTACCCAAGGTAGGTCTTAGACATACTAGGACAGTGGCTGTACTGCTCCAGATTGACTGATCGCCACCAAACTTGGAAGATCTGTCTGTAGTCCAGACTTACAGAAGTGAATCAAATTTTGGAAGGATCGGATGAAGCATGCCTGAGATTTAGCTGTTTGAATGAAATGGGAATGGAAATGTTGTGGCCAGCAGGTGGAGTCAGCGCTCCATTTTAGAAAAGATATTAAATGCTTTCTGACCTTCTCATTTGTAAATGAAGTCTGATAATGTTGTATAAGGCAAATTGCTGAAAAATTAAAGGAAATTAAAAATATGGACTCAGCTGAAGGGAAAGGTAACAACTATTTGAAGATTTCATGAGGAATAAGGACATTTCAGCTGAATCTGCTAAGGTGGGTCTTACACATATATGGACAGTGGCTGTCACGCCCCCATTTGACCGATCGGCACCAAATTTGCAGGGTCTGTCTGAGGTGCAGTGCTACATTAGTGGATCAAATTTGGTGATGATCAGATGAAGTATGCCTCTGATTTAGCTGTTTCATTGAAATGATCATGGAAATGCTGTAGGTTCAGTGTGGCTGGTGGCTATACTGTACAGGCCAGTGAAGTTATCTTTATAAATTATACATAAGGGCAGTGTCCTGATTTTTATACTACCAGATTGACCTACTTAGGCTGGACATTGCAGTAGTTACAGTAATATGTTATTAATTAATTTTTTAAATATGACAAGGGAATGCAAATGACTATCATGGGACATTGCATATTTCTTGATTTGACATGACTCACAGAACCTGCAGGGCAAAAGATTTTAACCAGTAATATGTCACTGGATCAAAAATGAGATAAATGTAAGTTGAGCTGATTTTGCAGTTTATACAGTGATGTTATATTGCTGTAGCACCCCCGTTTGACTGATTGGCACCAAATTTGGAGGGCCCTTCTCCAGTAATATCCTACATTATATATTTAAGTTTGATGATGATTGGTTGAGGCAGGCCTGAGATATAGCTGTCTGATTGAAATGGGTGTGGCACCACTATGGTTTGGGTGTGGCTGGTGGCCATACCTCATGGAAAGTTTATGATTTTTTTAATAATTTTATATAGGGACTGTCTCCTGATTTAAATGATACCAGATTTGTGTAGGTTTGGTGAAAATCCTAGGAGGATAAGAAAAAGTACTGTTTTAAGACTTTTACAAAATAGGCAAAAATGGCAAGAGATATGATGAAGTTCTTTATACCATTAAATTTGTCATGAGCTAGTGGATAGCTTAAGCAACAATTGTCAATTTTATAATTAACAGTCCAGGAGAAATAGGCAGAAATGTGCTGTAGCGCCCCCATATGGCAGACTGACATGTCATTTACAGGGTGGGCTCAAGGTCAGAATACAAATGTATAAGCCAAATTTGGTTTGGATTGCTCATTGTTTAGCTGGTCAAATGGCTGCTTGATTTTGATTGGCTAATGGTGGCCAGATTTTTACAACTAATGACTGCCATTTTACTTCTCTGACCTCAGGCTTGTACATAGTACATATCTGCCAAATTTCAATTAGATTGGTTAAGGCAGTCAGGAAATATTGGCAGTTATTAGTTGTAGCGCCCCCTATTGACGAAATGTGGGCCGCATTGTATGTTGACCCCATAATAGAGCAGGGAGGCTGGATTGTAAGTTTGGTTCAGGTAGGCTAAGGTATGGAGAAGTTATAGCATTCAGACTGAAATAGGCCAAATTTAGGTGGGATTTGGGCATGGCTAGTGGCCATAAAATAGACAAATGTCAGACTTTCTTGAATCTATTTTGATCAGCTAAGTGGACTGATCGGTTTGACACCTCATTTGTCTGATTTGGTCCAATATTGTAGGACTTGAAGGCAGAAGTCAGTTTCACAAATTATGCAAATTAGCAAAAAATCTAAGTAGGCGGAGCTTCATAGTCCAAATAGCCAGTTGGTAGAGCAAAGCTGTCTGTATCAGCAGAAAAAATAATTTCAATTATAGGACTAATAGGACAGGAGCTATGGACTGAAACGCGTTGGGGGGCGCTAGAGCGCCCCCATCTGGCTGACAGGCCTGGGTCAGAGAATCTGAGTAGCGGGTAGGAATTGACATCATATTACCAAATTTGGTTGGTCTAGCGCTTACGGTTTAGGCTGTGCATTCAGTTTTAGGGCGCGAAAAATAATAATAATAATAATAAAGATAACTGCAAGCAGTGACAATCGGGTCCAAAGCTAATGGAAAGAAGCAATGAAGAGGAAAGAAGTTAATGGCATAAAATTAGAAGTTCACCTTTTATTTGTAAATGAAGTACAGACTGTACTGTAATTGATGAGCAATGCATTTAAATTGGTAGAAAATATGAAATGCTACTATGAGATGATATCTAACATTTAAACATTACATTTGGAAATGTTTATCAAGGTACGATAAAGGGAAAAAGGTAGATGAGAAACAGAAGGGAAATGTGGTGACTAGCTGTTGGAGAAATATTGCAATTGCTGCAGTGTACACAGGCTGAAGTAACATTGAAGTTTGATAGATTTCTAAAAGTCAAATGGCAGGAATTTATAAGCAGATTAAAAATATGGACTTAGATGAAGGGAAAGGTGATTAATATTTAAATGTTTAAATAAACAATAAGGAGATGTCAGCTGCATTAACCAAGGTTGTTGTTAGACATATTAGGACAGTGGCTAAATTGTAAAAGAAGTATAGACTGTAACTGATGGCCAATGCATTTAAATAGTCAGAAAATACGAAATGCTACTATGAGATGATAGCTAACATTAAAACATTATTGTGGAAATGTTTATCAAGGTATGATAAAGGAAAATGGTAGATGAGAAACCGAAGGGAAATGTGGTGACTAGCTGTTGGAGAAATATTGCAATTGCTGCAGTGTACACAGGCTAAAGTAACATTGAAGTTTGATAGATTTCTAAAAGTGAAATGGCATGATTCTATAAGCAGATTAAAAATATGGACTTTGAAGAAAGGAAAGTTGAATAATATTTAAATGTATAAAAAATAATAAGGAGATGTCAGCTGCATTAACCAAGGTTGGTCTTAGACATACAGTATTAGGACAGTGGCTAAATTTGAAATGAAGTACGGACTGTAACTGATGGCCAATGCATTTAAATAGTCAGAAAGTAGGAAATGCTTCTATGATAAGATAATATCTGACATTTTGAACATTGACTTTGATATGTTGATTAAGGTACGATAAAGGGAATATGGTAGATGAGAAACAGAAGGGACATGTGGTGACTAGCTGTTGGAAGAAATTGCAATTGTTGCACTGTACACAGCCTGAAGTATCTCTGAACTTTGATACATTTCTAAAAGTGAAATGAAATGAAAATGTCAATAATCTTTGAAGGTTTGATGAAAAATAAATTTCAGCTGCATTAACTATTAATATATTTTGACAGTGGCAGAAGCGCCCCCATTTAACCGAATGTCACCAAAGTTAGATGGTCTATTCATAGTCCAGTGCTACAGAAGTGAGTCAAATTTTGTGAGATTTTGATGAAGTATGAATGAGGTTTAGCAGACTTAATGAATTCGGTATGGAAATAGTGAGGCCAGCAGGTGGAGTTAGCGCTACATTTGATAATTGGTAGCATGCAGTCCCTGGTGTGGCAGTTTGACTACTGCCATTAGCAGAAGCAGCCATAGTACAACAATATAAGATATAATATATAACCATTTGCTGAAGTGCCTCAGCCCAAAAGAATTTGTTTTTTGTGTCAGATGGTCTAAGTAGACGGTAGAAATAGGCACCTGCATACCTAATATTTTAAGTCTAGATCATACAAGTTAAGCTTACTTTATAGTACCTCAGTGAACACATGCTGTCTTGTATATTAAAAAAAACAACAGTGGCTTACTGCATTTGTAAAGTATTCTTCTAGACATAAGAAGCTCTGAAAGAATTTAATGCTATTAATGAAATACAGGACGAACTACACCTGCTGGCTAATGTATAAAAAAATCCAAAAAACTGCAATATAGAGCACCATCTCCACCTACTGGCCAATTTAATACAAAAAAGTGAAAAATCTGCAATATACACTGCCTGGCTTATAAATAAAATCTGATAATTTTCTATAAATCAAACAGCATAAAAATGAAAAGAGCTTAAAAATATGGACTGAGGTGAAGGGAAAGTTAATTACTTGAAACTATTATGAAGGATATTTCAGCTGAATTACCGAAGGTAGGTAATAGACATACTAGGACAGTGGCTGTACTGCTCCAGATTGACTGATCGCCACCAAACTTGGAAGATCTGTCTGTAGTCCAGACTTACAGAAGTGAATCAAATTTTGGAAGGATCGGATGAAGCATGCCTGAGATTTAGCTGTTTGAATGAAATGGGAATGGAAATGTTGTGGCCAGCAGGTGGAGTCAGCGCTCCATTTTAGAAAAGATATTAAATGCTTTCTGACCTTCTCATTTGTAAATGAAGTCTGATAATGTTGTATAAGGCAAATTGGTGAAAAATTAAAGGAAATTAAAAATATGGACTCAGCTGAAGGGAAAGGTAACAACTATTTGAAGATTTCATGAGGAATAAGGACATTTCAGCTGAATCTGCTAAGGTGGGTCTTACACATATATGGACAGTGGCTGTCACGCCCCCATTTGACCGATCGGCACCAAATTTGCAGGGTCTGTCTGAGGTGCAGTGCTACATTAGTGGGTCAAATTTGGTGATGATCAGATGAAGTATGCCTCTGATTTAGCTGTTTGATTGAAATGATCATGGAAATGCTGTAGGTTCAGTGTGGCTGGTGGCTATACAGTACAGGCAAGTGAAGTTATCTTTATAAATTATACATATGGGCAGTGTCCTGATTTTTCTACTACCAGATTGACCTACTTAGGCTGGACATTGCAGTAGTTACAGTAATATGTTATTAATTAAGTTTTTAAATATGACAAAGGAATGCAAATGACTATCATGGGACATTGCATATTTCTTGATTTGACATGACTCACAGAACTTGCAGGGCAAAAGATTTTAACCAGTAATATGTCACTGGATCAAAAATGAGATAAATGTAAGTTGAGCTGATTTTGCAGTTTATACAGTGATGTTATATTGCTGTAGCACCCCCGTTTGACTGATCGGCACCAAATTTGGAGGGCCCTTCTCCAGTAATATCCTACATTATATATTTAAGTTTGATGATGATTGGTTGAGGCAGGCCTGAGATATAGCTGTCTGATTGAAATGGGTGTGGCACCACTATGGTTTGGGTGTGGCTGGTGGCCATACCTCATGGAAAGTTTATGATTTTTTTAATAATTTTATATAGGGACTGTCTCCTGGTTTAAATGATACCAGGTTTGTGTAGGTTTGGTGAAAATCCTAGGAGGATATGAAAAAAGTACTGTTTAAAGACTTTTACAAAATAGGCAAAAATGGCAAGCGATATGATGAAGTTCTTTATGCCATTAAATTTGTCATGAGCTAGTGGATAGCGTAAACAACAATTGTCAATTTTATAATTAACAGTTCAGGAGAAATAGGCAGAAATGTGTTGTAGCGCCCCCATATGGCAGACTGACATGTCCATTACAGGGTGGGTTCAGGGTCAGAGTACAAATGTAGAACCCAACTTTGGTTTGGATTGCTCATTGTTTAGCCAGTCAAATGGCTGGTTGATTTTGATTGGCTAATGGTGGCCAGGATTTTACAACTAATGACTGCCATGATACTTGTCTGACCTCAGGCTTGTACGTAGTACATATCTGCCAAATTTCAATTAGATTGGTCAAAGCAGTCAGGAGATATCAGCAGTTTTTAGTTGTAGCGCCCCCTATTGACGAAATGTGGGCTGTATTGTATGGTCACCCCATAATAGAGCAGGGAGGTTGGATTGTAAGTTTGGTTCAGGTAGGCAAAGGTATGGAGAAGTTATAGCATTCAGACTGAAATAGGCCAAATTTAGGTGGGATTTGGGCATGGCTAGTGGCCATAAAATAGACAAATGTCAGACTTTCTTGAATCTATTTTGATCAGCTAAGTGGACTGATCGGTTTGACACCTCATTTGTCTGATATGGTCCAATATTGTAGGACTTGAAGGCAGAAGTCAGTTTCACAAATTATGCAAATTAGCAAAAAATCTAAGTAGGCGGAGCTTCATAGTCCAAATAGCAAGTTGGTAGAGCAAAGCTGTCTGTATCAGCAGAAAAAATAATTTCAATTATAAGACTAATAGGACAGGAGATATGGACTGAAACGCGTTGGGGGGTGCTAGAGCGCCCCCATCTGGCTGACAGGCCTGGGTCAGAGAATCTGAGTAGCGGGTAGGAATTGACATCATATTACCAAGTTTGGTTGGTCTAGCACTTACGGTTTAGGCTGTGCATTCAGTTTTAGGGCGCGAAAAATAATAATAATAATAATAATAAAAGAGAAAAATCCTAAGAAAAACAATAATGGTCCATAAGCATTTCATGCTTTGGACCCTTAAAGATAACTGCAAGCAGTGACAATCGGGTCCAAAGCTAATGGAAAGAAGCAATGAAGAGGAAAGAAGTGAATGGCATAAAATTAGAAGTTCACTAATTATTTGTAAATGAAGTACAGACTGTAATTGTTGAGCAATGCATTTAAATTGGTAGAAAATATGAAATGCTACTATGAGATGATATCTAACATTTAAACATTACCTTTGGAAATGTTTATCAAGGTACGATAAAGGGAAAAAGGTAGATGAGAAACAGAAGGGAAATGTGGTGACAAGCTGTTGGAGAAATATTGCAATTGCTGCAGTGTACACAGGCTGAAGTAACATTGAAGTTTGATAGATTTCTAAAAGTCAAATGGCAGGAATTTATAAGCAGATTAAAAATATGGACTTAGATGAAGGGAAAGGTGATTAATATTTAAATGTTTAAATAAACAATAAGGAGATGTCAGCTGCATTAACCAAGGTTGTTGTTAGACATATTTTGACAGTGGCTAAATTTGAAATGAAGTACAGACTGTAACTGATGGCCAATGCATTTAAATAGTCAGAAAAAGTAGGAAATGCTTCTATGATAAGATAATACCTGACATTTTGAACATTGACTTTCATATGTTGATTAAGGTACGATAAAGGGAAGAGGGTAGATGAGAAACAGAAGGGACATGTGGTGACTAGCTGTTGGAAGAAATTGCAATTGTTGCACTGTACACAGCCTGAAGTATCTCTGAACTTTGATACATTTCTAAAAGTGAAATGAAATGAAAATGTCAATAATCTTTGAAGGTTTGATGAAAAATAAAGAAATTTCAGCTGCATTAACTATGAGTATATTTTGACAGTGGCAGAAGCGCCCCCGTTTAACCGAATGTCACCAAAGTTAGATGGTCTATTCATAGTCCAGTGCTACAGAAGTGAGTCAAATTTTGTGAGAATTCGATGAAGTATGAATGAGGTTTAGCAGACTTAATGAATACGGTATGGAAATAGTGAGGCCAGCAGGTGGAGTTAGCGCTACATTTGATAATTGGTAGTATGCAGTCCCTGGTGTGGCAGTTTGACTACTGCCATTAGCAGAAGCAGCCTTAGTACAACAATATAAGATACAATATATAACCATTTGCTGAAGTGCCTCAGCCCAAAAGAATTTGTTTTTTGTGTCAGATGGTCTAAGTAGACGGTAGAAATAGGCACCTGCATAACTAATATTTTAAGTCTAGATCATACAAGTTAAGCTTACTTTACAGTACCTCAGTGAACACATGCCGTCTTATATATTAAAAAAAACAACAGTGGCTTACTGCATTTGTAAAGTATTCTTCTAGACATGAGAAGCCATGAAACAATTTAATGTCATTAATGAAATACAGGACGAACTCCACCTGCTGGCTAATGTATAAAAAAAAATCCAAAAAACTGCAATATAAATAGAGCACCATCTCCACCTACTGGCCAATTTAATACAAAAAAGCAAAAAATCTGCAATATATACTGCCTGGCTTATAATTAAAATCTGATAATTTTCTATAAGTCAAATAGCAGAAAAATGAAAGGAGCTTAATAATATGGACTGAGGTTAAGGGAAAGTTAATTCCTTTAAAGTATTATGAAGGATATTTCAGCTGAATTAGCCAAGGTAGGTATTAGACATACTAGGAAAGTGGCTGTACCGTTCCAGATTGACTGATCGCCACCAAACTTGGAAGATTTGTCTGTAGTCCAGTCATACAGAAGTGAATCAAATTTTGTAAGGATCAGATGAAGCATGCCTGAGATTTAGCTGTTTGAATGAAATGGGAATGGAAATGGTGTGGCCAGAAGGTGTAGTCAGCGCTCCATTTTAGAAATGATATTAAATGCTTTCTGACTTTCTCATTTGTAAATGAAGTCTGATAATGTTGTATAAGGCAAATTGGTGAAAAATGAAAGGAAATAAAAAATATGGACTAAGGTGAAGGGAAAGGTAACAATTCTTTGAAGGTTTCATGAGGAATAAAGACATTTCAGCTGAATCTGTTAAGGTGGCTCTTAGACATAATACAACATTGGCTGTAGTGCCCCCATTTGCCCGATCACCACCAAACATAGATGGTCTGTCTGTAGTCCACTCCTGCAGGAGACAGTCAAATTTTGTGAAGATTGGGAGAAGCATGCCTGAGATTTAGCTGTTTGAATGAAATGGAAATGGAAATGGTGTGGCCAGCAGGTGGAGTCAACGCTCCATTTTAGAAATGCTATTTAATACTTTTAGGCCTTCTCATGTTTAAATGAATTCTGATAATGTTCTGAGGCAAATGGGTGAAAAATGAACAGAAATTAAAATATGGACCTAGTTGAAGGGAAAGCAAACAATTCTTTGAATGTTTGAAGAGAAATAAGGACATTCCAACTGAATTTGCTAAGGTGGGTCTTAGAAATATATAGACAGTGGCTGTAGCTCCCCCATTTGACCGATCGGCACCAAAGTTGGAGGGTCTGTCTGTGGTCTATGGTTACATTAGCTGGTCAAATTTTATGAGGATTCGATGAAGAATGCCTCAGATTTAGCTGTTTGATTGAAATGAGCATGGAAATGGTGCAGGTTTGGTGTAGTTGGTGGCCATAGCATACAGGTAGGTCAAGTTATTTTTATAAATTATCCATAAGGGCCGTGTCATGATTGATCTACTACCAGAATGACCTTCTTGGGCTGGACATTGTAGTAGTTATAGCAATATGTTATTTATTAAGTTTTTAAATGTCACAAGGGAATGCAAATGACAATCATTAGGCATTGCATATTTCTTGATTTGGCATAACTAAGAGAACTTGCAATACAAAAGATTTCAACCAGTCATATGTCACTGGAACAGAAATGAGATAAATGTAAGTTGTACTGATTTTGCAGGTTTATAAAGACATGTTATATTGCTGTAGCGCCCCCGTTTGACTGATCGGCACCAAATTTGGAAGGTCTGTCTGTAGTCCACTGATACAGAAGGGAATCAAATTTTGTTAGGATTGGATGAAGCATGCCAGAGATATAACTGTTTGATTGAAATGGGCATGGAAATAATTTGGCCAGCAGGTGGAGTCAACACTCCATTTTAGAAATGCTATTTAAAACTTTTAGGCCTTCTCATGTGTAAATGAAGTCTGATAATGTTCTATGAGGCAAATGGGTGAAAAATGAACAAAAATTAAAAATATGGACCTAGTTGAAGGGAAAGGGAACAAATCTTTGAATATTTGATGAGAAATAAGGACATTTCAGCTGAATTTGCTAAGGTGGGTCTTACACATATATGCACATTAGCTGTAGCGCCCCCATTTGACTGATCGGCACCAAATTTGGAGGGTCTGTCTGAGGTGCAGTGGTACATTAGTGGGTCAAATTTCGTGAAGATCATATGAAGTATACCTCATATGTAGCTGTTTGATTGAAATGAGCATGGAAATGTGGTAGGTTCAGTGTGGCTGGTGGCCATACTGTACAGGCAGGTGAAGCTATCTTTATAAATTATACATAAGGGCAGTGTCCTGATTGATCTACTACCAGAAAGACCTACTTTGGCTAGACATTGTAGTAGTTATAGTAATATGTTATTTATTAAGTTTTTAAATATCACAAGGTAATTCAAATGACTATTATGGACTATCTTGATTTAGCATGACTAACAGAACATGCAGGACAAAAGATTTTAACGAGTAATATGTCACTTTATCAAAAATGACAACAATGTAACTTGAACTGATTTTGCAGGTTTATACAGACATGTTATATTGCTGTAGTGCCCCTGTTTGACTGATTGGCATGAAAATTGGAGGGCCCTTCCCCAGTAATGTCCTACAATATATATTTAAGTTTCGTGATGATTGGCTGAGGCACGCCTCAGATATAGCTGTCTGATTGAAATGGGTGTGGCACCAGTATGGTGTGGGTGTGGCTGGTGGCCATACCACATGGAAAGTTTCAGATTTTTTTAATATTTCTTTATAAGGACTGTCTCCTGATTAAAATGATCACAGAAATATGAAGGTTTGGTGAAAATCCAAGGAGGTTAAGAAAAAGTACTGTTTTAAGACTTTTACAAAATAGGCAAAAATGGCAAGAGATATGATGAAGTTCTTTATGCCATTAAATTTGTCATGAGCTAGTGGATAGCGTAAACAACAATTGTCAATTTTATAATTAACAGTTCAGGAGAAATAGGCAGAAATGTGCTGTAGCGCCCCCATATGGCAGACTGACATGTCCATTACAGGGTGGGTTCAGGGTCAGAGTACAAATGTAGAACCCAAATTTGGTTTGGATTGCTCATTGTTTAGCCAGTCAAATGGCTGGTTGATTTTGATTGGCTAATGGTGGCCAGGATTTTACAACTAATGACTGCCATGATACTTGTCTGACCTCAGGCTTGTACGTAGTACATATCTGCCAAATTTCAATTAGATTGGTCAAAGCAGTCAGGAGATATCAGCAGTTTTTAGTTGTAGCGCCCCCTATTGACGAAATGTGGGCTGCATTGTATGGTCACCCCATAATAGAGCAGGGAGGTTGGATTCTAAGTTTGGTTCAGGTAGGCAAAGGTATGGAGAAGTTATAGCAGTCAGACTGAAATAGGCCAAATTTAGGTGTGATTTGGGCGTGGCTAGTGGCCATAAAATAGACAAATGTCAGACTTTCTTGAACAGCTTTTGATCAGGTCAGTGGACTGATCGGTTTGACACCTCATTTGTCTGATTTGGTCCAACAGTGTAGGACTTGAAGGCAGAAGCCAGTTTCACAAATTATGCAAATTAGCAAAAAATCTAAGTAGGTGGAGCTTCATAGTCCAAATGGCAAGTTGGTAGAGCAAAGCTGTCTGTATCAGCAGAAAAAATAAATTCAATTGTAGGACTAATAGGACAGGAGATATGGACTGAAACGCGTTGAGGGGCGCTAGAGCGCCCCCATCTGGCTGACAGGACTGGGTCAGAGAATCTGAGTAGCGGGTAGGAATTGACATCATCTTACCAAGTTTGGTTGGTCTAGCTCTTACGGTTTAGGCTGTACATTCAGTTTTAGGGCAGGAAAAAAATAATAATAATAATAATAATAATAATAATAATAATAATAATAATAATCCTAAGAAAAACAATAATGGTCCATAAGCATTTCATGCTTTGGACCCTTAATAAATTGGCAGAAAATAGAAAATGCTTCTATGAGATGATAACTAACATTTGAACATTACCGTGGAAATGTTTATCAAGGTACGATGAAGGGAAAAGGGTAGATGAGAAACCGAAGGGAAATGTGGTGACTAGCTGTTTGAGAAATATTGCAATTGCTGCAGTGTACACAGCATGAAGTAACATTGAAGTTTGATAGATTTCTAAAAGTCAAATGGCAGTAACATATAAGCAGATTAAAAATATGGACATAGATGAAGGGAAAGGTGATTAATATTTAAATGTCTAAATAAACAATAAGGAGATGTCAGCTGCATTAACCAAGGTTGGTCTTAAATATATTAGGACAGTGGCTAAATTGGAAATGAAGTACAGACTGTAACTGATAGCCAATGCATTTAAATAGTCATAAAATAGGAAATGCTACTATGAACATGCAGCTTTCTGGTTTTACTCTCTTTTCCAGTGCCTTATCTTCATATCAGTGACACCATACTCACCACATCAAGTTTCCCTGCGCCCATTTTTTCGACAACCAAAGCGTTCTCTAAAGAACTCAGAGACTGCACACAGACAGTATGAACTACAAACAGATACCTGAAGTGAAATGCACCAGAAATCATCTCCACGCACTATAGTCTGACAGCAAAGGTACTTTGAGTAAAATGTGCTGTTGCTTGTGGATATTTATTGCTGTGATGTCTCACAATTTTTTTTGTAGTATTTATTAAGTTATTTTCAGTTTTACTCTGCAATAACAAAACATTAATGATGTGTTGTAACAGTTCTGTACTACATATGTTACGTAATTTACAGTCATGATTCCATGGTTAAATTGATGTCAAAATAACGGTCCAGCTTTGTTTGTGATGCCTGTGTTGACTTACACTAAATTGTATATTCAAAAGAATATTGCCATGTTGGCAGTTTTGTAGTATATATATATCAGTGGTACTATCACACTTTGTGGTCTTTAACACTGTTTATGTAAGAATGCTATGCACATCATATGCGAAATATTATGTCAATTGTGCTGGCTCAACTATTGTGGTCTCAATGTACTTTTTCAGCCTCCTCAAACAATGACACAAACCTAAATGTTTGGCTAAGACAGATGTATTTAATTGCAATTTTACAATGTGTATAATGTGTTTTCCATTATGTCTATAATGAATAATAATAAATATAATCATTAATACAGCCATCATTCTTAAGCATGTTAAATACCAATGTAAATGTCAGAATAAATTTCAATTATGGTAGGTGAAACAGGCAGTAAAGGAAATATACATACAAAAAGTATTACAATGTCCTGAGCAACATTTAAGGAAAAACATACTACACTATAATGACATTATATAGTAAATGGCCATAATGTATAACATTAGCCTGCTGTATGCATGCAGTCCCTGGTGTGGCAGTTTGACTACTACCATTAGCAGAAGCAGCCTTAGTACACCAATATAGGATAGATTATAGAACCCTTTGGTGAAGTGCCTCAGCCCAAGACAATGTATGGTTTGTGTCAGATGGTCTAAGTAGTCGGTAGAAATAGGCACCTGCACACCTAATTTTTTAAGTCTAGATCATACAAGTTAAGCTTACTTTATACTACCTCAGTGAACACATGCCGTCTTGTATATTGAAAACAACAGTGGCTTACTCCATTTGTAAAGTATTCTTCTAGACATAAGAAGCCCTAAAATAATTTAACGGCATTAATGAAATAGAGGATGAACTGCACCTGCTGGCTAATCTATAAAAAAAAATTTAAAAAAGTGCAATATAAATAGAGCACCATCTCCACCTACTGGCCAATTTAATACAAAAAAGCGAAAAATCTGCAATGTATACTGCCTGGCTTATAAATAAAATCTGATAATTTTCTATAAGTCAAATAGCAGAAAAATGAAAGGACCTTAAAAATACGGACTGAGGTGAAGGGAAAGTTAATTCCTTGAAAGTATTATGAAGGATGTTTCAGCTGAATTAGCCAAGGTAGATATTAGACATACTAGGACAGTGGCTGTACTGCTCCAGATTGACTGACCGCCACCAAACTTGGAAGATCTGTCTGTAGTCCAGTCATACAGAAGTGAATCAAATTTTGTAAGGATCGGATGAAGCATGCCTGAGATTTAGCTGTTTGAATGAAATGGGAATGGAAATGTTGTGGCCAGCAGGTGGAGTCAGCGCTCCATTTTAGAAATGATATTAAATGCTTTCTGACCTTCTCATTTGTAAATGAAGTCTGATAATGTTGTATAAGGCAAATTGGTGAAAAATGAAAGGAACTTAAAAATATGGACTAAGGTGTAGGGAATGGTAACAATTCTTTGAAGGATTTATGAGAAAGAAGGACATTTCAGCTGAATTTGCTAAGGTGGGTCTTAGACATAAATGGACAGTAGCTGTAGCGCCCCCATTTGACCGATCGGCACCAAATTTGCAGGGTCTGTCTGAGGTGCAGTGCTACATTAGTGGGTCAAATTTGGTGATGATCAGATGAAGTATGCCTCTGATTTAGCTGTTTGATTGAAATGATCATGGAAATGCTATAGGTTCAGTGTGGCTGGTGGCTAAACTGTACAGGCAAGTGAAGTTATCTTTATAAATTATACATATGGGCAGTGTCCTGATTTTTCTACTACCAGATTGACCTACTTAGGCTGGACATTGCAGTAGTTACAGTAATATGTTATTAATTAAGTTTTTAAATATGACAAGGGAATGCAAATGACTATCATGGGACATTGCATATTTCTTGATTTGACATGACTCACAGAACTTGCAGGGCAAAAGATTTTAACCAGTAATATGTCACTGGATCAAAAATAAGATAAATGTAAGTTGAGCTGATTTTGCAGTTTATACAGTGATGTTATATTGCTGTAGCACCCCCGTTTGACTGATCGGCACCAAATTTGGAGGGCCCTTCTCCAGTAATATCCTACATTATATATTTAAGTTTGATGATGATTGGTTGAGGCAGGCCTGAGATATAGCTGTCTGATTGAAATGGGTGTGGCACCACTATGGTTTGGGTGTGGCTGGTGGCCATACCTCATGGAAAGTTTATGATTTTTTTAATAATTTTATATAGGGACTGTCTCCTGATTTAAATGATACCAGATTTGTGTAGGTTTGGTGAAAATCCTAGTAGGATAAGTAAAACTACTGTTTTAAGACTTTTACAAAATAGGCAAAAATGGCAAGAGATATGATGAAGTTCTTTATACCATGAAATTTGTCATGAGCTAGTGGATAGCTTAAGCAACAATTGTCAATTTTATAATTAACAGTTCAGGAGAAATAAGCAGAAATGTGCTGTAGCGCCCCCATATGGCAGACTGACATGTCCCTTACAGGGTGGGCTCAGGGTCAGAGGACAAATGTACAACCCAAATTTCGTTTGGATTGCTCATTGTTTAGCCAGTCAAATGGCTGCTTGATTTTGATTGGCTAATGGTGGCCAGTATTTTACAACTAATGACTGCCATGATACTTGCCTGACCTCAGGCTTGGACGTAGTACATATCTGCCAAATTTCAATTAGATTGGTCAAGGCAGTCAGGAGATATTGCCAGTTTTTAGTTGTAGCGCCCCCTATTGACGAAATGTGGGCCGCATTGTATGGTGACCCCATAATAGAGCAGGGAGGTTGGATTGTAAGTTTGGTTCAGGTAGGCTAAGGTATGGAGAAGTTATAGCATTCAGACTGAAATAGGCCAAATTTAGGTGGGATTTGGGCATGGCTAGTGGCCATAAAATAGACAAATGTCAGACTTTCTTGAATATATTTTGATCAGCTCAGTGGACTGATCGGTTTGACACCTCATTTGTCTGATTTGGTTCAATATTGTAGGACTTGAAGGCAGAAGTCAGTTTCACAAATTATGCAAATTAGCAAAAAATCTAAGTAGGCGGAGCTTCATAGTCTAAATAGCCAGTTGGTAGAGCAAAGCTGTCTGTATCAGCAGAAAAAATAATTTCAATTATAGGACTAATAGGACAGGAGCTATGGACTGAAACGCGTTGGGGGGCGCTAGAGCGCCCCCATCTGGCTGACAGGCCTGGGTCGGAGAATCTGAGTAGCGGGTAGGAATTGACATCATATTACCAAGTTTGGTTGGTCTAGCACTTACGGTTTAGGCTGTGCATTCAGTTTTAGGGCGCGAAAAATAATAATAATAATAATAATAATAATAATAAAGATAACTGCAAGCAGTGACAATCGGGTCCAAAGCTAATGGAAAGAAGCAATGAAGAGGAAAGAAGTGAATGGCATAAAATTAGAAGTTCACTAATTATTTGTTAATGAAGTACAGACTGTAATTGATGAGCAATGCATTTAAATTGGTAGAAAATATGAAATGCTACTATGAGATGATATCTAAAATTTAAACATTACCTTTGTAAATGTTTATCAAGGTACGATAAAGGGAAAAAGGTAGATGAGAAACAGAAGGGAAATGTGGTGACAAGCTGTTGGAGAAATATTGCAATTGCTGCAGTGTACACAGGCTGAAGTAACATTGAAGTTTGATAGATTTCTAAAAGTCAAACGGCAGGAATTTATAAGCAGATTAAAAATATGGACTTAGATGAAGGGAAAGGTGATTAATATTTAAATGTTTAAATAAACAATAAGGAGATGTCAGCTGCATTAACCAAGGTTGTTGTTAGACATATTATGACAGTGGCTAAATTGTAAATGAAATATAGACTGTAACTGATGGCCAATGCATTTAAATAGTCAGAAAATAAGAAATGCTACTATGAGATGATAGCTAACATTTAAACATTATTGTGGAAGTGTTTATCAAGGTATGATAAAGGAAAATGGTAGATGAGAAACGGAAGGGAAATGTGGTGACTAGCTGTTGGAGAAAGATTGCAATTGCTGCAGTGTACACAGGCTGAAGTAACATTGAAGTTTGATAGATTTCTAAAAGTCAAACGGCAGGAATTTATAAGCAGATTAAAAATATGGACTTTGAAGAAGGGAAAGGTGAATAATATTTAAATGTTTAAATAAACAATAAGGAGATGTCAGCTGCATTAACCAAGGTTGATCTTAGACATATTTTGACAGTGGCTAAATTTGAAATGAAGTACAGACTGTAACTGATGGCCAATGCATTTAAATAGTCAGAAAAAGTAGGAAATGCTTCTATGATAAGATAATACCTGACATTTTGAACATTGACTTTGATATGTTGATTAAGGTACGATAAAGTGAAGAGGGTAGATGAGAAACAGAAGGGACATGTGGTGACTAGCTGTTGGAAGAAATTGCAATTGTTGCACTGTACACAGCCTGAAGTATCTCTGAACTTTGATACATTTCTAAAAGTGAAATGAAATGAAAATGTCAATAATCTTTGAAGGTTTGATGAAAAATAAAGAAATTTCAGCTGCATTAACTATTAGTATATTTTGACAGTGGCAGAAGCGCCCCCGTTTAACCGAATGTCACCAAAGTTAGATGGTCTATTCATAGTCCAGTGCTACAGAAGTGAGTCAAATTTTGTGAGAATTCGATGAAGTATGAATGAGGTTTAGCAGACTTAATGAATACGGTATGGAAATAGTGAGGCCAGCAGGTGGAGTTAGCGCTACATTTGATAATTGGTAGCATGCAGTCCCTGGTGTGGCAGTTTGACTACTGCCATTAGCAGAAGCAGCCTTAGTACAACAATATAAGATACAATATATAACCATTTGCTGAAGTGCCTCAGCCCAAAAGAATTTGTTTTTTTTGTCAGATGGTCTAAGTAGACGGTAGAAATAGGCACCTGCATAACTAATATTTTAAGTCTAGATCATACAAGTTAAGCTTACTTTACAGTACCTCAGTGAACACATGCCGTCTTGTATATTAAAAAAAACAACAGTGGCTTACTGCATTTGTAAAGTATTCTTTTAGACATGAGAAGCCCTGAAAGAATTTAATGCCATTAATGAAAGACAGGACGAACTCCACCTGCTGGCTAATGTATAAAAAAAAATCTAAAAAACTGCAATATAAATAGAGCACCATCTCCACCTACTGGCCAATTTAATACAAAAAAGCAAAAAATCTGCAATATATACTGCCTGGCTTATAATTAAAATCTGATAATTTTCTATAAGTCAAATAGCAGAAAAATGAAAGGAGCTTAATAAAATGGACTGAGGTGAAGGGAAAGTTAATTCCATTTGAAGTATTATGAAGGATATTTCAGCTGAATTAGCCAAGGTATGTATTAGACATACTAGGAAAGTGGCTGTACCGCTCCAGATTGACTGATCGCCACCAAACTTGGAAGATTTGTCTGTAGTCCAGTCATACAGAAGTGAATCAAATTTTGTAAGGATCAGATGAAGCATGCCTGAGATTTAGCTGTTTGAATGAAATGGGAATGGAAATGGTGTGGCCAGAAGGTGTAGTCAGCGCTCCATTTTAGAAATGATATTAAATGCTTTCTGACTTTCTCATTTGTAAATGAAGTCTGATAATGTTGTATAAGGCAAATTGGTGAAAAATGAAAGGAAATTAAAAATATGGACTAAGGTGAAGGGAAAGGTAACAATTCTTTGAAGGTTTCATGAGGAATAAGGACATTTCAGCTGAATCTGTTAAGGTGGCTCTTAGACATAATACAACATTGGCTGTAGTGCCCTCATTTGCCCGATCACCACCAAACATAGATGGTCTGTCTGTAGTCCACTCCTGCAGGAGACAGTCAAATTTTGTGAAGATTGGGAGAAGCATGGCTGAGATTTAGCTGTTTGAATGAAATCGAAATGGAAATGGTGTGGCCAGCAGGTGGAGTCAACGCTCCATTTTAGAAATGCTATTTAATACTTTTAGGCCTTCTCATGTTTAAATGAATTCTGATAATGTTCTGAGGCAAATGGGTGAAAAATGAACAGAAATTAAAATATGGACCTAGTTGAAGGGAAAGCAAACAATTCTTTGAATGTTTGAAGAGAAATAAGGACATTCCAACTGAATTTGCTAAGGTGGGTCTTAGAAATATATAGACAGTGGCTGTAGCTCCCCCATTTGACCGATCGGCACCAAAGTTGGAGGGTCTGTCTGTGGTCTATGGTTACATTAGCTGGTCAAATTTTTTGAGGATTGGATGAAGAATGCCTCAGATTTAGCTGTTTGATTGAAATGAGCATGGAAATGGTGCAGGTTTGGTGTAGTTGGTGGCCATAGCATACAGGTAGGTCAAGTTATTTTTATAAATTATCCATAAGGGCCGTGTCATGATTGATCTACTACCAGAATGACCTTCTTGGGCTGGACATTGTAGTAGTTATAGCAATATGTTATTTATTAAGTTTTTAAATGTCTCAAGGGAATGCAAATGACAATCATTAGGCATTGCATATTTCTTGATTTGGCATAACTAAGAGAACTTGCAATACAAAAGATTTCAACCAGTCATATGTCACTGGAACAGAAATGAGATAAATGTAAGTTGTACTGATTTTGCAGGTTTATAAAGACATGTTATATTGCTGTAGCGCCCCCGTTTGACTGATCGGCACCAAATTTGGAAGGTCTGTCTGTAGTCCACTGATACAGAAGGGAATCAAATTTTGTTAGGATTGGATGAAGCATGCCAGAGATATAACTGTTTGATTGAAATGGGCATGGAAATCATTTGGCCAGCAGGTGGAGTCAACACTCCATTTTAGAAATGCTATTTAAAACTTTTAGGCCTTCTCATGTGTAAATAAAGTCTGATAATGTTCTATGAGGCAAATGGGTGAAAAATGAACAAAAATTAAAAATATGGACCTAGTTGAAGGGAAAGGGAACAAATCTTTGAATATTTGATGAGAAATAAGGACATTTCAGCTGAATTTGCTAAGGTGGGTCTTACAAATATATGCACATTAGCTGTAGCGCCCCCATTTGACTGATCGGCACCAAATTTGGAGGGTCTGTCTGAGGTGCAGTGGTACATTAGTGGGTTAAATTTCGTGAAGATCATATGAAGTATACCTCATATTTAGCTGTTTGATTGAAATGAGCATGGAAATGTGGTAGGTTCAGTGTGGCTGGTGGCCATACTGTACAGGCAGGTGAAGCTATCTTTATAAATTATACATAAGGGCAGTGTCCTGAATGATCTACTACCAGAAAGACCTACTTTGGCTAGACATTGTAGTAGTTATAGTAATATGTTATTTATTAAGTTTTTAAATATCACAAGGTAATTCAAATGACTATTATGGACTATCTTGATTTAGCATGACTAACAGAACTTGCAGGACAAAAGATTTTAACGAGTAATATGTCACTTTATCAAAAATGACAACAATGTAACTTGAACTGATTTTGCAGGTTTATACAGACATGTTATATTGCTGTAGTGGCCCTGTTTGACTGATTGGCATGAAAATTGGAGGGCCCTTCCCCAGTAATGTCCTACAATATATATTTAAGTTTCGTGATGATTGGCTGAGGCACGCCTCAGATATAGCTGTCTGATTGAAATGGGTGTGGCACCAGTATGGTTTGGGTGTGGCTGGTGGGCATACCACATGGAAAGATTCAGATTTTTTTAATATTTCTTTATAAGGACTGTCTCCTGATTAAAATGATCACAGAAATATGAAGGTTTGGTGAAAATCCAAGGAGGTTAAGAAAAAGTACTGTTTTAAGACTTTTACAAAATAGGCAAAAATGGCAAGAGATATGATGAAGTTCTTTATGCCATTAAATTTGTCATGAGCTAGTGGATAGCGTAAACAACAATTGTCAATTTTATAATTAACAGTTCAGGAGAAATAGGCAGAAATGTGCTGTAGCGCCCCCATATGGCAGACTGACATGTCCATTACAGGGTGGGTTCAGGGTCAGAGTACAAATGTAGAACCCAAATTTGGTTTGGATTGCTCATTGTTTAGCCAGTCAAATGGCTGGTTGATTTTGATTGGCTAATGGTGGCCAGGATTTTACAACTAATGACTGCCATGATACTTGTCTGACCTCAGGCTTGTACGTAGTACATATCTGCCAAATTTCAATTAGATTGGTCAAAGCAGTCAGGAGATATCAGCAGTTTTTAGTTGTAGCGCCCCCTATTGACGAAATGTGGGCTGCATTGTATGGTCACCCCATAATAGAGCAGGGAGGTTGGATTCTAAGTTTGGTTCAGGTAGGCAAAGGTATGGAGAAGTTATAGCAGTCAGACTGAAATAGGCCAAATTTAGGTGTGATTTGGGCGTGGCTAGTGGCCATAAAATAGACAAATGTCAGACTTTCTTGAACAGCTTTTGATCAGGTCAGTGGACTGATCGGTTTGACACCTCATTTGTCTGATTTGGTCCAACAGTGTAGGACTTGAAGGCAGAAGCCAGTTTCACAAATTATGCAAATTAGCAAAAAATCTAAGTAGGTGGAGCTTCATAGTCCAAATGGCAAGTTGGTAGAGCAAAGCTGTCTGTATCAGCAGAAAAAATAAATTCAATTGTAGGACTAATAGGACAGGAGATATGGACTGAAACGCGTTGAGGGGCGCTAGAGCGCCCCCATCTGGCTGACAGGACTGGGTCAGAGAATCTGAGTAGCGGGTAGGAATTGACATCATCTTACCAAGTTTGGTTGGTCTAGCTCTTACGGTTTAGGCTGTACATTCAGTTTTAGGGCAGGAAAAAAATAATAATAATAATAATAATAATAATAATAATAATAATAATAATAATCCTAAGAAAAACAATAATGGTCCATAAGCATTTCATGCTTTGGACCCTTAATTAAAACCTTCTACTTTTGGCAGTTACCAAGAATTTTATGAGATTGGTTGTGTCAAGTTTCTTGATGATGAATTGCATTCAGTGAAACTGGTTGTGGAGTCAAACATGTCAAGTTTTGAAAAGGAATCACGTGCAATAGACAAAGCTCAGGAAGACCTACAGCTGCATGGTGCAATGGAAGATGCTTGGGCAGAGATTTGTCCAGAGACTGAACGTGAACGGTTAGAATGTCTTGCCAGCAAATCCAACATTACACCAGAAATGAGAGAACAACGTGATGAGATACCAGATTTGTTACCAAGACTGAGTCGCTATATGTTGCATGACAATCCTTGTGGTATGTCCAGGCAGGAAGTCTTGGCTTTGCTTCGCTCACTGAATAACAAGCAATCTGAGATCTTTTACAAAATACGAAACTGGTGTTTACAGAAGGCACGTGGTGAAAACCCAGAACCATTTCATGTATTCATATCTGGACCTGGAGGTGTGGGCAAGTCAGTCTTGATCAAAGCAATACAGTATGAGGCAGCTCGTATCTTGTGTCAGTTGTCACATAATCCAGATGAGACCCATGTGTTACTCACTGCTCCAACTGGAGTTAGTGCTTACAACATAAAAGCTGCAATGATACACACCTGTTTCCATATTGCAACAGATGTAAAGTTGCCATATGAACCACTTGGAGATGAAAAAATAAATTCATTGAGAGCTGAACTGGGAAACCTGCAGATATTGATTATAGATGAAATTTCAATGGTTGATCACAAGCTGCTTGCGTATATTCATGGCAGATTGAGACAAATCAAACAAATTGGAGATTATTCTGCTTTTGGAAATGTTTCAATCATTGCTGTTGGAGATTTCTACCAACTTTGTCCTGTGAAAGGGAAAGCTTTATATACTGAGGGTAAAGGTGTGAATCTATGGCAGAATCATTTTGCTATGGTGGAGCTGACTCAAATTATGAGACAGAAAGATATGGAGTTTGCACAGTTGCTGAATCGACTAAGGAAACGCAAAAGGGGTGATGCAATGCTGGAGGAAGACATCGCTATGCTGAAACAATGTGTGACAGGCGAAGGACAAGACAGTACTGCTCTTCATATTTATGCAACCAATGACGAAGTTGATCAGCATAACTACCATATGCTGCGGAAGATATGCTCAGACCATGTCATCATTCATGCTCAGGATTTTGAAAGGGTTGCTGCAACTGGCAGACTGGAAAGGAAACATGGACATCATGCCAATGTTCAGAAAACATGTCTCCTAGAATCACTACATGTAGGTGTCAATGCACGAGTAATGCTGCTGAAAAACATTGATGTTTCAGACGGCCTGTTAAATGGTGCATTTGGTACAGTCAGTGACATCTGCTTTGATACTGATGAGGATTTTCCATCAGAGATATACATCACATTTGACAATGAAGCAGCTGGAAAGTCACTCAGGGGAAAGAAGCCATGCCTCAAAGTAGGGTTGGACAAAGCTACACGAATCAAACCAGAGGAGGAGAGAGTGACAAACAGTGGTGGAACACGACGGCAGTTTCCACTGAAATTAGCTTGGGCTTGTACAGTACACAAGGTACAAGGTCTGACAGTGGATAAGGCTGTTGTATCACTAAAGAAGATATTTGCAGCTGGACAAGCGTATGTAGCATTAAGCCGTGTGACTTCTCTGGAAGGCCTCATAATAGAAGACTTTAAGGAGACTGCTATATATGCAAAACAAGACATTGAGACTGCAATGCAAAGCATGCCTGCGTTTATTGAGCCTGTCATAGAAGTGCCATCATCATGCAAAATTCTCCTACATAATGTTGAAGGACTTACATGTCACCTGGATGACCTAAAGCAAGACAGAAGGTATATGGAAGCTGATATCATCTGCTTGACAGAGACATGGTTAAATTTGGAGGAAGGCACAGAAGATGTACAGCTGCCTGGATTTTCATACCATGGGAAGCCCAGACATCAGGCATATGATGGTAGTGATGCTATCTTTGCTGAACTGAAGAAGCAACAACATGGTGGTGTGGGTTTGTATTATAAAGAACATACCAACTGTACTGTGACTGATGTGCAGTGTGTCAACATTGAGTGTGTGCAGTTCAGTGTGGGCCTACTAAGAACAACAGTCTTGGTACTATACAGACCACCCTTGTATAATCTGACAATCTTTCAGAAGAACCTGATGCAGTTGATCACTCGCTTGGACAGTGTGGAAGGTGGAAAAATCATCATGGGCGACTTCAATGAAAATCTTTTGCAAGTAAGTACAATTGCTAATTTTATGGAAGAACATGGGTATGCTCAACTTGTCAAAGAAGCAACCACTGGGAAAGGCACTTTGATTGATCATGTGTATGTGAAAGACATTGTGACTAACAGCATCTCTGTTTCAGTAATGCCGACGTATTTCAGCCATCATGAATGTATAGTGCTACATTATCTATAAGAAACTGTATAAAAAAACAAAAAACAATTTGTCATGCAGTAAATCATTTGGCAGTAAGTACAATTGCTAATTTTATGGAAGAACATGGGTATGCTCAACTTATGAAAGAAGCAACCACTGGGAAAGGCACTTTGATTGATCATGTGTATGTGAAAGACATTTTGACTAACAGAATTTTTGTTTCAGCAATGCCAATGTATTTCAGCCATCATGAATGTGTAGTGCTACATTATCTAGCCATCAGTTGCTACCACTGGGGTTGCCAGTAGGCTGTGGGGGGCTAGGACTGGGGTTGGCCTTCAGAACGTTGCAACTGGGTCTCAAAGGTTAGCAGTGGAGCTGGTGTTTCAGGGCTTGGCATTTAGCCTGAGGCTGATGTTGGGCTTTGGCGGTTGGGGTCGACCTTGAGGTGGCTGTTGCTAGGCCTGCAGCTGGCACCATGCTTTAGGTGGCTGCAGCTGGACTTCAGTGAGCTGCCACTAGGGCTGAGGCAGGGGGGACTAAAGCTGGACATAGCGGCCTGTTGCTCGGGAGTAGTCTGAGGTGGGCTGATTGGGTTACCACTAGGCATAGGACTAAGGTTACGGGAGGGTCAGTAGCGCTAGGCATAAGGGGACTAGGATGTGGCACCTGGCACTGGGGGTTGGTGTGGGGGCTAGGGAAAGATTAGGACAGAGCAAGCAATGTGGGCTTTGAAAAGGGAGGTAATGTGCTCTGTCAAGTACCTCACAACAGCAGTATCCCAAAATTTTGAAATGCTATAAATAAAAAATAAAAATTTTTTTAGATATCCTGCAATATAATTGACTATTCATAAAAATTATTGTTGTGTACATAGAAATTCTGTGTTGTGGGCCAGTACAGTGCACTGAACCTCTTTACAAAGCACCACACCTTTCAAAAATGTAAATGTGTAGTTTTGTATACAACATGTTAGCTACCACTAAGCATAGGCTAATCTTAGGGGAGCGGTGTTGGGCTTCAGCTTCTGGGACAGGGGGCCTAGAGCTAGGGCTGGCTGGGAAGCAGGGGAGGATGGGGCACCTGGCACTGGGGGTGGGTGTGGGGGCTAGGGGAAGATTAGCACAGAGGACGTGACATGGGCTTGGAAAAAGGAGGTAATGTGCTCTGTCAAGTGCCTCACAACAGCAGTATGCCAAACTTGTTGATGGTATGAATTTTCCACAAAAACATAAATAATTTTAGATGTCCTGTGATTTAATTGACTATTCATGAAATGCATTGTTGCCTATATAGAAATTCTGTGTTGTGGGGCAGTACAGTGCACTGAACCTCTTTACACAGCACCACACACTTGCAAAATGTAAATGTGTAGTTGTTTATATAACATAGAATATATAATTACAATGAATTAAATGTAAGGAAATTAAGAAGTACCATCAGATGTAGACAGTACCAAACTAATGTCTTGTACTACAAAACATGCTAAAAAGACACAGAATTTCACAGAGCAAGGCTTTGATCGAAAAGAATGATGAGAGGGCGAAGAGGCAGAGACATCTATGGGCTAAGGTAAGACCATATACTGACGTGTGTTTGTATAGTGTTGTACAGTGTAGTTTCACAATCTAAAAGGAAATGTTGGACATATGTACACTGACTGTATAATGGTATTATGTATATGATGCAATTTTTGTAGTAATGTGTATGTTCTGTGTCTTTCTTCAAACAGCTAAAATGAAGTAACACTAAACAGTCATACATGTGGATGCCCTAAGATCTAAGTGGGAAAGCTGGGCAGTGAGTGTGAGACGTTTATCTAGACACAGTGGATGTGCCATGACTGGGTGGGCAAAGCAAAGGTGCGTGAGTGACAGTTTTCTCACTTAACATAGGCATGTTAGTTAAAACATACCAGTTTGCAGTGTATGAGCTTATAAATTGGGCAACTAAGTATTGTCAGAAATCCCTACTACATTGTTATATTCCATGTTTTAACCTGCCTTCTCCTATGTATAACCTCAGGTCACTAAGGCACAACTGCCATGTCCTTCCCTGATGATCAAGCTAAGGCACATCTGTCTGTCCAAGCTCTGCTATACTGCATCCTTTGTCATACAGCTGTACATTGGGAGTGTGACACATCACACTGTATGCTACATGGCCAGAGGAGCAGGCACTAATCTTGTGAGTTTGCCTTTTTCAGAGGTTTCTTCCTCTTTCATGTACTTCTAGTTTTACTCTGTCAGTGTTTGTCTAACTTACATGCCAGTTTATGCTTTTAATCTTTTCCAGCGCCTGCTGTTGATGACACTGACCCCATGCCCACCACATCAAGTTTCGTTAACACATCACACTGCCTGGTACATTGGAACAATCAGATGGTCTGGCCTGGTGAGTTTACCTCTTTGAAAGATTATTTTGTCTGTGAAGTAGTTTTACTTTACAACTGCAAATGTCTGATTGGCTGACATGCAACTTTCTGGTTTTACTCTCTTTTCCAGTGCCTTGTCTTCATATCACTGACACCATACTGACCACATCAAGTTTCCCTGCGCCCATTTTGTCGACAAGCAAAGCGTTCTCTAAAGAACTCAGAGACTGCACACAGACAGTATGAACAACACACAGATACCTGAAGTGAAATGCATCAGAAATCATCTCCACACACTATAGTCTGATGAAGGTACTTTGAGTAAAATGTGCTGTTGCTTGTGGATGTTTATTGCTATGATGCAGGGGTGCCGCCAGGGGAGGAAAGGTTAGAACAATTCTAGGGGCCCAGCACTGACATGGGGCCCTGTTAGGGGCTTTACGTTTTCGCAAAAAGGGGGGGAGGGGGCAAAATTGTAATCTTTCATGGGGCCCAAGATTTCTGGCGGCGCCCTTGCTATGATGTCTCACAATTTTTTTTTGTAGTATTTATTGAGTTATTTTCACTTTTACTCTGCAATAACAAAACATTAATGATGTGTTGTAACAGTTCTGTACTACATAATATGTTATGTAATTCACAGTCATGATGCCATGGTTAAATTGATGTCAAAATAATGATCCAGCTTTGTTTGTGATGCCTGTGTTGACTTACACTAAATTGTATATTCAAAACAATATTGCCATGTTGGCAGTTTTGTAGTATATATATATGAGTGCTACTATCACACTTTGTGGTCTTTATACACTGTTTATGTAAGAATGGTATGCACATCATATGCAAAATATTATGTCAATTGTGCTGGCTCAACTATTGTGGCCTCAATGTACTTTTTCAGCCTCCTCAAACAATAACACAAACCTAAATGTTTGGCTAAGACAAATGTAGTTAATTGCAATTTTACAATGTGTATAATGTGTTTTCCATTATGTCTCTAATGAATAACAATAAATATTATAATCATTAATACAGTCATCATTCTTAAGCATCTTAAATACACATGTAAATGTCAGAATAGATTTCAAATTATGGTAGGTGAAACAGGCAGTAAAGGAAATACACATAGAAAAAGTATTACAATGTCCTGAGCAACATTTAACAAAAATCACACTAAACTATAATGACATTCTATAGTAAATAGCCATAATGTATAATATTAGCCTGCTGTATGCATGCAGTCCCTGGTGTGGCAGTTTGAGTACTGCCATTAGCAGAAGCAGCCTTAGTACACCAATATAGGATAGAATATAGAACGCTTTGGTGAAGTGCCTCAGCCCAAAAGAATGTGTGGTTTGTGTCAGACGGTATAAGTAGTCGGTAGAAATAGGCACCTGCATACCTAATATTTTAAGTCTGGATCATACAAGTTAAGTTTACTTTATACTACCTCAGTGAACACATGCTGTCTTGTATATTTAAAACAACAGTGGCCTACTACATTTGTAAGGTATTCTTCTAGACATAAGAAGCCCTGAAATAATTGAATGGCATTAGTGAAATAGAGGACGAACTGCACCTCCTGGTGAATCTATAAAAAAAAATCCAAAAAAGGCCAATATAAATAGAGCACCATCTCCACCTACTGGCCAATGTAATACAAAAAAGCGAAAAATATGCAATATATACTGCCTGGCGTATAAATAAAATCTGATCATTTTCTATAACTCGAATAGCATAAAAATAAAAGGAGCTTAAAAATATGGACTGAGGTGAAGTGAAAGTTAACAATTTGTTTGAAAGTATTATGAAGGATATTTCAGCTGAATTAGCCAAGGTACGTATTAGACACACTAGGACAGTGGCTGTACTGCTCCCGTTTGACTGATCGCCACCAAACCTGGAAGGTCTGTCTGTAGTCCAGTGATACAGAAGTGAATCAAATTTTGTAAGGATTGGATGAAGCATGCCTGAGATTTAGCTGTTTCAATGAAATGGAATTAGAAATAGTGTGGCCACCAGGTGGAGTCAACGCTCCATTTTAAAAATACTATTTAACACTTTCAGGCCTTCTCATGGGTAAATGAAGTCTGATAATGTTGTATGAGGCAAATTGGTGAAAAATGAAAAAAAATTAAAAATATGGACTAAGCTGAAGGGAAAGGTAACAATTCTTTGAAAGTTTGATGAGGAATAAGGACATTTCAGCTGAATCTGCTAAGGTGGCTCTTAGACATAATACAACAGTGGCTGTAGCGCCCCCGTTTGACCGATCACCACCAAACTTAGAAGGTCTGTCTGTAGTCCAGTGCTGCAGCAGTGAGTCAAATTTTATGAGGATTGGATGAAGCATGCCTGTGATTTAGCTGTTTGAATGAAATGGAATTGGAAATAATGTGGCCAGCAGGTGGAGTCAACACTTCATTTTAGAAATGCTATTTAAAACTTTTAGGCCTTCTCGTGTAAATGAAGTCTGATAATGTTCTATGAGGCAAATGGGTGAAAAATGAACAGAAATTAAAAATATGGACCTAGTTGAAGGGAAAGGGAACAAATCTTTGAATATTTGATGAGAAATAAGGACATTTCAGCTGAATTTGCTAAGGTGGGTCTTAGACATATATGCACGTTAGCTGTAGCGCCCCCATTTGACTGATCGGCACCAAATTTGGAGGGTCTGTCTGAGGTGCAGTGGTACATTAGTGGGTCAAATTTCGTGAAGATCATATGAAGTATACCTCAGATTTAGCTGTTTGATTGAAATGAGCATGGAAATGCGGTAGGTTCAGTGTGGCTGGTAGCCATACTGTACAGGCAGGTGAAGCTATCTTTATAAATTATACATAAGGGCAGTGTCCTGATTGATCTACTACCAGAAAGACCTACTTTGGCTAGACATTGTAGTAGTTATAGTAATATGTTATTTATTAAGTTTTTAAATATCACAAGGTAATTCAAATGACTATCATGGACTATCTTGATTTAGCATGACTAACAGAACTTGCAGGACAAAAGATTTTAACGAGTAATATGTCACTTGATCAAAAATGACCACAATGTAAGTTGAACTGATTTTGCAGGTTTATACAGACATGTTATATTGCTGTAGTGCCCCTGTTTGACTGATTGGCATGAAAATTGGAGGGCCCTTCCCCAGTAATGTCCTACAATATATATTTAAATTTCGTGATGATTGGCTGAGGCACGCCTCACATATAGCTGTCTGATTGAAGTGGGTGTGGCACCAGTATGGTTTGGGTGTGGCTGGTGGCCATACCACATGGAAAGTTTCAGATTTTGTTAATATTTCTTTATAAGGACTATCTCCTGATTAAAATGATCACAGAAATATGAAGGTTTGGTGAAAATCCAAGGAGGTTAAGAAAAAGTACTGTTTTAAGACTTTTACAAAATAGGCAAAAATGGCAAGAGATATGATGAAGTTCTTTATACCATTAAATTTGTCATGAGCTAGTGGATAGCTTAAGCAACAATTGTCAATTTTATAATTAACAGTTCAGGAGAAATAGGCAGAAATGCACTGTAGCGCCCCCATATGGCACACTGACATGTCCTTTACAGGGTGGGCTCAGGGTCAGAGGACAAATGTACAACCCAAATTTGGTTTTGATTGCTCATTGTTTAGCCAGTCAAATGGCTGCTTGATTTTGATTGGCTAATGGTGGCCAGGATTTTACAACTAATGACTGCCATAATACTTGTCTGACCTCAGTCTTGTATGTACTACATATCTGCCAAATTTCAATTAGATTGGTCAAGGCAGTCAGTAGATATTGGCAGTTTTTAGTTGTAGCGCCCCCTATTGACGAAATGTGGGCCGCATTGTATGGTGACCCCATAAAAGAGCAGGGAGGTAGGATTGTAAGTTTGGTTCAGTTAGGCAAAGGTATGGAGATGTTATAGCAGTCAGACTGGAATAGGCCAAATTTAGGTGGGATTTGGCCGTGGCTAGTGGCCATAAAATAGACAAATGTCAGACTTTCTTGAATATCTTTGGATCAGCTCAGTGGACTGATCGGTTTGACACCTCATGTGTCTGATTTGGTCCAATAGTGTAGGACTTGAAGGCAGAAGTCAGTTTCACAAATTAAGCAAATTAGCAAAAAATCTAAGTAGGCAGAGCTTCATAGTCCAAATGGCAAGTTGGTAGAGCAAAGCTGTCTGTATCAGCAGAAAAAATAATTTCAATTGTAGGACTAATAGGACAGGAGATATGGACTGAAACGCGTTGGGGGGCGCTAGAGCGCCCCCTTCTGGCTGACAGGCCTGGGTCGGAGAATCTGAGTAGCGGGTAGGAATTGACATCATATTACCAAGTTTGGTTGGTCTAGCTCTTACGGTTTAGGCTGTACATGCAGTTTTAGGGCGCGAAAAATAATAATAATAATAATAATAATAATAATAATAATAATAATAATAATAATAATAATAAAGATAACTGCAAGCAGTGACAATCGGGTCCAAAGCTAATGGAAAGAAGCAATGAAGAGGAAAGAAGTGAATGGCATAAAATTAGAAGTTCACTAATTATTGTAAATGAAGTACAGACTGTAACTGATGGCAAATGCATTGAAATAGTCAGAAAATAGGACATGCAACAATGAAATGTGATACCTAACATTTAAACATTACTGTAGAAATGTTCATCAATGTTTGATAAAGGGAAAAGGATAGATGGGAAACAGAAGGGAAATGTGGTGAGTAGCTGTTTGAAACAATTGCAATTGCTGCAGCATACACATCTTGAATAAACATTGAAGTTTGATAGATTTCTGAAAGTCAAATGCCAGGAAAATATAAGCGGATTAAAAATATGGACTTAGATGAAGGGAAAGGTGATTAATATTTAAATGTTTAAATAAACAATAAACAGATGTCAGCTGCATTAACCTAGGTTGATCTTAGACATATTATGACAGTGGCTAAATTGGAAATGAAGTACAGACTGTAACTGATGGCCAATGCATTTAAATAGTCAGAAAGTAGGAAAATGGTAAATGAGTGACAGAAGGGAAATATGGTGACTAGCTTTTAGAGAAATATTGAAATTGCTACAGTGTACACAGGCTAAAGTAACATTGAAGTTTGATAGATTCCTAAAAGTCAAATGGCAGGATTGTATAAGCAGATTAAAAATATGGACTTAGATGAAGGGAAAGGTGATTAATATTTAAATGTTTATATATACAATAAGGAGATGTCAGCTGCATTAACCAAGGTTGGTCTTAGACATATTAAGACAGTGGCTAAATTGGAAATGAAGTACGGACTGTAACTGATGGCCAATGCAGTTAAATAGTCAGAAAGTAGGAAATGCTTCTATGATAAGATAATACCTGTCATTTTGAACATTGACTTTGATATGTTGATTAAGGTACGATAAAGGGAATATGGTAGATGAGAAACAGATGGGACATGTGGTGACTAGCTGTTGGAAGAAATTGCAATTGTTGCACTGTACACAGCCTGAAGTATCTTTGAACTTTGATACATTTCTAAAAGTGAAATGAAATGAAAATGTCAATAATCTTTGAAGGTTTGATGAAAAATAAAGAAATTTCAGCTGCATTAACTATTAGTATATTTTGACAGTGGCAGAAGCGCCCCCGTTTTACCGAATGTCACCAAAGTTAGATGGTCTATTCATAGTCCAGTGCTACAGAAGTGAGTCAAATTTTGTGAGAATTCGACGAAGTATCAATGAGGTTTAGCAGACTTGATGAATTCGGTATGGAAATGGTGAGGCTAGCAGGTGGAGTTAGCGCTACATTTGATAATTGGTAGCATGCAGTCCCTGGTGTGGCAGTTTGACTACTGCCATTAGCAGAAGCAGCCTTAGTACAACAATATAAGATACAATATATAACCATTTGCTGAAGTGCCTCAGCCCAAAAGAATTTGTTTTTTGTGTCAGATGGTCTAAGTAGACGGTAGAAATAGGCACCTGCATAACTAATATTTTAAGTCTAGATCATACAAGTTAAGCTTACTTTATAGTACCTCAGTGAACACATGCTGTCTTGCATATTAAAAAAAACAACAGTGGCTTACTGCATTTGTAAAGTATTGTTCTAGACATAAGACGCCCTGAAATAATTTAATGCCATTAATGAAATACAGGACGAACTACACCTGCTGGCTAATCCATAAAAGAAATCCAAAAAACTGCAAGATAAATAGAGCACCATCTCCACCTACTGGCCAATTTAATACAAAAAAGCCAAAAATCTGCAATATATACTGCCTGGCTTATAAATAAAATCTGATAATTTTCTATTAGTCAAATAGCAGAAAAATGAAAGGAGCTTAAAAATATGGACTGAGGTGAAGGGAAAGTTAATTTCTTGAAAGTATTATGAAGGATATTTCAGCTGAATTAGCCAAGGTAGTTATTAGACATACTAGGACAGTGGTTGTATGGCTCCCATTTGACTGATCGCCACCAAACTTGGAAGGTCTGTCTGTAGTCCACTGATACAGAAGTGAATCAAATTTTGGAAGGATCGGATGAAGCATGCCTGAGATTTAGCTGTTTGAATGAAATGGGAATGGAAATGTTGTGGCCAGCAGGTGGAGTCAGCGCTCCATTTTAGAAAAGATATTAAATGCTTTCTGACCTTCTCATTTGTAAATGAAGTCTGATAATGTTGTATAAGGCAAATTGGTGAAAAATTAAAGGAAATTAAAAATATGGACTCAGCTGAAGGGAAAGGTAACAACTATTTGAAGATTTCATGAGGAATAAGGACATTTCAGCTGAATCTGCTAAGGTGGGTCTTACACATATATGGACAGTGGCTGTCACGCCCCCATTTGACCGATCGGCACCAAATTTGCAGGGTCTGTCTGAGGTGCAGTGCTACATTAGTGGGTCAAATTTGGTGATGATCAGATGAAGTATGCCTCTGATTTAGCTGTTTCATTGAAATGATCATGGAAATGCTGTAGGTTCAGTGTGGCTGGTGGCTATACTGTACAGGCAAGTGAAGTTATCTTTATAAATTATACATATGGGCAGTGTCCTGATTTTTCTACTACCAGATTGACCTACTTAGGCTGGACATTGCAGTAGTTACAGTAATATGTTATTAATTAAGTTTTTAAATATGACAAGGGAATGCAAATGACTATCATGGGACATTGCATATTTCTTGATTTGACATGACTCACAGAACTTGCAGGGCAAAAGATTTTAACCAGTAATATGTCACTGGATCAAAAATGAGATAAATGTAAGTTGAGCTGATTTTGCAGTTTATACAGTGATGTTATATTGCTGTAGCGCCCCCGTTTGACTGATCGGCACCAAATTTGGAGGGCCCTTCTCCAGTAATATCCTACATTATATATTTAAGTTTGATGATGATTGGTTGAGGCAGGCCTGAGATATAGCTGTCTGATTGAAATGGGTGTGGCACCACTATGGTTTGGGTGTGGCTGGTGGCCATACCTCATGGAAAGTTTATGATTTTTTTAATAATTTTATATAGGGACTGTCTCCTGATTTAAATGATACCAGATTTAGGTAGGTTTGGTGAAAATCCTAGGAGGATAAGAAAAAAGTACTGTTTTAAGACTTTTACAAAATAGGCAAAAATGGCAAGAGATATGATGAAGTTCTTTATACCATTAAATTTGTCATGAGCTAGTGGATAGCTTAAGCAACAATTGTCAATTTTATAATTAACAGTTCAGGAGAAATAGGCAGAAATGGGCTGTAGCGCCCCCATATGGCAGACTGACATGTCCTTTACAGGGTGGGCTCAGGGTCAGAATACAAATGTATAACCCAAATTTGGTTTGGATTGCTCATTGTTTAGCTGGTCAAATGGCTGCTTGATTTTGATTGGCTAATGGTGGCCAGGATTTTACAACTAATGACTGCCATTTTACTTCTCTGACCTCAGGCTTGTACATAGTACATATCTGCCAAATTTCAATTAGATTGGTTAAGGCAGTCAGGAGATATTGGCAGTTATTAGTTGTAGCGCCCCCTATTGACGAAATGTGGGCCGCATTGTATGTTGACCACATAATAGAGCAGGGAGGTTGGATTGTAAGTTTGGTTCAGGTAGGCTAAGGTATGGAGAAGTTATAGCATTCAGACTCAAATAGGCCAAATTTATGTGGGATTTTGGCATGGCAAATGGCCATAAAATAGACAAATGTCAGACTTTCTTGAATCTATTTTGATCACCTAAGTGGACTGATCGGTTTGACACCTCATTTGTCTGATTTGGTCCAATATTGTAGGACTTGAAGGCAGAAGTCAGTTTCACAAATTATGCAAATTAGCAAAAAATCTAAGTAGGCGGAGCTTCATAGTCCAAATAGCAAGTTGGTAGAGCAAAGCTGTCTGTATCAGCAGAAAAAATAATTTCAATTATAGGACTAATAGGACAGGAGCTATGGATTGAAACGCGTTGGGGGGCGCTAGAGCGCCCCCATCTGGCTGACAAGCCTGGGTCAGAGAATCTGAGTAGCGGGTAGGAATTGACATCATATTACCAATTTTGGTTGGTCTAGCACTTACGGTTTAGGCTGTGCATTCAGTTTTAGGGCGCGAAAAATAATAATAATAAAGATAACTGCAAGCAGTGACAATCGGGTCCAAAGCTAATGGAAAGAAGCAATGAAGAGGAAAGAAGTGAATGGCATAAAATTAGAAGTTCACTAATTATTGTAAATGAAGTACAGACTGTAACTGATGGCAAATGCATTGAAATAGTCAGAAAATAGGACATGCAACAATGAAATGTGATACCTAACATTTAAACATTACTGTAGAAATGTTCATCAATGTTTGATAAAGGGAAAAGGATAGATGGGAAACAGAAGGGAAATGTGGTGAGTAGCTGTTTGAAACAATTGCAATTGCTGCAGCATACACATCTTGAATAAACATTGAAGTTTGATAGATTTCTGAAAGTCAAATGCCAGGAAAATATAAGCGGATTAAAAATATGGACTTAGATGAAGGGAAAGGTGATTAATATTTAAATGTTTAAATACACAATAAACAGATGTCAGCTGCATTAACCTAGGTTGATCTTAGACATATTATGACAGTGGCTAAATTGGAAATGAAGTACAGACTGTAACTGATGGCCAATGCATTTAAATAGTCAGAAAGTAGGAAAATGGTAAATGAGAGACAGAAGGGAAATATGGTGACTAGCTTTTAGAGAAATATTGAAATTGCTACAGTGTACACAGGCTAAAGTAACATTGAAGTTTGATAGATTCCTAAAAGTCAAATGGCAGGATTGTATAAGCAGATTAAAAATATGGACTTAGATGAAGGGAAAGGTGATTAATATTTAAATGTTTATATATACAATAAGGAGATGTCAGCTGCATTAACCAAGGTTGGTCTTTGACATATTAAGACAGTGGCTAAATTGGAAATGAAGTACAGACTGTAACTGATGCCCAATGCAGTTAAATAGTCAGAAAGTAGGAAATGCTTCTATGATAAGATAATACCTGTCATTTTGAACATTGACTTTGATATGTTGATTAAGGTACGATAAAGGGAATATGGTAGATGAGAAACAGATGGGACATGTGGTGACTAGCTGTTGGAAGAAATTGCAATTGTTGCACTGTACACAGCCTGAAGTAACTCTGAACTTTGATACATTTCTAAAAGTGAAATGAAATGAAAATGTCAATAATCTTTGAAGGTTTGATGAAAAACTAAAGAAATTTCAGCTGCATTAACTATTAGTATATTTTGACAGTGGCAGAAGCGCCCCCGTTTTACCGAATGTCACCAAAGTTAGATGGTCTATTCATAGTCCAGTGCTACAGAAGTGAGTCAAATTTTGTGAGAATTCGACGAAGTATCAATGAGGTTTAGCAGACTTGATGAATTCGGTATGGAAATGGTGAGGCCAGCAGGTGGAGTTAGCGCTACATTTGATAATTGGTAGCATGCAGTCCCTGGTGTGGCAGTTTGACTACTGCCATTAGCAGAAGCAGCCTTAGTACAACAATATAAGATACAATATATAACCATTTGCTGAAGTGCCTCAGCCCAAAAGAATTTGTTTTTTGTGTCAGATGGTCTAAGTAGACGGTAGAAATAGGCACCTGCATACCTAATATTTTAAGTCTAGATCATACAAGTTAAGCTTACTTTATAGTACCTCAGTGAACAAATGCTGTCTTGTATATTAAAAAAAACAACAGTGGCTTACTGCATTTGTAAAGTATTCTTCTAGACATAAGAAGCCCTGAAAGAATTTAATGCCATTAATGAAATACAGGACGAACTGCACCTGCTGGCTAATGTATAAAAAAAAATCTAAAAAACTGCAATATACATAGAGCACCATCTCCACCTACTGGCCAATTTAATACAAAAAAAGTGAAAAATCTGCAATATATACTGCCTGGCTTATAAATAAAATCTAATAATTTTTTATAAATCAAATAGCATAAAAATGAAAGGAGCTTAAAAATATGGACTGAGGTGAAGGGAAAGTTAATTCCTGGAAAGTATTATGAATGATATTTCAGCTGAATTAGCCAAGGTAGTTATTAGACATACTATGACAGTGGCTGTACCGCTCCAGATTGACTGATCGCCACCAAACTTGGAAGATTTGTCTGTTGTTCAGTCATACAGAAGTGAATCAAATTTTGGAAGGATCGGATGAAGCATGCCTGAGATTTAGCTGTTTGAATGAAATGGGAATGGAAATGTTGTGGCCAGCAGGTGGAGTCAGCGCTCCATTTTAGAAAAGATATTAAATGCTTTCTGACCTTCTCATTTGTAAATGAAGTCTGATAATGTTGTATAAGGCAAATTGGTGAAAAATGAAAGGAAATTAAAAATATGGACTCAGCTGAAGGGAAAGGTAACAATTATTTGAAGGTTTCATGAGGAATAAGGACATTTCAGCTGAATCTGCTAAGGTGGGTCTTACACAAATATGGACAGTGGTTGTCACGCCCCCATTTGACCGATCAGCACCAAATTTGGAAGGTCTGTTTGAGGTCCAGTGCTACATTAGTCGGTCAAATTTGGTGATGATCAGATGAAGTCTGCCTCAGATTTAGCTGTTTGATTGAAATGAGCATGGAAATGCTGTAGGTTCAGTGTGGCTGGTGGCTATACTGTACAGGCAAGTGAAGTTATCTTTATAAATTATACATATGGGCAGTGTCCTGATTTTTCTACTACCAGATTGACCTACTTAGGATGCAGATTGCAGGAGTTACAGTAATATGTTATTTATTAAGTTTTTAAATATGACAAGGGAATGCAAATGACTATCATGGGACATTGCATATTTCTTGATTTGACATGACTCACAGAACTTGCAGGGCAAAAGATTTTAACCAGTAATATGTCACTGGATCAAAAATGAGATAAATGTAAGTTGAGCTGATTTTGCAGTTTATACAGTGATGTTATATTGCTGTAGCACCCCCGTTTGACTGATCGGCACCAAATTTGGATGGCCCTTCTCCAGTAATATCCTACATTATATATTTAAGTTTGATGATGATTGGTTGAGGCAGGCCTGAGATATAGCTGTCTGATTGAAATGGGTGTGGCACCACTATGGTTTGGGTGTGGCTGGTGGCCATACCTCATGGAAAGTTTATGATTTTTTTAATAATTTTATATAGGGACTGTCTCCTGATTTAAATGATACCAGATTTGTGTAGGTTTGGTGAAAATCCTAGGAGGATAAGAAAAAAGTACTGTTTTAAGACTTTTACAAAATAGGCAAAAATGGCAAGAGATATGATGAAGTTCTTTATACCATGAAATTTGTCATGAGCTAGTGGATAGCTTAAGCAACAATTGTCAATTTTATAATTAACAGTTCAGGAGAAATAGGCAGAAATGTGCTGTAGCGCCCCCATATGGCAGACTGACATGCCCTTTACAGGGTGGGCTCAGGGTCAGAATACAAATGTATAACCCAAATTTGGTTTGGATTGCTCATTGTTTAGCTGGTCAAATGGCTGCTTGATTTTGATTGGCTAATGGTGGCCAGGATTTTACAACTAATGACTGCCATTTTACTTCTCTGACCTCAGGCTTGTACATAGTACATATCTGCCAAATTTCAATTAGATTGGTTAAGGCAGTCAGGAGATATTGGCAGTTATTAGTTGTAGCGCCCCCTATTGACGAAATGTGGGCCACATTGTATGTTGACCACATAATAGAGCAGGGAGGTTGGATTGTAAGTTTGGTTCAGGTAGGCTAAGGTATGGAGAAGTTATAGCATTCAGACTGAAATAGGCCAAATTTAGGTGGGATTTGGGCATGGCTAGTGGCCATAAAATAGACAAATGTCAGACTTTCTTGAATCTATTTTGATCAGCTAAGTGGACTGATCGGTTTGACACCTCATTTGTCTGATTTGGTCCAATATTGTAGGACTTGAAGGCAGAAGTCAGTTTCACAAATTATGCAAATTAGCAAAAAATCTAAGTAGGCGGAGCTTCATAGTCCAAATAGCCAGTTGGTAGAGCAAAGCTGTCTGTATCAGCAGAAAAAATAATTTCAATTATAGGACTAATAGGACAGGAGCTATGGACTGAAACGCGTTGGGGGGCGCTAGAGCGCCCCCATCTGGCTGACAGGCCTGGGTCAGAGAATCTGAGTAGCGGGTAGGAATTGACATCATATTACCAAGTTTGGTTGGTCTAGCACTTACGGTTTAGGCTGTGCATTCAGTTTTAGGGCGCGAAAAATAATAATAATAATAATAATAATAATAAAAGAGAAAAATCCTAAGAAAAACAATAATGGTCCATAAGGACTTCGTCCTTTGGACCCTTAATAATAACTAGGGCTAGGGCTGGGGCTGGGCGAGAAGCAAGGGAGGATGGGGCACCTGGCACTGGGGGTGGGTGTGGGGGCTAGGGGAAGATTAGCACAGAGGACGCGACATGGGCTTGGAAAAGGGAGGTAATGTGCTCTGTCAACTGCCTCACAACAGCAGTATGCCAAACTTGTTGATGGTATGAATTTTCCACAAAAACATAAACAATTTTAGATGTCCTGTCATATAATTGACTATTCATGAAATGCATTGTTGCCTATATAGAAATGTTGTGTTGTGGGCCAGTACAGTGCACTGAACCTCTTTACACAGCACCACACACTTGGAAAATGTAAATTTGTAGTTGTTTATATAACATAGAATATATCATTACAATGAATTAAATGTAAGGAAATGAAGAAGTACCATCAGATGTACACAGTACCAAACTAATGTCTTGTACTGCAAAACATGCTAAAAAGATACAGATTTTCACAGAGCAAGGCTTTGATCAAAAAGAATGATGAGAGGGCGAAGAGGCAGAGACATCTATGGGCTAAGGTAAGACCATATACTGATGTCTGTCTGTGTAGTGTTGTACAGTGTACTTTCACACTGTAAAAGGAAATGTTGGACATATGTACACTGACTGTATATAATGGTATTATGTATATGATGCAATTTTTGGAGTAATGTTTATGTTTTGTGTGTTTCTTCAAACAGCTAAAATGAAGTAACACTAAACAGTCATACATGTCGATGACCTAATACCTAAGTGGGAAAGCTGAGCAGTGAGTGTGAGATGTTTATCTAGACATAGTGGATGTGCCATGACTGGGTGGGCAAAGCAAAGGTGCGTGAGTGACAGTTTTCTCACTTAACATGGGCATGTTAGTTAAAACATACCAGTTTGCAGTGTATGAGCTTATAAATTGTGTAACTAAGTATTGTCAGAAATCCCTACTACATTGTTATATTGCAGATTTTAACCTGCCTTCTCCTATGTATAACCTCAGGTCACTAAGGCACAACTGCCATGTGCTTCCCTGATGATCAAGCTAAGGGACATCTGTCTGTCCAAGCTCTGCTATACTGCATCCTTCGTCATACAGCTGTACATTGGGAGTGTGACACATCACACTGAATGCTACATGGTCAGAGGAGCAGGCGCTGACCTTGTGAGTTTGCCTTCTTCAGAGGTTTCTTCCTCTTTGGTGTAGTTGTAGTTTTACTCTGTCAGTGTTTGTCTAACTTACATGTCAATTTATGCTTTTAATCTTTTAATCTTTTCCAGCGCCTGCTGTTGATCACAATGACCCCGTGCCCACCACATCAAGTTTCGTTAACACATCACACTGCCTGGTACATTGGAACAATCAGATGGTCTGGCCTGGTGAGTTTACATATTTGAAAGATTATTTTGTCTGTGAAGTAGTTTTACTTTACAACTGCAAGTGTCTGATTGGCTGACATGCAACTTTCTGGTTTTACTCTCTTTTCCAGTGCCTTGTCTTCATATCACTGACACCATACTCACCACATCAAGTTTCCCTGCGCCCATTTTGTCGACAAGCAAAGCATTCTCTAAAGAACTCAGAGACTGCACACAGACAGAATGAATTACACACAGATACCTGAAGTGAAATGCACCAAAAATCATCTCCACACACTATAGTCTGACAGCAAAGGTACTTTCAGTAAAATGTGCTATTACTTGTGGATGTTTATTGCTATGATGCAGGGGCGCCGCCAGGGTGGGGAAGGTTAGAACAATTCTAGGGGCCCAGCACTGACATGGGGCCCTGTTAGGGGCTTTACCTTTTCGCAAAAAGGGGGGGGGGGGGGGAGCAAAATTGTAATCTTTCATGGGGCCCAATATTTCTGGCGGCGCCCCTGCTGTGATGTCTCACAATTTTTTTTTGTAGTATTTATTGAGTTATTTTGACTTTTACTCTGCAATAACAAGATATTAATGATGTGTTGTAACACTTCTGTACTACATAATATGTTATGTAATTCACAGTCATGATGCCATGGTTAAATTGATGTCAAAATAACAGTCCAGCTTTGTTTGTGATGCCTGTGTTGACTTACATTAAATTGTATATTTAAAAGAATATTGCCATGTTGGCAGTTTTGTAGTATATATATATTAGTGCTACTATCACACTTTGTGTTCTTTATACACTGTTTATGTAAGAATGCTATGCACATCATATGCGAAATATTATGTCAATTGTGCTGGCTCAAGTATTGTGGTCTCAATGTACTTTTTCAGCCTCCTCCAAGAATGACACAAACCTAAATGTTTGGCTAAGACAGATGTATTTAATTGCAATTTTACAATGTGTATAATGTGTTTTCCATTATGTCTCTAATGAGTAATAATAAATATTATAATCATTCATACAGTCATCATTCTTAAGCATGTTAAATACACATGTAAATGTCATAATAAATTTCAATTACGGTAGGTGAAACAGGCAGTAAAGGAAATATACATATAAAAAGTATTACAATGTCCTGAGCAACATTTAAGGAAAAACATACTACAATATAATGACATTATATAGTAAATGGCCATAATGTATAACATTAGCCTGCTGTATGCATGCAGTCCCTGGTGTGGCAGTTTGACTACTGCCATTAGCAGAAGCAGCCTTAGTACACCAATATAGGATAAAATATAGAACCCTTTGGTGAAGTGCCTCAGCCCAAGACAATGTATGGTTTGTGTCAGATGGTCTAAGTAGTCGGTAGAAATAGGCACCTGCATACCTAATATTTTAAGTCTAGATCATACAAGTTAAGCTTACTTTGTACTACCTCAGTGAACACATGCCGTCTTGTATATTCAAAACAACAGTGGCTTACTACATTTGTAAAGTATTCTTCTAGACATAAGAAGCCCTAAAAGAATTTAATGGCATTAATGAAACAGAGAACGAACTGCACCTGCTGGCGAATCTATAAAAAAAAAATCCAAAGTGCAATATAAATAGAGCACGATCTCCACCTACTGGCCAATTTATTACAAAAAAGCGAAAAATCTGCAATATATACTGCCTGGCTTATAAATAAAATCTGATAATTTTCTATAAGTCAAATAGCACAAAAATGAAAGGAGCTTAAAAATATGGACTGAGGTGAAGGGAAAGTTAATTCCTTGAAAGTATTATGAAGGATATTTCAGCTGAATTAGCCAAGGTACGTATTAGACATACTAGGACAGTGGCTGTACCGCTCCAGATTGACTGATCGCCACCAAACTTGGAAGATCTGTCTGTAGTCCAGTCATACAGAAGTGAATCAAATTTTGTAAGGATCGGATGAAGCATGCCTAAGATTTAGCTGTTTGAATGAAATGGGAATGGAAATGTTGTGGCCAGCAGGTGGAGTCAGCGCTCCATTTTAGAAATGATATTAAATGCTTTCTGACCTCATTTGTAAATGAAGTCTGATAATGTTGTATAAAGCAAATTAGTGAAAATTGAAAGGAAATTAAAAATATGGACGCAGGTGAAGGGAAAGGTAACAATTGTTTGAAAGTATTATGAAGGATATTTCAGCTGAATTACCAAAGGTACGTATTAGACATACTACGACAGTGGTTGTATGGCTCCCGTTTGACTGATCGCCACCAAACTTGGAAGGTCTGTCTGTAGTCCACTGATACAGAAGGGAATCAAATTTTGTTAGGATTGGATGAAGCATGCCAGAGATATAACTGTTTGATTGAAATGGGCATGGAAATCATTTGGCCAGCAGGTGGAGTCAACACTCCATTTTAGAAATGCTATTTAAAACTTTTAGGCCTTCTCATGTGTAAATGAAGTCTGATAATGTTCTATGAGGCAAATGGGTGAAAAATGAACAAAAATTAAAAATATGGACCTAGTTGAAGGGAAAGGGAACAAATCTTTGAATATTTGATGAGAAATAAGGACATTTCAGCTGAATTTGCTAAGGTGGGTCTTACACATATATGCACATTAGCTGTAGCGCCCCCATTTGACTGATCGGCACCAAATTTGGAGGGTCTGTCTGAGGTGCAGTGGTACATTAGTCGGTCAAATTTCGTGAAGATCATATGAAGTATACCTCATATTTAGCTGTTTGATTGAAATGAGCATGGAAATGTGGTAGGTTCAGTGTGGCTGGTGGCCATACTGTACAGGCAGGTGAAGCTATCTTTATAAATTATACATAAGGGCAGTGTCCTGATTGATCTACTACCAGAAAGACCTACTTTGGCTAGACATTGTAGTAGTTATAGTAATATGTTATTTATTAAGTTTTTAAATATCACAAGGTAATTCAAATGACTATTATGGACTATCTTGATTTAGCATGACTAACAGAACTTGCAGGACAAAAGATTTTAACGAGTAATATGTCACTTTATCAAAAATGACAACAATGTAACTTGAACTGATTTTGCAGGTTTATACAGACATGTTATATTGCTGTAGTGCCCCTGTTTGACTGATTGGCATGAAAATTGGAGGGCCCTTCCCCAGTAATGTCCTACAATATATATTTAAGTTTTGTGATGATTGGCTGAGGCACGCCTCAGATATAGCTGTCTGATTGAAATGGGTGTGGCACCAGTATGGTGTAGGTGTGGCTGGTGGCCATACCACATGGAAAGTTTCAGATTTTTTTAATATTTCTTTATAAGGACTGTCTCCTGATTAAAATGATCACAGAAATATGAAGGTTTGGTGAAAATCCAAGGAGGTTAAGAAAAAGTACTGTTTTAAGACTTTTACAAAATAGGCAAAAATGGCAAGAGATATGATGAAGTTCTTTATGCCATTAAATTTGTCATGAGCTAGTGGATAGCGTAAACAACAATTGTCAATTTTATAATTAACAGTTCAGGAGAAATAGGCAGAAATGTGCTGTAGCGCCCCCATATGGCAGACTGACATGTCCATTACAGGGTGGGTTCAGGGTCAGAGTACAAATGTAGAACCCAAATTTGGTTTGGATTGCTCATTGTTTAGCCAGTCAAATGGCTGGTTGATTTTGATTGGCTAATGGTGGCCAGGATTTTACAACTAATGACTGCCATGATACTTGTCTGACCTCAGGCTTGTACATATTACATATCTGCCAAATTTCAATTAGATTGGTCAAGGCAGTCAGGAGATATTGGCAGTTTTTAGTTGTAGCGCCCCCTATTGATGAAATGGGGCCAGCTTTATATCTACTCCCCAGAATGGCGCTAGGAGGTAGGATTTCAAATTTGGTTAAGATCGGCTAAAGCAGGGCCAACTTATAGCAGTCAGACTGAAACTGGCCAAATTTAGGTGGAGTTTGAGCGTGGCTGAAGGCCATATGATACAGAAATTTTATGATTATTTTTAATAAGTCTTGACCAGCTCAGAGAACTGATTGGTTTGACACCTCATATGTCTGATTTGGACAGACGGGGTAGGACTTCAGGCCAGAAGTAGGATTTGCAAATTATGCAAATTAGCAAAAAATCTAAGTAGGCGGAGCTTCATAGTCCAAATGGCAAGATGGTAGAGCAAAGCTGTCTGCATCAGCAGAAAAGATAATTTTAATTGTAGGACTAATAGGACAGGAGATATGGACTGAAACGCGTTGGGGGGCGCTAGAGCGCCCCCATCTGGCTGACTGGGCTGGGTCAGAGAATCTGAGTAGCGGGTAGGAATTGACATCATCTTACCAAGTTTGGTTGGTCTAGCTCTTACAGTTTAGGCTGTACATTCAGTTTTACGGCAGGAAAAAAATAATAATAATAATAATAATAATAAAGATAACTGCAAGCAGTGACAATCGGGTCCAAAGCTAATGGAAAGAAGCAATGAAGAGGAATGAAGTGAATGGTATAAGATTAGAAGTTCACTAATTATTGCAAATGAAGTACAGACTGTAATTGATGAGCAATGAATTTAAATTGGCAGAAAATAGGAAATGCTTCTATGAGATGATACCTAACATTTGAACATTACCGTGGAAATGTTTATCAAGGTACGATGAAGGGAAAAGGGTAGATGAGAAACCAAAGGGAAATGTGGTGACTAGCTGTTTGAGAAATATTGCAATTGCTGCAGTGTACACAGGATGAAGTAACATTGAAGTTTGATAGATTTCTAAAAGTCAAATGGCAGTAACATATAAGCAGATTAAAAATATGGACTTAGATGAAGGGAAAGGTGATTAATATTTAAATGTCTAAATAAACAATAAGGAGATGTCAGCTGCATTAACCAAGGTTGGTCTTAAACATATTAGGACAGTGGCTAAATTGTAAATGAAGTACAGACTGTAACTGATGGCCAATGCATTTAAATAGTCAGAAAGAAGGAAATGCTACTATAAGATGATACCTGACATTTGAACATTACCGTAGAAATGTTGATTAAGGTACAATAAATGGAAATCGGTAGATGAGAAACCGAAGGGAAATGTGGTGACTAGCTGTTCAAAGAAATTGCAATTGCTGCAATGTACAGAGCATGAAGTATCACTGAAGTTTGATACATTTCTAAAAGTCTAATGGCAGAAAAATTAAAGCAATTTAAAAATATTAACTGAGATCAAGGTAATGGTGATTAATCTTTAAATATTTGATGAGAAATAAGGTAATATCAGCTGCATTAGCCTATGTTGGTCTTAGACATATTTAGAGAGTAGCTGTAGCGCCCCCCTTTGACCAATCAGCACATAAGGTGGAGGGTCTGTCTGTGGGCCAGAGAAAAATCAGTCGGTCAATTTTTCAGAGGATTGGATGAAGCATGCCAGCGATATAACTGTTTGATTGAAATGGGCATGGAAATGGTTTGGCCAGCAGGTGGAGTCAGCGCTCCATTTTAGAAATACTATTTAATACTTTTAGGCCTTCTCATGTGTAAATGAAGTCTGATAATGTTATATGAGGCAAATAGGTGAAAAATGAAAGGAAATGAAAAATATGGACTAAGGTGAAGGGAAAGGTAACTATTCTTTGAAGGATTTATGAGAAAGAAGGACATTTCAGCTGAATTTGCTAAGGTAGGTCGTAGACATATATGGACAGTAACTGTAGCGCCCCCATTTGACCGATCAGCACCAAATTTGGTGGGTCTGTCTGAGGTGCAGTGCTACATTAGTTGGTCAAATTTGGTGATGATCAGATGAAGTATGCCTCAGATTAAGCTGTTTGATTGAAATGAGCATGGAAATGCTGTAGGTTCAGTGTGGCTGGTGGCTATACTGTACAGGCAAGTGAAGTTATCTTTATAAATTATACATATGGGCAGTGTCCTGATTTTTCTACTACCAGATTGACCTACTTAGGATGGAGATTGCAGCAGTTACAGTAATATGTTATTTATTAAGTTTTTAAATATGACAAGGGAATGCAAATGACTATCATGGGACATTGCATATTTCTTGATTTGACATGACTCACAGAACTTGCAGGGCTAAAGATTTTAACCAGTAATATGTCACTGGATCAAAAATGAGATAAATGTAAGTTGAGCTGATTTTTCAGTTTATACAGTGATGTTATATGGCTGTAGCACCCCCGTTTGACTGATCGGCACCAAATTTGGAGGGCCCTTCTCCAGTAATATCTTACATTATATATTTAAGTTTGATGATGATTGGTTGAGGCAGGCCTGAGATATAGCTGTCTGATTGAAATGGGTGTGGCACCACTATGGTTTGGGTGTGGCTGGTGGCCATACCTCATGGAAATTTTTTGATTTTTTTAATAATTTTATATAGGGACTGTCTCCTGATTTAAATGATACCAGATTTGTGTAGGTTTGGTGAAAATCCTAGGAGGATAAGAAAAAGTACTGTTTTAAGACTTTTACAAAATAGGCAAAAATGGCAAGAGATATGATGAAGTTCTTTATACCATTAAATTTGTCATGAGCTTGTGGATAGCTTAAGCAACAATTGTCAATTTTATAATTAACAGTTCAGGAGAAATAGGCAGAAATGTGCTGTAGCGCCCCCATATGGCAGACTGACATGTCCTTTACAGGGTGGGCTCATGGTCAGAATACAAATGTATAACCGAAATTTGGTTTGGATTGCTCATTGTTTAGCTGGTCAAATGGCTGCTTGATTTTGATTGGCTAATGGTGGCCAGGATTTTACAACTAATGACTGCCATTTTACTTCTCTGACCTCAGGCTTGTACATAGTACATATCGGCCAAATTTCAATTAGATTGGTTAAGGCAGTCAGGAGATATTGGCAGTTATTAGTTGTAGCGCCCCCTATTGACGAAATGGGGCCAGCTTTATATCTACTCCCCAGAATGGCGCTGGGAGGTAGGATTTCAAATTTGGTTAAGATTGGTTAAAGCAGAGCCAAGTTATAGCAATCAGACTGAAACTGGCCAAATTTATGCAAAGTTTGGGCGTGGCTGAAGACCATATGATACAGAAATTTCATGATTATTTTTGTAAGTCTTGATCAGCTCAGAGAACTGATTGGTTTGACACCTCATTTGTCTGATTGGGACAGACGGGGTAGGACTTGAAGGCAGAGGTCAGATTTGCAAATTATGCAAATTAGCAAAAAATCTAAGTAGGCGGAGCTTCATAGTCCAAATGGCAAGTTGGTAGAGCAAAGCTGTCTGTATCAGCAGAAAAAATAATTTCAATTGTAGGACTAATAGGACAGGAGATATGGACTGAAACGCGTTGGGGGGCGCTAGAGCGCCCCCATCTGGCTGACAGGGCTGGGTCAGAGAATCTGAGTAGCGGGTAGGAATTGACATCATCTTACCAAGTTTGGTTGGTCTAGCTCTTACGGTTTAGGCTGTACATTCAGTTTTACGGCAGGAAAAAAATAATAATAATAATAATAATAATAATAATAATAAAAGAGAAAAATCCTAAGAAAAACAATAAGGTTCCATAAGCATTTCATGCTTTGGACCCTTAATAATAATAAAAGAGAAAAATCCTAAGAAAAACAATAATGGTCCATAAGGACTTCGTCCTTTGGACCCTTAATAAAAGAGAAAAATCCTAAGAAAAACAATAATGGTCCATAAGCATTTCATGCTTTGGACCCTTAATAATCCTAAGAAAAACAATAATGGTCCATAAGCATTTCATGCTTTGGACCCTTAATAAAAAGAAAAATCCTAAGAAAAACAATAATGGTCCATAAGCATTTCATGCTTTGGACCCTTAATAATAATAAAGATAACTGCAAGCAGTGACAATCGGGTCCAAAGCTAATGGAAAGAAGCAATGAAGAGGAAAGAAGTGAATGGCATAAAATTAGAAGTACATTAATTATTTGAAATGAAGTACAGACTGTAATTGATGAGCAATGAATTTAAATTGGCAGAAAATAGGAAATGCTACTGAGATGATATCTAACATTTAAACATTACCTTGGAAATGTTTATCAAGGTACGATAAAGGGAAAAAGGTAGATGAGAAACAGAAGGGAAATGTGGTGGCTAGCTGTTGGAGAAATATTGCAATTGCTGCAGTGTACACAGGCTGAAGTAACATTGAAGTTTGATAGATTTCTAAAAGTCAAATGGCAGGAATTTATAAGCAGATTAAAAATATGGACTTAGATGAAGGGAAAGGTGATTAATATTTAAATGTCTAAATAAACAATAAGGAGATGTCAGCTGCATTAACCAAGGTTGGTCTTAAACATATTTGGACAGTGGCTAAATTGTAAATGAAGTACATAGTGTAACTGATGGCCAATGCATTGAAATAGTCAGAAAGTAAGAAAATGGTAGATAAGAAATAACAGACATGTGGTGACTAGCTGTTGGAAAAAATTTGAAATTTCTGCGGTGTACATCACTGAAGTTTGATACATTTCTAAAAGTCAAATGGCAGGATAATGAAACCAATTTATTAATATTGACTGAGGTGAAGGCAATGGTGATTAATTTTTAAATATTTGATGAGAAATAAGCTAATTTCAGTTGCATTAACCAAGGTTGGTCTTAGAAATATTATGACAGTGGCTAAATTGTAAATTAAGTACAGACTGTAACTGATGGCCAATGCATTTAAATAGTCAGAAAGTAGGAAATGCTACTATAAGATGATACCTGACATTTGAACATTACCATAGATATGTTTATTAAGGTACCATGAAGGGAAAAGGGTAGATGAGAAACCGAAGGGAAATGTGGTGACTAGCTGTTTGAGAAATATTGCAATTGCTGCAGTGTACACAGGATGAAGTAACATTGAAGTTTGATAGATTTCTAAAAGTTAAATGGCAGTAACATAAGCAGATTAAAAATATGGACTTAGATGAAGGGAAAGGTGATTAATATTTAAATGTCTAAATAAACAATAAGGAGATGTCAGCTGCATTAACCAAGGTTGGTCTTAAATATATTAGGACAGTGGCTAAATTGGAAATGAAGTATAGACTGTAACTGAAAGCCAATGCATTTAAATAGTCTGAAATGTGGAAATGCTACTATGAACATGCAGCTTTCTGGTTTTACTCTCTTTTGCAGTGCCTTATCTTCATATCAGTGACACCATACTGACCACATCAAGTTTCCCTGCGCTCATTTATTCGACAACCAAAGCGTTCTCTAAAGAACTCAGAGACTGCACACAGACAGTATGAACTACAAACAGATACCTGAAGTGAAATGCACCAGAAATCATCTCCACACACTATAGTCTATCAGCAAAGGTACTTTGAGTAAAATGTGCTGTTGCTTGTGGATATTTATTGCGGTGATGTCTCAATTTTTTTTTTATTATTTATTAAGTTATTTTCAGTTTTACTCTGCAATAACAAAACATTAATGATGTGTTGTAACAGTTCTGTACTACATAATATGTTACATAATATACAGTCATGATTACATGGTTAAATTGATGTCAAAATAACAGTCTAGCTTTGTTTGTGATGCCTGTGTTGACTTACATTAAATTGTATATTTAAAAGAATATTGCCATGTTGGCAGTTTTGTAGTATATATATATTAGTGCTACTATCACACTTTGTGTTCTTTATACACTGTTTATGTAAGAATGCTATGCACATCATATGCGAAATATTATGTTAATTGTGCTGGCTCAACTATTGTGGTCTCAATGTACTTTTTCAGCCTCCTGAAACAATGACACAAACCTAAATGTTTGGCTAAGACAGATGTAATTAATTGCAATTTTACAATGTGTATAATGTGTTTTCCATTATGTCTCTAATGAGTAATAATAAATATTATAATCATTAATACAGTCATCATTCTTAAGCATGTTAAATACACATGTAAATGTCATAATAAATTTCAATTATGGTAGGTGAAACAGGCAGTAAAGGAAATATACATATAAAAAGTATTACAATGTCCTGAGCAACATTTAAGGAAAAACATACTACAATATAATGACATTATATAGTAAATGGCCATAATGTATAACATTAGCCTGCTGTATGCATGCAGTCCCTGGTGTGGCAGTTTGACTACTGCCATTAGCAGAAGCAGCCTTAGTACACCAATATAGGATAAAATATAGAACCCTTTGGTGAAGTGCCTCAGCCCAAGACAATGTATGGTTTGTGTCAGATGGTCTAAGTAGTCGGTAGAAATAGGCACCTGCATACCTAATATTTTAAGTCTGGTTCATACAAGTTAAGCTTACTTTATACTACCTCAGTAAACACATGCCGTCTTGTATATTCAAAACAACAGTGGCTTACTCCATTTGTGAAGTATTCTTCTAGACATAAGAAGCCCTAAAAGAATTTAATGGCATTAATGAAATAGAGGACGAACTACACCTGCTGGCGAATCTATAAAAAAAAATCCAAAAAAGTGCAATATAAATAGAGCACCATCTCCACCTACTGGCCAATTTAATACAAAAAAGCGAAAAATCTGCAATATATACTGCCTGGCTTATAAATAATATCTGATAATTTTCTATAAGTCAAATAGCAGAAAAATGAAAGGAGCTTAAAAATACGGACTGAGGTGAAGGGAAAGTTAATTCCTTGAAAGTATTATGAAGGATGTTTCAGCCGAATTAGCCAAGGTAGGTATTAGACATACTAGGACAGTGGCTGTACTGCTCCAGATTGACTGATCGCCACCAAACTTGGAAGATCTGTCTGTAGTCCAGTCATACAGAAGTGAATCAAATTTTGTAAGGATCGGATGAAGCATGCCTGAGATTTAGCTGTTTGAATGAAATGGGAATGGAAATGTTGTGGCCAGCAGGTGGAGTCAGCGCTCCATTTTAGAAATGATATTAAATGCTTTCTGACCTTCTCATTTGTAAATGAAGTCTGATAATGTTGTATAAGGCAAATTGTTGAAAAATGAAAGGAACTTAAAAATATGAACTAAGGTGTAGGGAATGGTAATAATTCTTTGAAGGATTTATGAGAAAGAAGGACATTTCAGCTGAATTTGCTAAGGTGGGTCTTAGACATATATAAACAGTAGCTGTAGCACCCCCATTTGACCGATCGGCACCAAATTTGGAGGGTCTGTCTGGGGTCCACTGCTACATAAACCGGTCAAATTTGATGAGGATTTGATGAAGAATGCCACAGATTTAGCTGATTGATTGAAATGAGCATGGAAATGCTGGAGGTTCAGTGTGGCTGGTGGCCATATTGTACAGGCAGGTGAAGTTATCTTTATAAATTATACATAAGCGCAGTGTCCTCATTAATCAACTACCAGAATGACCTACTTCGGCTGGACATTGCAGTAGTTACAGTAATATGTTATTTATTAAGTTTTTAAATATCACAAGGGAATGCAAATGACTATCATGGGACATTGCATATATTTTGATTTGGCATGACTCACAGATCTTGCAGGAAAAAAGATTTTAACCAGTATTATGTCACTTGATCAAAAATGAGAACAAAGTAAGTTGAACTGATTTTGCAGGTTTAGACAGACATGTTATATTGCTGTAGCGCCCCCGTTTGATCGATCGGCACCAAATTTGGAGGACCCTTCCCCAATAATGTCCTACATTATATATTTAATATTGGTGATGATTGGCAGAGGTACACCTGAGATATAGCTGTCTGATTGAAATGGGTGTGGCACCAGTATGGTTCGGGTGTGGCTGGTGGCCGTACCTCATGGAAAGTATATGATGTTTTGGATAATTTTATATATGGACTGTCTCCTGATTTAAATGATACCAGATATGTGTATGATTGGTGAAAACCCTAGGAGGCTAACAAAAAGCCCTGTTTTCAGACTTTTACAAAATAGGCAAAAAGGGCAACAGTTATGATGAAGTTCTTTAAACCATTAAATTTGCCATGATCTAGTGGATAGGATTCGCAACAATTGTCAATTTAATCTTTAACAGTTCAGGAGAAATAGGCAGAAATGCAAAACTTGTTGCTGTAGCGCCCCCATCTGGCTGATTGCGGTGTCCTTAACAGGGTATGCTAAGGTTCAGGAATCAAATGTGACAGCCTGTTTTGGTTGAGATTCGGTATTGTTTAGCCTGTCAAATGGCTGCTTCAATTTGATTGGCTGATGATGACCATGATTTTATGATCAATGACTAATATGATATATGTCTGATCTCAGAATTGGTCATAGTATGTATTTGCCAAATTTTAGTTTGATTGGTCAAGGCAGTCAGGAGATATTGGCAGTTTTTAGTTGTAGCGCCCCCTATTGATGAAATAGGGCCAGCTTTATATCTAGTCCCCAGAATGGCGCTGGGAGGAAGAATTTCAAATTTGGTTAAGATTGGTTAAAGCAGAGCCAAGTTATAGCAATCAGACTGAAACTGGCCAAATTTATACATAGTTTTGGCGTGGCTGAAGACCGTATGATACAGAAATTTCATGATTATTTTTGTAAGTCTTGATCAGCTCAGATAACTGATTGGTTTGACACCTCACTTGTCTGATTGGGACAGACGGGGTAGGACTTGAAGGCAGAGGTCAGTTTTGCAAATTATGCAAATTAGCAAAAAATCTAAGTAGGCGGAGCTTCATAGTCCAAATGGTTATTTCGTAGAGCAATGCTGTCTGTATCAGGAGAAAAAAAAAATTCAATTGTAGGACTAATAGGACAGGAGATATGGACTGAAACGCGTTGGGGGGCGCTAGAGCGCCCCCATCTGGCTGACAGGCTTGGGTCGGAGAATCTGAGTAGCGGGTAGGAATTGACATCATCTGACCAAGATTGGTTGGTCTAGCTCTTACGGTTTAGGCTGTACATTCAGTTTTACGGCAGGAAAAAAATAATAATAAAGATAACTGCAAGCAGTGACAATCGGGTCCAAAGCTAATGGAAAGAAGCAATGAAGAGGAATGAAGTGAATGGCATAAAATTAGAAGTTCACTAATTATTGGAAATGAAGTACAGTCTGTAATTGATGAGCAATGCATTTAAATTGGTAGAAAATAGGAAATGCTTCTATGAGATGATACCTAACATTTGAACATTACCGTGGAAATGTTTATCAAGGTACGATGAAGGGAAAAGGGTAGATGAGAAACCGAAGGGAAATGTGGTGACTAGCTGTTTGAGAAATATTGCAATTGCTGCAGTGTACAGAGGATGAAGTAACATTGAAGTTTGATAGATTTCTAAAACTTAAATGGCAGAAATATATAAGCAGATTAAAAATATTGACTTAGATGAAGGGAAAGGTGATTAATATTTAAATGTTTAAATAAACAATAAGGAGATGTCAGCTGCATTAACCAAGGTTGTTGTTAGACATATTAGGACAGTGGCTAAATTGGAAATGAAGTACAGACTGTAACTGATGGCCAATGCATTTAAATAGTCAGAAAGTAGGAAAATGGTAGATGAGAAAGAACGGACATGTGGTGACTAGCTGTTGGAAAAAATTGACATTGGTGTAGTGTACATCACTGAAGTTTGATACACAGGAAAGTGAAAGCAATTTAATAATATGGACTGAGATGAAGGGAAAGGTGATTAATATTTCAATATTTGAAGAGAGATAAGCTAATTTCAGCTGCATTAACCAAGGTTGATGTGTGACATATAAGGACAGTGGCTAAATTGGAAATGAAGTACAGACTGTAACTGATGGTCAATGCATTTAAATAGTCATAAAGTAGGACATGCTTCTCTGATAAGATGATACCTGACATTTGAACATTACTGTAGAAATGTTGATTAAGGTATGATAAAGGGAACAGGGTAGATGAGAAACAGAAGGGAAATGTGGTGACTAGCTGTTGGAGAAATACTGCAATTGCTGCAGTGTACACAGGCTAAAGTAACATTGAAGTTTGATAGATTTCTAAAAGTCAAATGGCAGGATTGTATAAGCAGATTAAAAATATGGACTTAGAGGAAGGGAAAGGTGATTAATATTTAAATCTTTAAATAAACAATAAGCAGATTTCAGCTGCATTAACCAAGGTTGGTCTTAGACATATTAAGACAGTGGCTGTATTGGAAATGAAGTACAGACTGTAAATGATGGCCAATGCATTGAAATAGTCAGAAAGTAGGAAAATGGTAGATGAGAAAGAATTGACATGTGGTGACTTGCTGTTGGAAAAAATTGAAATTGCTGCAGTGTACATCACTGAAGTTTGATACATTTCTAAAAGTCTAATGGCAGGAAAATGAAAGTAATTTAAAAATATAGACTAAGATGAAGGGAAAGGTGATTATCTTACAGTATTTGATGATAAATAAGGAAATTTCAGCTGCATTAGCCAAGGTGGGTCTTAGACATATTTAGACAGTGGCCGTAGCGCCCCCATTTGACCAATCAGCACGAAAGGTGGAGGGTCTGTCTGTGGGCCAGTGATAAATCAGTGGGTTAAATTTTGAGGGGATTGGATGAAGCATGCCAGAGATATAGCTGTTTGATTGAAATGGGCATGGAAATAGTTTGGCCAGCAGGTGGAGTCAGCGCTCCATTTTAGAAATGCTCTTTAATATTTTCAGACCTCCTTAAGTGTAAATGAAGTCTGATAATGTTGTATAAGGCAAATGGGTGAAAAATGAAAGGAAATTAAAAATATGGACTCAGGTGAAGGGAAAGGTAACAATTTGCTGAAGGTTTTATGAGAAAGAAGGATATTTCAGCTTAATTTGCTAAGGTTGGTCTTAGACATATATAGACAGTAGCTGTAGTGCCCCTATTTGACCGATCGGCACCAAATTTGCAGGGTCTGTCTGAGGTGCAGTGGTACATTAGTGTGTCAAATTTGTTGATGATCAGACGAAGTCTGCCTCAGATATAGCTGTTTGATTGAAATGAGCATGGAAATGGTGCAGGTTTGGTGTAGTTGGTGGCCATAGCACACAGATTGGTCAAGTTATTTTTATATATTATCGATAAGGGCCGTGTTGTGATTGATCTAATACCAGAATGACCTACTTAGGCTGGACATTGTAGTAGTTATAGCAATATGTTATTTATTAAGTTTTTAAATATCACAAGGGAATGCAAATGACTATCATGGGACATTGCATATATTTTGATTTGGCATGACTCACAGATCTTGCAGGAAAAAATATTCTAACCAGTATTATGTCACTTGATCAAAAATGAGAACAAAGTAAGTTGAACTGATTTTGCAGGTTTATACAGACATGTTATATTGCTGTAGCGCCCCCGTTTGATCGATCGGCACCAAATTTGGAGGGCCCTTCCCCAATGATGTCCTACATTATATATTTAAGATTGGTGATGATTGGCTGAGGTACACCTGAGATATAGCTGTCTGATTGAAATGGGTGTGGCACCAGTATGGTTCAGGTGTGGCTGGTGGCCATACCTGATGGAAAGTATATGATTTTTTGGATAATTATATATATGGACTGTCTCCAGATTTAAATGATAGCAGATTTGTGTAGGATTGGTGAAAACCCTAGGAGGCTAACAAAAAGCCCTGTTTTCAGACTTTTACAAAATAGGCAAAAAGGGCAATAGTTATGATGAAGTTCTTTATAACATTAAATTTGCCATGATCTAGTGGATAGGATTAGCAACAATTCTTAATTTAATCTTTAACAGTTCAGGAGAAATAGGCAGAAATGCAAAACTTGTTGCTGTAGCGCCCCCATCTGGATGATTGCGGTGTCCTTAACAGGGTATGCTAAGGGTCAGGAATCAAATGTGACAGCCTGTTTTGGTTGAGATTCGGTATTGTTTAGCCTGTCAAATGGCTGCTTCAATTTGATTGGCTGATGATGACCATGATTTTATGATCAATGACTACTATGATATATGTCTGATCTCAGAATTGGTCGTAGTACGAATTTGCCAAATTTTAGTTTGATTGGTCAAGGCAGTCAGGAGATATTAGCAGTTTTTAGTTGTAGCGCCCCCTATTGATGAAATGGGGCCAGCTTTATATCTAGTCCCCAGAATGGCGCTGGGAGGAACGATTAAAAATTTGGTTAAGATTGGTTAAAGCAGAGCCAAGTTATAGCAATCAGACTGAAACTGGCCAAATTTATGCAAAGTTTGGGCGTGGCTGAAGACCATATGATACAGAAATTTCATGATTATTTTTGTAAGTCTTGATCAGCTCAGAGAACTGATTGGTTTGACAACTCATTTGTCTGATTGGGACAGACGGGGTAGGACTTGAAGGCAGAGGTCAGTTTTGCAAATTATGCAAATTAGCGAAAAATCTAAGTAGGCGGAGCTTCATAGTCCAAATGGCAAGTTGGTAGAGCAATGCTGTCTGTATCAGCAGAAAAAAAAAATTTAATTGTAGGACTAATAGGACAGGAGATATGGACTGAAACGCGTTGGGGGGCGCTAGAGCGCCCCCATCTGGCTGACAGGCCTGGGTCGGAGAATCTGAGTAGCGGGTAGGAATTGACATCATCTGACCAAGATTGGTTGGTCTAGCTCTTACGGTTTAGGCTGTACATTCAGTTTTACGGCAGGAAAAAAATAATAATAATAATAAAAAGAAAAACCGTAAGAAAAACAATAATGGTCCATAAGCATTTCATGCTTTGGACCCTTAATAATAATAATAATAATCCTAAGAAAAACAATAATGGTCCATAAGCATTTCATGCTTTGGACCCTTAATAAAGATAACTGCAAGCAGTGACAATCGGGTCCAAAGCTAATGGAAAGAAGCAATGAAGAGGAAAGAAGTGAATGGCATAAATTTAGAAGTTCACTAATTATTGGAAATGAAGTACAGAATAATTGATGGCCAATGCATTTAAATAGTCAGAAAATAGGACATGCTACAACGAAATGATACCTAACATTTAAACATTACTGTAGAAATGTTCATCAATGTTGGATAAAGGGAAAAGGATAGATGAGAAACAGAAGGGAAATGTGATGAGTAGCTGTTTGAAACAATTGTAATTGCTGCAGTGTACATCATTGATGTTTGATAGATTTCTAAAAGTGAACTGGCAGGAAAATGAAAGCAATTTAATAATATGGACTGAGATGAAGGGAAAGGTGATTAATACTTAAATCTTTAAATGAACAATAAGGAGATTTCAGCTCTATTAACCAAGGTTGGTCTTCGACATATTAGGACAGTGGCTAAATTGGAAATGAAGTACAGACTGTAACTGATGGCCAATACATTTAAATAGTCAGAAAATAGGAAATGCTACTATGAGATGATATGCAACATTTCAACATTACTGTAGAAATGTTTATCAAGGTATGATAAAGGGAAAAAGGTAGATGAGAAACAGAAGGGAAATGTGGTGACTAGCTATTGGAGAAATATTGCAATTGCTGCAGTGAACACAGGCTGAAGTAACATTGAAGTTTGATAGATTTCTAAAAGTGAAATGGCAGGAATATATAAGCAGATTAATAATATGGACTTAGATGAAGGGAAAGGTGATTAATATTTAAATGTTTAAATAAACAATAAGGAGATGTCAGCTGCATTAACCAAGGTTGGTCTTAGACATAAAAAGACTGGTTAAATTGGATATGATGTACAGACTGTAACTGATGGCCAATGCATTTAAATAGCAGAAAGTAGGAAAACGATAGATGAGAAACAGAAGGGAAATGTGATGACTAGCTGTTGGAGAAATATTACAATTGCAGCAGTGTACACAGGCTAAATTAACATTGAAGTTTGATAGATTTCTAAAAGTCAAATGGCAGGATTGTATAAGCAGATTAAAAATATGGACTTAAATGAATGGAAAGGTGATTAATATTTAAATGTTTAAATAAACAATAAGGAGATGTCAGCTGCATTAACCAAGGTTGTTGTTAGACATATTAGGACAGTCGCTAAATTGGTAATGAAGTACAGATTGTAACTGATGGCCAATGCATTTAAATAGTCAGAATGTTGCAAATGCTACTATGATAAGATGATACTTGACATTTTAACATTACCGTAGAAATGATGATTAAGGTACGATAAAGGGAAGATGGTAGATGAGAAACAGAAGGGAAATGTGGTGACTAGCTGTTCAAAGAAATTGCAGTTGCTGCAGTGTACACAGCCTGAAGTATCACTGAACTTTGATACATTTCTAAAAGTGGAATGGCAGGAAAATGAAAGTAAATGAATATGTGATTAATCTCTGAAGGTTTGATGAAAAATAAAGAAATTTCAGCTTCATTAACTATGAGTTTTAGACATATTTTGACAGTGGCAGTAGCGCCCCCGTTTAACCGAATGTCACCAAAGTTCGATGGTCTATTCGTAGTCCAGTGCTATAGAAGTGACTAAAATTTTATGAGAATTTGATGAAGTATCAATGAGATTTAGCAGACTTAATGAATTCGATATGGAAATAGTGTGGCCAGCAGGTGCAGTTAGCACTACATTTGATAAATGGTAGCATGCAGTCCCTGGTGTGGCAGTTTGACTACTGCCATTAGCAGAAGCAGCCTTAGTAAACCAATGTATGATATAATATAGAACCCTTTGGTGAAGTGCCTCAGCCCAAAAGAATGTGTGGTTTGTGTCAGATGGTCTAAGTAGACGGTAGAAATAGGCACCTGCATACCTAATATTTTAAGTCTAGATCATACAAGTTAAGCTTACTTTATACTACCTCAGTGAACACATGCCGTCTTGTATATTGAAAACAACAGTGGCTTACTCCATTTGTAAAGTATTCTTCTAGACATAAGAAGCCCTAAAATAATTTAACGGCATTAATGAAATAGAGGATGAACTGCACCTGCTGGCTAATCTATAAAAAAAAATAAAAAAAAGTGCAATATAAATAGAGCACCATCTCCACCTACTGGCCAATTTAATTCAAAAAAGCGAAAAATCTGTAATGTATACTGCCTGGCTTATAAATAAAATCTGATAATTTTCTATAAGTCAAATAGCAGAAAAATGAAAGGACCTTAAAAATACGGACTGAGGTGAAGGGAAAGTTAATTCCTTGAAAGTATTATGAAGGATGTTTCAGCTGAATTAGCCAAGGTAGATATTAGACATACTAGGACAGTGGCTGTATTGCTCCAGATTGACTGACCGCCACCAAACTTGGAAGATCTGTCTGTAGTCCAGTCATACAGAAGTGAATCAAATTTTGTAAGGATCGGATGAAGCATGCCTGAGATTTAGCTGTTTGAATGAAATGGGAATGGAAATGTTGTGGCCAGCAGGTGGAGTCAGCGCTCCATTTTAGAAATGATATTAAATGCTTTCTGACCTTCTCATTTGTAAATGAAGTCTGATAATGTTGTATAAGGCAAATTGGTGAAAAATGAAAGGAACTTAAAAATATGGACTAAGGTGTAGGGAAAGGTAACAATTCTTTGAAGGATTTATGAGAAAGAAGGACATTTCAGCTGAATTTGCTAAGGTGGGTCTTACACATATATGCACATTAGCTGTAGCGCCCCCATTTGACTGATCGGCACCAAATTTGGAGGGTCTGTCTGAGGTGCAGTGCTACATTAGTGGGTCAAATTTGGTGATGATCAGATGAAGTATGCCTCTGATTTAGCTGTTTCATTGAAATGATCATGGAAATGCTGTAGGTTCAGTGTGGCTGGTGGCTATACTGTACAGGCAAGTGAAGTTATCTTTATAAATTATACATATGGGCAGTGTCCTGATTTTTCTACTACCAGATTGACCTACTTAGGCTGGACATTGCAGTAGTTACAGTAATATGTTATTAATTAAGTTTTTAAATATGACAAGGGAATGCAAATGACTATCATGGGACATTGCATATTTCTTGATTTGACATGACTCACAGAACTTGCAGGGCAAAAGATTTTAACCAGTAATATGTCACTGGATCAAAAATAAGATAAATGTAAGTTGAGCTGATTTAGCAGTTTATACAGTGATGTTATATTGCTGTAGCACCCCCGTTTGACTGATCGGCACCAAATTTGGAGGGCCCTTCTCCAGTAATATCCTACATTATATATTTAAGTTTGATGATGATTGGTTGAGGCAGGCCTGAGATATAGCTGTCTGATTGAAATGGGTGTGGCACCACTATGGTTTGGGTGTGGCTGGTGGCCATACCTCATGGAAAGTTTATGATTTTTTTAATAATTTTATATATGGACTGTCTCCTGATTTAAATGATACCAGATTTGTGTAGGTTTGGTGAAAATCCTAGGACGATAAGAAAAAGTACTGTTTTAAGACTTTTACAAAATAGGCAAAAATGGCAAGAGATATGATGAAGTTCTTTATACCATTAAATTTGTCATGAGCTAGTGGATAGCATAAGCAGCAAATGTCAATTATATAATTAACAGTCCAGGAGAAATAGGCAGAAATGTGCTGTAGCGCCCCCATATGGCAGACTGACATGTCCTTTACAGGGTGGGCTCAGGGTCAGAATACAAATGTATAAGCCAAATTTGGTTTGGATTGCTCATTGTTTAGCTGGTCAAATGGCTGCTTGATTTTGATTGGCTAATGGTGGCCAGGATTTTACAACTAATGACTGCCATTTTACTTCTCTGACCTCAGGCTTGTACATAGTACATATCTGCCAAATTTCAATTAGATTGGTTAAGGCAGTCAGGAGATATTGGCAGTTATTAGTTGTAGCGCCCCCTATTGACGAAATGTGGGCCGCATTGTATGTTGACCCCATAATAGAGCAGGGAGGTTGGATTGTAAGTTTGGTTCAGGTAGGCTAAGGTATGGAGAAGTTATAGCATTCAGACTGAAATAGGCCAAATTTAGGTGGGATTTGGGCATGGCTAGTGGCCATAAAATAGACAAATGTCAGACTTTCTTGAATCTATTTTGATCAGCTAAGTGGACTGATCGGTTTGACACCTCATTTGTCTGATTTGGTCCAATATTGTAGGACTTGAAGGCAGAAGTCAGTTTCACAAATTATGCAAATTAGCAAAAAATCTAAGTAGGCGGAGCTTCATAGTCCAAATAGCCAGTTGGTAGAGCAAAGCTGTCTGTATCAGCAGAAAAAATAATTTCAATTATAGGACTAATAGGACAGGAGCTATGGACTGAAACGCGTTGGGGGGCGCTAGAGCGCCCCCATCTGGCTGACAGGCCTGGGTCAGAGAATCTGAGTAGCGGGTAGGAATTGACATCATATTACCAAGTTTGGTTGGTCTAGCACTTACGGTTTAGGCTGTGCATTCAGTTTTAGGGCGCGAAAAATAATAATAATAATAATAATAATAATAAAAGAGAAAAATCCTAAGAAAAACAATAATGGTCCATAAGGACTTCGTCCTTTGGACCCTTAATAATAATAATAATAATAATAAAAGAGAAAAATCCTAAGAAAAACAATAATGGTCCATAAGGACTTCGTCCTTTGGACCCTTAAAAAACCGTAAGAAAAACAATAATGGTCCATAAGCATTTCATGCTTTGGACCCTTAATAAAGATAACTGCAAGCAGTGACAATCGGGTCCAAAGCAAATGGACAGAAGCAATGAAGAGGAATGAAGTGAATGGCATAAGATTAGAAGTTCACTAATTATTGTAAATGAAGTACAGACTGTAATTGATGAGCAATGCATTTAAATAGTCAGAAAATAGGAAATGCTACTATGAGATAATACCTAACATTTGAACATTACTGTTGAAATGTTTATCAAGGTACAATAAAGGGAAAAGGGTAGATGAGAAACAGAAGGGATATGTGGTGACTAGTTGTTGGAGAAATATTGCAATTGCTGCAGTGTACACAGGCTGAAGTATCATTGAAGTTTGATAGATTTCTAAAAGTTAAATGGCAGTAATATATGAGATTAAAAATATGGACTTAGATGAAGGGAAAGGTGATTAATATTTAAATGTTTAAATAAACAATAAGGAGATGTCAGCTGCATTAACCAAGGTTGGTCTTAGACATTTTATGACGGTGGCTAAATTGGAAATGAAGTGCAGACTGTAACGGATTTCCAATGCATTTAAATAGACAGAAAGTAGGAAAATGGTAGATGAGAAAGAACGGACATGTGGTGACTAGTTGTTGGAAAAAATTGAAATTGCTGCAGTGTACATCACTGAAGTTTGATAGATTTCTAAAAGTGAAATGGCAGGAAAATGAAAGCAATTTAATAATATGGACTGAGATGAGGGGAAAGATGATTAATTTTTAATATTTCATGAGAAATAAGCTAATTTCAGCTGCATTATCGAAGGTTGGTCTTAGACATGTTATGACATTGGCTAAATTGGAAATGAAGTACAGACTGTAACTGATGGCCAATGTTTTTAAATAGTCAGAAAAAGTAGAAAATGCTTCTATGATAAGATAATACCTGATATTTTGAACATTGACTTTGATATGTTGATTAAGGTACGATAAACGGAAGAGGGTAGATCAGAAACAGAAGGGACATGTGGTGACCAGCTGTTGGAAGAAATTGCAATTGTTGCACTGTTCACAGCCTGAAGTATCTCTGAACTTTGATACATTTCTAAAAGTGAAATGAAATGAAAATGTCAATGATCTTTGAAGGTTTGATGAAAAATAAAGAAATTTCAGCTGCATTAACTATGAGTATATTTTGACAGTGGCAGAAGCGCCCCCGTTTAACCGAATGTCACCAAAGTTAGATGGTCTATTCATAGTCCAGTGCTACAGAAGTGAGTCAAATTTTGTGAGAATTCGATGAAGTATGAATGAGGTTTAGCAGACTTAATGAATTCGGTATGGAAATAGTGAGGCCAGCAGGTGGAGTTAGCACTACATTTGATAATTGGTAGTATGCAGTCCCTGGTGTGGCAGTTTGACTACTGCCATTAGCAGAAGCAGCCTTAGTACAACAATATAAGATACAATATATAACCATTTGCTGAAGTGCCTCAGCCCAAAAGAATTTGTTTTTTGTGTCAGATGGTCTAAGTAGACGGTAGAAATAGGCACCTGCATAACTAATATTTTAAGTCTAGATCATACAAGTTAAGCTTACTTTACAGTACCTCAGTGAACACATGCCGTCTTGTATATTAAAAAAACAACAGTGGCTTACTGCATTTGTAAAGTATTCTTCTAGACATGAGAAGCCCTGAAAGAATTTAATGCCATTAATGAAATACAGGATGAACTACACCTGCTGGCTAATGTATAAAAAAAAATCCAAAAAACTGCAATATAAATAGAGCACCATCTCCACCTACTGGCCAATTTAATACAAAAAAGCAAAAAATCTGCAATATATACTGCCTGGCTTATAATTAAAATCTGATAATTTTCTATAAGTCAAATAGCAGAAAAATGAAAGGAGCTTAATAATATGGACTGAGGTGAAGGGAAAGTTAATTCCTTGAAAGTATTATGAAGGATATTTCAGCTGAATTAGCCAAGGTAGGTATTAAACATAATATGACAGTGGCTGTACCGCTCCAGATTGACTGATCGCCACCAAACTTGGAAGATTTGTCTGTAGTCCAGTCATACAGAAGTGAATCAAATTTTGTAAGGATCAGATGAAGCATGCCTGAGATTTAGCTGTTTGAATGAAATGGTAATGGAAATGGTGTGGCCAGCAGGTGGAGTCAGCGCTCTATTTTTGAAATGATATTAAATACTTTCTGACCTTCTCATTTGTAAATGAAGTCTGATAATGTTGTATGAGGCAAATTGGTAAAAAATGAAAGGAAATTAAAAATATGGACGCAGGTGAAGGGAAAGGTAACAATTGTTTGAAAGTATTATGAAGGATATTTCAGCTGAATTACCAAAGGTACGTATTAGACATACTACGACAGTGGTTGTATAGCTCCCGTTTGACTGATCGCCACCAAACTTGGAAGGTCTGTCTGTAGTCCACTGATACAGAAGGGAATCAAATTTTGTTAGGATTGGATGAAGCATGCCAGAGATATAACTGTTTAATTGAAATGGGCATGGAAATCATTTGGCCAGCAGGTGGAGTCAACACTCCATTTTAGAAATGCTATTTAAAACTTTTAGGCCTTCTCATGTGTAAATGAAGTCTGATAATGTTCTATGAGGCAAATGGGTGAAAAATGAACAAAAATTAAAAATATGGACCTAGTTGAAGGGAAAGGGAACAAATCTTTGAATATTTGATGAGAAATAAGGACATTTCAGCTGAATTTGCTAAGGTGGGTCTTACACATATATGCACATTAGCTGTAGCGCCCCCATTTGACTGATCGGCACCAAATTTGGAGGGTCTGTCTGAGGTGCAGTGGTACATTAGTGGGTCAAATTTCGTGAAGATCATATGAAGTATACCTCATATTTAGCTGTTTGATTGAAATGAGCATGGAAATGTGGTAGGTTCTGTGTGGCTGGTGGCCATACTGTACAGGCAGGTGAAGCTATCTTTATAAATTATACATAAGCGCAGTGTCCTCATTGATCTACTACCAGAATGACCTACTTCGGCTGGACATTGCAGTAGTTACAGTAATATGTTATTTATTAAGTTTTTAAATATCACAAGGGAATGCAAATGACTATCATGGGACATTGCATATATTTTGATTTGGCATGACTCACAGATCTTGCAAGAAAAAAGATTTTAACCAGTATTATGTCATTGATCAAAAATGAGAACAAAGTAAGTTGAACTGATTTTGCAGGTTTAGACAGACATGTTATATTGCTGTAGCACCCCCGTTTGATCGATCGGCACCAAATTTGGAGGGCCCTTCCCCAATAATGTCCTACATTATATATTTAATATTGGTGATGATTGGCAGAGGTACACCTGAGATATAGCTGTCTGATTGAAATGGGTGTGGCACCGGTATGGTTCGGGTGTGGCTGGTGGCCGTACCTCATGGAAAGTATATGATGTTTTGGATAATTTTATATATGGACTGTCTCCTGATTTAAATGATACCAGATATGTGTATGATTGGTGAAAACCCTAGGAGGCTAACAAAAAGCCCTGTTTTCAGACTTTTACAAAATAGGCAAAAAGGGCAATAGTTATGATGAATTTCTTTAAACCATTAAATTTGCCATGATCTAGTGGATAGGATTCGCAACAATTGTCAATTTAATCTTTAACAGTTCAGGAGAAATAGGCAGAAATGCAAAACTTGTTGCTGTAGCGCCCCCATCTGGCTGATTGCGGTGTCCTTAACAGGGTATGCTAAGGTTCAGGAATCAAATGTGACAGCCTGTTTTGGTTGAGATTCGGTATTGTTTAGCCTGTCAAATGGCTGCTTCAATTTGATTGGCTGATAATGACCATGATTTTATGATCAATGACTACTATGATATATGTCTGATCTCAGAATTGGTCGTAGTATGGATTTGCCAAATTTTAGTTTGATTGGTCAAGGCAGTCAGGAGATATTGGTAGTTTTTAGTTGTAGCGCCCCCTATTGATGAAATGGGGCCAGCTTTATATATAGTCCCCAGAATGGTGCTGGGAGGAAAGATTTCAAATTTGGTTAAGATTGGTTAAAGCAGAGCCAAGTTATAGCAATCAGACTGAAACTGGCCAAATTTATGCAAAGTTTGGGCGTGGCTGAAGACCATATGATAGAGAAATTTCATGATTATTTTTGTACGTCTTGATCAGCTCAGAGAACTGATTGGTTTGACACCTTATTTGTCTGATTGGGACAGACGGGGTAGGACTTGAAGGCAGAGGTCAGTTTTGCAAATTATGCAAATTAGCAAAAAATCTAAGTAGGCGGAGCTTCATAGTCCAAATGGCAAGTTGGTAGAGCAATGCTGTCTGTATCAGCTGAAAAAAAAAATTCAATTGTAGGACTAATAGGACAGGAGATATGGACTGAAACGCGTTGGGGGGCGCTAGAGCGCCCCCATCTGGCTGACAGGCCTGGGTCGGAGAATCTGAGTAGCGGGTAGGAATTGACATCATCTTACCAAGTTTGGTTGGTCTAGTTCTTACGGTTTAGGCTGTACATTCAGTTTTACGGCAGGAAAAAAATAATAATAATAAAGATAACTGCAAGCAGTGACAATCGGGTCCAAAGCTAATGGAAAGAAGCAATGAAGAGGAATGAAGTGAATGGCATAAAATTAGAAGTTCACTAATTATTGTAAATGAAGTACAGACTGTAACTGATGGCCAATGCATTTAAATAGTCAGAAAATAGGACATGCAACAATGAAATGTGATACCTAACATTTAAACATTACTGTAGAAATGTTCATCAATGTTTGATAATGGGAAAAGGATAGATGAGAAACAGAAGGGAAATGTGGTGAGTAGCTGTTCGAAACAATTGCAATTGCTGCAGCATACACATCTTGAATAAACATTGAAGTTTGATAGATTTCTGAAAGTCAAATGGCAGGAAAATATAAGCGGATTAAAAATATGGACTTAGATGAAGGGAAAGGTGATTAATATTTAAATGTTTAAATAAACAATAAACAGATGTCAGCTGCATTAACCTAGGTTGATCTTAGACATATTATGACAGTGGCTAAATTGGAAATGAAGTACAGACTGTAACTGATGGCCAATGCATTTAAATAGTCAGAAAGTAGGAAAATGGTAAATGAGAGACAGAAGGGATATATGGTGACTAGCTTTTAGAGAAATATTGAAATTGCTACAGTGTACACAGGCTAAAGTAACATTGAAGTTTGACAGATTTCTAAAAGTGAAATGGCATGATTCAATAAGCAGATTAAAAATATGGACTTTGAAGAAGGTAAAGGTGAATAATATTTAAATGTTTAAAAAAACAATATGGAGATGTCAGCTGCATTAACCAAGGTTGGTCTTAGACATATGACAGTGGCTAAATTTGAAATGAAGTACGGACTGTAACTGATGGCCAATGCATTTAAATAGTCAGAAAGTAGGAAATGCTTCTATGATAAGATAATACCTGACATTTTGAACATTGATTTTGATATGTTGATTAAGGTACGATAAAGGGAATATGGTAGATGAGAAACAGAAGGGACATGTGGTGACTAGCTGTTGGAAGAAATTGCAATTGTTGCACTGTACACAGCCTGAAGTATCTCTGAACTTTGATAAATTTCTAAAAGTGAAATGAAATGGAAATGTCAATAATCTTTGAAGGTTTGATGAAAAATAAAGAAATTTCAGCTGCATTAACTATGAGTATATTTTGACAGTGGCAGAAGCGCCCCCGTTTAACCGAATGTCACCAAAGTTAGATGGTCTATTCATAGTCCAGTGCTACAGAAGTGAGTCAAATTTTGTGAGATTTCGATGAAGTATGAATGAGGTTTAGCAGACTTAATGAATTCGGTATGGAAACAGTGAGGCCAGCAGGTGGAGTTAGCGCTACATTTGATAATTGGTAGCATGCAGTCCCTGGTGTGGCAGTTTGACTACTGCCATTAGCAGAAGCAGCCATAGTACAACAATATAAGATATAATATATAACCATTTGCTGAAGTGCCTCAGCCCAAAAGAATTTGTTTTTTGTGTCAGATGGTCTACTGTAAGTAGACGGTAGAAATAGGCACCTGCATACCTAATATTTTAAGTCTAGATCATACAAGTTAAGCTTACTTTATAGTACCTCAGTGAACACATGCTGTCTTGTATATTAAAAAAAAACAACAGTGGCTTACTGCATTTGTAAAGTATTGTTCTAGACATAAGACGCCCTGAAATAATTTAATGCCATTAATGAAATACAGGACGAACTACACCTGCTGGCTAATCCATAAAAGAAATCCAAAAAACTGCAATATAAATAGAGCACCATCTCCACCTACTGGCCAATTTAATACAAAAAAGCCAAAAATCTGCAATATATACTGCCTGGCTTATAAATAAAATCTGATAATTTTCTATAAGTCAAATAGCAGAAAAATGAAAGGAGCTTAAAAATATGGACTGAGGTGAAGGGAAAGTTAATTCCTTGAAAGTATTATGAAGGATATTTCAGCTGAATTAGCCAAGGTAGGTATTAGACATACTAGGACAGTGGCTGTACCGCTCCAGATTGACTGATCACCACCAAACTTGGAAGATCTGTCTGTAGTCCAGTCATACAGAAGTGAATCAAATTTTGTAAGAATCAGATGAAGCATGCCTGAGATTTAGCTGTTTGAATGAAATGGGAATGGAAATGTTGTGGCCAGCAGGTGGAGTCAGCGCTCCACTTTAGAAATGATATTAAATGCTTTCTGACCTTCTCATTTGTAAATGAAGTCTGATAATGTTGTATAAGGCAAATTGGTGAAAAATGAAAGGAAATTAAAAATATGGACTCAGCTGAAGGGAAAGGTAACAATTATTTGAAGGTTTCATGAGGAATAAGGACATTTCAGCTGAATCTGCTAAGGTGGGTCTTACACATATATGGACAGTGGCTGTCACGCCCCCATTTGACCGATCAGCACCAAATTTGGAAGGTCTGTTTGAGGTCCAGTGCTACATTAGTGGGTCAAATTTGGTGATGATCAGACAAAGTCTGCCTCAGATTTAGCTGTTTGATTGAAATGAGCATGGAAATGGTGCAGGTTTGGTGTAGTTGGTGGCCATAGCATACAGGTAGGTCAAGTTATTTTTTTAAATTATCCATAAGGGCCGTGTCATGATTGATCTACTACCAGAATGACCTGCTTGGGCTGGACATTGTAGTTGTTATAGCAATATGTTATTTATTAAGTTTTTAAATGTCACAAGGGAATGCAAATGACAATCATTAGGCATTGCATATTTCTTAATTTGGCATAACTAAGAGAACTTGCAATACAAAAGATTTCAATCAGTCATATGTCACTGGAACAGAAATGAGATAAATGTAAGTTGTACTGATTTTGCAGGTTTATAAAGACATGTTATATTGCTGTAGCGCCCCCGTTTGACTGATCGGCACCAAATTTGGAGGGCCCTTCTCCAGTAATATCCTACATTACATATTTAAGTTTGGTGATGATTGGTTGAGGCACGCCTGAGATATAGCTGTCTGATTGAAATTGGTGTGGCATCACTATGGTTTGGGTGTGGCTGGTGGCCGTACCTCATGGAAAGTTTATGATTTTTTTAATAATTTTATATAAGGACTGTCTCCTGATTTAAATGATACCAGATTTGTGTAGGTTTGGTGAAAATCATAGGAGGATAAGAAAAAACCCTGTTTTCAGACTGTTACAAAATAGGCAAAAATGGCAAGAGATATGATGAAGTTCTTTATACCATTAAATTTGCCATGAGCGAGTGGATAGGATTCCCAACAATTCTAAATTCTATCTTTATCAGTTCAAGAGAAATAGACAGAAATGCAAAACTTGTTGCTGTAGCGCCCCCATCTGGCTGATTGCGGTGTCCTTAACATGGTATGCTAAGGGTAGGGAATCAAATGTGACAGCCTGTTTTGGTTGAGATTCGGTATTGTTTAGCCTGTCAAATGGCTGCTTCATTTTGATTGGCTGATGATGACCAAGATTTTATGATCAATGACTGCTATGATATATGTCTGATCTCAGAATTGGTTGTAGTACATATCTGCCAAATTTCAATTAGATTGGTCAATGCAGTCAGGAGATATTGGCAGTTTTTAGTTGTAGCGCCCCCTATTGATGAAATGGGGCCAGCGTTATATATGGTCCCCAGAATGGCGCTGGGAGGTAGGAATTCAAATTTGGTTAAGATCAGCTAAAGCAGGGCCAAGTTATAGCAGTCAGACTGAAACTGGCCAAATTTAGGTGGAGTTTGGGCGTAGCTAGTGGCCATAAAATAGACAAATGTCAGACTTACTTTAATATATATTGATCAGCTCAGTGCACTGATCGGTTTGACACCTCATTTGTCTGATTTGGTCCAGTAGTGTAGGACTTGAAGGCAGAAGTCAGTTTCACAAATTATGCAAATTAGCAAAAAATCTAAGTAGACAGAGCTTCATAGTCCAAATGGCACGTTGGTAGAGCAAAGCTGTCTGTATCAGAAGAAAAAAAAAATTAAATTGTAGCACTAATAGGACAGGAGATATGGACTGAAACGCGTTGGGGGGCGCTAGAGCGCCCCCATCTGGCTGACAGGCCTGGGTCAGAGAATCTGAGTAGCGGGTAGGAATTGACATCATATTACCAAGTTTGGATGGTCTAGCTCTTACGGTTTAGGCTGTACATTCAGTTTTAGGGCGCGAAAAATAATAATAATAATAATAATAATAATAATAATAATAATAATAATAATAATAATAATAAAAGAGAAAAATCCTAAGAAAAACAATAATGGTCCATAAGCATTTCATGCTTTGGACCCTTAATAAAAAGAAGATAACTGCAAGCAGTGACAATCGGGTCCAAAGCTAATGGAAAGAAGCAATGAAGAGGAAAGAAGTGAATGGCATAAAATTAGAAGTTCACTAATTATTTGAAATGAAGTACAGACTGTAATTGATGAACAATGCATTTAAATTGGCAGAAAATATGAAATGCTACTATGAGATGATATCTAACATTTAAACATTACCTTGGAAATGTTTCTCAAGGTACGATAAAGGGAGAAAGGTAGATGAGAAACAGAAGGGAAATGTGGTGACTAGCTGTTGGAGAAATATTGAAATTGCTGCAGTGTACACAGGCTAAAGTAACATTGAAGTTTGATAGATTTCTAAAAGTCAAATGGCAGGATTATATAAGCAGATTAAAAATATTGACTTAGATGAAGGGAAAGGTGATTAATATTTAAATATTTAAATAAACAATAAGGAGATGTCAGCAGCATTAACCAAGGTTGGTCTTAGACATATTACGACAGTGGCTAAATTGCAAATGAAGTTCAGACTGTAACTGATGGCCAATGCATTTAAATAGTCAGAAAGTAAGAAATGGTACTATGATAAGATGATACCTGACATTTTAACATCACCGTAGAAATGTTGATTAAGGTCCAATAAAGGGAAAATGGTAGATAAGAATCAGAAGGGAAATGTGGTGATTAGCTGTTGGAGAAATATTGAAATTGCTGCAGTGTACACAGGCTAAAGTAACATTGAAGTTTGATAGATTTCTAAAAGTCAAATGGTACAATTCTATAAGCAGATTAAAAATATGGACTTAGATGAAGGGAAAAGTGATTAATACTTAAATGTTTAAATAAACAATAAGGAGATGTCAGCTGCATTAACCAAGGTTGATGTTAGACATATTATGACAGTGGCTAAATTGTAAATGAAGTACAGATTTTAACTGATGGCCAATGCATTTAAATAGTCAAAATGTAGGAAATGCTACTATGATAAGATGATACTTGACATTTTAACATTACCGTAGAAATGTTGATTAAGGTACGATAAAGGGAATACGGTAGATGAGAAACATAAGGGAGATGTGGTGACTAACTGTTCAAAGAAATTGCAATTGCTGCAGTGTACACAGCCTGAAGTATCACTGAACTTTCATACATTGCTAAATGTGAAATGGCAGGAAAATGAAAGTAAATTAATATGTGTTTAATCTTTGAAGGTTTGATGAAAAATAAAGAAATTTCAGCTGCATTAACTATTAGTTTTAGACATATTTTGACAGTGGCAGTAGCGCACCTGTTTAACCGAATGTCACCAAAGTTTGATGGTCTATTCGTAGTCCAGTGCTATAGAAGTCAGTCAAATTTTATGAGAATTTGATGAAGTATTAATGAGATTTAGCATAGTAAATGAATTCGGTATTGAAATATTGTGGCCAGCAGGTGCAGTTAGCACTACATTTGATAAATGGTAGCATGCAGTCCCTGGTGTGGCAGTTTGACTACTGCCATTAGCAGAAGCAGCCTTAGTACAACAATATAAAATATAATATAGAACCATTTGGTGAAGTGCCTCAGCCCAAAAGAATGTGTGGTTTGTGTCAGATGGTCCAAGTAGATGGTAGAAATAGGCACCTGCATAACTAATATTTTAAGTCTAGATCATACAAGTTAAGCTTACTTTATAGTACCTCAGTGAACACTTGCTGTCTTGTATATTTAAAACAACAGTGGCTTACTGCATTTGTAAAGTATTCTTCTAGACATAAGAAGCCCTAAAAGAATTTAATGGCACCTGCTGGCGAATCTATAAAAAAAATCCAAAAAAGTGCAATATAAATAGAGCACCATCTCCACCTACTGGCCAATTTAATACAAAAAAGCAAAAAATCTGCAATATATACTGGCTGGCTTATAAATGAAATCTGATAATTTTCTATAAGTCAAATAGCAGAAAAATGAAAGGAGCTTAAAAATATGGACTTAGGTGAAGGGAAAGTTAATTCCTTGAAAGTATTATGAAGGATATTTCAGCTGAATTAGCCAAGGTAGTTATTAGACATACTAGGACAGTGGTTGTATGGCTCCCATTTGACTGATCGCCACCAAACTTGGAAGGTCTGTCTGTAGTCCACTGATACAGAAGTGAATCAAATTTTGTAAGGATCGGATGAAGCATGCCTGAGATTTAGCTGTTTGAATGAAATGGGAATGGAAATGGTGTGGCCAGCAGGTGGAGTCAGCGCTCCATTTTAGAAATGATATTAAATGCTTTCTGACCTTCTCATTTGTAAATGAAGTCTGATAATGTTGTATAAGGCAAATTGGTGAAAAATGAAAGGAAATTAAAAATATGGACTCAGCTGAAGGGAAAGGTAACAATTATTTGAAGGTTTCATGAGGAATAAGGACATTTCAGCTGAATCTGCTAAGGTGGGTCTTACACATATATGGACAGTGGCTGTCACGCCCCCATTTGACCGATCAGCACCAAATTTGGAAGGTCTGTTTGAGGTCCAGTGCTACATTAGTGGGTCAAATTTGGTGATGATCAGACAAAGTCTGCCTCAGATTTAGCTGTTTGATTGAAATGAGCATGGAAATGGCGCAGGTTTGGTGTAGTTGGTGGCCATAGCATACAGGTAGGTCAAGCTATTTATATAAATTATCCATAAAGGCCATGTCCTGATTGATCTACTACCAGAATGACGTACTTCGGCTTGATATTTTAGTAGTTATAGCAATATGTAATTTTTTAAGTTTTTAAATATCACAAGGGAATGGAAATGACGATCATTAGGCATTGCATATATCTTGATTTGGAATGACACACAGAACTTGCAGGACAAATGATTTTTATCAGTAATATGTGACTGAAACAGAAATAAGAACAATGTAAGTTTAGCTGATTTTGCAGTTTATACAGTGATGTTATATTGCTGTAGCGCCCCCGTTTGACTGATCGCCACCAAACTTGGAAGATTTGTCTGTAGTCCAGTCATACAGAAGTGAATCAAATTTTGTAAGGATCGGATGAAGCATGCCTGAGATTTAGCTGTTTGAATGAAATGGGAATGGAAATGGTGTGGCCAGAAGGTGTAGTCAGCGCTCCATTTTAGAAATGATATTAAATGCTTTCTGACTTTCTCATTTGTAAATGAAGTCTGATAATGTTGTATAAGGCAAATTGGTGAAAAATGAAAGGAAATTAAAAATATGGACTAAGGTGAAGGGAAAGGTAACAATTCTTTGAAGGTTTCATGAGGAATAAGGACATTTCAGCTGAATCTGTTAAGGTGGCTCTTAGACATAATACAACATTGGCTGTAGTGCCCCCATTTGCCCGATCACCACCAAACATAGATGGTCTGTCTGTAGTCCACTCCTGCAGGAGACAGTCAAATTTTGTGAAGATTGGGAGAAGCATGCCTGAGATTTAGCTGTTTGAATGAAATGGAAATGGAAATGGTGTGGCCAGCAGGTGGAGTCAACGCTCCATTTTAGAAATGCTATTTAATACTTTTAGGCCTTCTCATGTTTAAATGAATTCTGATAATGTTCTGAGGCAAATGGGTGAAAAATGAACAGAAATTAAAATATGGACCTAGTTGAAGGGAAAGCAAACAATTCTTTGAATGTTTGAAGAGAAATAAGGACATTCCAACTGAATTTGCTAAGGTGGGTCTTAGAAATATATAGACAGTGGCTGTAGCTCCCCCATTTGACCGATCGGCACCAAAGTTGGAAGGTCTGTCTGTGGTCTATGGTTACATTAGCTGGTCAAATTTTATGAGGATTGGATGAAGAATGCCTCAGATTTAGCTGTTTGATTGAAATGAGCATGGAAATGGTGCAGGTTTGGTGTAGTTGGTGGCCATAGCATACAGGTAGGTCAAGTTATTTTTATAAATTATCCATAAGGGCCGTGTCATGATTGATCTACTACCAGAATGACCTTCTTGGGCTGGACATTGTAGTAGTTATAGCAATATGTTATTTATTAAGTTTTTAAATGTCACAAGGGAATGCAAATGACAATTAGGCATTGCATATTTCTTGATTTGGCATAACTAAGAGAACTTGCAATACAAAAGATTTCAACCAGTCATATGTCACTGGAACAGAAATGAGATAAATGTAAGTTGTACTGATTTTGCAGGTTTATAAAGACATGTTATATTGCTGTAGCGCCCCCGTTTGACTGATCGGCACCAAATTTGGAAGGTCTGTCTGTAGTCCACTGATACAGAAGGGAATCAAATTTTGTTAGGATTGGATGAAGCATGCCAGAGATATAACTGTTTGATTGAAATGGGCATGGAAATCATTTGGCCAGCAGGTGGAGTCAACACTCCATTTTAGAAATGCTATTTAAAACTTTTAGGCCTTCTCATGTGTAAATGAAGTCTGATAATGTTCTATGAGGCAAATGGGTGAAAAATGAACAAAAATTAAAAATATGGACCTAGTTGAAGGGAAAGGGAACAAATCTTTCAATATTTGATGAGAAATAAGGACATTTCAGCTGAATTTGCTAAGGTGGGTCTTACACATATATGCACATTAGCTGTAGCGCCCCCATTTGACCGATCGGCACCAAATTTGGAGGGTCTGTCTGAGGTGCAGTGGTACATTAGTGGGTCAAATTTCGTGAAGATCATATGAAGTATACCTCATATTTAGCTGTTTGATTGAAATGAGCATGGAAATGTGGTAGGTTCAGTGTGGCTGGTGGCCATACTGTACAGGCAGGTGAAGCTATCTTTATAAATTATACATAAGGGCAGTGTCCTGATTGACCTACTACCAGAAAGACCTACTTTGGCTAGACATTGTAGTAGTTATAGTAATATGTTATTTATTAAGTTTTTAAATATCACAAGGTAATTCAAATGACTATTATGGACTATCTTGATTTAGCATGACTAACAGAACTTGCAGGACAAATGATTTTAACGAGTAATATGTCACTTTATCAAAAATGACAACAATGTAACTTGAACTGATTTTGCAGGTTTATACAGACATGTTATATTGCTGTAGTGCCCCTGTTTGACTGATTGGCATGAAAATTGGAGGGCCCTTCCCCAGTAATGTCCTACAATATATATTTAAGTTTCGTGATGATTGGCTGAGGCACGCCTCAGATATAGCTGTCTGATTGAAATGGGTGTGGCACCAGTATGGTGTGGGTGTGGCTGGTGGCCATACCACATGGAAAGTTTCAGATTTTTTTAATATTTCTTTATAAGGACTGTCTCCTGATTAAAATGATCACAGAAATATGAAGGTTTGGTGAAAATCCAAGGAGGTTAAGAAAAAGTACTGTTTTAAGACTTTTACAAAATAGGCAAAAATGGCAAGAGATATGATGAAGTTCTTTATGCCATTAAATTTGTCATGAACTAGTGGATAGCGTAAACAACAATTGTTAATTTTATAATTAACAGTTCAGGAGAAATAGGCAGAAATGTGCTGTAGCGCCCCCATATGGCAGACTGACATGTCCATTACATGGTGGGTTCAGGGTCAGAGTACAAATGTAGAACCCAAATTTGGTTTGGATTGCTCATTGTTTAGCCAGTCAAATGGCTGGTTGATTTTGATTGGCTAATGGTGGCCAGGATTTTACAACTAATGACTGCCATGATACTTGTCTGACCTCAGGCTTGTACGTAGTACATATCTGCCAAATTTCAATTAGATTGGTCAAAGCAGTCAGGAGATATCAGCAGTTTTTAGTTGTAGCGCCCCCTATTGACGAAATGTGGGCTGCATTGTATGGTCACCCCATAATAGAGCAGGGAGGTTGGATTCTAAGTTTGGTTCAGGTAGGCAAAGGTATGGAGAAGTTATAGCAGTCAGACTGAAATAGGCCAAATTTAGGTGTGATTTGGGCGTGGCTAGTGGCCATAAAATTGACAAATGTCAGACTTTCTTGAACAGCTTTTGATCAGGTCAGTGGACTGATCGGTTTGACACCTCATGTGTCTGATTTGGTCCAACAGTGTAGGACTTGAAGGCAGAAGCCAGTTTCACAAATTATGCAAATTAGCAAAAAATCTAAGTAGGTGGAGCTTCATAGTCCAAATGGCAAGTTGGTAGAGCAAAGCTGTCTGTATCAGCAGAAAAAATAAATTCAATTGTAGGACTAATAGGACAGGAGATATGGACTGAAACGCGTTGAGGGGCGCTAGAGCGCCCCCATCTGGCTGACAGGACTGGGTCAGAGAATCTGAGTAGCGGGTAGGAATTGACATCATCTTACCAAGTTTGGTTGGTCTAGCTCTTACGGTTTAGGCTGTACATTCAGTTTTAGGGCAGGAAAAAAATAATAATAATAATAATAATAATAATAAAAATAATAATAATAATAATAATAAAGATAACTGCAAGCAGTGACAATCGGGTCCAAAGCTAATGGAAAGAAGCAATGAAGAGGAAAGAAGTGAATGGCATAAAATTAGGAGTTCACTAATTATTTGAAATGAAGTACAGACTGTAATTGATGAGCAATGCATTTAAATTGGCAGAAAATATGAAATGCTACTATGAGATGATATCTAACATTTAAACATTACCTTGGAAATGTTTATTAAGGTACGATAAAGGGAAAAAGGTAGATCAGAAACAGAAGGGAAATGTATTGACTAGCTGTTGGAGAAATATTGCAATTGCTGCAGTGTACACAGGCTAAAGTAACATTGAAGTTTGATAGATTTCTAAAAGTCAAATGGCAGGAATTTATAAGCAGATTAAAAATATGGACTTAGATGAAGGGAAAGATGATTAATATTTAAATGTTTAGATAGACAATAAGGAAATGTCAGCTGCATTAACCAAGGTTGTTGTTAGACATATTAGGACAGTGGCTAAATTGTAAATGAAGTATAGACTGTAACTGATGGCCAATGCATTTAAATAGTCAGAAAATAAGAAATGCTACTATGAGATGATAGCTAACATTTAAACATTATTGTGGAAATGTTTATCAAGGTATGATAAAGGAAAATGGTAGATGAGAAACGGAAGGGAAATGTGGTGACTAGCTGTTTTAGAAATATTGCAATTGCTGCAGTGTACACAGGCTGAAGTAACATTGAAGTTTGATAGATTTCTAAAAGTCAAATGGCAGGAATTTATAAGCAGATTAAAAATATGGACTTTGAAGAAGGGAAAGGTGAATAATATTTCAATGTTTAAATAAACAATAAGGAGATGTCAGCTGCATTAACCAAGGTTGACCTTAGACATATTTGGACAGTGGCTAAATTTGAAATGAAGTACAGACTGTAACTGATGGCCAATGCATTTAAATAATCAGAAAAAGTAGGAAATGCTTCTATGATAAGATAAGACCTGACATTTTGAACATTGACTTTGATATGTTGATTAAGGTACGATAAAGGGAAGAGGGTAGATGAGAAACAGAAGGGACATGTGGTGACTAGCTGTTGGAAGTAATTGCAATTGTTGCACTGTACACAGCCTGAAGTATCTCTGAACTTTGATACATTTCTAAAAGTGAAATGAAATGAAAATGTCAATAATCTTTGAAGGTTTGATGAAAAATAAAGAAATTTCAGCTGCATTAACTATGAGTATATTTTGACAGTGGCAGAAGCGCCCCCGTTTAACCGAATGTCACCAAAGTTAGATGGTCTATTCATAGTCCAGTGCTACAGAAGTGAGTCAAATTTTGTGAGAATTCGATGAAGTATGAATGAGGTTTAGCAGACTTAATGAATACGGTATGGAAATAGTGAGGCCAGCAGGTGGAGTTAGCGCTACATTTGATAATTGGTAGTATGCAGTCCCTGGTGTGGCAGTTTGACTACTGCCATTAGCAGAAGCAGCCTTAGTACAATATAAGATACAATATATAACCATTTGCTGAAGTGCCTCAGCCCAAAAGAATTTGTTTTTTGTGTCAGATGGTCTAAGTAGACGGTAGAAATAGGCACCTGCATAACTAATATTTTAAGTCTAGATCATACAAGTTAAGCTTACTTTACAGTACCTCAGTGAACACATGCTGTCTTGTATATTAAAAAAAACAACAGTGGCTTACTGCATTTGTAAAGTATTCTTCTAGACATGAGAAGCCCTGAAAGAATTTAATGCCATTAATGAAATACAGGACGAACTCCACCTGCTGGCTAATGTATAAAAAAAAATCCAAAAAACTGCAATATAAATAGAGCACCATCTCCACCTACTGGCCAATTTAATACAAAAAAGTGAAAAATCTGCAATATATACTGCCTGGCTTATAATTAAAATCTGATAATTTTCTATAAGTCAAATAGCAGAAAAATGAAAGGAGCTTAATAATATGGACTGAGGTGAAGGGAAAGTTAATTCCTTTAAAGTATTATGAAGGATATTTCAGCTGAATTAGCCAAGGTAGGTATTAGACATACTAGGAAAGTGGCTGTACCGCTCCAGATTGACTGATCGCCACCAAACTTGGAAGATTTGTCTGTAGTCCAGTCATACAGAAGTGAATCAAATTTTGTAAGGATCAGATGAAGCATGCCTGAGATTTAGCTGTTTGAATGAAATGGGAATGGAAATGGTGTGGCCAGAAGGTGTAGTCAGCGCTCCATTTTAGAAATGATATTAAATGCTTTCTGACTTTCTCATTTGTAAATGAAGTCTGATAATGTTGTATAAGGCAAATTGGTGAAAAATGAAAGGAAATAAAAAATATGGACTAAGGTGAAGGGAAAGGTAACAATTCTTTGAAGGTTTCATGAGGAATAAAGACATTTCAGCTGAATCTGTTAAGGTGGCTCTTAGACATAATACAACATTGGCTGTAGTGCCCCCATTTGCCCGATCACCACCAAACATAGATGGTCTGTCTGTAGTCCACTCCTGCAGGAGACAGTCAAATTTTGTGAAGATTGGGAGAAGCATGCCTGAGATTTAGCTGTTTGAATGAAATGGAAATGGAAATGGTGTGGCCAGCAGGTGGAGTCAACGCTCCATTTTAGAAATGCTATTTAATACTTTTAGGCCTTCTCATGTTTAAATTAATTCTGATAATGTTCTGAGGCAAATGGGTGAAAAATGAACAGAAATTAAAATATGGACCTAGTTGAAGGGAAAGCAAACAATTCTTTGAATGTTTGAAGAGAAATAAGGACATTCCAACTGAATTTGCTAAGGTGGGTCTTAGAAATATATAGACAGTGGCTGTAGCTCCCCCATTTGACCGATCGGCACCAAAGTTGGAGGGTCTGTCTGTGGTCTATGGTTACATTAGCTGGTCAAATTTTATGAGGATTCGATGAAGAATGCCTCAGATTTAGCTGTTTGATTGAAATGAGCATGGAAATGGTGCAGGTTTGGTGTAGTTGGTGGCCATAGCATACAGGTAGGTCAAGTTATTTTTATAAATTATCCATAAGGGCCGTGTCATGATTGATCTACTACCAGAATGACCTTCTTGGGCTGGACATTGTAGTAGTTATAGCAATATGTTATTTATTAAGTTTTTAAATGTCACAAGGGAATGCAAATGACAATCATTAGGCATTGCATATTTCTTGATTTGGCATAACTAAGAGAACTTGCAATACAAAAGATTTCAACCAGTCATATGTCACTGGAACAGAAATGAGATAAATGTAAGTTGTACTGATTTTGCAGGTTTATAAAGACATGTTATATTGCTGTAGCGCCCCCGTTTGACTGATCGGCACCAAATTTGGAAGGTCTGTCTGTAGTCCACTGATACAGAAGGGAATCAAATTTTGTTAGGATTGGATGAAGCATGCCAGAGATATAACTGTTTGATTGAAATGGGCATGGAAATAATTTGGCCAGCAGGTGGAGTCAACACTCCATTTTAGAAATGCTATTTAAAACTTTTAGGCCTTCTCATGTGTAAATGAAGTCTGATAATGTTCTATGAGGCAAATGGGTGAGAAATGAACAAAAATTAAAAATATGGACCTAGTTGAAGGGAAAGGGAACAAATCTTTAAATATTTGATGAGAAATAAGGACATTTCAGCTGAATTTGCTAAGGTGGGTCTTACACATATATGCACATTAGCTGTAGCGCCCCCATTTGACTGATCGGCACCAAATTTGGAGGGTCTGTCTGAGGTGCAGTGGTACATTAGTGGGTCAAATTTCGTGAAGATCATATGAAGTATACCTCATATTTAGCTGTTTGATTGAAATGAGCATGGAAATGTGGTAGGTTCAGTGTGGCTGGTGGCCATACTGTACAGGCAGGTGAAGCTATCTTTATAAATTATACATAAGGGCAGTGTCCTGATTGATCTACTACCAGAAAGACCTACTTTGGCTAGACATTGTAGTAGTTATAGTAATATGTTATTTATTAAGTTTTTAAATATCACAAGGTAATTCAAATGACTATTATGGACTATCTTGATTTAGCATGACTAACAGAACATGCAGGACAAAAGATTTTAACGAGTAATATGTCACTTTATCAAAAATGACAACAATGTAACTTGAACTGATTTTGCAGGTTTATACAGACATGTTATATTGCTGTAGTGCCCCTGTTTGACTGATTGGCATGAAAATTGGAGGGCCCTTCCCCAGTAATGTCCTACAATATATATTTAAGTTTCGTGATGATTGGCTGAGGCACGCCTCAGATATAGCTGTCTGATTGAAATGGGTGTGGCACCAGTATGGTGTGGGTGTGGCTGGTGGCCATACCACATGGAAAGTTTCAGATTTTTTTAATATTTCTTTATAAGGACTGTCTCCTGATTAAAATGATCACAGAAATATGAAGGTTTGGTGAAAATCCAAGGAGGTTAAGAAAAAGTACTGTTTTAAGACTTTTACAAAATAGGCAAAAATGGCAAGAGATATGATGAAGTTCTTTATGCCATTAAATTTGTCATGAACTAGTGGATAGCGTAAACAACAATTGTTAATTTTATAATTAACAGTTCAGGAGAAATAGGCAGAAATGTGCTGTAGCGCCCCCATATGGCAGACTGACATGTCCATTACATGGTGGGTTCAGGGTCAGAGTACAAATGTAGAACCCAAATTTGGTTTGGATTGCTCATTGTTTAGCCAGTCAAATGGCTGGTTGATTTTGATTGGCTAATGGTGGCCAGGATTTTACAACTAATGACTGCCATGATACTTGTCTGACCTCAGGCTTGTACGTAGTACATATCTGCCAAATTTCAATTAGATTGGTCAAAGCAGTCAGGAGATATCAGCAGTTTTTAGTTGTAGCGCCCCCTATTGACGAAATGTGGGCTGCATTGTATGGTCACCCCATAATAGAGCAGGGAGGTTGGATTCTAAGTTTGGTTCAGGTAGGCAAAGGTATGGAGAAGTTATAGCAGTCAGACTGAAATAGGCCAAATTTAGGTGTGATTTGGGCGTGGCTAGTGGCCATAAAATTGACAAATGTCAGACTTTCTTGAACAGCTTTTGATCAGGTCAGTGGACTGATCGGTTTGACACCTCATGTGTCTGATTTGGTCCAACAGTGTAGGACTTGAAGGCAGAAGCCAGTTTCACAAATTATGCAAATTAGCAAAAAATCTAAGTAGGTGGAGCTTCATAGTCCAAATGGCAAGTTGGTAGAGCAAAGCTGTCTGTATCAGCAGAAAAAATAAATTCAATTGTAGGACTAATAGGACAGGAGATATGGACTGAAACGCGTTGAGGGGCGCTAGAGCGCCCCCATCTGGCTGACAGGACTGGGTCAGAGAATCTGAGTAGCGGGTAGGAATTGACATCATCTTACCAAGTTTGGTTGGTCTAGCTCTTACGGTTTAGGCTGTACATTCAGTTTTAGGGCAGGAAAAAAATAATAATAATAATAATAATAATAATAAAAATAATAATAATAATAATAATAAAGATAACTGCAAGCAGTGACAATCGGGTCCAAAGCTAATGGAAAGAAGCAATGAAGAGGAAAGAAGTGAATGGCATAAAATTAGGAGTTCACTAATTATTTGAAATGAAGTACAGACTGTAATTGATGAGCAATGCATTTAAATTGGCAGAAAATATGAAATGCTACTATGAGATGATATCTAACATTTAAACATTACCTTGGAAATGTTTATTAAGGTACGATAAAGGGAAAAAGGTAGATCAGAAACAGAAGGGAAATGTATTGACTAGCTGTTGGAGAAATATTGCAATTGCTGCAGTGTACACAGGCTAAAGTAACATTGAAGTTTGATAGATTTCTAAAAGTCAAATGGCAGGAATTTATAAGCAGATTAAAAATATGGACTTAGATGAAGGGAAAGATGATTAATATTTAAATGTTTAGATAGACAATAAGGAAATGTCAGCTGCATTAACCAAGGTTGTTGTTAGACATATTAGGACAGTGGCTAAATTGTAAATGAAGTATAGACTGTAACTGATGGCCAATGCATTTAAATAGTCAGAAAATAAGAAATGCTACTATGAGATGATAGCTAACATTTAAACATTATTGTGGAAATGTTTATCAAGGTATGATAAAGGAAAATGGTAGATGAGAAACGGAAGGGAAATGTGGTGACTAGCTGTTTTAGAAATATTGCAATTGCTGCAGTGTACACAGGCTGAAGTAACATTGAAGTTTGATAGATTTCTAAAAGTCAAATGGCAGGAATTTATAAGCAGATTAAAAATATGGACTTTGAAGAAGGGAAAGGTGAATAATATTTCAATGTTTAAATAAACAATAAGGAGATGTCAGCTGCATTAACCAAGGTTGACCTTAGACATATTTGGACAGTGGCTAAATTTGAAATGAAGTACAGACTGTAACTGATGGCCAATGCATTTAAATAATCAGAAAAAGTAGGAAATGCTTCTATGATAAGATAAGACCTGACATTTTGAACATTGACTTTGATATGTTGATTAAGGTACGATAAAGGGAAGAGGGTAGATGAGAAACAGAAGGGACATGTGGTGACTAGCTGTTGGAAGTAATTGCAATTGTTGCACTGTACACAGCCTGAAGTATCTCTGAACTTTGATACATTTCTAAAAGTGAAATGAAATGAAAATGTCAATAATCTTTGAAGGTTTGATGAAAAATAAAGAAATTTCAGCTGCATTAACTATGAGTATATTTTGACAGTGGCAGAAGCGCCCCCGTTTAACCGAATGTCACCAAAGTTAGATGGTCTATTCATAGTCCAGTGCTACAGAAGTGAGTCAAATTTTGTGAGAATTCGATGAAGTATGAATGAGGTTTAGCAGACTTAATGAATACGGTATGGAAATAGTGAGGCCAGCAGGTGGAGTTAGCGCTACATTTGATAATTGGTAGTATGCAGTCCCTGGTGTGGCAGTTTGACTACTGCCATTAGCAGAAGCAGCCTTAGTACAATATAAGATACAATATATAACCATTTGCTGAAGTGCCTCAGCCCAAAAGAATTTGTTTTTTGTGTCAGATGGTCTAAGTAGACGGTAGAAATAGGCACCTGCATAACTAATATTTTAAGTCTAGATCATACAAGTTAAGCTTACTTTACAGTACCTCAGTGAACACATGCTGTCTTGTATATTAAAAAAAACAACAGTGGCTTACTGCATTTGTAAAGTATTCTTCTAGACATGAGAAGCCCTGAAAGAATTTAATGCCATTAATGAAATACAGGACGAACTCCACCTGCTGGCTAATGTATAAAAAAAAATCCAAAAAACTGCAATATAAATAGAGCACCATCTCCACCTACTGGCCAATTTAATACAAAAAAGTGAAAAATCTGCAATATATACTGCCTGGCTTATAATTAAAATCTGATAATTTTCTATAAGTCAAATAGCAGAAAAATGAAAGGAGCTTAATAATATGGACTGAGGTGAAGGGAAAGTTAATTCCTTTAAAGTATTATGAAGGATATTTCAGCTGAATTAGCCAAGGTAGGTATTAGACATACTAGGAAAGTGGCTGTACCGCTCCAGATTGACTGATCGCCACCAAACTTGGAAGATTTGTCTGTAGTCCAGTCATACAGAAGTGAATCAAATTTTGTAAGGATCAGATGAAGCATGCCTGAGATTTAGCTGTTTGAATGAAATGGGAATGGAAATGGTGTGGCCAGAAGGTGTAGTCAGCGCTCCATTTTAGAAATGATATTAAATGCTTTCTGACTTTCTCATTTGTAAATGAAGTCTGATAATGTTGTATAAGGCAAATTGGTGAAAAATGAAAGGAAATAAAAAATATGGACTAAGGTGAAGGGAAAGGTAACAATTCTTTGAAGGTTTCATGAGGAATAAAGACATTTCAGCTGAATCTGTTAAGGTGGCTCTTAGACATAATACAACATTGGCTGTAGTGCCCCCATTTGCCCGATCACCACCAAACATAGATGGTCTGTCTGTAGTCCACTCCTGCAGGAGACAGTCAAATTTTGTGAAGATTGGGAGAAGCATGCCTGAGATTTAGCTGTTTGAATGAAATGGAAATGGAAATGGTGTGGCCAGCAGGTGGAGTCAACGCTCCATTTTAGAAATGCTATTTAATACTTTTAGGCCTTCTCATGTTTAAATTAATTCTGATAATGTTCTGAGGCAAATGGGTGAAAAATGAACAGAAATTAAAATATGGACCTAGTTGAAGGGAAAGCAAACAATTCTTTGAATGTTTGAAGAGAAATAAGGACATTCCAACTGAATTTGCTAAGGTGGGTCTTAGAAATATATAGACAGTGGCTGTAGCTCCCCCATTTGACCGATCGGCACCAAAGTTGGAGGGTCTGTCTGTGGTCTATGGTTACATTAGCTGGTCAAATTTTATGAGGATTCGATGAAGAATGCCTCAGATTTAGCTGTTTGATTGAAATGAGCATGGAAATGGTGCAGGTTTGGTGTAGTTGGTGGCCATAGCATACAGGTAGGTCAAGTTATTTTTATAAATTATCCATAAGGGCCGTGTCATGATTGATCTACTACCAGAATGACCTTCTTGGGCTGGACATTGTAGTAGTTATAGCAATATGTTATTTATTAAGTTTTTAAATGTCACAAGGGAATGCAAATGACAATCATTAGGCATTGCATATTTCTTGATTTGGCATAACTAAGAGAACTTGCAATACAAAAGATTTCAACCAGTCATATGTCACTGGAACAGAAATGAGATAAATGTAAGTTGTACTGATTTTGCAGGTTTATAAAGACATGTTATATTGCTGTAGCGCCCCCGTTTGACTGATCGGCACCAAATTTGGAAGGTCTGTCTGTAGTCCACTGATACAGAAGGGAATCAAATTTTGTTAGGATTGGATGAAGCATGCCAGAGATATAACTGTTTGATTGAAATGGGCATGGAAATAATTTGGCCAGCAGGTGGAGTCAACACTCCATTTTAGAAATGCTATTTAAAACTTTTAGGCCTTCTCATGTGTAAATGAAGTCTGATAATGTTCTATGAGGCAAATGGGTGAGAAATGAACAAAAATTAAAAATATGGACCTAGTTGAAGGGAAAGGGAACAAATCTTTAAATATTTGATGAGAAATAAGGACATTTCAGCTGAATTTGCTAAGGTGGGTCTTACACATATATGCACATTAGCTGTAGCGCCCCCATTTGACTGATCGGCACCAAATTTGGAGGGTCTGTCTGAGGTGCAGTGGTACATTAGTGGGTCAAATTTCGTGAAGATCATATGAAGTATACCTCATATTTAGCTGTTTGATTGAAATGAGCATGGAAATGTGGTAGGTTCAGTGTGGCTGGTGGCCATACTGTACAGGCAGGTGAAGCTATCTTTATAAATTATACATAAGGGCAGTGTCCTGATTGATCTACTACCAGAAAGACCTACTTTGGCTAGACATTGTAGTAGTTATAGTAATATGTTATTTATTAAGTTTTTAAATATCACAAGGTAATTCAAATGACTATTATGGACTATCTTGATTTAGCATGACTAACAGAACATGCAGGACAAAAGATTTTAACGAGTAATATGTCACTTTATCAAAAATGACAACAATGTAACTTGAACTGATTTTGCAGGTTTATACAGACATGTTATATTGCTGTAGTGCCCCTGTTTGACTGATTGGCATGAAAATTGGAGGGCCCTTCCCCAGTAATGTCCTACAATATATATTTAAGTTTCGTGATGATTGGCTGAGGCACGCCTCAGATATAGCTGTCTGATTGAAATGGGTGTGGCACCAGTATGGTGTGGGTGTGGCTGGTGGCCATACCACATGGAAAGTTTCAGATTTTTTTAATATTTCTTTATAAGGACTGTCTCCTGATTAAAATGATCACAGAAATATGAAGGTTTGGTGAAAATCCAAGGAGGTTAAGAAAAAGTACTGTTTTAAGACTTTTACAAAATAGGCAAAAATGGCAAGAGATATGATGAAGTTCTTTATGCCATTAAATTTGTCATGAGCTAGTGGATAGCGTAAACAACAATTGTCAATTTTATAATTAACAGTTCAGGAGAAATAGGCAGAAATGTGCTGTAGCGCCCCCATATGGCAGACTGACATGTCCATTACAGGGTGGGTTCAGGGTCAGAGTACAAATGTAGAACCCAAATTTGGTTTGGATTGCTCATTGTTTAGCCAGTCAAATGGCTGGTTGATTTTGATTGGCTAATGGTGGCCAGGATTTTACAACTAATGACTGCCATGATACTTGTCTGACCTCAGGCTTGTACGTAGTACATATCTGCCAAATTTCAATTAGATTGGTCAAAGCAGTCAGGAGATATCAGCAGTTTTTAGTTGTAGCGCCCCCTATTGACGAAATGTGGGCTGCATTGTATGGTCACCCCATAATAGAGCAGGGAAGTTGGATTCTAAGTTTGGTTCAGGTAGGCAAAGGTATGGAGAAGTTATAGCAGTCAGACTGAAATAGGCCAAATTTAGGTGTGATTTGGGCGTGGCTAGTGGCCATAAAATAGACAAATGTCAGACTTTCTTGAACAGCTTTTGATCAGGTCAGTGGACTGATCGGTTTGACACCTCATTTGTCTGATTTGGTCCAACAGTGTAGGACTTGAAGGCAGAAGCCAGTTTCACAAATTATGCAAATTAGCAAAAAATCTAAGTAGGTGGAGCTTCATAGTCCAAATGGCAAGTTGGTAGAGCAAAGCTGTCTGTATCAGCAGAAAAAATAAATTCAATTGTAGGACTAATAGGACAGGAGATATGGACTGAAACGCGTTGAGGGGCGCTAGAGCGCCCCCATCTGGCTGACAGGACTGGGTCAGAGAATCTGAGTAGCGGGTAGGAATTGACATCATCTTACCAAGTTTGGTTGGTCTAGCTCTTACGGTTTAGGCTGTACATTCAGTTTTAGGGCAGGAAAAAAATAATAATAATAATAATAATAATAATAATAATAATAATAATAATAATCCTAAGAAAAACAATAATGGTCCATAAGCATTTCATGCTTTGGACCCTTAATAATAATAATAATCCTAAGAAAAACAATAATGGTCCATAAGCATTTCATGCTTTGGACCCTTAAAAAACCGTAAGAAAAACAATAATGGTCCATAAGCATTTCATGCTTTGGACCCTTAATAAAGATAACTGCAAGCAGTGACAATCGGGTCCAAAGCTAATGGAAAGAAGCAATGAAGAGGAATGAAGTGAATGGCATAAAATTATAAGTTCACTAATTATTGGAAATGAAGTATAGACTGTAATTGATGAGCAATGCATTTAAATCCGCAGAAAATATGAAATGCTTCTATGAGATGATACCTAACATTTAAACATTACCATGGAAATGTTTATCAAGGTACGATGAAGGGAAAATGGTAGATGAGAAACCGAAGGGAAATGTGGTGACTAGCTGTTTGAGAAATATTGCAATTGCTGCAGTGTACACAGGATGAAGTAACATTGAAGTTCGATAGATTTCTAAAAGTCAAATGGCAGTAACATATAAGCAGATTAAAAATATGGACTTAGATGAATGGAAAGGTGATTAATATTTAAATGTCTAAATAAACAATAAGGAGATGTCAGCTGCATTAACCAAGGTTGGTCTTAAACCTATTAGGACAGTGGCTAAATTGTAAATGAAGTACATATTGTAACTGATGGCCAATGCATTGAAATAGTCAGAAAGTAAGAAAATGGTAGATAAGAAATAACAGACATGTGGTGACTAGCTGTTGGAAAAAAATTGAAATTGCTGCAGTGTACATCACTGAAGTTTGATACATTTCTAAAAGTCAAATGGCAGGATAATGAAACCAATTTATTAATATTGACTGAGGTGAAGGGAATGGTGATTAATTTTTAAATATTTGATGTGAAATAAGCTAATTTCAGTTGCATTAACCAAGGTTGGTGTTAGAAATATTATGACAGTGGCTAAATTGTAAATGAAGTACAGACTGTAACTGATGGCCAATGCATTTAAATAGTCAGAAAGTAGGAAATGCTACTATAAGATGATACCTGACATTTGAACATTACCGTAGATATGTTTATTAAGGTACGATGAAGGGAAAAGGGTAGATGAGAAACCGAAGGGAAATGTGGTGACTAGCTGTTTGAGAAATATTGCAATTGCTGCAGTGTACACAGGATGAAGTAACATTGAAGTTTGATAGATTTCTAAAAGTCAAATGGCAGTAACATATAAGCAGATTAAAAATATGGACTTAGATGAAGGGAAAGGTGATTAATATTTAAATGTCTAAATAAACAATAAGGAGATGTCAGCTGCATTAACCAAGGTTGGTCTTAAACATATTAGGACAGTGGCTAAATTGTAAATGAAGTACATAGTGTAACTGATGGCCAATGCATTGAAATAGTCAGAAAGTAAGAAAATGGTAGATAAGAAATAACAGACATGTGGTGACTAGCTGTTGGAAAAAAATTGAAATTGCTGCAGTGTACATCACTGAAGTTTGATACATTTCTAAAAGTCAAATGGCAGGATAATGAAACCAATTTATTAATATTGACTGAGGTGAAGGGAATGGTGATTAATTTTTAAATATTTGATGAGAAATAAGCTAATTTCAGTTGCATTAACCAAGGTTGGTCTTAGAAATATTATGACAGTGGCTAAATTGTAAATGAAGTACAGACTGTAACTGATGGCCAATGCATTTAAATAGTCAGAAAGTAGGAAATGCTTCTATAAGATAATACCTAACATTTTGAACATTGTTTTTGATATGTTGATTAAGGTACGATAAAGGGAAGAGGGTAGATGAGAAACAGAAGGGACATGTGGTGACTAGCTGTTGGAAGAAATTGCAATTGTTGCACTGTACACAGCCTGAAGTATCTCTGAACTTTGATACATTTCTAAAAGTGAAATGAAATGAAAATATCAATAATCATGGAAGGTTTGATGAAAAATAAAGAAATTTCAGCTATATTAACTATAAGTATATTTTGACAGTGGCAGAAGCACCCCCGTTTAACCGAATGTCACCAAAGTTAGATGGTCTATTCATAGTCCAGTGCTACAGAAGTGAGTCAAATTTTGTGAAAATTCGATGAAGTATGAATGAGGAATAGCAGACTTAATGAATTCGGTATGGAAATAGTGAGGCCAGCAGGTGGAGTTAGCACTACATTTGATAATTGGTAGCATGCAGTCCCTGGTGTGGCAGTTTGACTACTGCCATTAGCAGAAGCAGCCTTAGTACAACAATATAAGATACAATATATAACCACTTGCTGAAGTGCCTCAGCCCAAAAGAATTTGTTTTTTGTGTCAGATGGTCTAAGTAGACGGTAGAAATAGGCACCTGCATACCTAATATTTTAAGTCTAGATCATACAAGTTAAGCTTACTTTATAGTACCTCAGTGAACAAATGCTGTCTTGTATATTAAAAAAAACAACAGTGGCTTACTGCATTTGTAAAGTATTCTTCTAGACATAAGAAGCCCTGAAAGAATTTAATGCCATTAATGAAATACAGGACGAACTGCACCTGCTGGCTAATGTATAAAAAAAAATCTAAAAAACTGCAATATACATAGAGCACCATCTCCACCTACTGGCCAATTTAATACAAAAAAAGTGAAAAATCTGCAATATATACTGCCTGGCTTATAAATAAAATCTAATAATTTTCTATAAATCAAATAGCATAAAAATGAAAGGAGCTTAAAAATATGGACTGAGGTGAAGGGAAAGTTAATTCCTGGAAAGTATTATGAATGATATTTCAGCTGAATTAGCCAAGGTAGTTATTAGACATACTATGACAGTGGCTGTACCGCTCCAGATTGACTGATCGCCACCAAACTTGGAAGATTTGTCTGTAGTTCAGTCATACAGAAGTGAATCAAATTTTGTAAGGATCAGATGAAGCATGCCTGAGATTTAGCTGTTTGAATGAAATGGGAATGGAAATGGTGTGGCCAGCAGGTGGAGTCAGCGCTCCATTTTAGAAATGATATTAAATGCTTTCTGACCTTCTCATTTGTAAATGAAGTCTGATAATGTTGTATAAGGCAAATTGGTGAAAAATGAAAGGAAATTAAAAATATGGACTCAGCTGAAGGGAAAGGTAACAATTATTTGAAGGTTTCATGAGGAATAAGGACATTTCAGCTGAATCTGCTAAGGTGGGTCTTACACATATATGGACAGTGGCTGTCACGCCCCCATTTGACCGATCAGCACCAAATTTGGAAGGTCTGTTTGAGGTCCAGTGCTACATTATTGGGTCAAATTTGGTGATGATCAGACGAAGTCTGCCTCAGATTTTGCTGTTTGATTGAAATGAGCATGGAAATGGTGCAGGTTTGGTGTAGTTGGTGGCCATAGCATACAGGTAGGTCAAGCTATTTTTATAAATTATCTATAAGGACCATGTCATGATTGATCTACTATCAGAATGAACTACTTTGGCTGGACATTGTAGTAGTTATAGCAATATGTTATTTATTAAGTTTTTAATAATCACAAGGGAATGCAAATGACTATCATGTAACATTGCATAAATCTTGGTTTGGAATGACACACAGAACTTGCAGGACAAAATATTTTTATCAGTAAAATGTGACTGTAACAGAAATAAGAACAATGTAAGTTGAACTGATTTTCCACATTTTTACAGACATGTTATATTGCTGTAGCGCCCCCGTTTGACCGATTGGCACATAATTTGGAGGGCCCTTCCCCAGTAATGTCCTAAAGTATATATTAAAGTTTGGTGATGATTGGCTGAGGCACGCCTCAGATATAGCTGTCTGATTTAAATGGGTGTGGCACCAGTATGGTTTGGGTGTGGCTGGTGGCCATACCACATGGAAAGTTTCAGATTTTGTTAATATTTCTTTATAAGGACTGTCTCCTGATTAAAATGATCACAGAAATATTAAGGTTTGGTGAAAATCCAAGGAGGTTAAGAAAAAGTACTGTTTTAAGACTTTTACAAAATAGGCAAAAATGGCAAGAGATATGATGAAGTTCTTTATAACATTAAATTTGTCATGAGCTAGTGGATAGCTTAAGCAACAATTGTCAATTTTATAATTAACAGTTCAGGAGAAATAGGCAGAAATGCGCTGTAGCGCCCCCATATGGCAGACTGCATTGTCCTTTACAGGGTGGGCTCAGGGTCAGAGGACAAATGTACAACCCAAATTTGGTTTGGATTGCTCATTGTTTAGCCAGTCAAATGGCTGCTTGATTTTGATTGGCTAATGGTGGCCAGGATTTTACAACTAATGACTGCCATGATAGTTGTCTGACTTCAGGCTTGTACGTATTACATATCTGCCAAATTTCAATTAGATTGGTCAAGGCAGTCAGGAGATATTGGCAGTTTTTAGTTGTAGCGCCCCCTATTGACGAAATGTGGGCCGCATTGTATGTTGACCTCATAATGGAGCAAGGAGGTAGCATTGTAAGTTTGGTTCAGGTAGGCTAAGGTATGGAGAAGTTATAGCAGTCAGACTGAAATAGGCCAAATTTAGGTGGGATTTGGGCGTGGCTAGTGGCCATAAAATAGACAAATGTCAGACTTTCTTGAATATCTTTGGATCAGCTCAGTGGACTGATCGGTTTGACACCTCATGTGTCTGATTTGGTCCAATAGTGTAGGACTTGAAGGCAGAAGTCAGTTTCACAAATTAAGCAAATTAGCAAAAAATCTAAGTAGGCAGAGCTTCATAGTCCAAATGGCAAGTTGGTAGAGCAAAGCTGTCTGTATCAGCAGAAAAAATAATTTCAATTGTAGGACTAATAGGACAGGAGATATGGACTGAAACGCGTTGGGGGGCGCTAGAGCGCCCCCATCTGGCTGACAGGCCTGGGTCGGAGAATCTGAGTAGCGGGTAGGAATTGACATCATATTACCAAGTTTGGTTGGTCTAGCTCTTACGGTTTAGGCTGTACATTCAGTTTTAGGGCGCGAAAAATAATAATAATAATAATAATAATAATAAAGATAACTGCAAGCAGTGACAATCGGGTCCAAAGCTAATGGAAAGAAGCAATGAAGAGGAAAAAAGTGAATGGCATAAAATTAGAAGTTCACTAATTATTTGTAAATTAAGTACAGACTGTAATTGATGAGCAATGCATTTAAATTGGCAGAAAATATGAAATGCTTCTATGAGATGATAACTAACATTTTGAACATTACCATGGAAATGTTTATCAAGGTACGATGAAGGGAAATGGGTAGATGAGAAACCGAAGGGAAATGTGGTGACTAGCTGTTTGAGAAATATTGCAATTGCTGGAGTGTACACAGGATAAAGTAACATTGAAGTTTGATAGATTTCTAAAAGTCAAATGGCAGTAACATATAAGCAGATTAAAAATATGGACTTAGATGAATGGAAAGGTGATTAATATTTAAATGTTTAAATAAACAATAAGGAGATGTCAGCTGCATTAACCAAGGTTGTTGTAAGACATATTAGGACAGTGGCTAAATTATAAATGAAGTATAGACTGTAACTGATGGCCAATGCATTTAAATAGTCAGAAAATAATAAATGCTACTATGAGATGAGAGCTAACATTTAAACATTATTGTGGAAATGTTTATCAAGATATGATAAAGGAAAATGGTAGATGAGAAACGGAAGGGAAATGTGGTGACTAGCTGTTGGAGAAATATTGCAATTGCTGCAGTGTACACAGGCTGAAGTAACATTGAAGTTTGATAGATTTCTAAAAGTTAAATGGCAGGAATATATGAGATTAAAAATATGGACTTAGATGAAGGGAAAGGTGATTAATATTTAAATGTTTAAATAAACAATAAGGAGATGTCAGCTGCATTAACCAAGGTTGGTCTTAGACATATTATGACGGTGGCTAAATTGGAAATGAAGTACAGACTGTAACGGATGGCCAATGCATTTAAATAGACAGAAAGAAGGAAAATGGTAGATGAGAAAGAACGGACATGTGGTGACTAGTTGTTGGAAAAAATTGAAATTGCTGCAGTGTACATCACTGCAGTTTGATAGATTTCTAAAAGTGAAATGGCAGGAAAATGAAAGCTATTTAATAATATGGACTGAGATGAGGGGAAAGGTGATTAATTTTTAAATATTTCATGAGAAATAAGCTAATTTCAGCTGCATTATCTAAGGTTGGTCTTAGACATGTTATGACGGTGGCTAAATTGGAAATGAAGTACAGACTGTAACTGATGGCCAATGCATTTAAATAGTCAGAATAAGTAGGAAATGCTTCTATGATAAGATAATACCTGATATTTTGAACATTGACTTTGATATGTTGATTAAGGTATGATAAAGGGAAGAGGGTAGATCAGAAACAGAAGGGACATGTGGTGACTAGCTGTTGGAAGAAATTCCAATTGTTGCACTGTACACAGCCTGAAGTATCTCTGAACTTTGATACATTTCTAAAAGTGAAATGAAATGAAAATGTCAATAATCTTTGAAGGTTTGATGAAAAATTAAGAAATTTCAGCTGCATTAACTATGAGTATATTTTGACAGTGGCAGAAGCGCCACCGTTTAACCGAATGTCACCAAAGTTAGATGGTCTATTCATAGTCCAGTGCTACAGAAGTGAGTCAAATTTTGTGAGAATTCGATGAAGTATGAATGAGGTTTAGCAGACTTAATGAATTCGGTATGGAAATAGTGAGGCCAGCAGGTGGAGTTAGCACTACATTTGATAATTGGTAGTATGCAGTCCCTGGTGTGGCAGTTTGACTACTGCCATTAGCAGAAGCAGCCTTAGTACAATATAAGATACAATATATAACCATTTGCTGAAGTGCCTCAGCCCAAAAGAATTTGTTTTTTGTGTCAGATGGTCTAAGTAGACGGTAGAAATAGGCACCTGCATACCTAATATTTTAAGTCTAGATCATACAAGTTAAGCTTACTTTATAGTACGTCAGTGAACACATGCTGTCTTGTATATTAAAAAAAACAACAGTGGCTTACTGCATTTGTAAAGTATTCTTCTAGACATAAGAAGCCCTGAAAGAATTTAATGCCATTAATGAAATACAGGACGAACTACACCTGCTGGCTAATTCATAAAAAAAAATTAAAAAAACTGCAATATAAATAGAGCACCATCTCCACCTACTGGCCAATTTAATACAAAAAAGCCAAAAATCTGCAATATATACTGCCTGGCTTATAAATAAAATCTGATAATTTTCTATAAGTCAAATAGCATAAAAATGAAAGGAGCTTAAAAATATGGACTGAGGTGAAGGGAAAGTTAATTACTTGAAAGTATTATGAAGGATATTTCAGCTGAATTAGCCAAGGTAGGTATTAGACATACTAGGACAGTGGCTGTACTGCTCCAGATTGACTGATCGCCACCAAACTTGGATGATTTGTCTGTAGTCCAGTCATACAGAAGTGAATCAAATTTTGTAAGGATCAGATGAAGCATGCCTGAGATTTAGCTGTTTGAATGAAATGGGAATGGAAATGGTGTGGCCAGCAGGTGGAGTCAGCGCTACATTTTAGAAATGATATTAAATGCTTTCTGACCTTCTCATTTGTAAATGAAGTCTGATAATGTTGTATGAGGCAAATTGTTGAAAAATTAAAGGAAATTAAAAATATGGACTGAGCTGAAGGGAAAGGTAACAATTATTTGAAGGTTTCATGAGGAATAAGGACATTTCAGCTGAATCTGCTAAGGTGGGTCTTACACATATATGGACAGTGGTTGTCACGCCTCCATTTGACCGATCAGCACCAAATTTGGAAGGTCTGTTTGAGGTCCAGTGCTACATTAGTGGGTCTAATTTGGTGATGATCAGATGAAGTCTGCCTCAGATTTAGCTGTTTGATTGAAATGAGTATGGAAATGGTGCAGGTTTGGTGTAGTTGGTGGCCATAGCATACAGGTAGGTCAAGCTATTTTTATAAATTATCTATAAGGACCATGTCATGATTGATGTAATATGAGAATGACCTAGTTTGGCTGGACATTGTAGTAGTTATAGCAATATGTTATTTATTAAGTTTTTAATAATCACAAGGGAATGCAAATGACTATCATGTAACATTGCATATATCTTGATTTGCAATCTCACACAGAACTTGCAGGACAAAATATTTTTATCAGTAAAATGTGACTGTAACAGAAATAAGAACAATGTAAGTTGAACTGATTTTCCACATTTATACAGACATGTTATATTGCTGTAGCGCCCCCATTTGACCGATCAGCACCAAATTTGGTGGGTCTGTCTGAGGTGCAGTGCTACATTAGTTGGTCAAATTTGGTGATGATCAGATGAAGTATGCCTCAGATTAAGCTGTTTGATTGAAATGAGAATGGAAATGCTGTAGGGTCAGTGTGGCTGGTGGCCATACTGTACATGCAGGTGAAGTTATCCTTATAAATTAGACATAAGGGCAGTGTCTTGATTGATCTACTACCAGAATGACCTACTTTGGCTGAACATTGCAGTAGCTATAGCAATATGTAATTTATTAAGTTTTTAAATATCACAAGGGAATGGAAATGACTATCATTAGGCATTGCATATATCTTGATTTGGAATGACACACAGAACTTGTAGGACAAATGATTTTTATAATTAATATGTGACTGGAACAGAAATAAGAACAATGTAAGTTGAACTGATTTTCCAGGTTTATACAGACATGTTATATTGCTGTAGCGCCCCCGTTTGACCGATCGGCACAAAATTTGGAGGGCCCTTTCCGAGTAATGTCCTACATTATATATTTAAGTTTGGTGATGATTGGTTGAGGCACGCCTAAGATATAGCTGTCTGATTGAATTGGCCTTGGCACCTATATGGTTTGGGTGTGGCTGGTGGCCGATCCTCATTGAAAGTTTAGGTTTTTTTGGATAATTATATATAAGGACTGTCTCCTGATTTAAATGATACCAGATTTGTGTAGGTTTGGTGAAAATCCTAGGAGGCTAATGAAATGTCTTGTTTTCAGACCAATATGAATTATGCAAAAATGCTAAGGTGTAGAAGCAAGTTCTACATGTTGTTTGATTTGGCATGTCGTACTGAATTGACCTGGCAGTAAATGTTGATTTTAGGCTTCACCATTCTCAAGAAATAGGCAGAAACGCAAAAGTTGTCACTGTAGCGCCCCCATCTGGCCGAGTGAGGTGTCCTTTACAGGGTAGGCAGAGAGTGAGAGCACAAATGTATCACCCAAATTTGATTTAGATTGGTCATTGATAAGCCTGTCAAATGGCTGCTTGATTTTGATTGGACGATGGCAGCCACTCTTTAAGGACGAATTACTGCCATTGTATGTGACTGACCACAGGCTGCGTCCTAGTACATATCTGCCAAATTTCAGTTAGATTGGCCAAGGCAGTCAGGAGATACTGCCAGTTTTTAGTTGTAGCGCCCCCTATTGACGAAATGCGGCCCGCCTTGGACCGTGTCCCCAGGATGGTGTTGCGAGGTAGCTTTTCAAATTTGGTCAAGGTTGGCCAAGGAATAGCCAAGTTATAGCCGTCAGACCAAAATGGGTGAAATTTGGCCATTGTTTGGGCGTGGCTAATGGCCGTAGGAAATAAAAATGTCTGAATTTTGTTGATGATTCTTGATCAGCTCAGAGTTCTGATTCGTTTGACACCTCATTTGTCTGATTTGGTAGCACAAGCTAGGACTTGAAGGGAAAAGTAGGATTTGCAAATTATGCAAATTAGCAAAAAATCTAAGTAGGCGGAGCTTCATAGTCCAAATGGCAAGTTGGTAGGGCTTTGCTGTCTGTATATGTAGAACAAAGAATTTCGATTGTAGGACTAACAGGACAGGAGATATCGACCGAAACGTGTTGGGGGACGCTAAGGCGCCCCCATCTGGCTGACAGGACTGGGTCAGAGAATCTGAGTAGCGGGTAGGAATTGACATCATCTTACCAAGTTTGGTTGGTCTAGCTCTTACGGTTTAGGCTGTACATTCAGTTTTAGGGCAGGAAAAAAATAATAATAATAATCCTAAGAAAAACAATAAGGTTCCATAGCATTTCATGCTTTGGACCCTTAATAAAGATAACTGCAAGCAGTGACAATCGGGTCCAAAGCTAATGGAAAGAAGCAATGAAGAGGAAAGAAGTGAATGGCATAAAATTAGAAGTTCACTAATTATTTGAAATGAAGTACAGACTGTAATTGATGAGCAATGCATTTAAATCAGCAGAAAATAGGAAATGCTACTATGAGATGATACCTGACATTTGAACATTACCGTAGAAATGTTGATTAAGGTACAATAAATGGAAATCGGTAGATGAGAAACAGAAGGGAAATGTGGTGACTAGCTGTTCAAAGAAATTGCAATTGCTGCAATGTACAGAGCCTGAAGTATCACTGAAGTTTGATACATTTCTAAAAGTCTAATGGCAGGAAAATTAAAGCAATTTAAAAATATTAACTGAGATCAAGGTAATGGTGATTAATCTTTAAATATTTGATGAGAAATAAGGTAATTTCAGCTGCTTTAGCCAATGTTGGTCTTAGACATATTTAGAGAGTAGCTGTAGCGCCCCCCTTTGACCAATCAGCACAAAAGGTGGAGGGTCTGTCTGTGGGCCAGAGATAAATCAGTCGGTCAATTTTTGAGAGGATTGGATGAAGCATGCCAGAGATATAACTGTTTGATTGAAATGGTCATGGAAATGGTTTGGCCAGCAGGTTGAGTCAGCACTCCATTTTAGAAATACTATTTAATAATTTCAGGCCTTCTCATGTGTAAATGAAGTCTCATAATGTTGTATGAGGCAAATTGGTGAAAAATGAAAGGAAATTAAAAATATGGACTAAGGTGAAGGGAAAGGTAACAATTCTTTGAAGGTTTTATGAGAAAGAAGGACATTTCAGCTGAATCTGCTAAGGTGGCTCTTAGACATAATACAACATTGGCTGTAGTGCCCCCGTTTGACTGATCACCACCAAACTTAGAAGGTCTGTCTGTAGTCCAGTGCTGCAGGAGTGAGTCAAATTTTGTGAGGATTGCGTGAAGCATGCCTGAGATTTAGCTGTTTGAATGAAATGGAAATGGAAATGGTGTGGCCAGCAGGTGGAGTCAACGCTCCATTTTAGAAAGGCTATTTAATACTTTTAGGCCTTCTCATGTGTAAATGAATTCTGATAATGTTCTGTGAGGCAAATCGGTGGAAAATGAAAGGAAATTTAAAATATGGACCTAGGTAAAGGGAATGGGAACAACAGATTTAATGTTTGATGAGAAATAAGTACATTTCAGCTGAAGTTGCTAAGGTGGGTCTTAGAAATATATGGACAGTGGCTGTAGTGCCCCCATTTGACCGTTTGGCACTAAAGTTGGAGGGTCTCTCTGGGGTGCAGTGCTATATTAAGCGGTCAAATTTAGTGAGGATTGGTTGAAGCACGGCTGAGATTTAGATGGTTGATTGAAATGAACATGGAAATGGTGCAGGTTGGGTGTAGCTGGTGGCCATAGCATACAGGTAGGTCAAGATATTTTTATGAATCATACATAAGGGCAGTGTGCTGATTGATCTACTACCAGAATGAGCTACTTGGGCTGGACATTGTAGGAGTTACAGTAATATGTCATTTATTAGGTTTTTAAACATCACAAGTCAATGCAAATGACTATCATTGAGCATTGCATATATCTTGATTTGACATGACACAAAGAAATTGCAGCACAAATGATTTTAACCAGTAATATGTCAATTGATCAAAAATGAGATAAATGTAAGTTGAATTGATTTTTCAGGTTTATACAGACATGTTATATTGCTGTAGCGCCCCCGTTTGACTGATTGGCACCAAATTTGGAGGGGCCTTCCGGAGTAGTATCCTACACAACATATTAAAGTTTGGTGATGATTGGCTGAGGCATGCCTGAGATATAGCTGTCTGACTGAAATGGCCATGGCACCTGTATGGTTTGGGTGTGGCTGGTGGCCCAACCTCATGGAAAGTTTAGGATTTTTTTAATATTTATTTATTATGACTGTCTCCTGATTTAAATGATACCAGATTTGTGTAGGTTGGGTGAAAATCCTAGGAGGCTAACGAAATGTCTTGTTTTCAGACCAATATGAATTATGTAAAAATGCTAAGGTGCAGAAGCAAGTTCTACATGTTGTTTGATTTGGCATGTCGTACTGAATTGACCTGGCAGTAAATGTTGATTGTAGGCTTCACCATTCTCGAGAAATAGGCAGAAACGCAAAAGTTGTCACTGTAGCGCCCCCATCTGGCCGAGTGAGGTGTCCTTTACAGGGTAGGCAGAGGGTGAGAGCACAAATGTATCACCCAAATTTGATTAAGATTGGTCATTGATAAGCCTGTCAAATGGCTGCTTGATTTTGATTGGATGATGGCGGCCACTCTTTAAGGACGAATTACTGCCATTGTATGTGACTGACCACAGGCTGCGTCCTAGTACATATCTGCCAAATTTCAGTTAGATTGGCCAAGGCAGTCAGGAGATACTGCCAGTTTTTAGTTGTAGCGCCCCCTATTGACGAAATGCGGCCCGCCTTGGACCGTGTCCCCAGGATGGTGTTGCGAGGTAGGATTTCAAATTTGGTCAAGGTAGGCCAAGGAATTGCCAAGTTATAGCCGTCAGACCAAAATGGGCGAAATTTGGCCATTGTTTGGGCGTGGCTAATGGCCGTAGGATATAAAAATGTCGGAATTTTGTTGATGATTTTTGATCAGCTCAGAGTTCTGATTCGTTTGACACCTCATTTGTCTGATTTGGTAGAACAAGCTAGGACTTGAAGGGAAAAGTAGGATTTGCAAATTATGCAAATTAGCAAAAAATCTAAGTAGGCGGAGCTTCATAGTCCAAATGGCAAGTTGGTAGGGAATGGCTGTCTGTATCAGCAGAAAAAAGAATTTCAATTGTAGGACTAATAGGACAGGAGATATGGACTGAAACGCCTTGGGGGGCGCTAGAGCGCCCCCATCTGGCTGACAAGACTGGGTCAGAGAATCTGAGTAGCGGGTAAGAATTGACATCATCTTACCAAGTTTGGTTGGTCTAGCTCTTACGGTTTAGGCTGTACATTCAGTTTTACGGCAGGAAAAAAATAATAATAAAGATAACTGCAAGCAGTGACAATCGGGTCCAAAGCTAATGGAAAGAAGCAATGAAGAGGAAAGAAGTTAATGGCATAAAATTAGAAGTTCACCTTTTATTTGTAAATGAAGTACAGACTGTACTGTAATTGATGAGCAATGCATTTAAATTGGTAGAAAATATGAAATGCTACTATGAGATGATATCTAACATTTAAACATTACATTTGTAAATGTTTATCAAGGTACGATAAAGGGAAAAAGGTAGATGAGAAACAGAAGGGAAATGTGGTGACTAGCTGTTGGAGAAATATTGCAATTGCTGCAGTGTACACAGGCTGAAGTAACATTGAAGTTTGATAGATTTCTAAAAGTCAAATGGCAGGAATTTATAAGCAGATTAAAAATATGGACTTAGATGAAGGGAAAGGTGATTAATATTTAAATGTTTAAATAAACAATAAGGAGATGTCAGCTGCATTAACCAAGGTTGTTGTTAGACATATTAGGGCAGTGGCTAAATTGTAAAAGAAGTATAGACTGTAACTGATGGCCAATGCATTTAAATAGTCAGAAAATACGAAATGCTACTATGAGATGATAGCTAACATTAAAACATTATTGTGGAAATGTTTATCAAGGTATGATAAAGGAAAATGGTAGATGAGAAACCGAAGGGAAATGTGGTGACTAGCTGTTGGAGAAATATTGCAATTGCTGCAGTGTACACAGGCTAAAGTAACATTGAAGTTTGATAGATTTCTAAAAGTGAAATGGCATGATTCTATAAGCAGATTAAAAATATGGACTTTGAAGAAAGGAAAGGTGAATAATATTTAAATGTTTAAAAAAATAATAAGGAGATGTCAGCTGCATTAACCAAGGTTGGTCTTAGACATACAGTATTAGGACAGTGGCTAAATTTGAAATGAAGTACGGACTGTAACTGATGGCCAATGCATTTAAATAGTCAGAAAGTAGGAAATGCTTCTATGATAAGATAATATCTGACATTTTGAACATTGACTTTGATATGTTGATTAAGGTACGATAAAGGGAATATGGTAGATGAGAAACAGAAGGGACATGTGGTGACTAGCTGTTGGAAGAAATTGCAATTGTTGCACTGTACACAGCCTGAAGTATCTCTGAACTTTGATACATTTCTAAAAGTGAAATGAAATGAAAATGTCAATAATCTTTGAAGGTTTGATGAAAAATAAATTTCAGCTGCATTAACTATTAATACATTTTGACAGTGGCAGAAGCGCCCCCATTTAACCGAATGTCACCAAAGTTAGATGGTCTATTCATAGTCCAGTGCTACAGAAGTGAGTCAAATTTTGTGAGATTTCGATGAAGTATGAATGAGGTTTAGCAGACTTAATGAATTCGGTATGGAAATAGAGGCCAGCAGGTGGAGTTAGCGCTACATTTGATAATTGGTAGCATGCAGTCCCTGGTGTGGCAGTTTGACTACTGCCATTAGCAGAAGCAGCCATTGTACAACAATATAAGATATAATATATAACCATTTGCTGAAGTGCCTCAGCCCAAAAGAATTTGTTTTTTGTGTCAGATGGTCTAAGTAGATGGTAGAAATAGGCACCTGCATACCTAATATTTTAAGTCTAGATCATACAAGTTAAGCTTACTTTATAGTACCTCAGTGAACACATGCTGTCTTGTATATTAAAAAAAACAATAGTGGCTTACTGCATTTGTAAAGTATTCTTCTAGACATAAGAAGCCCTGAAGGAATTTAATGCCATTAATGAAATACAGGACGAACTACACCTGCTGGCTAATGTATAAAAAAAATCCAAAAAACTGCAATATAAATAGAGCACCATCTCCACCTACTGGCCAATTTAATACAAAAAAGTGAAAAATCTGCAATATATACTGCCTGGCTTATAAATAAAATCTGATAATTTTCTATAAATCAAACAGCATAAAAATGAAAAGAGCTTAAAAATATGGACTGAGGTGAAGGGAAAGTTAATTACTTGAAACTATTATGAAGGATATTTCAGCTGAATTACCCAAGGTAGGTATTAGACATACTAGGACAGTGGCTGTACTGCTCCAGATTGACTGATCGCCACCAAACTTGGAAGATCTGTCTGTAGTCCAGACTTACAGAAGTGAATCAAATTTTGGAAGGATCGGATGAAGCATGCCTGAGATTTAGCTGTTTGAATGAAATGGGAATGGAAATGTTGTGGCCAGCAGGTGGAGTCAGCGCTCCATTTTAGAAAAGATATTAAATGCTTTCTGACCTTCTCATTTGTAAATGAAGTCTGATAATGTTGTATAAGGCAAATTGGTGAAAAATTAAAGGAAATTAAAAATATGGACTCAGCTGAAGGGAAAGGTAACAACTATTTGAAGATTTCATGAGGAATAAGGACATTTCAGCTGAATCTGCTAAGGTGGGTCTTACACATATATGGACAGTGGCTGTCACGCCCCCATTTGACCGATCGGCACCAAATTTGCAGGGTCTTTCTGAGGTGCAGTGCTACATTAGTGGGTCACATTTGGTGATGATCAGATGAAGTATGCCTCTGATTTAGCTGTTTCATTGAAATGATCATGGAAATGCTGTAGGTTCAGTGTGGCTGGTGGCTATACTGTACAGGCAAGTGAAGTTATCTTTATAAATTATACATATGGGCAGTGTCCTGATTTTTATACTACCAGATTGACCTACTTAGGCTGGACATTGCAGTAGTTACAGTAATATGTTATTAATTAAGTTTTTAAATATGACAAGGGAATGCAAATGACTATCATGGGACATTGAATATTTCTTGATTTGACATGACTCACAGAACTTGCAGGGCAAAAGATTTTAACCAGTAATATGTCACTGGATCAAAAATGAGATAAATGTAAGTTGAGCTGATTTTGCAGTTTATACAGTGATGTTATATTGCTGTAGCACCCCCGTTTGACTGATCGGCACCAAATTTGGAGGGCCCTTCTCCAGTAATATCCTACATTATATATTTAAGTTTGATGATGATTGGTTGAGGCAGGCCTGAGATATAGCTGTCTGATTGAAATGGGTGTGGCACCACTATGGTTTGGGTGTGGCTGGTGGCCATACCTCATGGAAAGTTTATGATTTTTTTAATAATTTTATATAGGGACTGTCTCCTGATTTAAATGATACCAGATTTGGGTAGGTTTGGTGAAAATCCTAGGAGGATAAGAAAAAAGTACTGTTTTAAGACTTTTACAAAATAGGCAAAAATGGCAAGAGATATGATGAAGTTCTTTATACCATTAAATTTGTCATGAGCTAGTGGATAGCTTAAGCAACAATTGTCAATTTTATAATTAACAGTTCAGGAGAAATAGGCAGAAATGGGCTGTAGCGCCCCCATATGGCAGACTGACATGTCCTTTACAGGGTGGGCTCAGGGTCAGAATACAAATGTATAACCCAAATTTGGTTTGGATTGCTCATTGTTTAGCTGGTCAAATGGCTGCTTGATTTTGATTGGCTAATGGTGGCCAGGATTTTACAACTAATGACTGCCATTTTACTTCTCTGACCTCAGGCTTGTACATAGTACATATCTGCCAAATTTCAATTAGATTGGTTAAGGCAGTCAGGAGATATTGGCAGTTATTAGTTGTAGCGCCCCCTATTGACGAAATGTGGGCCGCATTGTATGTTGACCACATAATAGAGCAGGGAGGTTGGATTGTAAGTTTGGTTCAGGTAGGCTAAGGTATGGAGAAGTTATAGCATTCAGACTCAAATAGGCCAAATTTATGTGGGATTTTGGCATGGCAAATGGCCATAAAATAGACAAATGTCAGACTTTCTTGAATCTATTTTGATCAGCTAAGTGGACTGATCGGTTTGACACCTCATTTGTCTGATTTGGTCCAATATTGTAGGACTTGAAGGCAGAAGTCAGTTTCACAAATTATGCAAATTAGCAAAAAATCTAAGTAGGCGGAGCTTCATAGTCCAAATAGCAAGTTGGTAGAGCAAAGCTGTCTGTATCAGCAGAAAAAATAATTTCAATTATAGGACTAATAGGACAGGAGCTATGGATTGAAACGCGTTGGGGGGCGCTAGAGCGCCCCCATCTGGCTGACAAGCCTGGGTCAGAGAATCTGAGTAGCGGGTAGGAATTGACATCATATTACCAATTTTGGTTGGTCTAGCACTTACGGTTTAGGCTGTGCATTCAGTTTTAGGGCGCGAAAAATAATAATAATAATAATAATAAAAGAGAAAAATCCTAAGAAAAACAATAATGGTCCATAAGCATTTCATGCTTTGGACCCTTAATAATAATAAAGATAACTGCAAGCAGTGACAATCGGGTCCAAAGCTAATGGAAAGAAGCAATGAAGAGGAAAGAAGTGAATGGCATAAAATTAGAAGTTCACTAATTATTTGTAAATGAAGTACAGACTGTAATTGATGAGCAATGCATTTAAATTGGTAGAAAATATGAAATGCTACTATGAGATGATATCTAACATTTAAACATTACCTTTGGAAATGTTTATCAAGGTACGATAAAGGGAAAAAGGTAGATGAGAAACAGAAGGGAAATGTGGTGACAAGCTGTTGGAGAAATATTGCAATTGCTGCAGTGTACACAGGCTGAAGTAACATTGAAGTTTGATAGATTTCTAAAAGTCAAATGGCAGGAATTTATAAGCAGATTAAAAATATGGACTTAGATGAAGGGAAAGGTGATTAATATTTAAATGTTTAAATAAACAATAAGGAGATGTCAGCTGCATTAACCAAGGTTGTTGTTAGACATATTATGACAGTGGCTAAATTGTAAATGAAATATAGACTGTAACTGATGGCCAATGCATTTAAATAGTCAGAAAATAAGAAATGCTACTATGAGATGATAGCTAACATTTAAACATTATTGTGGAAGTGTTTATCAAGGTATGATAAAGGAAAATGGTAGATGAGAAACGGAAGGGAAATGTGGTGACTAGCTGTTGGAGAAAGATTGCAATTGCTGCAGTGTACACAGGCTGAAGTAACATTGAAGTTTGATAGATTTCTAAAAGTCAAACGGCAGGAATTTATAAGCATATTAAAAATATGGACTTTGAAGAAGGGAAAGGTGAATAATATTTAAATGTTTAAATAAACAATAAGGAGATGTCAGCTGCATTAACCAAGGTTGATCTTAGACATATTTTGACAGTGGCTAAATTTGAAATGAAGTACAGACTGTAACTGATGGCCAATGCATTTAAATAGTCAGAAAAAGTAGGAAATGCTTCTATGATAAGATAATACCTGACATTTTGAACATTGACTTTGATATGTTGATTAAGGTACGATAAAGGGAAGAGGGTAGATGAGAAACAGAAGGGACATGTGGTGACTAGCTGTTGGAAGAAATTGCAATTGTTGCACTGTACACAGCCTGAAGTATCTCTGAACTTTGATACATTTCTAAAAGTGAAATGAAATGAAAATGTCAATAATCTTTGAAGGTTTGATGAAAAATAAAGAAATTTCAGCTGCATTAACTATGAGTATATTTTGACAGTGGCAGAAGCGCCCCCGTTTAACCGAATGTCACCAAAGTTAGATGGTCTATTCATAGTCCAGTGCTACAGAAGTGAGTCAAATTTTGTGAGAATTCGATGAAGTATGAATGAGGTTTAGCAGACTTAATGAATACGGTATGGAAATAGTGAGGCCAGCAGGTGGAGTTAGCGCTACATTTGAAAATTGGTAGTATGCAGTCCCTGGTGTGGCAGTTTGACTACTGCCATTAGCAGAAGCAGCCTTAGTACAACAATATAAGATACAATATATAACCATTTGCTGAAGTGCCTCAGCCCAAAAGAATTTGTTTTTTGTGTCAGATGGTCTAAGTAGACGGTAGAAATAGGCACCTGCATAACTAATATTTTAAGTCTAGATCATACAAGTTAAGCTTACTTTACAGTACCTCAGTGAACACATGCTGTCTTGTATATTAAAAAAAACAACAGTGGCTTACTGCATTTGTAAAGTATTCTTCTAGACATGAGAAGCCCTGAAAGAATTTAATGCCATTAATGAAATACAGGACGAACTCCACCTGCTGGCTAATGTATAAAAAAAATCCAAAAAACTGCAATATAAATAGAGCACCATCTCCACCTACTGGCCAATTTAATACAAAAAAGCAAAAAATCTGCAATATATACTGCCTGGCTTATAATTAAAATCTGATAATTTTCTATAAGTCAAATAGCAGAAAAATGAAAGGAGCTTAATAATATGGACTGAGGTGAAGGGAAAGTTAATTCCTTTAAAGTATTATGAAGGATATTTCAGCTGAATTAGCCAAGGTAGGTATTAGACATACTAGGAAAGTGGCTGTACCGCTCCAGATTGACTGATCGCCACCAAACTTGGAAGATTTGTCTGTAGTCCAGTCATACAGAAGTGAATCAAATTTTGTAAGGATCAGATGAAGCATGCCTGAGATTTAGCTGTTTGAATGAAATGGGAATGGAAATGGTGTGGCCAGAAGGTGTAGTCAGCGCTCCATTTTAGAAATGATATTAAATGCTTTCTGACTTTCTCATTTGTAAATGAAGTCTGATAATGTTGTATAAGGCAAATTGGTGAAAAATGAAAGGAAATAAAAAATATGGACTAAGGTGAAGGGAAAGGTAACAATTCTTTGAAGGTTTCATGAGGAATAAGGACATTTCAGCTGAATCTGTTAAGGTGGCTCTTAGACATAATACAACATTGGCTGTAGTGCCCCCATTTGCCCGATCACCACCAAACATAGATGGTCTGTCTGTAGTCCACTCCTGCAGGAGACAGTCAAATTTTGTGAAGATTGGGAGAAGCATGCCTGAGATTTAGCTGTTTGAATGAAATGGAAATGGAAATGGTGTGGCCAGCAGGTGGAGTCAACGCTCCATTTTAGAAATGCTATTTAATACTTTTAGGCCTTCTCATGTTTAAATTAATTCTGATAATGTTCTGAGGCAAATGGGTGAAAAATGAACAGAAATTAAAATATGGACCTAGTTGAAGGGAAAGCAAACAATTCTTTGAATGTTTGAAGAGAAATAAGGACATTCCAACTGAATTTGCTAAGGTGGGTCTTAGAAATATATAGACAGTGGCTGTAGCTCCCCCATTTGACCGATCGGCACCAAAGTTGGAAGGTCTGTCTGTGGTCTATGGTTACATTAGCTGGTCAAATTTTATGAGGATTGGATGAAGAATGCCTCAGATTTAGCTGTTTGATTGAAATGAGCATGGAAATGGTGCAGGTTTGGTGTAGTTGGTGGCCATAGCATACAGGTAGGTCAAGTTATTTTTATAAATTATCCATAAGGGCCGTGTCATGATTGATCTACTACCAGAATGACCTTCTTGGGCTGGACATTGTAGTAGTTATAGCAATATGTTATTTATTAAGTTTTTAAATGTCACAAGGGAATGCAAATGACAATCATTAGGCATTGCATATTTCTTGATTTGGCATAACTAAGAGAACTTGCAATACAAAAGATTTCAACCAGTCATATGTCACTGGAACAGAAATGAGATAAATGTAAGTTGTACTGATTTTGCAGGTTTATAAAGACATGTTATATTGCTGTAGCGCCCCCGTTTGACTGATCGGCACCAAATTTGGAAGGTCTGTCTGTAGTCCACTGATACAGAAGGGAATCAAATTTTGTTAGGATTGGATGAAGCATGCCAGAGATATAACTGTTTGATTGAAATGGGCATGGAAATCATTTGGCCAGCAGGTGGAGTCAACACTCCATTTTAGAAATGCTATTTAAAACTTTTAGGCCTTCTCATGTGTAAATGAAGTCTGATAATGTTCTATGAGGCAAATGGGTGAAAAATGAACAAAAATTAAAAATATGGACCTAGTTGAAGGGAAAGGGAACAAATCTTTGAATATTTGATGAGAAATAAGGACATTTCAGCTGAATTTGCTAAGGTGGGTCTTACACATATATGCACATTAGCTGTAGCGCCCCCATTTGACCGATCGGGACCAAATTTGGAGGGTCTGTCTGAGGTGCAGTGGTACATTAGTGGGTCAAATTTCGTGAAGATCATATGAAGTATACCTCAGATTTAGCTGTTTGATTGAAATGAGCATGGAAATGGTGCAGGTTTGGTGTAGTTGGTGGCCATAGCATACAGGTAGGTCAAGTTATTTTTATAAATTATCCATAAGGGCCGTGTCATGATTGATCTACTACCAGAATGACCTTCTTGGGCTGGACATTGTAGTAGTTATAGCAATATGTTATTTATTAAGTTTTTAAATGTCACAAGGGAATGCAAATGACAATCATTAGGCATTGCATATTTCTTGATTTGGCATAACTAAGAGAACTTGCAATACAAAAGATTTCAACCAGTCATATGTCACTGGAACAGAAATGAGATAAATGTAAGTTGTACTGATTTTGCAGGTTTATAAAGACATGTTATATTGCTGTAGCGCCCCCGTTTGACTGATCGGCACCAAATTTGGAAGGTCTGTCTGTAGTCCACTGATACAGAAGGGAATCAAATTTTGTTAGGATTGGATGAAGCATGCCAGAGATATAACTGTTTGATTGAAATGGGCATGGAAATCATTTGGCCAGCAGGTGGAGTCAACACTCCATTTTAGAAATGCTATTTAAAACTTTTAGGCCTTCTCATGTGTAAATGAAGTCTGATAATGTTCTATGAGGCAAATGGGTGAAAAATGAACAAAAATTAAAAATATGGACCTAGTTGAAGGGAAAGGGAACAAATCTTTGAATATTTGATGAGAAATAAGGACATTTCAGCTGAATTTGCTAAGGTGGGTCTTACACATATATGCACATTAGCTGTAGCGCCCCCATTTGACCGATCAGCACCAAATTTGGAGGGTCTGTCTGAGGTGCAGTGGTACATTAGTGGGTCAAATTTCGTGAAGATCATATGAAGTATACCTCATATTTAGCTGTTTGATTGAAATGAGCATGGAAATGTGGTAGGTTCAGTGTGGCTGGTGGCCATACTGTACAGGCAGGTGAAGCTATCTTTATAAATTATACATAAGGGCAGTGTCCTGATTGATCTACTACCAGAAAGACCTACTTTGGCTAGACATTGTAGTAGTTATAGTAATATGTTATTTATTAAGTTTTTAAATATCACAAGGTAATTCAAATGACTATTATGGACTATCTTGATTTAGCATGACTAACAGAACATGCAGGACAAAAGATTTTAACGAGTAATATGTCACTTTATCAAAAATGACAACAATGTAACTTGAACTGATTTTGCAGGTTTATACTGACATGTTATATTGCTGTAGTGCCCCTGTTTGACTGATTGGCATGAAAATTGGAGGGCCCTTCCCCAGTAATGTCCTACAATATATATTTAAGTTTCGTGATGATTGGCTGAGGCACGCCTCAGATATAGCTGTCTGATTGAAATGGGTCTGGCACCAGTATGGTGTGGGTGTGGCTGGTGGCCATACCACATGGAAAGTTTCAGATTTTTTTAATATTTCTTTATAAGGACTGTCTCCTGATTAAAATGATCACAGAAATATGAAGGTTTGGTGAAAATCCAAGGAGGTTAAGAAAAAGTACTGTTTTAAGACTTTTACAAAATAGGCAAAAATGGCAAGAGATATGATGAAGTTCTTTATGCCATTAAATTTGTCATGAGCTAGTGGATAGCGTAAACAACAATTGTCAATTTTATAATTAACAGTTCAGGAGAAATAGGCAGAAATGTGCTGTAGCGCCCCCATATGGCAGACTGACATGTCCATTACAGGGTGGGTTCAGGGTCAGAGTACAAATGTAGAACCCAAATTTGGTTTGGATTGCTCATTGTTTAGCCAGTCAAATGGCTGGTTGATTTTGATTGGCTAATGGTGGCCAGGATTTTACAACTAATGACTGCCATGATACTTGTCTGACCTCAGGCTTGTACGTAGTACATATCTGCCAAATTTCAATTAGATTGGTCAAAGCAGTCAGGAGATATCAGCAGTTTTTAGTTGTAGCGCCCCCTATTGACGAAATGTGGGCTGCATTGTATGGTCACCCCATAATAGAGCAGGGAGGTTGGATTCTAAGTTTGGTTCAGGTAGGCAAAGGTATGGAGAAGTTATAGCAGTCAGACTGAAATAGGCCAAATTTAGGTGTGATTTGGGCGTGGCTAGTGGCCATAAAATAGACAAATGTCAGACTTTCTTGAACAGCTTTTGATCAGGTCAGTGGACTGATCGGTTTGACACCTCATTTGTCTGATTTGGTCCAACAGTGTAGGACTTGAAGGCAGAAGCCAGTTTCACAAATTATGCAAATTAGCAAAAAATCTAAGTAGGTGGAGCTTCATAGTCCAAATGGCAAGTTGGTAGAGCAAAGCTGTCTGTATCAGCAGAAAAAATAAATTCAATTGTAGGACTAATAGGACAGGAGATATGGACTGAAACGCGTTGAGGGGCGCTAGAGCGCCCCCATCTGGCTGACAGGACTGGGTCAGAGAATCTGAGTAGCGGGTAGGAATTGACATCATCTTACCAAGTTTGGTTGGTCTAGCTCTTACGGTTTAGGCTGTACATTCAGTTTTAGGGCAGGAAAAAAATAATAATAATAATAATAATAATAATAATAATAATAATAATAATAATAATAATAATAATCCTAAGAAAAACAATAATGGTCCATAAGCATTTCATGCTTTGGACCCTTAATAATAATAATCCTAAGAAAAACAATAATGGTCCATAAGGACTTCGTCCTTTGGACCCTTAATAATAATCCTAAGAAAAACAATAATGGTCCATAAGGACTTCGTCCTTTGGACCCTTAATAATAATAATCCTAAGAAAAACAATAATGGTCCATAAGCATTTCATGCTTTGGACCCTTAATAAAGATAACTGCAAGCAGTGACAATCGGGTCCAAAGCAAATGGAAAGAAGCAATGAAGAGGAATGAAGTGAATGGCATAAAATTAGAAGTTCACTAATTATTGTAAATGAAGTACAGACTGTAATTGATGAGCAATGCATTTAAATTGGCAGAAAATAGGAAATGCTTCTATGAGATGATACCTAACATTTGAACATTTCCGTGGAAATGTTTATCAAGGTACGATGAAGGGAAAAGGGTAGATGAGAAACCGAAGGGAAATGTGGTGACTAGCTGTTTGAGAAATATTGCAATTGCTGCAGTGTACACAGGATGAAGTAACATTGTAGTTTGATTTCTAAAAGTCAAATGGCAGTAACATATAAGCAGATTAAAAATATGGACTTAGATGAAGGGAAAGGTGATTAATATTTAAATGTCTAAATAAACAATAAGGAGATGTCAGCTGCATTAACCAAGGTTGGTCTTAAACATATTAGGACAGTGGCTAAATTGTAAATGAAGTACATAGTGTAACTGATGGCCAATGCATTGAAATAGTCAGATAGTAAGAAAATGGTAGATAAGAAATAACAGACATGTGGTGACTAGCTGTTGGAAAAAAATTGAAATTGCTGCAGTGTACATCACTGAAGTTTGATACATTTCTAAAAGTCAAATGGCAGGATAATGAAACCAATTTATTAATATTGACTGAGGTGAAGGGAATGGTGATTAATTTTTAAATATTTGATGAGAAATAAGCTAATTTCAGTTGCATTAACCAAGGTTGGTCTTAGAAATATTATGACAGTGGCTAAATTGTAAATGAAGTACAGACTGTAACTGATGGCCAATGCATTTAAATAGTCAGAAAGTAGGAAATGCTACTATAAGATGATACCTGACATTTGAACATTACCGTAGATATGTTTATTAAGGTACGATGAAGGGAAAATGGTAGATGAGAAACCAAAGGGAAATGTGGTGACTAGCTGTTTGAGTAATATTGCAATTGCTGCAGTGTACACAGGATGAAGTAACATTGAAGTTTGATTGATTTCTAAAAGTCAAATGGCAGTAACATATAAGCAGATTAAAAATATGGACTTAGATGAAGGGAAAGGTGATTAATATTTAAATGTCTAAATAAACAATAAGGAGATGTCAGCTGCATTAACCAAGGTTGGTCTTAAACATATTAGGACAGTGGCAAAATTGTAAATGAAGTACATAGTGTAACTGATGGCCAATGCATTGAAATAGTCAGAAAGTAAGGAAATGGTAGATAAGAAATAACAGACATGTGGTGACTAGCTGTTGGAAAAAAATTGAAATTGCTGCAGTGTACATCACTGAAGTTTGATACATTTCTAAAAGTCAAATGGCAGGATAATGAAACCAATTTATTAATATTGACTGAGGTGAAGGGAATGGTGATTAATTTTTAAATATTTGATGAGAAATAAGCTAATTTCAGTTGCATTAACCAAGGTTGGTCTTAGAAATATTGACAGTGGCTAAATTGTAAATGAAGTACAGACTGTAACTGATGGCCAATGCATTTAAATAGTCAGAAAGTAGGAAATGCTACTATAAGATGATACCTGACATTTGAACATTACCGTAGATATGTTTATTAGGGTACGATGAAGGGAAAAGGGTAGATGAGAAACCGAAGGGAAATGTGGTGACTAGCTGTTTGAGAAATATTGCAATTGCTGCAGTGTACACAGGATGAAGTAACATTGAAGTTTGATAGATTTCTAAAAGTCAAATGGCAGTAACATATAAGCAGATTAAAAATATGGACTTAGATGAAGGGAAAGGTGATTAATATTTAAATGTATAAATAAACAATAAGGAGATGTCAGCTGCATTAACCAAGGTTGGTCTTAAACATATTAGGACAGTGGCTAAATTGTAAATGAAGTACATAGTGTAACTGATGGCCAATGCATTGAAATAGTCAGAAAGAAAATGGTAGATAAGAAACAACAGACATGTGGTGACTAGCTGTTGGAAAAAAATTGAAATTGCTGCAGTGTACATCACTGAAGTTTGATACATTTCTAAAAGTCAAATGGCAGGATAATGAAACCAATTTATTAATATTGACTGAGGTGAAGGTTAATGGTGATTAATTTTTAAATATTTGATGAGAAATAAGCTAATTTCAGTTGCATTAACCAAGGTTGGTCTTAGAAATATTATGACAGTGGCTAAATTGTAAATGAAGTACAGACTGTAACTGATGGCCAATGCATTTAAATAGTCAGAAAGTAGGAAATACTACTATAAGATGATACCTGACATTTGAACATTACCGTAGAAATGTTGATTAAGGTACAATAAATGGAAATCGGTAGATGAGAAACAGAAGGGAAATGTGGTGACTAGCTGTTCAAAGAAATTGCAATTGCTGCAATGTACAGAGCATGAAGTATCACTGAAGTTTGATACATTTCTAAAAGTCTAATGGCAGGAAAATTAAAGCAATTTAAAAATATTAACTGAGATCAAGGTAATGGTGATTAATCTTTAAATATTTGATGAGAAATAAGGTAATATCAGCTGCATTAGCCTATGTTGGTCTTAGACATATTTAGACAGTAGCTGTAGCGCCCCCCTTTGACCAATCAGCACATAAGGTGGAGGGTCTGTCTGTGGGCCAGAGATAAATCAGTCGGTCAATTTTTGAGAGGATTGGATGAAGCATGCCAGCGATATAACTGTTTGATTGAAATGGGCATGGAAATGGTTTGGCCAGCAGGTGGAGTCAGCGCTCCATTTTAGAAATACTATTTAATACTTTTAGGCCTTCCCATGTGTAAATGAAGTCTGATAATGTTATATGAGGCAAATTGGTGAAAAATGAAAGGAAATGAAAAATATGGACTAAGGTGAAGGGAAAGGTAACAATTCTTTGAAGGTTTTATGAGAAAGAAGGACATTTCAGCTGAATTTGCTAAGGTAGGTCGTAGACATATATGGACAGTAACTGTAGCGCCCCCATTTGACCGATCAGCACCAAATTTGGTGGGTCTGTCTGAGGTGCAGTGCTACATTAGTTGGTCAAATTTGGTGATGATCAGATGAAGTATGCCTCAGATTAAGCTGTTTGATTGAAATGATCATGGAAATGCTGTAGGTTCAGTGTGGCTGGTGGCCATACTGTACATGCAGGTGAAGTTATCTTTATAAATTATACATATGGGCAGTGTCCTGATTTTTCTACTACCAGATTGACCTACTTAGGATGGAGATTGCAGGAGTTACAGTAATATGTTATTTATTAAGTTTTTAAATATGACAAGGGAATGCAAATGACTATCATGGGACATTGCATATTTCTTGATTTGACATGACTCACAGAACTTGCAGGGCAAAAGATTTTAACCAGTAATATGTCACTGGATCAAAAATGAGATAAATGTAAGTTGAGCTGATTTTGCAGTTTATACAGTGATGTTATATGGCTGTAGCACCCCCGTTTGACTGATCGGCACCAAATTTGGAGGGCCCTTCTCCAGTAATATCTTACATTATATATTTAAGTTTGATGATGATTGGTTGAGGCAGGCCTGAGATATAGCTGTCTGATTGAAATGGGTGTGGCACCACTATGGTTTGGGTGTGGCTGGTGGCCATACCTCATGGAAAGTTTATGATTTTTTTAATAATTTTATATAGGGACTGTCTCCTGATTTAAATGATACCAGATTTGTGTAGGTTTGGTGAAAATCCTAGGAGGATAAGAAAAAGTACTGTTTTAAGACTTTTACAAAATAGGCAAAAATGGCAAGAGATATGATGAAGTTCTTTATACCATTAAATTTGTCATGAGCTAGTGGATAGCTTAAGCAACAATTGTCAATTTTATAATTAACAGTTCAGGAGAAATAGGCAGAAATGTGCTGTAGCGCCCCCATATGGCAGACTGACATGTCCTTTACAGGGTGGGCTCAGGGTCAGAATACAAATGTATAACCGAAATTTGGTTTGGATTGCTCATTGTTTAGCTGGTCAAATGGCTGCTTGATTTTGATTGGCTAATGGTGGCCAGGATTTTACAACTAATGACTGCCATTTTACTTCTCTGACCTCAGGCTTGTACATAGTACATATCTTCCAAATTTCAATTAGATTGGTTAAGGCAGTCAGGAGATATTGGCAGTTATTAGTTGTAGCGCCCCCTATTGACGAAATGTGGGCTGCATTGTATGTTGACCCCATAATAGAGCAGGGAGGTTGGATTGTAAGTTTGGTTCAGGTAGGCTAAGGTATGGAGAAGTTATATCATTCAGACTGAAATAGGCCAAATTTAGGTGGGATTTGGGCATGGCTAGTGGCCATAAAATAGACAAATTTCAGACTTTCTTGAATCTATTTTGATCAGCTAAGTGGACTGATCGGTTTGACACCTCATTTGTCTGATTTGGTCCAATATTGTAGGACTTGAAGGCAGAAGTCAGTTTCACAAATTATGCAAATTAGCAAAAAATCTAAGTAGGCGGAGCTTCATAGTCCAAATAGCCAGTTGGTAGAGCAAAGCTGTCTGTATCAGCAGAAAAAATAATTTCAATTATAGGACTAATAGGACAGGAGCTATGGACTGAAACGCGTTGGGGGGTGCTAGAGCGCCCCCATCTGGCTGACAGGCCTGGGTCAGAGAATCTGAGTAGCGGGTAGGAATTGACATCATATTACCAAGTTTGGTTGGTCTAGCACTTACGGTTTAGGCTGTGCATTCAGTTTTAGGGCGCGAAAAATAATAATAATAATAATAAAGATAACTGCAAGCAGTGACAATCGGGTCCAAAGCAAATGGGCAGAAGCAATGATTAGTAATGAAGTGAATGGCATAAAATTAGAAGTTCACTAATTATTGTAAATGAAGTACAGACTGTAATTGATTAACAATGCATTTAAATTGGCAGAAAATAGGAAATGCTTCTATGAGATGATACCTAACATTTAAACATTACCGTGGAAATGTTTATCAAGGTACGATGAAGGGAAAATGGTAGATGAGAAACCGAAGGGAAATGTGGTGACTAGCTGTTTGAGAAATATTGCAATTGCTGCAGTGTACACAGGATGAAGTAATATTGAAGTTTGATAGATTTCTAAAAGTGAAATGGCAGTAATATATAAGCAGATAAAAAATATGGACTTAGATGAATGGAAAGGTGATTAATATTTAAATGTTTAAATAAACAACAAGGAGATGTCAGCTGCATTAACCAAGGTTGTTAGACATATTAGGACAGTGGCTAAATTGTAAATGAAGTATAGACTGTAACTGATGGCCAATGCATAGAAATCGTCAGAAATAAGGAACATGGTAGATGAGAAAGAACGGACATGTGGTAACTAGCTTTTGGGAAAAATTGAAATTGCTGTAGTGTACATCACTGAAGTTTGATAGATTTCTAAAAGTCAAATGGCAGGAAAATGAAAGCAATTTTATAATATGGACTGGGATGAAGGGAAAGTTGATTAATATTTAAATATTTGATGACAAATAAATTAATTTCAGCTGCATTAACTAAGGTTGATCTTAGACATATTATGACAGTGGCTAAATTTGAAATGAAGTACAGATTATAACTGATGGCCAATGCATTTAAATAGTCATAATGTAGGAAATGCTACTATGATAAGATGATACTTGACATTTTAACATTACCGTAGAAATGTTGATTAAGGTACGATAAAGGGAAGATGGTAGATGAGAAACAGAAGGGAAATTTGGTGACTAGCTTTTCAAAGAAATTGCAATTGCTGCAGTGTACACAGCCTGAAGTATCACTGAACTTTGATACATTTCTAAAAGTGAAATGGCAGGAAAATGAAAGTGAATGAATATGTGATTAATCTTTGAAGGTTTGATGAAAAATAAAGAAATTTCAGCTACATTAACTCAGTTTTAGACATATTTCGACAGTGGCAGTAGCGCCCCCGTTTAACCGAATGTCACCAAAGTTTGATGGTCTATTCGTAGTCCAGTGCTATAGAAGTCAGTCAAATTTTATGAGAATTAGATGAAGTATGAATGAGATTTAGCAGACTAAATAAATTCGGTATGGAAATAGTGTGACCAGCAGGTGCAGTTAGCACTACATTTGATAAATGGTAGCATGCAGTCCCTGGTGTGGCAGTTTGACTACTGCCATTAGCAGAAGCAGCCTTAGTACACCAATATAGGATATAGTATAGAACCCTTTGGTGATGTGCCTCAGCCCAAGACAATGTATGGTTTGTGTCAGATGGTCTAAGTAGTTGGTAGAAATAGGCACCTGCATACCTAATATTTTAAGTCTAGATCATACAAGTTAAGCTTACTTTGTACTACCTCAGTGAACACATGCCGTCTTGTATATTCAAAACAACAGTGGCTTACTGCATTTGTAAAGTATTCTTGTAGACATAAGAAGCCCTAAAAGAATTTAATGGCATAAATGAAATATAGGACGAACTGCACCTGCTGGCGAATCTATAAAAAAAAATCCAAAAAAGTGCAATATAAATAGAGCACCATCTCCACCTACTGGCCAATTTAATACAAAAAAGCCAAAAATCTGCAATATATACTGCCTGGCTTATAAATAAAATCTGATAATTTTCTATAAGTCAAATAGCAGAAAAATGAAAGGAGCTTAAAAATATGGACTGAGGTGAAGGGAAAGTTAATTCCTTGAAAGTATTATGAAGGATATTTCAGCTGAATTAACCAAGGTAGTTATTAGACATACTAGGACAGTGGTTGTATGGCTCCCATTTGACTGATCGCCACCAAACTTGGAAGGTCTGTCTGTAGTCCACTGATACAGAAGTGAATCAAATTTTGTAAGGATCGGATGAAGCATGCCTGAGATTTAGCTGTTTGAATGAAATGGGAATGGAAATGGTGTGGCCAGCAGGTGGAGTCAGCGCTCCATTTTAGAAATGATATTAAATGCTTTCTGACCTTCTCATTTGTAAATGAAGTCTGATAATGTTGTATAAGGCAAATTGGTGAAAAATGAAAGGAAATTAAAAATATGGACTCAGCTGAAGGGAAAGGTAACAATTATTTGAAGGTTTCATGAGGAATAAGGACATTTCAGCTGAATCTGCTAAGGTGGGTCTTACACATATATGGACAGTGGCTGTCACGCCCCCATTTGACCGATCAGCACCAAATTTGGAAGGTCTGTTTGAGGTCCAGTGCTACATTAGTGGGTCAAATTTGGTGATGATCAGATGAAGTATTCCTCTGATTTAGCTGTTTGATTGAAATGATCATGGAAATGCTGTAGGTTCAGTGTGGCTGGTGGCTATACTGTACAGGCAAGTGAAGTTATCTTTATAAATTATACATATGGGCAGTGTCCTGATTTTTCTACTACCAGATTGACCTACTTAGGCTGGACATTGCAGTAGTTACAGTAATATGTTATTAATTAAGTTTTTAAATATGACAAGGGAATGCAAATGACTATCATGGGACATTGCATAATTCTTGATTTGACATGACTCACAGAACTTGCTGGGCAAAAGATTTTAACCAGTAATATGTCACTGGATCAAAAATGAGATAAATGTAAGTTGAGCTGATTTTGCAGTTTATACAGTGATGTTATATTGCTGTAGCACCCCCGTTTGACTGATCGGCACCAAATTTGGAGGGCCCTTCTCCAGTAATATCCTACATTATATATTTAAGTTTGATGATGATTGGTTGAGGCAGGCCTGAGATATAGCTGTCTGATTGAAATGGGTGTGGCACCACTATGGTTTGGGTGTGGCTGGTGGCCATACCTCATGGAAAGTTTATGATTTTTTTAATAATTTTATATATGGACTGTCTCCTGATTTAAATGATACCAGATTTGTGTAGGTTTGGTGAAAATCCTAGGAGGATAAGAAAAAAGTACTGTTTTAAGACTTTTACAAAATAGGCAAAAATGGCAAGAGATATGATGAAGTTCTTTATACCATTAAATTTGTCATGAGCTAGTGGATAGCTTAAGCAACAATTGTCAATTTTATAATTAACAGTTCAGGAGAAATAGGCAGAAATGTGCTGTAGCGCCCCCATATGGCAGACTGACATGTCCTTTACAGGGTGGGCTCAGGGTCAGAATACAAATGTATAACCCAAATTTGGTTTGGATTGCTCATTGTTTAGCTGGTCAAATGGCTGCTTGATTTTGATTGGCTAATGGTGGCCAGGATTTTACAACTAATGACTGCCGTTTTACTTCTCTGACCTCAGGCTTGTACATAGTACATATCTGCCAAATTTCAATTAGATTGGTTAAGGCAGTCAGGAGATATTGGCAGTTATTAGTTGTAGCGCCCCCTATTGACGAAATGTGGGCCGCATTGTACGTTGACCACATAATAGAGCAGGGAGGTTCGATTGTAAGTTTGGTTCAGGTAGGCTAAGGTATGGAGAAATTATAGCAGTCAGACTGAAATAGGCCAAATTTAGATGTGATTTGGGCGTGGCTAGTGGCCATAAAATAGACAAATGTCAGACTTTCTTGAACAGCTTTTGATCAGGTCAGTGGACTGATCGGTTTGACACCTCATTTGTCTGATTTGGTTCAATATTGTAGGACTTGAAGGCAGAAGTCAGTTTCACAAATTATGCAAATTAGCAAAAAATCTAAGTAGGCGGAGCTTCATAGTCCAAATAGCCAGTTGGTAGAGCAAAGCTGTCTGTATCAGCAGAAAAAATAATTTCAATTATAGGACTAATAGGACAGGAGATATGGACTGAAACGCGTTGGGGGGCGCTAGAGCGCCCCCATCTGGCTGACAGGCCTGGGTCGGAGAATCTGAGTAGCGGGTAGGAATTGACATCATATTACCAAGTTTGGTTGGTCTAGCTCTTACGGTTTAGGCTGTACATTCAGTTTTAGGGCGCGAAAAATAATAATAATAAAGATAACTGCAAGCAGTGACAATCGGGTCCAAAGCTAATGGAAAGAAGCAATGAAGAGGAAAGAAGTGAATGGCATAAAATTTGAAGTTCACCAATTATTTGAAATGAAGTACAGACTGTAATTGATGAGCAATGCATTTAAATTGGTAGAAAATATGAAATGCTACTATGAGATGATATCTAACATTTAAACATTACCTTGGAAATGTTTATTAAGGTACGATAAAGGGAAAAAGGTAGATCAGAAACAGAAGGGAAATGTGGTGACTAGCTGTTGGAGAAATATTGCAATTCCTGCAGTGTACACAGACTGAAGTAACATTGAAGATTGATAGATTTCTAAAAGTCAAATGGCAGTAATTTATAAGCAGATTAAAAATATGGACTTAGATGAAGGGAAAGGTGATTAATATTTAAATGTTTAAATAAACAATAAGGAGATGTCAGCTGCATTAACCAAGGTTGTTGTTAGACAAATTAGGACAGTTGCTAAATTGTAAAAGAAGTATAGACTGTAACTGATGGCCAATGCATTTAAATAGTCAGAAATTAGGAAATGCTACTATAAGATGATAGCTAACATTTAAACATTATTGTGGAAATGTTTATCAAGGTATGATAAAGGAAAATGGTAGATGAGAAATGGAAGGGAAATGTGGTGACTTGCTGTTGGAGAAATATTGCAATTTCTGCAGTGTACACAGGCTAAAGTAACATTGAAGTTTGATAGATTTCTAAAAGTGAAATGGCATGATTCTATAAGCAGATTAAAAATATGGACTTTGAAGAAGGGAAAGTTGAATAATGTTTAAATGTTTAAAAAAACAATAAGGAGATGTCAGCTGCATTAATCAAGGTTGGTCTTAGACATATTAAGACAGTGGCTAAATTTTAAATGAAGTACGGACTGTAACTGATGGCCAATGCATTTAAATAGTCAGAAAGTAGGAAATGCTTCTATGATAAGATAATACCTGACATTTTGAACATTGACTTTGATATGTTGATTAAGGTACGATAAAGGGAATATGGTAGATGTGAAACAGAAGGGACATGTGGTGACTAGCTGTTGGAAGAAATTGCAATTGTTGCACTGTACACAGCCTGAAGTATCTCTGAACTTTGATACATTTCTAAAAGTGAAATGAAATGAAAATGTCAATAATCTTTGAAGGTTTGATGAAAAATAAATTTCAGCTGCATTAACTATTAATATATTTTGACAGTGGCAGAAGCGCCCCCGTTTAACCGAATGTCACCAAAGTTAGATGGTCTATTCATAGTCCAGTGCTACAGAAGTGAGTCAAATTTTGTGAGATTTTGATGAAGTATGAATGAGGTTTAGCAGACTTAATGAATTCGGTATGGAAATAGTGAGGCCAGCAGGTGGAGTTAGCGCTACATTTGATAATTGGTAGCATGCAGTCCCTGGTGTGGCAGTTTGACTACTGCCATTAGCAGAAGCAGCCATAGTACAACAATATAAGATATAATATATAACCATTTGCTGAAGTGCCTCAGCCCAAAAGAATTTGTTTTTTGTGTCAGATGGTCTAAGTAGACGGTAGAAATAGGCACCTGCATACCTAATATTTTAAGTCTAGATCATACAAGTTAAGCTTACTTTATAGTACCTCAGTGAACACATGCTGTCTTGTATATTAAAAAAAACAACAGTGGCTTACTGCATTTGTAAAGTATTCTTCTAGACATGAGAAGCCCTGAAAGAATTTAATGCCATTAATGAAATACAGGACGAACTCCACCTGCTGGCTAATGTATAAAAAAAAATCCAAAAAACTGCAATATAAATAGAGCACCATCTCCACCTACTGGCCAATTTAATACAAAAAAGCCAAAAATCTGCAATATATACTGCCTGGCTTATAATTAAAATCTGATAATTTTCTATAAGTCAAATAGCAGAAAAATGAAAGGAGCTTAATAATATGGACTGAGGTGAAGGGAAAGTCAATTCAAGTCCCTACAAGTATTATGAAGAATATTTCAGCTGAATTAGCCAAGGTAGGTATTAGACATACTAGGACAGTGGCTGTACCACTCCAGATTGACTGATCGCCACCAAACTTGGAAGATTTGTCTAGTCCAGTCATACAGAAGTGAATCAAATTTTGTAAGGATCAGATGAAGCATGCCTGAGATTTAGCTGTTTGAATGAAATGGGAATGGAAATGGTGTGGCCAGCAGGTGGAGTCAGTGCTCCATTTTAGAAATGATATTAAATGCTTTCTGACCTTCTCATTTGTAAATGAAGTCTGATAATGTTGTATGAGGCAAATTGGTGAAAAATGAAAGGAAATTAAAAATTTGGACTCAGGTGAAGGGAAAGGTAAAAATTCTTTGAATGATTTATGAGAAAAAAGGACATTTCAGCTGAATTTGCTAAGGTGGGTCTTAGACATATATGGACAGTAGCTGTAGCGCCCCCATTTGACCGATCGGCATCATATTTGGAGGGTCTGTCTGAGGTGCAGTGGTACATTAGTGGGTCAAATTTGGTGATGATCAGATAAAGTATGCCTTAGATTTAGCTGTTTGATTGAAATGAGCATTTAAATGTTGCAGGTTAGGTGTAGCTGGTGGCCATAGCATACAGGTAGGTCAAGTTATTTAAATAAATTATCCATAAAGGCCATGTCCTGATTGATCTACTACCAGAATGACGTACTTGGGCTGGATATTGTAGTAGTTATAGCAATATGTAATTTTTTAAGTTTTTAAATATCACAAGGGAATGGAAATGACTATCATTAGGCATTGCATATATCATGATTTGCAATGACACACACAACTTGCAGGACAAAAGATTTTTATAAGTAATATGTGACTGGAACAGAAATAAGAACAATGTAAGTTGAACTGATTTTCCAGGTTTATACAGACATGTTATATTGCTGTAGCGCCCCCGTTTGACCGATCGGCACAAAATTTGGAGGGCCCGTCCACAGTAATGTCCTACATTATATTTTTAAGTTTGGTGATGATGGGTTGAGGCACGCCTAAGATATAGCTGTCTGATTGAAATGGGTGTGGCACCAGTATGGTTCGGGTGTGGCTGGTGGCCGTATCTCATGGAAAGTTTATGATTTTTTTAATAATTTTATATATGGACTGTCTCCTGATTTAAATGATAACAGATTTGTGTAGGATTGGTGAAAACCCTAGGAGGCTAACAAAAAGCCCTGTTTTCAGACTTTTACAAAATAGGCAAAAAGGGCAATAGTTATGATGAAGTTCTTTATAACATTAAATTTGCCATGATCTAGTGGATAGGATTTGCAACAATTCTCAATTCAATCTTTAAGAGTTCAGGAGAAATCGGCAGAAATGCAAAACTTGTTGCTGTAGCGCCCCCATCTGGCTGATTGCGGTGTCCTTAACAGCGTATGCTAAGGTTCGGGAATCAAATGTGACAGCCTGTTTTGGTTGAGATTCGGTATTGTTTAGCCTGTCAAATGGCTGCTTCAATTTGATTGGCTGATGATGACCATGATTTTATGATCAATGACTACTATGATATATGTCTGATCTCAGAATTGGTCATAGTATGTATTTGCCAAATTTTAGTTTGATTGGTCAAGGCAGTCAGGAGATATTGGCAGTTATTAGTTGTAGCGCCCTCTATTGATGAAATGGGGCCAGCTTTATATCTAGTCCCCAGAATGGCGCTGGGAGGAAGAATTTCAAATTTGGTTAAGATCGGTTAAAGCAGAGCCAAGTTATAGCAATCACACTGAAACTGGCCAAATTTATAGATAGTTTTGGCGTGGCTGAAGACCGTATGATACAGAAATTTCATGATTATTTTTGTAAGTCTTGATCAGCTCAGAGAACTGATTGGTTTGACACCTCATTTGTCTTAATGGGACAAACGGGGTAGGACTTGAAGGCAGAGGTCAGTTTTGCAAATTATGCAAATTAGCAAAAAATCTAAGTAGGCGGAGCTTCATAGTCCAAATGGCAAGTTGGTAGAGCAATGCTGTCTGAATCAGCATTAAAAAAAAAATCAATTGTAAGACTAATACGACAGGAGATATGGACTGAAACGCGTTGTGGGGTGCTAGAGCGCCCCCATCTGGCTGGCAGGCCTGGGTCGGAGAATCTGAGTAGCGGGTAGGAATTGACATCATGTTACCAAGTTTGGTTGGTCTAGCTCTTACGGTTTAGGCTGTACATTCAGTTTTAGGGCAGGAAAAAAATAATAATAATCCTAAGAAAAACAATAATGGTCCATAAGCATTTCATGCTTTGGACCCTTAATAATAAAGATAACTGCAAGCAGTGACAATCGGGTCCAAAGCTAATGGAAAGAAGCAATGAAGAGGAAAGAAGTGAATGGCATAAAATTAGAAGTTCACTAATTATTTGAAATGAAGTACAGACTGTAATTGATGAACAATGCATTTAAATTGGCAGAAAATATGAAATGCTACTATGAGATGATATCTAACATTTAAACATTACCTTGGAAATGTTTCTCAAGGTACGATAAAGAGAAAAAGGTAGATGAGAAACAGAAGGGAAATGTGGTGACTAGCTGTTGGAGAAATATTGAAATTGCTGCAGTGTACACAGGCTAAAGTAACATTGAAGTTTGATAGATTTCTAAAAGTCAAATGGCAGGATTATATAAGCAGATTAAAAATATTGACTTAGATGAAGGGAAAGGTGATTAATATTTAAATATTTAAATAAACAATAAGGAGATGTCAGCAGCATTAACCAAGGTTGGTCTTAGACATATTACGACAGTGGCTAAATTGCAAATGAAGTACAGACTGTAACTGATGGCCAATGCATTTAAATAGTCAGAAAGTAAGAAATGGTACTATGATAAGATGATACCTGACATTTTAACATTTAAATGTTGATTAAGGTCCAATAAAGGGAAAATGGTAGATAAGAATCAGAAGGGAAATGTGGTGATTAGCTGTTGGAGAAATATTGAAATTGCTGCAGTGTACACAGGCTAAAGTAACATTGAAGATTTCTAAAAGTCAAATGGTACAATTCTATAAGCAGATTAAAAATATAGACTTAGATGAAGGGAAAAGTGATTAATACTTAAATGTTTAAATAAACAATAAGGAGATGTCAGCTGCATTAACCAAGGTTGTTGTTAGACATATTAGGACAGTGGCTAAATTGTAAAAGAAGTATAGACTGTAACTGATGGCCAATGCATTTAAATAGTCAGAAAATACGAAATGCTACTATGAGATGATAGCTAACATTTAAACATTATTGTGGAAATTTTTATCAAGGTATGATAAAGGAAAATGGTAGATGAGAAACGGAAGGGAAATGTGGTGACTAGCTGTTGGAGAAATATTGCAATTGCTGCAGTGTACACAGGCTAAAGTAACATTGAAGTTTGATAGATTTCTAAAACTGAAATGGCATGATTCTATAAGCAGATTAAAAATATGGACTTTGAAGAAGGGAAAGGTGAATAATATTTAAATGTTTAAAAAAGCAATAAGGAGATGTCAGCTGCATTAATCAAGGTTGGTCTTAGACATATTAAGACAGTGGCTAAATTTGAAATGAAGTACGGACTGTAACTGATGACCAATGCATTTAAATAGTCAGAAAGTAGGAAATGCTTCTATGATAAGATAATACCTGACATTTTGAACATTGACTTTGATATGTTGATTAAGGTACGATAAAGGGAATATGGAAGATGAGAAACAGAAGGGACATGTGGTGACTAGCTGTTGGAAGAAATTGCAATTGTTGCACTGTACACAGCCTGAAGTATCTCTGAACTTTGATACATTTCTAAAAGTGAAATGAAATGAAAATGTCAATAATCTTTGAAGGTTTGATGAAAAATAAAGAAATTTCAGCTGTATTAACTATTAGTATATTTTGACAGTGGCAGAAGCGCCCCCGTTTAACCGAATGTCACCAAAGTTAGATGGTCTATTCATAGTCCAGTGCTACAGAAGTTAGTCAAATTTTATGAGAATTCGATGAAGTATGAATGAGGTTTAGCAGACTTAATGAATTCGGCATGGAAATAGTGAGGCCAGCAGGTGGAGTTAGCGCTACATTTGATAATTGGTATCATGCAGTCCCTGGTGTGGCAGTTTGACTACTGCCATTTGCAGAAGCAGCCATAGTACAACAATATAAGATACAATATATAACCATTTGCTGAAGTGCCTCAGCCCAAAAGAATTTGTTTTTTGTGTCAGATGGTCTAAGTAGACGGTAGAAATAGGCACCTGCATACCTAATATTTTAAGTCTAGATCATACAAGTTAAGCTTACTTTATAGTACCTCAGTGAACACATGCTGTCTTGTATATTAAAAAAAACAACAGTGGCTTACTGCATTTGTAAAGTATTCTTCTAGACATAAGAAGCCCTGAAAGAATTTAATGCTATTAATGAAATACAGGACGAACTACACCTGCTGGCTAATGTATAAAAAAAATCCAAAAAACTGCAATATAAATAGAGCACCATCTCCACCTACTGGCCAATTTAATACAAAAAAGTGAAAAATCTGCAATATATACTGCCTGGCTTATAAATAAAATCTGATAATTTTCTATAAATCAAACAGCATAAAAATGAAAAGAGCTTAAAAATATGGACTGAGGTGAAGGGAAAGTTAATTACTTGAAACTATTATGAAGGATATTTCAGCTGAATTACCAAAAGTAGGTATTAGACATACTAGGACAGTGGCTGTACTGCTCCAGATTGACTGATCGCCACCAAACTTGGAAGATCTGTCTGTAGTCCAGACTTACAGAAGTGAATCAAATTTTGGAAGGATCGGATGAAGCATGCCTGAGATTTAGCTGTTTGAATGAAATGGGAATGGAAATGTTGTGGCCAGCAGGTGGAGTCAGCGCTCCATTTTAGAAAAGATATTAAATGCTTTCTGACCTTCTCATTTGTAAATGAAGTCTGATAATGTTGTATAAGGCAAATTGGTGAAAAATTAAAGGAAATTAAAAATATGGACTCAGCTGAAGGGAAAGGTAACAACTATTTGAAGATTTCATGAGGAATAAGGACATTTCAGCTGAATCTGCTAAGGTGGGTCTTACACATATATGGACAGTGGCTGTCACGCCCCCATTTGACCGATCGGCACCAAATTTGCAGGGTCTGTCTGAGGTGCAGTGCTACATTAGTGGGTCAAATTTGGTGATGATCAGATGAAGTATGCCTCTGATTTAGCTGTTTCATTGAAATGATCATGGAAATGCTGTAGGTTCAGTGTGGCTGGTGGCTATACTGTACAGGCAAGTGAAGTTATCTTTATAAATTATACATATGGGCAGTGTCCTGATTTTTCTACTACCAGATTGACCTACTTAGGCTGGACATTGCAGTAGTTACAGTAATATGTTATTAATTAAGTTTTTAAATATGACAAGGGAATGCAAATGACTATCATGGGACATTGCATATTTCTTGATTTGACATGACTCACAGAACTTGCAGGGCAAAAGATTTTAACCAGTAATATGTCACTGGATCAAAAATGAGATAAATGTAAGTTGAGCTGATTTTGCAGTTTATACAGTGATGTTATATTGCTGTAGCACCCCCGTTTGACTGATCGGCACCAAATTTGGAGGGCCCTTCTCCAGTAATATCCTACATTATATATTTAAGTTTGATGATGATTGGTTGAGGCAGGCCTGAGATATAGCTGTCTGATTGAAATGGGTGTGGCACCACTATGGTTTGGGTGTGGCTGGTGGCCATACCTCATGGAAAGTTTATGATTTTTTTGATAATTTTATATACGGACTGTCTCCTGATTTAAATGATAGCAGATTTGTGTAGGTTTGGTGAAAATCCTAGGAGGATAAGAAAAAGTACTGTTTTATGACTTTTACAAAATAGGCAAAAATGGCAAGAGATATGATGAAGTTCTTTATACCATTAAATTTGTCATGAGCTAGTGGATAGCGTAAACAACAATTGTCAATTTTATAATTAACAGTTCAGGAGAAATAGGCAGAAATGTGCTGTAGCGCCCCCATATGGCAGACTGACATGTCCATTACAGGGTGGGTTCAGGGTCAGAGTACAAATGTAGAACCCAAATTTGGTTTGGATTGCTCATTGTTTAGCCAGTCAAATGGCTGGTTGATTTTGATTGGCTAATGGTGGCCAGGATTTTACAACTAATGACTGCCATGATACTTGTCTGACCTCAGGCTTGTACGTAGTACATATCTGCCAAATTTCAATTAGATTGGTCAAAGCAGTCAGGAGATATCAGCAGTTTTTAGTTGTAGCGCCCCCTATTGACGAAATGTGGGCTGCATTGTATGGTCACCCCATAATAGAGCAGGGAAGTTGGATTCTAAGTTTGGTTCAGGTAGACAAAGGTATGGAGAAGTTATAGCAGTCAGACTGAAATAGGCCAAATTTAGGTGTGATTTGGGCGTGGCTAGTGGCCATAAAATAGACAAATGTCAGACTTTCTTGAACAGCTTTTGATCAGGTCAGTGGACTGATCGGTTTGACACCTCATTTGTCTGATTTGGTCCAACAGTGTAGGACTTGAAGGCAGAAGCCAGTTTCACAAATTATGCAAATTAGCAAAAAATCTAAGTAGGTGGAGCTTCATAGTCCAAATGGCAAGTTGGTAGAGCAAAGCTGTCTGTATCAGCAGAAAAAATAAATTCAATTGTAGGACTAATAGGACAGGTGATATGGACTGAAACGCGTTGAGGGGCGCTAGAGCGCCCCCATCTGGCTGACAGGACTGGGTCAGAGAATCTGAGTAGCGGGTAGGAATTGACATCATCTTACCAAGTTTGGTTGGTCTAGCTCTTACGGTTTAGGCTGTACATTCAGTTTTAGGGCAGGAAAAAAAAAATAATAATAATAATAATAATAATAATAATAATAATAATAATAATAATAATAATCCTAAGAAAAACAATAATGGTCCATAAGCATTTCATGCTTTGGACCCTTAATAAAAGAGAAAAATCCTAAGAAAAACAATAATGGTCCATAAGGACTTCGTCCTTTGGACCCTTAATAATAATCCTAAGAAAAACAATAATGGTCCATAAGCATTTCATGCTTTGGACCCTTAATAATAATAATAAAGATAACTGCAAGCAGTGACAATCGGGTCCAAAGCAAATGGACAGAAGCAATTAATAGTAATGAAGTGAATGGCATAAAATAAACAGTTTACTAATTATTGTAAATGAAGTATAGACTGTAATTGATGAGCAATGCATTTAAATAGTCAGAAAATAGGAAATGATAATATGAGATGAAGACACGTAACATTTTGAACATTACCGTAGAAATGTTTATCAAGGTACGATAAAGGGAAAAAGGTAGATGAGAAACAGAAGGGAAATGTGGTAACTTGCTGTTGGAGAAATATTGCAATTGCTGCAGTGTACACAGGCTGAAGTAACATTGAAGTTTGATAGATTTCTAAAACTTAAATGGCAGAAATATATAAGCAGATTAAAAATATTGACTTAGATGAAGGGAAAGGTGATTAATTTTTAAATGCTTAAATAAACAATAAGGAGATGTCAGCTGTATTAACCAAGGTTGGTCTTCAACATATTAGGACAGCGGCTAAATTGTAAATGAAATACAGACTGTAACTGATGGCCAATGCATTTAAATAGTCAGAAAATACGACATGCAACAATGAAATGATGATAACTAACATTTAAACATTACTGTAAAAATGTTCATCAATGTTGGATAAAGGGAAAAGGATAGATGAGAAACAGAAGGGAAATGTGGTGAGTAGCTGTTCGAAACAATTGCAATTGCTGCAGCATACACATCTTGAATAAACATTGAAGTTTGATAGATTTCTGAAAGTCAAATGGCAGGAAAATAAAAGCAGATTAAAAATCTGGACTTAGAAGAAGGGAAAGGTGATTAATATTTAAATGTTTAAATAAACAATAAAGAGATGTCAGCTGCATTAATTAAGGTTGGTCTTAGACATTAGGACAGTGGCTAAATTGGAAATGAAGTAAAGACTGTACCTGATGGCCAATGCATTTAAATAGTCAGAAATAAGGAACATGGTAGATGAGAAAGAACGGACATGTGGTGACTAGCTTTTGGGAAAAATTGAAATTACTGCAGTGTACATCACTGAAGTTTGATAGATTTCTAAAAGTCAAATGGTAGGAAAATGAATGCAATTTTACAATATGGACTGAGATGAAGTGAAAGTTGATTAATATTTAAATATTTGATGAGAAATAAATTAATTTCAGCTGCATTAACTAAGGTTGATCTTAGACATATTATGACAGTAGCTAAATTGTAAATGAAGTACAGACTGTAACTGATGGCCAATGCATTTAAATAGTCAGAGAATAGGAAATGATACTATGAGATGATGATACGTAACATTTAAACATTACCGTAGAAATGTTCATCAAGGTACGATAAAGGGAAAAGGGTAGATGAGAAACAGAAGGGAAATGTGGTGACTAGCTGTTCAAAGAAATGGCAATTGCTGCAGTGTACATCACTGAAGTTTGGTAGATTTCTAAAAGTTAAATGGCAGTAATATATAAGCAAATTAAAAATATAGACTTAGATGAAGGAAAAGTTGATTAATATTTAAATGTTTAAATAAACAATAAGGAGATGTCAGCTGCATTAACCAAGGTTGATGTTAGACATATTATGACAGTGGCTAAATTTAAAATGAAGTACAGATTATAACTGATGGTCAATGCATTTAAATAGTCATAATGTAGGAAATGCTACTATGATAAGATGACATTTTAACATTATTGTAGAAATGTTGATTACGGTACAATAAAGTGAAAATGGTAGATGAGAAACAGAAGGGAAATGTGGTGACTAGCTGTTCAAAGAAATTGCAATTGCTGCAGTGTACACAGCCTGAAGTATTACTGAACTTTGATACATTTCTAAAAGTGAAATGGCAGGAAAATGAAAGTTAATGAATATGTGATTAATCTTTGAAGGTTTGATGAAAAATAAAGAAATTTCAGCTGCATTAACTGAGTTTTAGACCTATTTTGACAGTCGCAGTAGCACCCCCGTTTAACCGAATGTCACCAAAGTTTGATGGTCTATTCGTTGACCAGTGCTATAGAAGTGAGTCAAATTTTATGAGAATTAGATGAAGTATGAATGAGATTTAGCAGACTAAATGAATTCGGTATGGAAATAGTGTGGCCAGCACGTGCAGTTAGCACTACATTTGATAAATGGTAGCATGCAGTCCCTGGTGTGGCAGTTTGACTACTGCCATTAGCAGAAGCAGCCTTAGTACAACAATATATGATATAATAAAGAACCCTTTGGTGAAGTGCCTCAGCCCAAGACAATGTATGGTTTGTGTCAGATGGTCTAAGTAGTCGGTAGAAATAGGCACCTGCATACCTAATATTTTAAGTCTAGATCATACAAGTTAAGCTTACTTTATACTACCTCAGTGAACACATGCTGTCTTGTATATTCAAAACAACAGTGGCTTACTGCATTTGTAAAGTATTCTTCTAGACATAAGAAGCCCTGAAAGAATTTAATGGCATTAATGAAATAGAGGACGAACTACACCTGCTGGCGAATCTATCAAAAAAAATCCAAAAAAGTGCAATATAAATAGAGCACTATCTCCACCTACTGGCCAGTTTAATAAAAAAAAAGTGAAAAATCTGCAATATATACTGCCTGGCTTATAAATAAAATCTGATAATTTTCTATAAGTCAAATAGCAGAAAAATGAAAGGAGCTTAAAAATATGGACTGAGGTGAAGGGAAAGTTAATTCCTTGAAAGTATTATGAAGGATATTTCAGCTGAATTAGCCAAGGTAGGTATTAGACATACTAGGACAGTGGCTGTACCGCTCCAGATTGACTGATCGCCACCAAACTTGGAAGATCTGTCTGTAGTCCAGTCATACAGAAGTGAATCAAATTTTGTAAGAATCGGATGAAGCATGCCTGAGATTTAGCTGTTTGAATGAAATGGGAATGGAAATGTTGTGGCCAGCAGGTGGAGTCAGCGCTCCATTTTAGAAATGATATTAAATGCTTTCTGACCTTCTCATTTGTAAATGAAGTCTGATAATGTTGTATAAGGCAAATTGGTGAAAAATGAAAGGAACTTAAAAATATGGACTAAGGTGTAGGGAAAGGTAAAAATTCTTTGAAGGATTTATGAGAAAGAAAGACATTTCAGCTGAATTTGCTAAGGTGGGTCTTAGACATATATGAACAGTAGCTGTAGCGCCCCCATTTGACCGATCGGCACCAAATTTGCAGGGTCTGTCTGAGGTGCAGTGCTACATTAGTGGGTCAAATTTGGTGATGATCAGATGAAGTATTCCTCTGATTTAGCTGTTTGATTGAAATGATCATGGAAATGCTGTAGGTTCAATGTGGCTGGTGGCTATACTGTACAGGCAAGTGAAGTTATCTTTATAAATTATACATATGGGCAGTGTCCTGATTTTTCTACTACCAGATTGACCTACTTAGGCTGGACATTGCAGTAGTTACAGTAATATGTTATTAATTAAGTTTTTAAATATGACAAGGGAATGCAAATGACTATCATGGGACATTGCATATTTCTTGATTTGACATGACTCACAGAACTTGCAGGGCAAAAGATTTTAACCAGTAATATGTCACTGGATCAAAAATGAGATAAATGTAAGTTGAGCTGATTTTGCAGTTTATACAGTGATGTTATATTGCTGTAGCACCCCCGTTTGACTGATCGGCACCAAATTTGGAGGGCCCTTCTCCAGTAATATCCTACATTATATATTTAAGTTTGATGATGATTGGTTGAGGCAGGCCTGAGATATAGCTGTCTGATTGAAATGGGTGTGGCACCACTATGGTTTGGGTGTGGCTGGTGGCCATACCTCATGGAAAGTTTATGATTTTTTTAATAATTTTATACAGGGACTGTCTCCTGATTTAAATGATACCAGATCTGTGTAGGTTTGGTGAAAATCCTAGGAGGATAAGAAAAAAGTACTGTTTTAAGACTTTTACAAAATAGGCAAAAATGGCAAGAGATATGATGAAGTTCTTTATACCATTAAATTTGTCATGAGCTAGTGGATAGCTTAAGCAGCAATTGTCAATTTTATAATTAACAGTCCAGGAGAAATAGGCAGAAATGTGCTGTAGCGCCCCCATATGGCAGACTGACATGTCCTTTACAGGGTGGGCTCAGGGTCAGAATACAAATGTATAACCCAAATTTGGTTTGGATTGCTCATTGTTTAGCTGGTCAAATGGCTGCTTGATTTTGATTGGCTAATGGTGGCCAGGATTTTACAACTAATGACTGCCATTTTACTTCTCTGACCTCAGGCTTGTACATAGTACATATCTGCCAAATTTCAATTAGATTGGTTAAGGCAGTCAGGAGATATTGGCAGTTATTAGTTGTAGCGCCCCCTATTGACGAAATGTGGGCCGCATTGTATGTTGACCCCATAATAGAGCAGGGAGGTTGGATTGTAAGTTTGGTTCAGGTAGGCTAAGGTATGGAGAAGTTATAGCATTCAGACTGAAATAGGCCAAATTTAGGTGGGATTTGGGCATGGCTAGTGGCCATAAAATAGACAAATGTCAGACTTTCTTGAATCTATTTTGATCAGCTAAGTGGACTGATCGGTTTGACACCTCATTTGTCTGATTTGGTCCAATATTGTAGGACTTGAAGGCAGAAGTCAGTTTCACAAATTATGCAAATTAGCAAAAAATCTAAGTAGGCGGAGCTTCATAGTCCAAATAGCCAGTTGGTAGAGCAAATCTGTCTGTATCAGCAGAAAAAATAATTTCAATTATAGGACTAATAGGACAGGAGATATGGACTGAAACGCGTTGGGGGGCGCTAGAGCGCCCCCATCTGGCTGACAGGCCTGGGTCGGAGAATCTGAGTAGCGGGTAGGAATTGACATCATATTACCAAGTTTGGTTGGTCTATCTCTTACGGTTTAGGCTGTACATTCAGTTTTAGGGCGCGAACAATAATAATAATAATAAAGATAACTGCAAGCAGTGACAATCGGGTCCAAAGCTAATGGAAAGAAGCAATGAAGAGGAAAGAAGTGAATGGCATAAAATTAGAAGTTCACTAATTATTTGTAAATGAAGTACAGACTGTAATTGATGAGCAATGCATTTAAATTGGTAGAAAATATGAAATGCTACTATGAGATGATATCTAACATTTAAACATTACCTTTGGAAATGTTTATCAAGGTACGATAAAGGGAAAAAGGTAGATGAGAAACAGAAGGGAAATGTGGTGACAAGCTGTTGGAGAAATATTGCAATTGCTGCAGTGTACACAGGCTGAAGTAACATTGAAGTTTGATAGATTTCTAAAAGTCAAATGGCAGGAATTTATAAGCAGATTAAAAATATGGACTTTGAAGAAGGGAAAGGTGAATAATATTTAAATGTTTAAATAAACAATAAGGAGATGTCAGCTGCATTAACCAAGGTTGATCTTAGACATATTTTGACAGTGGCTAAATTTGAAATGAAGTACAGACTGTAACTGATGGCCAATGCATTTAAATAGTCAGAAAAAGTAGGAAATGCTTCTATGATAAGATAATACCTGACATTTTGAACATTGACTTTGATATGTTGATTAAGGTACGATAAAGGGAAGAGGGTAGATGAGAAACAGAAGGGACATGTGGTGACTAGCTGTTGGAAGAAATTGCAATTGTTGCACTGTACACAGCCTGAAGTATCTCTGAATTTTGATACATTTGTAAAAGTGAAATGAAATGAAAATGTCAATAATCTTTGAAGGTTTGATGAAAAATAAAGAAATTTCAGCTGCATTAACTATGAGTATATTTTGACAGTGGCAGAAGCGCCCCCGTTTAACCGAATGTCACCAAAGTTAGATGGTCTATTCATAGTCCAGTGCTACAGAAGTGAGTCAAATTTTGTGAGAATTCGATGAAGTATGAATGAGGTTTAGCAGACTTAATGAATACGGTATGGAAATAGTGAGGCCAGCAGGTGGAGTTAGCGCTACATTTGATAATTGGTAGTATGCAGTCCCTGGTGTGGCAGTTTGACTACTGCCATTAGCAGAAGCAGCCTTAGTACAACAATATAAGATACAATATATAACCATTTGCTGAAGTGCCTCAGCCCAAAAGAATTTGTTTTTTGTGTCAGATGGTCTAAGTAGACGATAGAAATAGGCACCGGCATACCTAATATTTTAAGTCTAGGTCATACAAGTTAAGCTTACTTTATAGTACCTCAGTGAACAAATGCTGTCTTGTATGTTAAAAAAAACAACAGTGGCTTACTGCATTTGTAAAGTATTCTTCTAGACATGAGAAGCCATGAAAGAATTTAATGTCATTAATGAAATACAGGACGAACTCCACCTGCTGGCTAATGTATAAAAAAAAATCCAAAAAACTGCAATATAAATAGAGCACCATCTCCACCTACTGGCCAATTTAATACAAAAAAAGCAAAAAATCTGCAATATATACTGCCTGGCTTATAATTAAAATCTGATAATTTTCTATAAGTCAAATAGCAGAAAAATGAAAGGAGCTTAATAATATGGACTGAGGTGAAGGGAAAGTTAATTCCTTTAAAGTATTATGAAGGATATTTCAGCTGAATTAGCCAAGGTAGGTATTAGACATACTAGGAAAGTGGCTGTACCGCTCCAGATTGACTGATCGCCACCAAACTTGGAAGATTTGTCTGTAGTCCAGTCATACAGAAGTGAATCAAATTTTGTAAGGATCGGATGAAGCATGCCTGAGATTTAGCTGTTTGAATGAAATGGGAATGGAAATGGTGTGGCCAGCAGGTGGAGTCAGCACTCCATTTTAGAAATGATATTAAATGCTTTCTGACCTTCTCATTTGTAAATGAAGTCTGATAATGTTGTATAAAGCAAATTGGTGAAAAATGAAAGTGAATAAAAAATATGGACTAAGGTGTAGGGAAAGGTAAAAATTCTTTGAAGGATTCATGAGAAAGAAGGACATTTCAGCTGAATTTGCTAAGGTGGGTCTTAGACATATATGAACAGTAGCTGTAGGGCCCCCATTTGACCGATCGGCACCAAATTTGCAGGGTCTGTCTGAGGTGCAGTGCTACATTAGTGGGTCAAATTTGGTGATGATCAGATGAAGTATGCCTCTGATTTAGCTGTTTCATTGAAATGATCATGGAAATGCTGTAGGTTCAGTGTGGCTGGTGGCTATACTGTACAGGCAAGTGAAGTTATCTTTATAAATTATACATATGGGCAGTGTCCTGATTTTTATACTACCAGATTGACCTACTTAGGCTGGACATTGCAGTAGTTACAGTAATATGTTATTTATTAAGTTTTTAAATATGACAAGGGAATGCAAATGACTATCATGGGACATTGCATATTTCTTGATTTGACATGACTCACGGAACTTGGCCGGTAAACGATTTTAACCAGTAATATGTCACTGGATCAAAAATGAGATAAATGTAAGTTGAGCTGATTTTGCAGTTTATACAGTGATGTTATATTGCTGTAGCACCCCCGTTTGACTGATCGGCACCAAATTTGGAGGGCCCTTCTCCAGTAATATCCTACATTATATATTTAAGTTTGATGATGATTGGTTGAGGCAGGCCTGAGATATAGCTGTCTGATTGAAATGGGTGTGGCACCACTATGGTTTGGGTGTGGCTGGTGGCCATACCTCATGGAAATTTTTTGATTTTTTTAATAATTTTATATAGGGACTGTCTCCTGATTTAAATGATACCAGATTTGTGTAGGTTTGGTGAAAATCCTAGGAGGATAAGAAAAAGTACTGTTTTAAGACTTTTACAAAATAGGCAAAAATGGCAAGAGATATGATGAAGTTCTTTATACCATTAAATTTGTCATGAGCTTGTGGATAGCTTAAGCAACAATTGTCAATTTTATAATTAACAGTTCAGGAGAAATAGGCAGAAATGTGCTGTAGCGCCCCCATATGGCAGACTGACATGTCCTTTACAGGGTGGGCTCATGCTCAGAATACAAATGTATAACCGAAATTTGGTTTGGATTGCTCATTGTTTAGCTGGTCAAATGGCTGCTTGATTTTGATTGGCTAATGGTGGCCAGGATTTTACAACTAATGACTGCCATTTTACTTCTCTGACCTCAGGCTTGTACATAGTACATATCTGCCAAATTTCAATTAGATTGGTTAAGGCAGTCAGGAGATATTGGCAGTTATTAGTTGTAGCGCCCCCTATTGACGAAATGGGGCCAGCTTTATATCTACTCCCCAGAATGGCGCTGGGAGGTAGGATTTCAAATTTGGTTAAGATTGGTTAAAGCAGAGCCAAGTTATAGCAATCAGACTGAAACTGGCCAAATTTATGCAAAGTTTGGGCGTGGCTGAAGACCATATGATACAGAAATTTCATGATTATTTTTGTAAGTCTTGATCAGCTCAGAGAACTGATTGGTTTGACACCTCATTTGTCTGATTGGGACAGACGGGGTAGGACTTGAAGGCAGAGGTCAGATTTGCAAATTATGCAAATTAGCAAAAAATCTAAGTAGGCGGAGCTTCATAGTCCAAATGGCAAGTTGGTAGAGCAAAGCTGTCTGTATCAGCAGAAAAAATAATTTCAATTGTAGGACTAATAGGACAGGAGATATGGACTGAAACGCGTTGGGGGGCGCTAGAGCGCCCCCATCTGGCTGACAGGGCTGGGTCAGAGAATCTGAGTAGCGGGTAGGAATTGACATCATCTTACCAAGTTTGGTTGGTCTAGCTCTTACGGTTTAGGCTGTACATTCAGTTTTACGGCAGGAAAAAAATAATAATAATTAAAAATATGGACTGAGATGAAGGGAAAGGTGATTAATATTTAAATGTCTAAATAAACAATAAGGAGATGTCAGCTGCATTAACCAAGGTTGGTCTTAAATATATTAGGACAGTGGCTAAATTGGAAATGAAGTACAGACTGTAACTGAAGGCCAATGCATTTAAATAGTCATAAAATAGGAAATGCTACTATGAACATGCAGCTTTCTGGTTTTACTCTCTTTTCCAGTGCCTTATCTTCATATCAGTGACACCATACTCACCACATCAAGTTTCCCTGCGCCCATTTTTTCGACAACCAAAGCGTTCTCTAAAGAACTCAGAGACTGCACACAGACAGTATGAACTACAAACAGATACCTGAAGTGAAATGCACCAGAAATCATCTCCACGCACTATAGTCTGACAGCAAAGGTACTTTGAGTAAAATGTGCTGTTGCTTGTGGATATTTATTGCTGTGATGGCTCACAATTTTTTTTGTAGTATTTATGAAGTTATTTTCAGTTTTACTCTGCAATAAAAAAACATTAATGACTTGTAACAGTTCTGTACTACATATCTTATGTAATTTACAGTCATGATTACATGGTTAAATTGATGTCAAAATAATGGTCCAGCTTTGTTTGTGATGCCTGTGTTGACTTACAATAAATTTTATATTCAAAAGAATATTGCCATGTTGGCAGTTTTGTAGTATATATATATGAGTGGTACTATCACACTTTGTGGTCTTTATACACTGTTTATGTAAGAATGTTATGCACATCATATGCGAAATATGTCAATTGTGCTGGCTCAACTATTGTGGTCTCAATGTACTTTTTCAGCCTTCTCAAACAATGACACAAACCTAAATGTTTGGCTAAGACAGATGTATTTAATTGCAATTTTACAATGTGTATAATGTGTTTTCCATTATGTGTCTAATGCGAAATAATAAATATTATAATCATTAATACAGTCATCATTCTTAAGCATGTTAAATACACATGTAAATGACAGAATAAATTTCAATTACGGTAGGTGAAACAGGCAGTAAAGGAAATATACATACAAAAAGTATGACAATGTCCTGAGCAACATTTAAGGAAAAACATATTACAATATAATGACATTATATAGTAAATGGCCATAATGTATAACATTAGCCTGCTGTATGCATGCAGTCCCTGGTGTGGCAGTTTGACTACTGCCATTAGCAGAAGCAGCCTTAGTATGCCAATATAGGATAGAATATAGAACCCTTTGGTGAAGTGCCTCAGCCCAAGACAATGTATGGTTTGTGTCAGATGGTCTAAGTAGTCGGTAGAAATAGGCACCTGCATACCTAATATTTTAAGTCTAGATCATACAAGTTAAGCTTACTTTATACTACCTCAGTGAACACATGCCATCTTGTATATTCAAAACAACAGTGGCTTACTCCATTTGTAAAGTATTCTTCTAGACATAAGAAGCCCTAAAAGAATTTAATGTCATTAATGAAATAGAGGACGAACTCCACCTGCTGGCGAATCTATAAAAAAAAATCCAAAAAAGTGCAATATAAATAGAGCACCATCTCCACCTTCTGGCCAATTTAATACAAAAAATAGAAAAATCTGCAATATATACTGCCTGGCTTATAAATTAAATTAGATAATTTTCTATAAGTCAAATAGCAGAAAAATGAAAGGAGCTTAAAAATATGGACTGAGGTGAAGGGAAAGTTAATTACTTGAAAGTATTATGAAGGATATTTCAGCTGAATTAGCCAAGGTAGGTATTAGAAATACTAGGACAGTGGCTGTACCGCTCCAGATTGACTGATCGCCACCAAACTTGAAAGATCTGTGTGTAGTCCAGTCATACAGAAGTGAATCAAATTTTGTTAGGATCGGATGAAGCATGCCTGAGATTTAGCTGTTTGAATGAAATGGGAATGGAAATGTTGTGGCCAGCAGATGGAGTCAGCGCTCCATTTTAGAAATGATATTAAATGCTTTCTGGCCTTCCCATTTGTAAATGAAGTCTGATAATGTTGTATAAGGCAAATTGGTGAAAAATGAAAGGAACTTAAAAATATGGACTAAGTTGTAGGGAAAGGTAAAAATTCTTTGAAGGATTTATGAGAAAGAAGGACATTTCAGCTGAATTTGCTAAGGTGGGTCTTAGACATATATGGAAAGTAGCTGTAGTGCCCCCATTTGACCGATCGGCACCAAATTTGCAGGGTCTGTCTGAGGTGCAGTGCTACATTAGTGGGTCAAATTTGGTGATGATCAGATGAAGTATGCCTCTGATTTAGCTGTTTGATTGAAATGATCATGGAAATGCTGTAGGTTCAGTGTGGCTGGTGGCTATACTGTACAGGCAAGTGAAGTTATCTTTATAAATTATACATATGGGCAGTGTCTTGATTTTTCTACTACCAGATTGACCTACTTAGGCTGGACATTGCAGTAGTTACAGTAATATGTTATTAATTAAGTTTTTAAATATGACAAGGGAATGCAAATGACTATCATGGGACATTGCATATTTCTTGATTTGACATGACTCACAGAACTTGCAGGGCAAAAGATTTTAACCAGTAATATGTCACTGGATCAAAAATGAGATAAATGTAAGTTGAGCTGATTTTGCAGTTTATACAGTGATGTTATATTGCTGAAGCACCCCCGTTTAACTGATCGGCACCAAATTTGGAGGGCCCTTCTCCAGTAATATCTTACATTATATATTTAAGTTTGATGATGATTGGTTGAGGCAGGCCTGAGATATAGCTGTCTGATTGAAATGGGTGTGGCACCACTATGGTTTGGGTGTGGCTGGTGGCCATACCTCATGGAAAGTTTATGATTTTTTTAATAATTTTTTATAGGGACTTTCTCCTGAATTAAATGATAACAGATTTGTGTAGGTTTGGTGAAAATCCTAGGAGGATAAGAAAAAGTACTGTTTTAAGACTTTCACAAAATAGGCAAAAATGGCAAGAGATATGATGAAGTTCTTTATAACATTAAATTTGTCATGAGCTACTGGATAGCTTAAGCAACAATTTTCAATTTTATAATTAACAGTTCAGGAGAAATAGGCAGAAATGCGCTGTAGCGCCCCCATATGGCAGACTGACATGTCCTTTACAGGGTGGGCTCAGGGTCAGAGGACAAATGTACAACCTAAATTTGGTTTGGATTGCTCATTGTTTAGCCAGTCAAATGGCTGCTTGATTTTGATTGGCTAATGGTGGCCAGGATTTTACTACTAATGACTGCCATGATACTTGTCTGACCTCAGGCTTGTACATATTACATATCTGCCAAATTTCAATTAGATTGGTCAAGGCAGTCAGGAGATATTGGCAGTTTTTAGTTGTAGCGCCCCCTATTGATGAAATGGGGCCAGCTTTAAATCTACTCCCCAGAATGGTGCTAGGAGGTAGGATTTCAAATTTGGTTAAGATCGGCTAAAGCAGGGCCAACTTATAGCAGTCAGACTGAAACTGGCCAAATTTAGGTGGAGTTTGAGCGTGGCTGAAGGCCATATGATACAGAAATTTTATGATTATTTTTAATAAGTCTTGACCAGCTCAGAGAACTGATTGGTTTGACACCTCATATGTCTGATTTGGACAGACGGGGTAGGACTTCAGGCCAGAAGTAGGATTTACAAATTATGCAAATTAGCAAAAAATCTAAGTAGGCGGAGCTTCATAGTCCAAATGGCAAGATGGTAGAGCAAAGCTGTCTGCATCAGCAGAAAAAATAATTTCAATTGTAGGACTAATAGGACAGGAGATATGGACTGAAACGCGTTGGGGGGCGCTAGAGCGCCCCCATCTGGCTGACTGGGCTGGGTCAGAGAATCTGAGTAGCGGGTAGGAATTGACATCATCTTACCAAGTTTGGTTGGTCTAGCTCTTACAGTTTAGGCTGTACATTCAGTTTTACGGCAGGAAAAAAATAATAATAATAATAACTAGAAACTGCAAGCAGTTACGAATGGGTCCAAAGCGTAGGACAATCGGACTGATAGGACAGTAGAGGAATAAGGGCAGAGATCCGGCGGCCAGGGTAGTAAAAAGTCAGACAGAATTAGACTGCCATAACAGGATGCAGATTTAGCATAGCTCTAATGCGACAGGAGATGTAGGGCAAACCGTAGAGGAGGATACCAACAAGTCAGACAGAACTACAGGTCAGCAGATGTCAGACAGAAGAGAACTTGTTTCGGTCAGATGGTTTGAGTAGAAGGTAGAAATCATGATGTAGATTGTTTAGTGTCGGTCTAACAGGTCAGGAAATGTAGGACAGAATGTAGAACCCTGGGGTGTAGTGCCTGAACCTGACTGAATGCATTGTTTTGGTCAGATGGTCTGAGTAGTAGGTAGAAATCAGGATATAGATTAGTTAGTATCGGTCTAACAGGTCAGAAAATGTAGGACAGAATGTAGAACCCTGTGGTGGAGTGCCTTAGCCTGACTTAATGCATGGTTTTGGTCAGATGGCCTGACTAGTTGGTAGATTTAGGCACCTTCATACCTGGTCTGGTAAGTCTAGATATTACAGAGTTGATTTTTTATACTGCCTGTGTAAACATAGGCTGCGTTGCATATTCTTAACAAAGTGCTGAGTTGCAGGAGTGTGACATGTAACAGCAGTAATATCATGCTGTATCATATTCTAGGTTGTACATTTAGACAGGAGAAAGGCTAAAAGTATTGAAGGCATTATTTAAATGGAGCGCTGACTCCACCTGCTGGCCAATGTATTATAAAATTGTAATTGCTGCAGTGTACACAGCCTGAAGAAAGATCAAAGTTTGAAAGATTTGTAAAAGTCAAATGGCAGGAAAATATAAGCAGATTAAAAATATGGACTTAGATGAAGGGAATGTCTTAGAGGAATGTCATACGAGGAAAGGTTATTTGAGCTAAATCTGTTCAGCCTCAAGCAAAGGAGACTGAGGGGGGACATGATCCAGGTCTATAAGATTCTAACAGGTTTGGATGCTGTTCAACCGAATAGTTACTTCAGCATTAGTTCACATACAAGAACTCGTGGCCATAGGTGGAAATTAGCGGGAGAACATTTCAAACTGGATTTAAGGAAGCACTTCTTTACACAGCGTGTAGTCAGAGTATGGAATAGTCTTCCTGATAACGTAGTGCAAGCTGAATCCTTGGGTTCCTTTAAATCAGAGCTAGATAAGATTTTAACAACTCTGAGCTATTAGTTAAGTTCTCCCCAAGCGAGCTCGATGGGCCGAATGGCCTCCTCTCGTTTGTATAGTTCTTATGTTCTTATGTTCTTATGAAAGGTGATTAATATTTTAATTTTTAAATAAACAATAAGCAGATCTCAGCTGCATTAACCAAGGTTGGTCTTAGACATATTAGAACAGCGGCTGTAGCACCCCAATTTGACCGATTGCCACCAAACTTGGAAGGTCTGTCTGTAGTCCAGTGACACAGAAGCGAGTCAAATTTTGTAAGGATTTGATGAAGCATGCCAGAGATATAGCTGTTTGATTGAAATGTGTATGGAAATGGTGTGGCCAGCAGGTGGAGGCAGCGCTCCATTTTTGAAATTCCATTTAATACTTTCAGGCCTTCTTATGTGTAAATTAAGTCTGATAATGTTCTATGAGGCAAATCGGTGAAAAATGAAAGTGAATAAAAAATATGGACTCAGGTGAAGGGAAAGGTAACAATTTTTTCAAGGTTTTATGAGAAATAAGGACATTTCAGCTGAATTTGCTAAGGTGGGTCTTAGACATATATGGACAGTGGCTGTAGCGCCCCCGTTTGACCAATTGGCACCAAAATTGGAGGGTCTGTCTGATGTCCCTTACTACATTAGGCTGTCAAATTTGATGAGGATTGGCTGATGCACGGCTGAGTTTTAGATGGTTGATTGAAATGAGCATGGATATGGTGCATGTTTGGTGTAGCTGGTGGCCATAGCATACAGGTAGGTCAAGATATTTTTATGAATTATCCATAAGGGCAATGTCCTGATTGATGTACTACCAGAATGACCTACTTGGGCTGGACATTGTAGAAGTTACAGTAATATGTTATTTATTAAGCTTTTAAACATCACAAGGGAATGAAAATGACTATCATTGGGCATTGCATATGTCTTGATATGGCATGACTCACAGAACTGGCAGTACAAAATATTTTAACCAGTAATATGTCACAATAACAGAAATGAGATAAATGTAAGTTGAACTGCTTTTCAAGGTTTATACAGACATGTTATATTGTTGTAGCGCCCCCGTTTGACCGATCGGCACCAAATTTGGAGGGCCCTTCCGGACTACTATTCTACAGGATATGTTAAAGTTTGGTGATGATTGGCTGAGGCAGGCCTGAGATATAGCTGTCGGATTGAATTGGGCATGGCACCTGTATGATTTGTGTGTGGCTGGTGACTATACCTCATGGAAAGTTTATGATTTTTTTATGAATTATTTATTATGACTGTCTCCTGATTTAAATGATACCAGATTTGTGTAGGTTTGGTGAAAATCCTAGGAGGTTAACGAAATGTCTTGTTTTCAGACCAATATGAATTATGAAAAAACGCAAAGATGCAGAAGCAAGTTCTACATGTTGTTTGATTTGGCATGTCGTACTGAATTGACCTGGCAATAAATGTCGATTGTAGGCTTCACCGTTCTCGAGAAATAGGCAGAAATGCAAATGTTGTCACTGTAGCGCCCCTATCTGGCCAAGTGAGGTGTCCTTTGCATGGTGGGCTGCGGGTCAGAGGACAAATATACCACCAAAATTTGGTATAGATTGGTCATTTATAAGCCTGTCAAATGCCTGCTTGATTTTGATTGGCCGATGGCGGCCACTATTTAAGGAATGATGACTGCCATAGTATGTGACTGACCACAGGCTGGGTGCTAGTACATATCTGCCAAATTTCAGTTAGACTGGCAAAGGCAGTCAGGAGATATTGCCAGTTTTTAGTTGTAGCGCCCCCTATTGACGAAATGCGGCCCGCTTTGGACCGTGTCCCCAGAATGGTGTAGGGAGGTAGCATTTCAAATTTGGTCAAGGTAGGCCAAGGCACGGCCAAGTTATAGCCATCAGACCAAAATGGGCCAAATTTGGACATTGTTTGGGCGTGGCTATTGGCCATAGGATATAAAAATGTCTGAATTTTGTTGATGATTCTTGATCAGCTGAAAATTCTGATTCGTCTGACACCTCATTTGTCTGATTTGGTAGGACAAGCCAGGACTTTAAGGAAAAAGTATGATTTGCAAATTATGCAAATTAGCAAAAAATCTAAGTAGGCGGAGCTTCATGGTCCCAATGACTTTTTGGTAGGGCATGGCTGTCTGTATCAGGAGAAAAAAGAATTTTGAAGGTAGGACAAACAGGACAGGAGATATCATCCAAAACGTGTTATGGGGCGCTACGGCGCCCCCCTCTGGCTGAGTCGGACGGGTCGGAAAACCTGAGTAGTGGGTAGGAATTCCAATCATCGTACCAAATTTGGTAGGCCTAGGACTTACGGTTTAGGCTGGGCATTCAGTTTTAGGGCAGAAAAATAATAATAAAGATAACTGCAAGCAGTGACAATCGGGTCCAAAGCTAATGGAAAGAAGCAATGAAGAGGAATGAAGTGAATGGCATAAAATTAGAAGTTCACTAATTATTGGAAATGAAGTACAGTCTGTAATTGATGAGCAATGCATTTAAATTGGTAGAAAATAGGAAATGCTTCTATGAGATGATACCTAACATTTGAACATTACCGTGGAAATGTTTATCAAGTTACGATGAAGGGAAAAGGGTAGATGAGAAACCGAAGGGAAATGTGGTGACTAGCTGTTTGAGAAATATTGCAATTGCTGCAGTGTACAGAGGATGAAGTAACATTGAAGTTTGATAGATTTCTAAAACTTCAATGGCAGAAATATATAAGCAGATTAAAAATATTGACTTAGATGAAGGGAAAGGTGATTAATATTTAAATGTTTAAATAAACAATAAGGAGATGTCAGCTGCATTAACCAAGGTTGTTGTTAGACATATTAGGACAGTGGCTAAATTGTAAATGAAATATAGACTGTAACTGATGGCCAATGCATTTAAATAGTCAGAAAATAAGAAATGCTACTATGAGATGATAGCTAACATTTAAACATTATTGTGGAAGTGTTTATCAAGGTATGATAAAGGAAAATGGTAGATGAGAAACGGAAGGGAAATGTGGTGACTAGCTGTTGGAGAAAGATTGCAATTGCTGCAGTGTACACAGGCTGAAGTAACATTGAAGTTTGATAGATTTCTAAAAGTCAAACGGCAGGAATTTATAAGCAGATTAAAAATATGGACTTTGAAGAAGGGAAAGGTGAATAATATTTAAATGTTTAAATAAACAATAAGGAGATGTCAGCTGCATTAACCAAGGTTGATCTTAGACATATTTTGACAGTGGCTAAATTTGAAATGAAGTACAGACTGTAACTGATGGCCAATGCATTTAAATAGTCAGAAAAAGTAGGAAATGCTTCTATGATAAGATAATACCTGACATTTTGAACATTGACTTTGATATGTTGATTAAGGTACGATAAAGGGAAGAGGGTAGATGAGAAACAGAAGGGACATGTGGTGACTAGCTGTTGGAAGAAATTGCAATTGTTGCACTGTACACAGCCTGAAGTATCTCTGAACTTTGATACATTTCTAAAAGTGAAATGAAAATGTCAATAATCTTTGAAGGTTTGATGAAAAATAAAGAAATTTCAGCTGCATTAACTATGAGTATATTTTGACAGTGGCAGAAGCGCCCCCGTTTAAACGAATGTCACCAAAGTTAGATGGTCTATTCATAGTCCAGTGCTACAGAAGTGAGTCAAATTTTGTGAGAATTCGATGAAGTATGAATGAGGTTTAGCAGACTTAATGAATACGGTATGGAAATAGTGAGGCCAGCAGGTGGAGTTAGCGCTACATTTGATAATTGGTAGTATGCAGTCCCTGGTGTGGCAGTTTGACTACTGCCATTAGCAGAAGCAGCCTTAGTACAACAATATAAGATACAATATATAACCATTTGCTGAAGTGCCTCAGCCCAAAAGAATTTGTTTTTTGTGTCAGATGGTCTAAGTAGACGGTAGAAATAGGCACCTGCATAACTAATATTTTAAGTCTAGATCATACAAGTTAAGCTTACTTTACAGTACCTCAGTGAACACATGCTGTCTTGTATATTAAAAAAAACAACAGTGGCTTACTGCATTTGTAAAGTATTCTTCTAGACATGAGAAGCCCTGAAAGAATTTAATGCCATTAATGAAATACAGGACGAACTGCACCTGCTGGCTAATGTATAAAAAAAAATCCAAAAAACTGCAATATAAATAGAGCACCATCTCCACCTACTGGCCAATTTAATACAAAAAAGCAAAAAATCTGCAATATATACTGCCTGGCTTATAATTAAAATCTGATAATTTTCTATAAGTCAAATAGCAGAAAAATGAAAGGAGCTTAATAATATGGACTGAGGTGAAGGGAAAGTTAATTCCTTGAAAGTATTATGAAGGATATTTCAGCTGAATTAGCCAAGGTAGTTATTAGACATACTAGGACAGTGGTTGTATGGCTCCCATTTGACTGATCGCCACCAAACTTGGAAGGTCTGTCTGTAGTCCACTGATACAGAAGTGAATAAAATTTTGTAAGGATCGGATGAAGCATGCCTGAGATTTAGCTGTTTGAATGAAATGGGAATGGAGATGTTGTGGCCAGCAGGTGGAGTCAGCGCTCCATTTTAGAAATGATATTAAATGCTTTCTGACCTTCTCATTTGTAAATGAAGTCTGATAATGTTGTATAAAGCAAATTGGTGAAAAATGAAAGTGAATAAAAAATATGGACTAAGGTGTAGGGAAAGGTAAAAATTCTTTGAAGGATTTATGAGAAAAAAGGACATTTCAGCTGAATTTGCTAAGGTGGGTCTTAGACATATATGAACAGTAGCTGTAGCGCCCCCATTTGACCGATCGGCACCAAATTTGCAGGGTCTGTCTGAGGTGCAGTGCTACATTAGTGGGTCAAATTTGGTGATGATCAGATGAAGTATGCCTCTGATTTAGCTGTTTGATTGAAATGATCATGGAAATGCTGTAGGTTCAGTGTGGCTGGTGGCTATACTGTACAGGCAAGTGAAGTTATCTTTATAAATTATACATATGGGCAGTGTCCTGATTTTTCTACTACCAGATTGACCTACTTAGGCTGGACATTGCAGTAGTTACAGTAATATGTTATTAATTAAGTTTTTAAATATGACAAGGGAATGCAAATGACTATCATGGGACATTGCATATTTCTTGATTTGACATGACTCACAGAACTTGCAGGGCAAAAGATTTTAACCAGTAATATGTCACTGGATCAAAAATGAGATAAATGTAAGTTGAGCTGATTTTGCAGTTTATACAGTGATGTTATATTGCTGTAGCACCCCCGTTTGACTGATCGGCACCAAATTTGGAGGGCCCTTCTCCAGTAATATCCTACATTATATATTTAAGTTTGATGATGATTGGTTGAGGCAGGCCTGAGATATAGCTGTCTGATTGAAATGGGTGTGGCACCACTATGGTTTGGGTGTGGCTGGTGGCCATACCTCATGGAAAGTTTATGATTTTTTTAATAATTTTATATAGGGACTGTCTCCTAATTTAAATGATACCAGATTTGTGTAAGTTTGGTGAAAATCCTAGGAGGATAAGAAAAAAGTACTGTTTTAAGACTTTTACAAAATAGGCAAAAATGGCAAGAGATATGATGAAGTTCTTTATACCATTAAATTTGTCATGAGCTAGTGGATAGCTTAAGCAACAATTGTCAATTTTATAATTAACAGTTCAGGAGAAATAGGCAGAAATGTGCTGTAGCGCCCCCATATGGCAGACTGACATGTCCTTTACAGGGTGGGCTCAGGGTCAGAATACAAATGTATAACCCAAATTTGGTTTGGATTGCTCATTGTTTAGCTGGTCAAATGGCTGCTTGATTTTGATTGGCTAATGGTGGCCAGGATTTTACAACTAATGACTGCCATTTTACTTCTCTGACCTCAGGCTTGTACATAGTACATATCTGTCAAATTTCAATTAGATTGGTTAAGGCAGTCAGGAGATATTGGCAGTTATTAGTTGTAGCGCCCCCTATTGACGAAATGTGGGCCGCATTGTATGGTGACCCCATAATAGAGCAGGGAGGTTGGATTGTAAGTTTGGTTCAGGTAGGCTAAGGTATGGAGAAGTTATAGCATTCAGACTGAAATAGGCCAAATTTAGGTGGGATTTGGGCATGGCTAGTGGCCATAAAATAGACAAATGTCAGACTTTCTTTAATATATTTTGATCAGCTCAGTGGACTGATCGGTTTGACACCTCATTTGTCTGATTTGGTTCAATATTGTAGGACTTGAAGGCAGAAGTCAGTTTCACAAATTATGCAAATTAGCAAAAAATCTAAGTAGGCGGAGCTTCATAGTCCAAATAGCCAGTTGGTAGAGCAAAGCTGTCTGTATCAGCAGAAAAAATAATTTCAATTATAGGACTAATAGGACAGGAGCTATGGACTGAAACACGTTGGGGGGCGCTAGAGCGCCCCCATCTGGCTGACAGGCCTGGGTCAGAGAATCTGAGTAGCGGGTAGGAATTGACATCATATTACCAAGTTTGGTTGGTCTAGCACTTACGGTTTAGGCTGTGCATTCAGTTTTAGGGCGCGAAAAATAATAATAATAATAATAATAATAATAATAATAATAATAAAAGAGAAAAATCCTAAGAAAAACAATAATGGTCCATAAGGACTTCGTCCTTTGGACCCTTAATAAAGATAACTGCAAGCAGTGACAATCGGGTCCAAAGCAAATGGGCAGAAGCAATGAATAGTAATGAAGTGAATGGCATAAAATTAGAAGTTCACTAATTATTGTAAATGAAGTACAGACTGCAATTGATTAGCAATGCATTTAAATTGGCAGAAAATAGGAAATGCTTCTATGAGATGATACCTAAAATTTAAACATTACCGTGGAAATGTTTATCAAGGTACAATGAAGTGATAATGGTAGATGAGAAACCGAAGAGAAATGTGGTGACTAGCTGTTTGAGAAATATTGCAATTGCTGCAATGTACACAGGATGAAGTAATATTGAAGTTTGATAGATTTCTAAAAGTGAAATGGCAGTAATATATAAGCAGATAAAAAATATGGACTTAGATGAAGGGAAAGGTGATTAATATTTAAATGTTTAAATAAACAATAAGGAGATGTCAGCTGCATTAACCAAGGTTGTTAGACATATTAGGACAGTGGCTAAATTGTAAATGAAGTATAAACTGAAACTGATGGCCAATGCATAGAAATCGTCAGAAATAAGGAACATGGTAGATGAGAAAGAACGGACATGTGGTGACTAGCTTTTGGGAAAAATTGAAATTGCTGTAGTGTACATCACTGAAGTTTGATAGATTTCTAAAAGTCAAATGGCAGGAAAATTAAAGCAATTTTATAATATGGACTGAGATGAAGGGAAAGTTGATTAATATTTAAATATTTGATGACAAATAAATTAATTTCAGCTGCATTAACCAAGGTTGATGTTAGACATATTAGGACAGTGGCTAAATTTGAAATGAAGTACAGATTATAACTGATGGCCAATGCATTTAAATAGTCATAATGTAGGAAATGCTACTATGATAAGATACTTGACATTTTAACATTACCGTAGAAATGTTGATTAAGGTACGATAAAGGGAAGATGGTAGATGAGAAACAGAAGGGAAATGTGGTGACTAGCTGTTCAAAGAAATTGCAATTGCTGCAGTGTACACAGCCTGAAGTTTCACTGAACTTTGATACATTTCTAAAAGTGAAATGGCAGGAAAATGAAAGTGAATGAATATGTGATTAATCTTTGAAGGTTTGATGAAAAATAAAGAAATTTCAGCTACATTAACTCAGTTTTAGACATATTTCGACAGTGGCAGTAGCGCCCCCGTTTAACCGAATGTCACCAAAGTTTGATGGTCTATTCATAGTCCAGTGCTACAGAAGTGAGTCAAATTTTGTGCGAATTCGATGAAGTATCAATGAGGTTTAGCAGACTTGATGAATTCGGTATGGAAATAGTGAGGCCAGCAGGTGGAGTTAGCGCTACATTTGATAATTGGTAGTATGCAGTCCCTGGTGTGGCAGTTTGACTACTGCCATTAGCAGAAGCAGCCTTAGTACAACAATATAAGATACAATATATAACCATTTGGTGAAGTGCCTCAGCCCGAAAGAATTAGTTTTTTGTGTCAGATGGTCTAAGTAGACGGTAGAAATAGGAACCTGCATACCTAATATTTTAAGTCTAGATCATACAAGTTAAGCTTACTTTATAGTACCTCAGTGAACACATGCTGTCTTGTATATTAAAAAACAACAACAGTGGCTTACTGCATTTGTAAAGTATTGTTCTAGACATAAGATGCCCTGAAATAATTTAATGCCATTAATGATATACAGGACGAACTACACCTGCTGGCTAATCCATAAAAGAAATCCAAAAAACTGCAATATAAATAGAGCACCATCTCCAGCTACTGGCCAATTTAATACAAAAAAGCCAAAAATCTGCAATATATACTGCCTGGCTTATAAATAAAATCTGATAATTTTCTATAAGTCAAATAGCAGAAAAATGAAAGGAGCTTAAAAATATGGACTGAGGTGAAGGGAAAGTTAATTCCTTGAAAGTATTATGAAGGATATTTCAGCTGAATTAGCCAAGGTAGGTATTAGACATACTAGGACAGTGGCTGTACCGCTCCAGATTGACTGATCGCCACCAAACTTGGAAGATCTGTCTGTAGTCCAGTCATACAGAAGTGAATCAAGTTTTGTAAGGATCGGATGAAGCATACCTGAGATTTAGCTGTTTGAATGAAATGGGAATGGAAATGTTGTGGCCAGCAGGTGGAGTCAACGCTCCATTTTAGAAATACTATTTAATACTTTCAGGCCTTCTCATGTGTAAATGAAGTCTGATAATGTTGTATGAGGCAAATTGGTAAAAAATGAAAGGAAATTAAAAATATGGACTAAGGTGAAGGGAAAGGTAACAATTCTTTGAAGGTTTTATGAGAAAGAAGGACAATTCAGCTGAATCTGCAAAAGTGGCTCTTAGACATAATACATTGGCTGTAGTGCCCCCGTTTGACTGATCACCACCAAACTTAGATGGTCTTTCTGTAGTCCAGTGCTGCAGGAGTAAGTCAAATTTTGTGAGGATTGGGTGAAGCATGCCTGAGATTTAGCTGTTTGAATGAAATGGAAATGGAAATGTTGTGGCCAGCAGGTGGAGTCAGCGCTCCATTTTAGAAATGATATTAAATGCTTTCTGACCTTCTCATTTGTAAATGAAGTCTGATAATGTTGTATAAGGCAAATTGGTGAAAAATGAAAGGAACTTAAAAATATGGACTAAGGTGTAGGGAAAGGTAAAAATTCTTTGAAGGATTTATGAGAAAGAAGGACATTTCAGCTGAATTTGCTAAGGTCGGTCTTAGACATAAATGGACAGTAGCTGTAGCGCCCCCATTTGACCGATCGGCACCAAATTTGCAGGGTCTGTCTGAGGTGCAGTGCTACATTAGTGGGTCAAATTTGGTGATGATCAGATGAAGTATGCCTCTGATTTAGCTGTTTGATTGAAATGATCATGGAAATGCTGTAGGTTCAGTGTGGCTGGTGGCTATACTGTACAGGCAAGTGAAGTTATCTTTATAAATTATACATAGGGGCAGTGTCCTGATTTTTCTACTACCAGATTGACCTACTTAGGCTGGACATTGCAGTAGTTACAGTAATATGTTATTAATTAAGTTTTTAAATATGACAAGGGAATGCAAATGACTATCATGGGACATTGCATATTTCTTGATTTGACATGACTAACCGAACTTGCAGGGCAAAAGATTTTAACCAGTAATATGTCACTAGATCAAAAATGAGATAAATGTAAGTTGAGCTGATTTTGCAGTTTATACAGTGATGTTATATTGCTGTAGCACCCCCGTTTGACTGATCGGCACCAAATTTGGAGGGCCCTTCTCCAGTAATATCCTACATTATATATTTAAGTTTGATGATGATTGGTTGAGGCAGGCCTGAGATATAGCTGTCTGATTGAAATGGGTGTGGCACCACTATGGTTTGGGTGTGGCTGGTGGCCATACCTCATGGAAAGTTTATGATTTTTTTAATAATTTTATATAGGGACTGTCTCCTGATTTAAATGATACCAGATCTGTGTAGGTTTGGTGAAAATCCTAGGAGGATAAGAAAAAAGTACTGTTTTAAGACTTTTACAAAATAGGCAAAAATGGCAAGAGATATGATGAAGTTCTTTATACCATTAAATTTGTCATGAGCTAGTGGATAGCTTAAGCAACAATTGTCAATTTTATAATTAACAGTCCAGGAGAAATAGGCAGAAATGTGCTGTAGCGCCCCCATATGGCAGACTGACATGTCCTTTACAGGGTGGGCTCAGGGTCAGAATACAAATGTATAACCCAAATTTGGTTTGGATTGCTCATTGTTTAGCTGGTCAAATGGCTGCTTGATTTTGATTGGCTAATGGTGGCCAGGATTTTACAACTAATGACTGCCATTTTACTTCGCTGACCTCAGGCTTGTACATAGTACATATCTGCCAAATTTCAATTAGATTGGTTAAGGCAGTCAGGAGATATTGGCAGTTATTAGTTGTAGCGCCCCCTATTGATGAAATGTGGGCCGCATTGTATGTTGACCTCATAATAGAGCAGGGAGGTTGGATTGTAAGTTTGGTTCAGGTTGGCTAAGGTATGCAGAAGTTATAGCATTCAGACTGAAATAGGCCAAATTTAGGTGGGATTTGGGCATGGCTAGTGGCCATAAAATAGACAAATGTCAGACTTTCTTGAATCTATTTTGATCAGCTAAGTGGACTGATCGGTTTGACACCTCATTTGTCTGATTTGGTCCAATATTGTAGGACTTGAAGGCAGAAGTCAGTTTCACAAATTATGCAAATTAGCAAAAAATCTAAGTAGGCGGAGCTTCATAGTCCAAATAGCCAGTTGGTAGAGCAAAGCTGTCTGTATCAGCAGAAAAAATAATTTCAATTATAGGACTAATAGGACAGGAGCTATGGACTGAAACGCGTTGGGGGGCGCTAGAGCGCCCCCATCTGGCTGACAGGCCTGGGTCAGAGAATCTGAGTAGCGGGTAGGAATTGACATCATATTACCAAGTTTGGTTGGTCTAGCCCTTACGGTTTAGGCTGTGCATTCAGTTTTAGGGCGCGAAAAATAATAATAATAATAATAATAATAAAAGAGAAAAATCCTAAGAAAAACAATAATGGTCCATAAGCATTTCATGCTTTGGACCCTTAATAAAGATAACTGCAAGCAGTGACAATCGGGTCCAAAGCAAATGGAAAGAAGTAATGAACTGAAATGAAGTGAATGGCATAAAATTACAAGTTCACTAATTATTGGAAATGAAGTACAGACTGTAATTGATGAGCAATGCATTTAAATTGGTAGAAAATATGAAATGCTACTATGAGATGATATCTAACATTTAAACATTACCTTTGGAAATGTTTATCAAGGTACGATAAAGGGAAAAAGGTAGATGAGAAACAGAAGGGAAATGTGGTGACAAGCTGTTGGAGAAATATTGCAATTGCTGCAGTGTACACAGGCTGAAGTAACATTGAAGTTTGATAGATTTCTAAAAGTCAAATGGCAGGAATTTATAAGCAGATTTAAAATATGGACTTAGATGAAGGGAAAGGTGATTAATATTTAAATGTTTAAATAAACAATAAGGAGATGTCAGCTGCATTAACCAAGGTTGTTGTTAGACATATTATGACAGTGGCTAAATTGTAAATGAAATATAACCTGTAACTGATGGCCAATGCATTTAAATAGTCAGGAAAATAAGAAATGCTACTATGAGATGATAGCTAACATTTAAACATTATTGTGGAAGTGTTTATCAAGGTATGATAAAGGAAAATGGTAGATGAGAAACGGAAGGGAAATGTGGTGACTAGCTGTTGGAGAAAGATTGCAATTGCTGCAGTGTACACAGGCTGAAGTAACATTGAAGTTTGATAGATTTCTAAAAGTCAAACGGCAGGAATTTATAAGCATATTAAAAATATGGACTTTGAAGAAGGGAAAGGTGAATAATATTTAAATGTTTAAATAAACAATAAGGAGATGTCAGCTGCATTAACCAAGGTTGATCTTAGACATATTTTGACAGTGGCTAAATTTGAAATGAAGTACAGACTGTAACTGATGGCCAATGCATTTAAATAGTCAGAAAAAGTAGGAAATGCTTCTATGATAAGATAATACCTGACATTTTGAACATTGACTTTGATATGTTGATTAAGGTACGATAAAGGGAAGAGGGTAGATGAGAAACAGAAGGGACATGTGGTGACTAGCTGTTGGAAGAAATTGCAATTGTTGCACTGTACACAGCCTGAAGTATCTCTGAACTTTGATACATTTCTAAAAGTGAAATGAAATGAAAATGTCAATAATCTTTGAAGGTTTGATGAAAAATAAAGAAATTTCAGCTGCATTAACTATGAGAATATTTTGACAGTGGCAGAAGCGCCCCCGTTTAACCGAATGTCACCAAAGTTAGATGGTCTATTCATAGTCCAGTGCTACAGAAGTGAGTCAAATTTTGTGAGAATTCGATGAAGTATGAATGAGGTTTAGCAGACTTAATGAATACGGTATGGAAATAGTGAGGCCAGCAGGTGGAGTTAGCGCTACATTTGATAATTGGTAGTATGCAGTCCCTGGTGTGGCAGTTTGACTACTGCCATTAGCAGAAGCAGCCTTAGTACAACAATATAAGATACAATATATAACCATTTGCTGAAGTGCCTCAGCCCAAAAGAATTTGTTTTTTGTGTCAGATGGTCTAAGTAGACGGTAGAAATAGGCACCTGCATAACTAATATTTTAAGTCTAGATCATACAAGTTAAGCTTACTTTACAGTACCTCAGTGAACACATGCCGTCTTGTATATTAAAAAAAACAACTGGCTTACTGCATTTGTAAAGTATTCTTCTAGGCATGAGAAGCCCTGAAAGAATTTAATGCCATTAATGAAATACAGGACGAACTACACCTGCTGGCTAATGTATAAAAAAAAATCCAAAAAAACTGCAATATAAATAGAGCACCATCTCCACCTACTGGCCAATTTAATACAAAAAAGCAAAAAATCTGCAATATATACTGCCTGGCTTATAATTAAAATCTGATAATTTTCTATAAGTCAAATAGCAGAAAAATGAAAGGAGCTTAAAAATATGGACTGAGGAGAAGGGAAAGTTAATTACTTGAAAGTATTATGAAAGATATTTCAGCTGAATTAGCCAAGGTAGGTATTAGACATACTAGGACAGTGGCTGTACCGCTCCAGATTGACTGATCGCCACCAAACTTGGAAGTTCTGTCTGTAGTCCAGTCATACAGAAGTGAATCAAATTTTGTAAGGATCGGATGAAGCATGCCTGAGATTTAGCTGTTTGAATGAAATGGGAATGGAAATGTTGTGGCCAGCAGGTGGAGTCAGCGCTCCATTTTAGAAATGATATTAAATGCTTTCTGACCTTCTGATTTGTAAATGAAGTCTGATAATGTTGTATAAGGCAAATGGGTGAAAAATGAACAGAAATTAAAATATGGACCTAGTTGAAGGGAAAGCAAACAATTCTTTGAATGTTTGAAGAGAAATAAGGACATTCCAACTGAATTTGCTAAGGTGGGTCTTAGAAATATATAGACAGTGGCTGTAGCTCCCCCATTTGACCGATCGGCACCAAAGTTGGAAGGTCTGTCTGTGGTCTATGGTTACATTAGCTGGTCAAATTTTATGAGGATTGGATGAAGAATGCCTCAGATTTAGCTGTTTGATTGAAATGAGCATGGAAATGGTGCAGGTTTGGTGTAGTTGGTGGCCATAGCATACAGGTAGGTCAAGTTATTTTTATAAATTATCCATAAGGGCCGTGTCATGATTGATCTACTACCAGAATGACCTTCTTGGGCTGGACATTGTAGTAGTTATAGCAATATGTTATTTATTAAGTTTTTAAATGTCACAAGGGAATGCAAATGACAATCATTAGGCATTGCATATTTCTTGATTTGGCATAACTAAGAGAACTTGCAATACAAAAGATTTCAACCAGTCATATGTCACTGGAACAGAAATGAGATAAATGTAAGTTGTACTGATTTTGCAGGTTTATAAAGACATGTTATATTGCTGTAGCGCCCCCGTTTGACTGATCGGCACCAAATTTGGAAGGTCTGTCTGTAGTCCACTGATACAGAAGGGAATCAAATTTTGTTAGGATTGGATGAAGCATGCCAGAGATATAACTGTTTGATTGAAATGGGCATGGAAATCATTTGGCCAGCAGGTGGAGTCAACACTCCATTTTAGAAATGCTATTTAAAACTTTTAGGCCTTCTCATGTGTAAATGAAGTCTGATAATGTTCTATGAGGCAAATGGGTGAAAAATGAACAAAAATTAAAAATATGGACCTAGTTGAAGGGAAAGGGAACAAATCTTTGAATATTTGATGAGAAATAAGGACATTTCAGCTGAATTTGCTAAGGTGGGTCTTACACATATATGCACATTAGCTGTAGCGCCCCCATTTGACCGATCGGCACCAAATTTGGAGGGTCTGTCTGAGGTGCAGTGGTACATTAGTGGGTCAAATTTCGTGAAGATCATATGAAGTATACCTCATATTTAGCTGTTTGATTGAAATGAGCATGGAAATGTGGTAGGTTCAGTGTGGCTGGTGGCCATACTGTACAGGCAGGTGAAGCTATCTTTATAAATTATACATAAGGGCAGTGTCCTGATTGATCTACTACCAGAAAGACCTACTTTGGTTAGACATTGTAGTAGTTATAGTAATATGTTATTTATTAAGTTTTTAAATATCACAAGGTAATTCAAATGACTATTATGGACTATCTTGATTTAGCATGACTAACAGAACATGCAGGACAAAAGATTTTAACGAGTAATATGTCACTTTATCAAAAATGACAACAATGTAACTTGAACTGATTTTGCAGGTTTATACAGACATGTTATATTGCTGTAGTGCCCCTGTTTGACTGATTGGCATGAAAATTGGAGGGCCCTTCCCCAGTAATGTCCTACAATATATATTTAAGTTTCGTGATGATTGGCTGAGGCACGCCTCAGATATAGCTGTCTGATTGAAATGGGTGTGGCACCAGTATGGTGTGGGTGTGGCTGGTGGCCATACCACATGGAAAGTTTCAGATTTTTTTAATATTTCTTTATAAGGACTGTCTCCTGATTAAAATGATCACAGAAATATGAAGGTTTGGTGAAAATCCAAGGAGGTTAAGAAAAAGTACTGTTTTAAGACTTTTACAAAATAGGCAAAAATGGCAAGAGATATGATGAAGTTCTTTATGCCATTAAATTTGTCATGAGCTAGTGGATAGCGTAAACAACAATTGTCAATTTTATAATTAACAGTTCAGGAGAAATAGGCAGAAATGTGCTGTAGCGCCCCCATATGGCAGACTGACATGTCCATTACAGGGTGGGTTCAGGGTCAGAGTACAAATGTAGAACCCAAATTTGGTTTGGATTGCTCATTGTTTAGCCAGTCAAATGGCTGGTTGATTTTGATTGGCTAATGGTGGCCAGGATTTTACAACTAATGACTGCCATGATACTTGTCTGACCTCAGGCTTGTACGTAGTACATATCTGCCAAATTTCAATTAGATTGGTCAAAGCAGTCAGGAGATATCAGCAGTTTTTAGTTGTAGCGCCCCCTATTGACGAAATGTGGGCTGCATTGTATGGTCACCCCATAATAGAGCAGGGAGGTTGGATTCTAAGTTTGGTTCAGGTAGGCAAAGGTATGGAGAAGTTATAGCAGTCAGACTGAAATAGGCCAAATTTAGGTGTGATTTGGGCGTGGCTAGTGGCCATAAAATAGACAAATGTCAGACTTTCTTGAACAGCTTTTGATCAGGTCAGTGGACTGATCGGTTTGACACCTCATTTGTCTGATTTGGTCCAACAGTGTAGGACTTGAAGGCAGAAGCCAGTTTCACAAATTATGCAAATTAGCAAAAAATCTAAGTAGGTGGAGCTTCATAGTCCAAATGGCAAGTTGGTAGAGCAAAGCTGTCTGTATCAGCAGAAAATATAAATTCAATTGTAGGACTAATAGGACAGGAGATATGGACTGAAACGCGTTGAGGGGCGCTAGAGCGCCCCCATCTGGCTGACAGGACTGGGTCAGAGAATCTGAGTAGCGGGTAGGAATTGACATCATCTTACCAAGTTTGGTTGGTCTAGCTCTTACGGTTTAGGCTGTACATTCAGTTTTAGGGCAGGAAAAAAATAATAATAATAATAATAATAATAATAATAATAATAATAATAATAATAATCCTAAGAAAAACAATAATGGTCCATAAGCATTTCATGCTTTGGACCCTTAATAATAAAGATAACTGCAAGCAGTGACAATCGGGTCCAAAGCAAATGGGCAGAAGCAATGAATAGTAATGAAGTGACTGGCATAAAATTTGAAGTTCACTAATTATTGTAAATGAAGTACAGACTGTAATTGATTAGCAATGCATTTAAATTGGCAGAAAATAGGAAATGCTTCTATGAGATGATACCTAACATTTAAACATTACCGTGGAAATGTTTATCAAGGTACGATGAAGGGAAAATGGTAGATGAGAAACCGAAGAGAAATGTGGTGACTAGCTGTTTGAGAAATATTGCAATTGCTGCAGTGTACACAGGATGAAGTAATATTGAAGTTTGATAGATTTCTAAAAGTGAAATGGCAGTAATATATAAGCAGATAAAAAATATGGACTTAGATGAAGGGAAAGGTGATTAATATTTAAATGTTTAAATAAAAAATAAGGAGATGTCAGCTGCATTAACCAAGGTTGTTAGACATATTAGGACAGTGGCTAAATTGTAAATGAAGTATAGACTGTAACTGATGGCCAATGCATAGAAATCGTCAGAAATAAGGAACATGGTAGATGAGAAAGAACGGACATGTGGTAACTAGCTTTTGGGAAAAATTGAAATTGCTGTAGTGTACATCACTGAAGTTTGATAGATTTCTAAAAGTCAAATGGCAGGAAAATGAAAGCAATTTTATAATATGGACTGAGATGAAGGGAAAGTTGATTAATATTTAAATATTTGATGACAAATGAATTAATTTCAGCTGCATTAACTAAGGTTGATCTTAGACATATTATGACAGTGGCTAAATTTGAAATGAAGTACAGATTATAACTGATGGCCAATGCATTTAAACAGTCATAATGTAGGAAATGCTACTATGATAAGATGATACTTGACATTTTAACATTACCGTAGAAATGTTGATTAAGGTACGATAAAGGGAAGATGGTAGATGAGAAACAGAAGGGAAATTTGGTGACTAGCTTTTCAAAGAAATTGCAATTGCTGCAGTGTACACAGCCTGAAGTATCACTGAACTTTGATACATTTCTAAAAGTGAAATGGCAGGAAAATGAAAGTGAATGAATATGTGATTAATCTTTGAAGGTTTGATGAAAAATAAAGAAATTTCAGCTACATTAACTCAGTTTTAGACATATTTCGACAGTGGCAGTAGCGCCCCCGTTTAACCGAATGTCACCAAAGTTTGATGGTCTATTCGTAGTCCAGTGCTATAGAAGTCAGTCAAATTTTATGAGAATTAGATGAAGTATGAATGAGATTTAGCAGACTAAATAAATTCGGTATGGAAATAGTGTGGCCAGCAGGTGCAGTTAGCACTACATTTGATAAATGGTAGCATGCAGTCCCTGGTGTGGCAGTTTGACTACTGCCATTAGCAGAAGCAGCCTTAGTACACCAATATAGGATATAGTATAGAACCCTTTGGTGAAGTGCCTCAGCCCAAGACAATGTATGGTTTGTGTCAGATGGTCTAAGTAGTTGGTAGAAATAGGCACCTGCATACCTAATATTTTAAGTGTAGATCATACAAGTTAAGCTTACTTTATAGTACCTCAGTGAACACATGCTGTCTTGTATATTAAAGAAAACAACAGTGGCTTACTGCATTTGTAAAGTATTCTTCTAGACATAAGAAGCCCTGAAAGAATTTAATGCCATTAATGAAATAAAGCACGAACACCACCTGCTGGCTAATGTATAAAAAAAAATCCAAAAAACTGCAATATAAATAGAGCACCATCTCCACCTACTGGCCAATTTAATACAAAAAAAGTGAAAAATCTGCAATATATACTGCCTGGCTTATAAATAACATCTGATAATTTTCTATAAGTCAAATAGCAGAAAAATGAAAGGAGCTAAAAAATATGGACTGAGGTGAAGGGAAAGTTAATTCCTTGAAAGTATTATGAAGGATATTTCAGCTGAATTAGCCAAGGTAGGTATTAGACATACTAGGACAATAGCTGAACCACTCCCGTTTGACTGATCGCCACCAAACTTGGAAGGTCTGTCTGAAGTCCAGTGATACCGAAGTGAATCAAATTTTGTAAGGATCAGATGAAGCATGCCTGAGATTTAGCTGTTTGAATGAAATGGGAATGGAAATGGTGTGGCCAGCAGGTGGAGTAAGCGCTCCATTTTAGAAATGCTATTAAATGCTTTCAGACCTTCTCATTTGAAATGAAGTCTGATAATGTTGTATAAGGCAAATTGTTGAAAAATGAAAGGAACTTAAAAATATGGACTAAGGTGTAGGGAAAGATAACAATTCTTTGAAGGTTTCATGAGGAATAAGGACATTTCAGGTGAATTTGCTAAGGTGGGTCTTAGACATATATGGACAGTAGCTGTAGCGCCCCCATTTGACCGATCGGCACCAAATTTGCAGGGTCTGTCTTAGGTGAAGTGGTACATTAGATGGTCAAATTTGGTGATGATCAGATAAAGTATGCCTTAGATTTAGCTGTTTGATTGAAATGAGCATTTAAATGTTGCAGGTTAGGTGTAGCTGGTGGCCATAGCATACAGGTAGGTCAAGTTATTTTTATAAATTATCCATAAAGGCCATGTCCTGATTGATCTACTACCAGAATGACGTACTTCGGCTGGATATCGTAGTAGTTATAGCAATATGTAATTTTTTAAGTTTTTAAATATCACAAGGGAATGGAAATGACTATCATTAGGCATTGCATATATCTTGATTTGTAATGACACACAGAACTTGCAAGACAAAAGATTTTTATAAGTAATATGTGACTGGAACAGAAATAAGAACAATGTAAGTTGAACTGATTTTCCAGGTTTATACAGACATATTATATTGCTGTAGCGCCCCCGTTTGACCGATCGGCACAAAATTTGGAGGGCCCTTTTCAAGTAATGTCCTACATTATATATTTAAGTTTGGTGATGATTGGTTGAGGCACGCCTAAGATATAGCTGTCTGATTGAATTGGCCATGGCACCTATATGGTTTGGGTGTGGCTGGTGGCCGATCCTCATTGAAAGTTTAGGTTTTTTTGGATAATTATATATAAGGACTGTCTCCTGATTTAAATGATACCAGATTTGTGTAGGTTTGGTGAAAATCCTAGGAGGCTAACGAAATGTCTTGTTTTCAGACCAATATGAATTATGCAAAAATGCTAAGGTGCAGAAGCAAGTTCTACATGTTGTTTGATTTGGCATGTCGTACTGAATTGACCTGGCAGTAAATGTTGATTGTAGGCTTCACCATTCTCGAGAAATAGGCAGAAACGCAAAAGTTGTCACTGTAGCGCCCCCATCTGGCCGAGTGAGGTGTCCTTTACAGGGTAGACAGAGGGTGAGAGCACAAATGTATCACCCAAATTTGATTTAGATTGGTCATTGATAAGCCTGTCAAATGGCTGCTTGATTTTGATTGGACGATGGCGGCCACTCTTTAAGGACGAATTACTGCCATCGTATGTGAATGACCACAGGCTGCGTCCTAGTACATATCTGCCAAATTTCAGTTAGATTGGCCAAGGCAGTCAGGAGATACTGCCAGTTTTTAGTGGTAGCGCCCCCTATTGACGAAATGCGGCCCGCCTTGGACCGTGTCCCCAGGATGGTGTTGCGAGGTAGCATTTCAAATTTGGTCAAGGTAGGCCAAGGAATAGCCAAGTTATAGCCGTCAGACCAAAATGGGCGAAATTTGGCCATTGTTTGGGCGTGGCTAATGGCCGTAGGATATAAAAATGTCTGAATTTTGTTGATGATTCTTGATCAGCTCAGAGTTCTGATTCGTTTGACACCTCATTTGTCTGATTTGGTAGAACAAGCTAGGACTTGAAGGGAAAAGTAGGATTTGCAAATTATGCAAATTAGCAAAAAATCTAAGTAGGCGGAGCTTCGTAGTCCAAATGGCAAGTTGGTAGGGCATGGCTGTCTGTATCAGAAGAAAAAAAAAATTCAATTGTAGGACTAATAGGACAGGAGATATGGACTGAAACGCGTTGGGGGGCGCTAGAGCGCCCCCATCTGGCTGACGGGCCTGGGTCGGAGAATCTGAGTAGCGGGTAGGAATTGACATCATATTACCAAGTTTGGTTGGTCTAGCTCTTACGGTTTAGGCTGTACATTCAGTTTTACGGCAGGAAAAAAATAATAATAAAGATAACTGCAAGCAGTGACAATCGGGTCCAAAGCTAATGGAAAGAAGCAATGAAGAGGAATGAAGTGAATGGCATAAAATTAGAAGTTCACTAATTATTGTAAATGAAGTACAGACTGTAACTGATGGCCAATGCATTTAAATAGTCAGAAAATAGGACATGCAACAATGAAATGTGATACCTAACATTTAAACATTACTGTAGAAATGTTCATCAATGTTTGATAATGGGAAAAGGATAGATGAGAAACAGAAGGGAAATGTGGTGAGTAGCTGTTCGAAACAATTGCAATTGCTGCAGCATACACATCTTGAATAAACATTGAAGTTTGATAGATTTCTGAAAGTCAAATGGCAGGAAAATATAAGCGGATTAAAAATATGGACTTAGATGAAGGGAAAGGTGATTAATATTTAAATGTTTAAATAAACAATAAACAGATGTCAGCTGCATTAACCTAGGTTGATCTTAGACATATTATGACAGTGGCTAAATTGGAAATGAAGTACAGACTGTAACTGATGGCCAATGCATTTAAATAGTCAGAAAGTAGGAAAATGGTAAATGAGAGACAGAAGGGATATATGGTGACTAGCTTTTAGAGAAATATTGAAATTGCTACAGTGTACACAGGCTAAAGTAACATTGAAGTTTGACAGATTTCTAAAAGTGAAATGGCATGATTCAATAAGCAGATTAAAAATATGGACTTTGAAGAAGGTAAAGGTGAATAATATTTAAATGTTTAAAAAAACAATATGGAGATGTCAGCTGCATTAACCAAGGTTGGTCTTAGACATATGACAGTGGCTAAATTTGAAATGAAGTACGGACTGTAACTGATGGCCAATGCATTTAAATAGTCAGAAAGTAGGAAATGCTTCTATGATAAGATAATACCTGACATTTTGAACATTGATTTTGATATGTTGATTAAGGTACGATAAAGGGAATATGGTAGATGAGAAACAGAAGGGACATGTGGTGACTAGCTGTTGGAAGAAATTGCAATTGTTGCACTGTACACAGCCTGAAGTATCTCTGAACTTTGATAAATTTCTAAAAGTGAAATGAAATGGAAATGTCAATAATCTTTGAAGGTTTGATGAAAAATAAAGAAATTTCAGCTGCATTAACTATGAGTATATTTTGACAGTGGCAGAAGCGCCCCCGTTTAACCGAATGTCACCAAAGTTAGATGGTCTATTCATAGTCCAGTGCTACAGAAGTGAGTCAAATTTTGTGAGATTTCGATGAAGTATGAATGAGGTTTAGCAGACTTAATGAATTCGGTATGGAAACAGTGAGGCCAGCAGGTGGAGTTAGCGCTACATTTGATAATTGGTAGCATGCAGTCCCTGGTGTGGCAGTTTGACTACTGCCATTAGCAGAAGCAGCCATAGTACAACAATATAAGATATAATATATAACCATTTGCTGAAGTGCCTCAGCCCAAAAGAATTTGTTTTTTGTGTCAGATGGTCTACTGTAAGTAGACGGTAGAAATAGGCACCTGCATACCTAATATTTTAAGTCTAGATCATACAAGTTAAGCTTACTTTATAGTACCTCAGTGAACACATGCTGTCTTGTATATTAAAAAAAAACAACAGTGGCTTACTGCATTTGTAAAGTATTGTTCTAGACATAAGACGCCCTGAAATAATTTAATGCCATTAATGAAATACAGGACGAACTACACCTGCTGGCTAATCCATAAAAGAAATCCAAAAAACTGCAATATAAATAGAGCACCATCTCCACCTACTGGCCAATTTAATACAAAAAAGCCAAAAATCTGCAATATATACTGCCTGGCTTATAAATAAAATCTGATAATTTTCTATAAGTCAAATAGCAGAAAAATGAAAGGAGCTTAAAAATATGGACTGAGGTGAAGGGAAAGTTAATTCCTTGAAAGTATTATGAAGGATATTTCAGCTGAATTAGCCAAGGTAGGTATTAGACATACTAGGACAGTGGCTGTACCGCTCCAGATTGACTGATCACCACCAAACTTGGAAGATCTGTCTGTAGTCCAGTCATACAGAAGTGAATCAAATTTTGTAAGAATCAGATGAAGCATGCCTGAGATTTAGCTGTTTGAATGAAATGGGAATGGAAATGTTGTGGCCAGCAGGTGGAGTCAGCGCTCCACTTTAGAAATGATATTAAATGCTTTCTGACCTTCTCATTTGTAAATGAAGTCTGATAATGTTGTATAAGGCAAATTGGTGAAAAATGAAAGGAAATTAAAAATATGGACTCAGCTGAAGGGAAAGGTAACAATTATTTGAAGGTTTCATGAGGAATAAGGACATTTCAGCTGAATCTGCTAAGGTGGGTCTTACACATATATGGACAGTGGCTGTCACGCCCCCATTTGACCGATCAGCACCAAATTTGGAAGGTCTGTTTGAGGTCCAGTGCTACATTAGTGGGTCAAATTTGGTGATGATCAGACAAAGTCTGCCTCAGATTTAGCTGTTTGATTGAAATGAGCATGGAAATGGTGCAGGTTTGGTGTAGTTGGTGGCCATAGCATACAGGTAGGTCAAGTTATTTTTTTAAATTATCCATAAGGGCCGTGTCATGATTGATCTACTACCAGAATGACCTGCTTGGGCTGGACATTGTAGTTGTTATAGCAATATGTTATTTATTAAGTTTTTAAATGTCACAAGGGAATGCAAATGACAATCATTAGGCATTGCATATTTCTTAATTTGGCATAACTAAGAGAACTTGCAATACAAAAGATTTCAATCAGTCATATGTCACTGGAACAGAAATGAGATAAATGTAAGTTGTACTGATTTTGCAGGTTTATAAAGACATGTTATATTGCTGTAGCGCCCCCGTTTGACTGATCGGCACCAAATTTGGAGGGCCCTTCTCCAGTAATATCCTACATTACATATTTAAGTTTGGTGATGATTGGTTGAGGCACGCCTGAGATATAGCTGTCTGATTGAAATTGGTGTGGCATCACTATGGTTTGGGTGTGGCTGGTGGCCGTACCTCATGGAAAGTTTATGATTTTTTTAATAATTTTATATAAGGACTGTCTCCTGATTTAAATGATACCAGATTTGTGTAGGTTTGGTGAAAATCATAGGAGGATAAGAAAAAACCCTGTTTTCAGACTGTTACAAAATAGGCAAAAATGGCAAGAGATATGATGAAGTTCTTTATACCATTAAATTTGCCATGAGCGAGTGGATAGGATTCCCAACAATTCTAAATTCTATCTTTATCAGTTCAAGAGAAATAGACAGAAATGCAAAACTTGTTGCTGTAGCGCCCCCATCTGGCTGATTGCGGTGTCCTTAACATGGTATGCTAAGGGTAGGGAATCAAATGTGACAGCCTGTTTTGGTTGAGATTCGGTATTGTTTAGCCTGTCAAATGGCTGCTTCATTTTGATTGGCTGATGATGACCAAGATTTTATGATCAATGACTGCTATGATATATGTCTGATCTCAGAATTGGTTGTAGTACATATCTGCCAAATTTCAATTAGATTGGTCAATGCAGTCAGGAGATATTGGCAGTTTTTAGTTGTAGCGCCCCCTATTGATGAAATGGGGCCAGCGTTATATATGGTCCCCAGAATGGCGCTGGGAGGTAGGAATTCAAATTTGGTTAAGATCAGCTAAAGCAGGGCCAAGTTATAGCAGTCAGACTGAAACTGGCCAAATTTAGGTGGAGTTTGGGCGTAGCTAGTGGCCATAAAATAGACAAATGTCAGACTTACTTTAATATATATTGATCAGCTCAGTGCACTGATCGGTTTGACACCTCATTTGTCTGATTTGGTCCAGTAGTGTAGGACTTGAAGGCAGAAGTCAGTTTCACAAATTATGCAAATTAGCAAAAAATCTAAGTAGACAGAGCTTCATAGTCCAAATGGCACGTTGGTAGAGCAAAGCTGTCTGTATCAGAAGAAAAAAAAAATTAAATTGTAGCACTAATAGGACAGGAGATATGGACTGAAACGCGTTGGGGGGCGCTAGAGCGCCCCCATCTGGCTGACAGGCCTGGGTCAGAGAATCTGAGTAGCGGGTAGGAATTGACATCATATTACCAAGTTTGGATGGTCTAGCTCTTACGGTTTAGGCTGTACATTCAGTTTTAGGGCGCGAAAAATAATAATAATAATAATAATAATAATAATAATAATAATAATAATAATAATAATAATAATAATAATAAAAGAGAAAAATCCTAAGAAAAACAATAATGGTCCATAAGCATTTCATGCTTTGGACCCTTAATAATAATAATAATAAAAGAGAAAAATCCTAAGAAAAACAATAAGGTTCCATAAGCATTTCATGCTTTGGACCCTTAATAATAATAAAGATAACTGCAAGCAGTGACAATCGGGTCCAAAGCTAATGGAAAGAAGCAATGAAGAGGAATGAAGTGAATGGCATAAAATTAGAAGTTCACTAATTATTGTAAATGAAGTACAGACTGTAACTGATGGCCAATGCATTTAAATAGTCAGAAAATAGGACATGCAACAATGAAATGTGATACCTAACATTTAAACATTACTGTAGAAATGTTCATCAATGTTTGATAAAGGGAAAAGGAAAGATGAGAAACAGAAGGGAAATGTGGTGAGTAGCTGTTCGAAACAATTGCAATTGCTGCAGCATACACATCTTGAATAAACATTGAAGTTTGATAGATTTCTGAAAGTCAAATGGCAGGAAAAAATAAGCGGATTAAAAATATGGACTTAGATGAAGGGAAAGGTGATTAATATTTAAATGTTTAAATAAACAATAAACAGATGTCAGCTGCATTAACCTAGGTTGATCTTAGACATATTATGACAGTGGCTAAATTGGAAATGAAGTACAGACTGTAACTGATGGCCAATGCATTTAAATAGTCAGAAAGTAAGAAAATGGTAAATGAGAGACAGAAGGGAAATATGGTGACTAGCTTTTAGAGAAATATTGAAATTGCTACAGTGTACACAGGCTAAAGTAACATTGAAGTTTGATAGATTCCTAAAAGTCAAATGGCAGGATTGTATAAGCAGATAAAAATATGGACTTAGATGAAGGGAAAGGTGATTAATATTTAAATGTTTATATATACAATAAGGAGATGTCAGCTGCATTAACCAAGGTTGGTCTTAGACATATTAAGACAGTGGCTAAATTGGAAATGAAGTACGGACTGTAACTGATGGCCAATGCATTTAAATAGTCAGAAAGTAGGAAATGCTTCTATAAGATAATACCTGACATTTTGAACATTGACTTTGATATGTTGATTAAGGTACGATAAAGGGAATATGGTAGATGAGAAACAGATGGGACATGTGGTGACTAGCTGTTGGAAGAAATTGCAATTGTTGCACTGTACACAGCCTGAAGTATCTCTGAACTTTGATACATTTCTAAAAGTGAAATGAAATGAAAATGTCAATAATCTTTGAAGGTTTGATGAAAAATAAAGAAATTTCAGCTGCATTAACTATTAGTATATTTTGACAGTGGCAGAAGCGCCCCCGTTTTACCGAATGTCACCAAAGTTAGATGGTCTATTCATAGACCAGTGCTACAGAAGTGAGTCAAATTTTGTGAGAATTCGATGAAGTATCAATGAGGTTTAGCAGACTTGATGAATTCGGTATAGAAATAGTGAGGCCAGCAGGTGGAGTTAGCGCTACATTTGATAATTGGTAGCATGCAGTCCCTGGTGTGGCAGTTTGACTACTGCCATTAGCAGAAGCAGCCTTAGTACAACAATATAAGATACAATATATAACCATTTGCTGAAGTGCCTCAGCCCAAAAGAATTAGTTTTTTGTGTCAGATGGTCTAAGTAGACGGTAGAAATAGGCACCTACATACCTAATATTTTAAGTCTAGATCATACAAGTTAAGCTTACTTTATAGTACCTCAGTGAACACATGCTGTCTTGTATATTAAAAAAACAACAGTGGCTTACTGCATTTGTAAAGTATTGTTCTAGACATAAGACGCCCTGAAATAATTTAATGCCATTAATGAAATACAGGACGAACTACACCTGCTGGCTAATCCATAAAAGAAATCCAAAAAACTGCAATATAAATACAGCACCATCTCCACCTACTGGCCAATTTAATACAAAAAAGCCAAAAATCTGCAATATATACTGCCTGGCTTATAAATAAAATCTGATAATTTTCTATAAGTCAAATAGCAGAAAAATGAAAGGAGCTTAAAAATATCGACTGAGGTGAAGGGAAAGTTAATTCCTTGAAAGTATTATGAAGGATATTTCAGCTGAATTAGCCAAGGTAGTTATTAGACATACTAGGACAGTGGTTGTATGGCTCCCATTTGACTGATCGCCACCAAACTTGGAAGGTCTGTCTGTAGTCCACTGATACAGAAGTGAATCAAATTTTGTAAGGATCGGATGAAGCATGCCTGAGATTTAGCTGTTTGAATGAAATGGGAATGGAGATGTTGTGGCCAGCAGGTGGAGTCAGCGCTCCATTTTAGAAATGATATTAAATGCTTTCTGACCTTCTCATTTGTAAATGAAGTCTGATAATGTTGTATAAAGCAAATTGGTGAAAAATGAAAGGAACTTAAAAATATGGACTAAGGTGTAGGGAAAGGTAAAAATTCTTTGAAGGATTTATGAGAAAGAAGGACATTTCAGCTGAATTTGCTAAGGTGGGTCTTAGACATATATGAACAGTAGCTGTAGCGCCCCCATTTGACCGATCGGCACCAAATTTGCAGGGTCTGTCTGAGGTGCAGTGCTACATTAGTGGGTCAAATTTGGTGATGATCAGTTGAAGTATGCCTCTGATTTCGCTGTTTGATTGAAATGATCATGGAAATGCTGTAGGTTCAGTGTGGCTGGTGGCTATACTGTACAGGCAAGTGAAGTTATCTTTATAAATTATACATATGGGCAGTGTCCTGATTTTTATACTACCAGATTGACCTACTTAGGCTGGACATTGCAGTAGTTACAGTAATATGTTATTTATTAAGTTTTTAAATATGACAAGGGAATGCAAATGACTATCATGGGACATTGCATATTTCTTGATTTGACATGACTCACGGAACTTGGCCGGTAAACGATTTTAACCAGTAATATGTCACTGGATCAAAAATGAGATAAATGTAAGTTGAGCTGATTTTGCAGTTTATACAGTGATGTTATATGGCTGTAGCACCCCCGTTTGACTGATCGGCACCAAATTTGGAGGGCCCTTCTCCAGTAATATCTTACATTATATATTTAAGTTTGATGATGATTGGTTGAGGCAGGCCTGAGATATAGCTGTCTGATTGAAATGGGTGTGGCACCACTATGGTTTGGGTGTGGCTGGTGGCCATACCTCATGGAAAGTTTATGATTTTTTTAATAATTTTATATAGGGACTGTCTCCTGATTTAAATGATACCAGATTTGTGTAGGTTTGGTGAAAATCCTAGGAGGATAAGAAAAAGTACTGTTTTAAGACTTTTACAAAATAGGCAAAAATGGCAAGAGATATGATGAAGTTCTTTATACCATTAAATTTGTCATGAGCTAGTGGATAGCTTAAGCAACAATTGTCAATTTTATAATTAACAGTTCAGGAGAAATAGGCAGAAATGTGCTGTAGCGCCCCCATATGGCAGACTGACATGTCCTTTACAGGGTGGGCTCAGGGTCAGAATACAAATGTATAACCGAAATTTGGTTTGGATTGCTCATTGTTTAGCTGGTCAAATGGCTGCTTGATTTTGATTGGCTAATGGTGGCCAGGATTTTACAACTAATGACTGCCATTTTACTTCTCTGACCTCAGGCTTGTACATAGTACATATCTTCCAAATTTCAATTAGATTGGTTAAGGCAGTCAGGAGATATTGGCAGTTATTAGTTGTAGCGCCCCCTATTGACGAAATGTGGGCTGCATTGTATGTTGACCCCATAATAGAGCAGGGAGGTTGGATTGTAAGTTTGGTTCAGGTAGGCTAAGGTATGGAGAAGTTATATCATTCAGACTGAAATAGGCCAAATTTAGGTGGGATTTGGGCATGGCTAGTGGCCATAAAATAGACAAATTTCAGACTTTCTTGAATCTATTTTGATCAGCTAAGTGGACTGATCGGTTTGACACCTCATTTGTCTGATTTGGTCCAATATTGTAGGACTTGAAGGCAGAAGTCAGTTTCACAAATTATGCAAATTAGCAAAAAATCTAAGTAGGCGGAGCTTCATAGTCCAAATAGCCAGTTGGTAGAGCAAAGCTGTCTGTATCAGCAGAAAAAATAATTTCAATTATAGGACTAATAGGACAGGAGCTATGGACTGAAACACGTTGGGGGGCGCTAGAGCGCCCCCATCTGGCTGACAGGCCTGGGTCAGAGAATCTGAGTAGCGGGTAGGAATTGACATCATATTACCAAGTTTGGTTGGTCTAGCACTTACGGTTTAGGCTGTGCATTCAGTTTTAGGGCGCGAAAAATAATAATAATAAAGATAACTGCAAGCAGTGACAATCGGGTCCAAAGCAAATGGAAAGAAGCAATGAAGAGGAATGAAGTGAATGGCATAAAATTAGAAGTTCACTAATTATTGTAAATGAAGTACAGACTGTAATTGATGAGCAATGCATTTAAATTGGCAGAAAATAGGAAATGCTTCTATGAGATGATACCTAACATTTGAACATTACCGTGGAAATGTTTATCAAGGTACGATGAAGGGAAAAGGGTAGATGAGAAACCGAAGGGAAATGTGGTGACTAGCTGTTTGAGAAATATTGCAATTGCTGCAGTGTACACAGGATGAAGTAACATTGTAGTTTGATAGATTTCTAAAAGTCAAATGGCAGTAACATATAAGCAGATTAAAAAAATGGACATAGATGAAGGGAAAGGTGATTAATATTTAAATGTCTAAATAAACAATAAGGAGATGTCAGCTGCATTAACCAAGGTTGGTCTTAAATATATTAGGACAGTGGCTAAATTGTAAATGAAGTACAGACTGTAACTGATAGCCAATGCATTTAAATAGTCAGAAAATAGGAAATGCTACTTTGAACATGCAGCTTTCTGGTTTTACTCTCTTTTCCAGTGCCTTATCTTCATATCAGTGACACCATACTCACCACATCAAGTTTCCCTGCGCCCATTTTTTCGACAACCAAAGCGTTCTCTAAAGAACTCAGAGACTGCACACAGACAGTATGAACTACAAACAGATACCTGAAGTGAAATGCACCAGAAATCATCTCCACACACTATAGTCTGACAGCAAAGGTACTTTGAGTAAAATGTGCTGTTGCTTGTGGATATTTATTGCTGTGAAGTCACAATTTTTTTTGTATTATTTATTTAGTTATTTTCAGTTTTACTCTGCAATAACAAAACATTAATGATGTGTTGTAACAGTTCTGTACTACATAATATGTTACGTAATTTACAGTCATGATGCCATGGTTAAATTGATGTCAAAATAACGGTCCAGCTTTGTTTGTGATGCCTGTGTTGACTTACAATAAATTGTATATTCAAAAGAATATTGCCATGTTGTGACTTTTGTAGTATATATATATATGAGTGCTACTATCACACTTTGTGGTCTTTATACACTGTTTATGTAACAATGCTATGCACATCATATGCGAAATATTATGTCAATTGTGCTGGCTCAACTATTGTGGTCTCAATGTACTTTTTCAGCCTCCTCAAACAATGACACAAACCTAAATGTTTGGCTAAGACAGATGTATTTAATTGCAATTTTACAATGTGTATAATGTGTTTTCCATTATGTCTCTAATTAGTAATAATAAATATTATAATCATTAATACAGTCATCATTCTTAAGCATGTTAAATACACATGTAAATGTCATAATAAATTTCAATTACGGTAGGTGAAACAGGCAGTAAAGGAAATATACATATAAAAAGTATTACAATGTCCTGAGCAACATTTAAGGAGAAACATACTACAATATAATGACATTATATAGTAAATGGCCATAATGTATAACATTAGCCTGCTGTATGCATGCAGTCCCTGGTGTGGCAGTTTGACTACTGCCATTAGCAGAAGCAGCCTTAGTACACCAATATATGATAAAATATAGAACCCTTTGGTGAAGTGCCTCAGCCCAAGACAATGTATGGTTTGTGTCAGATGGTCTAAGTAGTTGGTAGAAATAGGCACCTGCATACCTAATATTTAAAGTCTAGATCATACAAGTTAAGCTTACTTTATACTACCTCAGTGAACACATGCCGTCTTGTATATTGAAAACAACAGTGGCATACTACATTTGTAAAGTATTCTTCTAGACATAAGAAGCCCTAAAAGAATTTAATGGCATTAATGAAATAGAGGACGAACTCCACCTGCTGGCGAATCTATAAAAAAAAATAAAAAAAAGTGCAATATAAATAGAGCACCATCTCCACCTACTGGCCAATTTAATACAAAAAAGTGAAAAATCTGCAAATAAACTGCCTGGCTTATAAATAAAATCTGATAATTTTCTATAAGTCAAATAGCAGAAAAATGAAAGGAGCTTAAAAATACGGACTGAGGTGAAGGGAAAGTTAATTACTTGAAAGTATTATGAAGGATGTTTCAGCTGAATTAGCCAAGGTAGGTATTAGACATACTAGGACAGTGGCTGTACCGCTCCAGATTGACTGATCGCCACCAAACTTGGAAGATCTGTCTGTAGTCCAGTCATACAGAAGTGAATCAAATTTTGTAAGGATCGGATGAAGCATGCCTGAGATTTAGCTGTTTGAATGAAATGGGAATGGAAATGTTGTGGCCAGCAGGTGGAGTCAGCGCTCCATTTTAGAAATGATATTAAATGCTTTCTGACCTTCTCATTTGTAAATGAAGTCTGATAATGTTGTATAAGGCAAATTGGTGAAAAATGAAAGGAACTTAAAAATATGGACTAAGGTGTAGGGAAAGGTAAAAATTCTTTGAAGGATTTATGAGAAAGAAGGACATTTCAGCTGAATTTGCTAAGGTGGGTCTTAGACATATGTGAACAGTAGCTGTAGCACCCCCATTTGACCGATCGGCACCAAATTTGGAGGGTCTGTCTGAGGTGCAGTGCTACATTAGTGGGTCAAATTTGGTGATGATCAGATGAAGTATTCCTCTGATTTAGCTGTTTGATTGAAATGATCATGGAAATGCTGTAGGTTCAGTGTGGCTGGTGGCTATACTGTACAGGCAAGTGAAGTTATCTTTATAAATTATACATATGGGCAGTGTCCTGATTTTTCTACTACCAGATTGACCTACTTAGGCTGGACATTGCAGTAGTTACAGTAATATGTTATTAATTAAGTTTTTAAATATGACAAGGGAATGCAAATGACTATCATGGGACATTGCATATTTCTTGATTTGACATGACTCACAGAACTTGCAGGGCAAAAGATTTTAACCAGTAATATGTCACTGGATCAAAAATGAGATAAATGTAAGTTGAGCTGATTTTGCAGTTTATACAGTGATGTTATATGGCTGTAGCACCCCCGTTTGACTGATCGGCACCAAGTTTGGAGGGCCCTTCTCCAGTAATATCCTACATTATATATTTTTAGTTTGATGATGATTGGTTGAGGCAGGCCTGAGATATAGCTGTCTGATTGAAATGGGTGTGGCACCACTATGGTTTGGGTGTGGCTGTTGGCCATACCTCATGGAAAGTTTATGATTTTTTTAATAATTTTATATAGGGACTGTCTCCTGATTTAAATGATACCAGATTTGTGTAGGTTTGGTGAAAATCCTAGGAGGATAAGAAAAAGTACTGTTTTAAGACTTTTACAAAATAGGCAAAAATGGCAAGAGATATGATGAAGTTCTTTATAACATTAAATTTGTCATGAGCTAGTGGATAGCTTAAGCAACAATTGTCAATTTTATAATTAACAGTTCAGGAGAAATAGGCAGAAATGCGCTGTAGCGCCCCCATATGGCAGACTGACATGTCCTTTACAGGGTGGGCTCAGGGTCAGAGGACAAATGTACAACCCAAATTTGGTTTGGATTGCTCATTGTTTAGCCAGTCAAATGGCTGCTTGATTTTGATTGGCTAATGGTGGCCAGGATTTTACAACTAATGACTGCCATGATACTTGTCTGACCTCAGGCTTTTACGTAGTACATATCTGCCAAATTTCAATTAGATTGGTCAAGGCAGTCAGGAGATATTGGCAGTTTTTAGTTGTAGCGCCCCCTATTGACGAAATGTGGGCCGCATTGTATGTTGACCCCATAATAGAGCAGGGAGGAAGGATTGAAAGTTTGGTTCAGGTAGGCTAAGGTATGGAGAAGTTATAGCAGTCAGACTGAAATAGGCCAAATTTAGGTGGGATTTGGGCATGGCTAGTGGCCATAAAATAGACAAATGTCAGACTTTCTTGAATCTATTTTGATCAGCTAAGTGGACTGATCGGTTTGACACCTCATTTGTCTGATTTGGTCCAATATTGTAGGACTTGAAGGCAGAAGTCAGTTTCACAAATTATGCAAATTAGCAAAAAATCTAAGTAGGCGGAGCTTCATAGTCCAAATAGCCAGTTGGTAGAGCAAATCTGTCTGTATCAGCAGAAAAAATAATTTCAATTATAGGACTAATAGGACAGGAGCTATGGACTGAAACACGTTGGGGGGCGCTAGAGCGCCCCCATCTGGCTGACAGGCCTGGGTCAGAGAATCTGAGTAGCGGGTAGGAATTGACATCATATTACCAAGTTTGGTTGGTCTAGCACTTACGGTTTAGGCTGTGCATTCAGTTTTAGGGCGCGAAAAATAATAATAATAAAGATAACTGCAAGCAGTGACAATCGGGTCCAAAGCTAATGGAAAGAAGCAATGAAGAGGAATGAAGTGAATGGCATAAAATTAGAAGTTCACTAATTATTGTAAATGAAGTACAGAATGTAATTGATGAGCAATGCATTTAAATTGGCAGAAAATAGGAAATGCTTCTATGAGATGATACCTAACATTTGAACATTACCGTGGAAATGTTTATCAAGGTACGATGAAGGGAAAAGGGTAGATGAGAAACCGAAGGGAAATGTGGTGACTAGCTGTTGGAGAAATATTGCAATTGCTGCAGTGTACACAGGATGAAGTAACATTGAAGTTTGATAGATTTCTAAAAGTCAAATGGCAGTAACATATAAGCAGATTAAAAATATGGACTTAGATGAAGGGAAAGGTGATTAATATTTAAATGTCTAAATAAACAATAAGGAGATGTCAGCTGCATTAACAAAGGTTGGCCTTAAAAATATTAGGACAGTGGCTAAATTGTAAATGAAGTACAGACTGTAACTGATAGCCAATGCATTTAAATAGTCTGAAAATAGGAAATGCTACTATGAACATGCAGCTTTCTGGTTTTACTCTCTTTTCCAGTGCCTTATCTTCATATCAGTGACACCATACTCACCACATCAAGTTTCCCTGCGCCCATTTTTTCGACAACCAAAGCGTTCTCTAAAGAACTCAGAGACTGCACACAGACAGTATGAACTACAAACAGATACCTGAAGTGAAATGCACCAGAAATCATCTACACACACTATAGTTTGACAGCAAAGGTACTGTGAGTAAAATGTGCTGTTGCTTGTGGATATTTATTGCTGTGATGTCTCACAATTTTTTTTGTAGTATTTATTAAGTTATTTTCAGTTTTACTCTGCAATAACAAAACATTAATGATGTGTTGTAACAGATCTGTACTACATAATATGTTACGTAATTTACAGTCATGATGCCATGGTTAAATTGATGTCAAAATGAAGGTCCAGCTTTGTTTCTGATGCCTGTGTTGACTTACACTAAATTGTATATTCAAAAGAATATTGCCATGTTGTGAGTCTTGTAGTATATATATATGAGTGCAACTATCACACTTTGTGGTCTTTATACACTGTTTATGTAAGAATGCTATGCACATCATATGCGAAATATTATGTCAATTGTGCTGGCTCAACTAT